>NC_083478.1:5027500-5697500 GCF_030014155.1 Tachysurus vachellii | reverse complement strand
CAGACCTTCACAGCCCACGTAGTAAAGATCAGGAGTCAAACAGACTGAAGCTAGCCTTCTGTTTCCTGACATTTTCTGTGAAACTTCAAAAGATGACCCTGTATATCTGACTCGCTCGTACTGTGTGTGCCTGAAACAAAATAAATCTCCAGAACAGAAATCTGTATTTAGACAAAATGACAAAAGTTGCTGAAATTGTGTGTTTGCTGAAAAGGTGCATACTGCTGCTTTAAAGGAAATTTGCCTCACAATCAAGCCAGTTAATAGAAAAAGAGTGGCTATGACTGGCAGCCAATGAAAATGAAGCAGAGGCGGGCTTTACTAATTCTTCAGGTAAATAATGCTGCCTTCGACTAGAAGTCTAGAAAGCAATTAAGGAAACTTCAAACTATCCACTAGCATATCATTTATCCTAAGAACGCAAAGAACACCAGAAATTACACATTTCTAAAAATTCAGGATTTGAACAAAATGATCTGCTATTTAATCTGCATATCCATTTTAAAAATGACATATGCATCGATATAAATAAAAGCAAACCTGGAGAATGATGCAAGGTTGTAAGGTTATTTTTAAACCACCACCACATTTATCAGCAAAGAATCTGTGTATAATTGTTTTCATAATCATTTTTTAAAATGACCTGCTCTACTTAACAGCGAGTTAAAATACGTGAATACGGTGAATACATGAATACGGCTTCACTAATAAGACCTCATTAACTCGAGCTTGATGTAAAAGCTTGGCCTGTTCGATATACTGTTTATTGTTTAGCTTAAGAGTTTTGACTTGCCACGGGTAGATCGGCGTATACGTTTGTTTAATTTATTGTAAATGCAGCACTATTTATGTGAAAAAGCAAAATAAAAAGCAGTATGTGAGAACCTGCGCATTAAGACAAATCATTTTTGCCCTTTTTTTTTTATCTTACATATTTATAAGATCTGTTTTTCAGTGATCCCTCACTAGTGCTGCTGGGTAGATAAGTGTGTTTTAAGGTGTTTTTATACTTTTGCAAAAAAAATACACGTTTTTTGTTTTATGTAACCCTATCAGAAAGGGTTCCCAGTAGAAAGCTCCTGTAGTGAGCCAAGGGCCTTAACAATCCAGACAACCTCTAGAAACCGTCCTATTTTGCATATGCGGATTGGGATGTAGCCAAACAAACCAAATGGAGCAACTGATTTCACCGCAAATCTTTTTATTATGTCTACACATCGTTTCGGTGATAAAACACAGCTAGCCAAAGATTCTGAGTCTAAACTTAGACGCGCTCGCCTTATCTCAGTGATCTTGAACGTGTATGCTTGAACTTCTCTTGCACCGATTTGTTCAGCTGAACAGTGAAGCAACACATTCGACACAGAAGACTCAATCTCCAACACACACACTGTCCTGACAGCAGATAAACAGTCCGTGCTAACAATAGCCAGGTGCTTCTGTTTAAAGACTGAAGCATGCTGATATCGGCAGAGGGGTGTTATTTGAATGTATACTGTACCACTGCTGTGAGCTAATTAACACATAGGCTCAGAATGACTTCTGTAAACTTTTCTGCCGGAGCAGGTTAACGAGATCTGCAGAGCGTGTGAGTGACTCACTGCTCAAGTGCATACTTTGGGGTCTGTGTTAAGTTCTGAAGTGTGTCGAATGGACAGAATGAATACTGCACACACACACACACAACGCAGGAACCCTCTCACACAGCAGACTAAATAAAGACAGTAGCGTGGTTTCTGCACTCGATCTAACGCACACTAACTGAGCTAATGCTGGCTACAGGGTATCACAAGTTAGACCATTTATACCAACAACGTCTTTCACAAACAACTTCTTTCCGTGATATTTAAAAGTAAAACTTCGCCTAACAAAAAGCCTTAGTACAACAACACTTTAATTGATTACTTTGAGCGTCTTCTTGAGCGTCTTCAGAGCGTCTTGTGTACGTTACTATGTGTTAATATGCACGACTATTGCAGTCACTATGAAAACAATAATATAGCTATTAGAACATTATTACAAGCGGAAAAGTCCCGTGCGGAACGACGAACACTTCACGAGTTCAACGGTCGCAGATTTGCCCACGTAGTGAAAAGGGGGCAGAGCTACCAGGCGCCGATGGTGGATGAGACAAAATTTAAAAATAGCTGCCAACACTTTTATAAAAAATGTCTTTTAAATCAACCGTCGTTTTAAAAATTTGCCGTATTCCGTTAAAGCTAGCAGACTAAATAAAGACAGTATCGTGGTTTCTGCACCCGATCTAATGCACACTAACTGAGCTAATGCTGGCTACAGAGTCACATTACGCCTGTTTGACCTCATTTACCATTGTCTAGGAAACAGCTTATACTTCTGGTTAGTAAAAACCTGCTAATAAATAAAGGAGTGCATAATGTGTAATAGGTCATTTGGGAAACATCCAGTATCATAAACACCATTTAACTGGTCAGCATATAAAAGTCAGTGTTAATAAAAAAAAAAAAATGCTGAATCATTTCCTTCTTCATTTCTTCTACAGAACTTAAAAATGTTCCTTTAAAATGTTCCCCATGTTCCTTCACCCACATTTCTGTCCATCCGAGAGCTTCTGCCTCTCTGACGCTGCAGCTGGAATACAATCACAATCTGGTAGTAAACTTAAATACATAATATATATAAAGCCACCAAGTAGACGGTTGTCGGTTTATTTAAAGAGTCAGTGTTTGTCTTTCCAGAAGACTCTGAGATGTTAACGCCTCTGAGATCTCAGCACACATACTAAACTGCTGCCAAAGGAAACACTAGATTTTTTTAATATCATCTCATTCAAGTGAAAAGACCGCAGTATGTTTTGCGATCCCAGTCCCGCTGTTAGACCCACTTTAAAGTGTTTACCGGCGTATTTGTGGTGTTAGTTTCATTTAGAGAACAAGAATGTCAACTCTGTCAAAATGAAGTAAACAAAAAAACAGCAGTGTTGGCAGTGACAGAAATGCAAATAAGGCAGAGACAGGCATCAGTTGTTGGTGTTTTGCAATACAACTGATAAGATCTGGAGAAGGCGGTGGAATATTTGAGCTTTTGTCTCAGTGTGCTTTGTACGGCTTATAAGAACCCACAAAATTAGCCTGTTCTCGGTGTGACGTGATATTTTATTCCTGGTGAAGTCAGTTGGAGGGAACGGAACAGAAGATTGGAAATCGCTCTAAAGATCTTTACAGAACGTGAAAAATTTGATCAGGAGAAACATTTGTAAATTTCGAGTACATAAGTCATAAATCTGAAACACTGCCCGTCTCTGACGCTACGCACAATTTCCATCCGCAGGCTGCTGGGAAACGCACGGTGACTAGGTTACACAATGACATCATCTTAGGGTCTATAAAAAAATAATAAAAAATTAAACGTGGCCAGGGAAGGAAATCCTAGTGTTTGTGTGTGCTGACTCAGTAGATTAGGTTGATAAAACGTAGACACGAACACTTCGTATACTGACGTTTACACAACACAACGTCAAACATGGGGTAAACTGTGCTGTCAAAGAATGACGTTTCCCATCCGTTTCTGTACAAACATGCAGCAAGTCCAGGCGTGACCAGGCGGGGTTTGTCACAGAGGGGTCTGGAGTGAACACTGGGAGAGTGGGAGGAAGGAAGGAAAGGAAATAGAGAGATAGCTATAATCTGGGTTTGGTTGCAAAACTGTTGCTCATATCTCGCGCCTCTCCATGACGTCCCAGCTTTACAGCTCCTTCAGGCGATGACTCATCAGGGAACGCTGGATCTGCTCTGATACAGCGTTTGGAACAAAACAAGATGACTCTACAGGATATGACAAAGAGCCAAGAGAAACGCACGCATGGTTCTTCCAGCCGTCTTTCTTTTTAGCAATCCCACTTTTCCTTGGTGTTTACAAGTTCGGACTCCCTGTTCAACAAGTACATGGCGCTCAAAAAAAAAAAAAAAAGCAAGCGGTCTTCAAGGGTTAAAGTTGTTTTAACACGTTCTAGCGTATCCAAAGCACTTTTGTTTCCACATCCTTTATGGGTTCCATTAACAAATGTTTGGCTTCGGTCCTTTTGTATGTTGGACGCTCTTTCAAATATCCCGATTCTCTTTTCTTACATGCACGATATCAACGTTGGCTTTAAAATTAGAACTGAACCTGCTGTCGTTAAAATACCTAAAGCCGTCCACACCCTCTCCAAACAATCGGCTCGCTAATAATCTGATCCAGAGAGGCTATCGATGCCGGAGCACGTTTTCTCCAGCAGTAAGTGTGATAACAGACATTGTCCAAATTCAAAAACTTGCCTTTTTCTGCATTATCATTTGTACATTAACACCCTGCATGTGTTAGTTGGACAAGGAAAGCTAAAGAAATTCTATAATAGTAATAATAAAAAAAAAAGACTGTAGGTAAATTGTTAAAATAACTGAGATGTTGTGTTATGTTGTGTTTCTCTCTTACATCTTGGAGTTTACTGACTGCTGCATTTAATCACAAGCTTCCTATAGGTTCAAACTGTCTAACCAATCATGTCATGAACTGACCGTTTTAAACATTTTGTCTAAACTGTAGAAAATACGGAATAGAAATAGTGTCCAGATTATTGCTTGAGCTTTACTACTTCAGAGGTCTTAAGCCTCTGCAAATAAGAATCACATGCCTGTAAGTATTCACTGAAAACGCCGTATAAAGTTTAAAACAAATCATCTTAAGCCGTGTTTGAATGCTTTCCACGGATTACAGAATGCCTCACACGCATACACACGCACTCTCGCGCACGCTTTCTAGTGCATGGCGGTTTAAATGATAAGATAAGATAAACCTTTATTCGTCCCACAATGGGGAAATTTCTCTGATACGGCAGCAAAATATATAAAAAGAATAGGGACATAATATAATACAGTATATACGACACAAAATATATAAAAAGAATACGGACATAATATAATACAGTATATACGACACAAAATATATAAAAAGAGTAGTAATTACACTGAAGACATATTGCACATAGGTAATATTGCACATTTTTTTAAATTTCTGTTATTGCACATGTTTTTGCAAAATACTTTCTTATTGTTTATTATTGCAGTTAAACAGTAATAACAGCATGTATTATGGTGACTGGTTCAATGGGAGCAGCTTTGATTGTAAAGTCTAATAGCAGCAGGGAGAAAAGACCGTCTGTATCGCTCCTTCAGGCACTTAGGCAAAACCCCTCGTTTCTGTGAGCGTGGTCATTCAGACCCAACTGTGTGTCAAAACGGTCTTCGTGCTTCAGAGTAAATGAACTATTTGTTCTGTTGTTTTTTGATAATTTTTAGATTTCTGTGAAAATTGAAGCAAGCAGGTCTGGGAAACAAACTATTACACTGACCAAACTGTTCCACTTAGAGAAATTGAAGTTTCGTCTGACAAACTGAGCTTGGTGAGTCAGTCAATGCACCTAGAAAGAAAGTAGCAGAAATGCGGCCAATTAAAATCTGTAAACGTGTGTAAAAGTCATCAGCTAGTTTGTGTTGTGCGCTCATTGTGGGTTGTGATTGCATAAATACTGATACCACATATTTATACTGCACACCAACCCTGTGCGTTGACTCTGAGTGAGGGGATAAATGTAAATATCACAACACCGACTGAAATATTCACATTCAGTTTTTGTGGGATGCGAGTTTGTGGGTTTAATGTAAAGGAAGATTCACATTTTTTGTGTGCAAATATTGAGCGTTGAGAATTGGGTAATGCGAGTGAAATTTATATTGACATTAGCAGCAGTTATGAAACAACTCCAGTTGGGCTTCTTCAAGCAACTTGGTGAAATGAGCTAAAATTATTACGGTTTCTTCTTCATCACTTCCTCCAGTGAGTCTAGACTTAGTACAGAGATGACTCTCTTTCCTGAGGTGTTTTTTTTTTTTTTTGTGGTGCTTTGTGTCCTTTGTACGAACACTGGCCTTCCAACAACTCGTTACACCAACACACACACACACACACACACAATAAAGATCAATTCTGGGGCATAGAAATATGATGGTTGGATGATGGGAAGGTCTGAGAAGGGTTGCCATATTGTTTTGATCCGACAGAAATTTTCTGGCAATTAATCACTCTTTACAACCATGGTGAGCAGAAAAGACTCACAGAGAACATCAAACCTTGAAACCACAGAAGACAATCAGCCAAGAACAGGACTACAGTGGGTGCAGATTCACAGAAACCGGACAACTGAAAATTATTGCCTGGTTCGCCTGGTAAGAATAAACAGCATGACTCCATGAACTCAACCTGCCACATGTCGACAGTTCAGGCTGGGAGTGGGGATGACTTCTTTGTGCTCTCTGGAGCCCTTAATACCACTCGAGCATAGTTTGAATGTCACAGCCTATCTGAGTCTCGTTGCTGACCACATGCTTGTGTGTAAGCGTAGGTTCAAAGTGGTGCTAGGAACATGACAATGTGAGCTTCAGTAAACTCCTCAGTCATCAGATCTCAACCCAACAGCATGCGGTAGAAGATGATGAGCATGGACCAGAATCTCAAAGGAATGAATTCCATCACAATTTAAAATCCGCTGGTGATTGTATTATGTACTGTGAAAAGGTTTTCAAAGCTTTGGAACAGTGGGCTAAAAAAAAACAAAAAAAAAAAAACAACAACACGGATCTGCCTACAGGCTTAAGAGCTCCACTCTGCAGTCTAAAGAAATACATTATCCAAATTAGTCAGCTCTAATAAGGTTTTCGGAGGTCTTATTTAGAGAAAACTGAAAGAAAAAAAGTTTGAAAGCCACTGAGATATAATGCTGCCTTCGATTTTCCTTGCAGTTCAGCTCACAGGAAGAACTAAAACTGAGCAACGCTGACCGAGCACAAGGCGGAATGGGTAGTGAAAATTTAGTATCCGGTGAATAGGGAATGTAGATAGATAGTTTAGATAGAAAGCTTCACTGTGCTTCATTAAACGATAGCTCTGTGACACAGGAGCTCCGAGTCAAGTCCCACAGGATTAACACACAGTAAGTAAACAGCAAGACAAATGCAGAGCAAACTGGTTCTCTCGGTTTGCATGTGAGGAGCTTGTCCCTGGGGGAAACCCCGAGGCTGAGAGTAGCAAAGAAACTCAACCAGACATCCTGCTGCAGACGAGCTAAAAAAACCCAGACAAGGTTTCTGGATCAGTAGCATGAGGTTTATTTGATGATACATGTTTCTCTGATGAACATTACCTCACTGTTGTGACCAAACACACCTTCAATTATAATAAAAAATAAAAATAAAGAAAACAAGCTCGACGAGATGCCGTCTTTTACAGGTGTGATATTAAAACGAAGTTCAACTGCCTTCATGCGGGTATATTAAGAAAGCGTGATGGTGTGTTCGTTGCAAAATGAGTACCCACGTAGTCTTGATTCCTGTTATGACAACTTCAGGGAATTGAACCGGTTATATGTGCATTTCACACTAGGCTAAAGGTCTACACACACACCTTTGAGGTCGGTTTTGCCTGCAGTCAACACCACCGCAAACCTATGTGTTTTTATTTGCTTGGATAATACATTGTATTTTTGAAACCTGCCCTTGGAGGAGCATGCTTCTTCTGACACACACATGAAGCCAACCTTTAGTATTTTTATAACTACCGCTCATGCTGAAGCTCTGAGGAAAGACAGTCAGCCCTCTTCTGCATACCTGAGCTCACAGCTAGCTTTGCTTGGTTAGTGTCACTGTGCTATTAAAATGTAAATAGAGAGTACAGTTTTTTTCCATGTTATCCTTTGGCCTTGAGAAGACATCCTCAAATCGTTTTACATTTACGGATTCCATGAGGTAAACTATAGCAACGAGCATCTCCATTCCGTGGGATTTTTAGCAACACCATTCTCAAATGCAAAATCTGCCGAAATAAAGTTGCTAGCTCACTGTAAATATAGGTCATTCATTTTAAACAAGAAGTAAACACTTACCTGAAGTGCCGCCAAATGAGCATCATTAGCTTACTAAAAACAGAGAAATGGTGAAAGCTTATTGTAACTTTTGAATACCTCGAATTTCTTAGACTACGGGGACATTAAAGCAATCGACTGCTGTCTAAAGCATATTCAACATGGTTCATCATGGACAGAACAGTAAATTTAGAGCAGATGCTTTGCAAGTATGAATGGGCAGGATAGCTAGCTTACAGATTAGCCTTCTTGTTTGGGGGGAATGAATGCTAAATATATATAAATGATAGAAAATGCAGCTCGTCTTGGCCTGTGATCGGTCTGCAAAGAGGCAAATTTAAAAAACGTTCCATACAAGTTGGCATAATATGCGAGCTGCAGATCCAGTACTTGGCCGACAATTCAGCCGTCTCTCTTCACTGCAGCACTCCAAGCCTTTCACTGAGCTCTGTCTTTTAGAAATCGATACACTTTCATTTCTTAAAAGCAAGTCTGGTCCCTGGCCTGAGGGAACATCCAGCGACTCTACCACAGAGGATATCCAAATTAAAATGAATCTGTCATTAATTCAAGCTACCGGTCATGTAAAAAGATTCGAGCTTGGTTTCAAATCATGTTTCAAGTCAACCGGATATGTTTTAGACTTAGTCACATCACTTCCTGTGCCATGGCTTATACTCATGTAGTCGTAGTTATGTACGACTTTTAAGCACAAATAGACAGGTTGGTAATGATCATTTTAATCACAGAATGACGCCACCCTCATGCCCCCGGCGCCACTGGGTTGTGTTTACAGACTAACAGAATGCTTGAGCTGAAACAGAAGCCAATTTTTCAATAGAAAGCAGTTAAAAAAATTAATCGGGACAGGCACCTTGTGAGCCACACTAACTTTCAGTCATCCGGGAAGCACCCCAATACAATGTGAGACAGGAGAACAAGGCTGGGGCCAGTACCCCATTGCGTTTAATGAAATGAGTTAATAATTCAGTCTTGCCTCTCAGCAGGAGTCTGCAGGAGAAAGAGAAGCGGCATTAACTATTCACGCCCCAAAAGCGGCACAGATATGGTCGTTACATAAGCCACGCTGGGGAGAAGACCCACTGGTCCTGGGACAGGCGTCTTACGGCTTCTTTGTTGAAGATAATGGCAATCTGTGAGCTTGGACATCTGATCATCGGCCATCTGTCTGGATTTACCGTGTGCGTTAATAAGGCATGGGGGGGGTTTCATCCCAGGAGATTTGAACGCATGATATAGATCTCACTTCATGGGCTCAGAGTCTATTTACAGCTCTGAAGCATAATAAAACAATAAAAAAAATGAACAACAAGATAAGAATAAATTCTCACAACTTTTATTTGTAGTATGTGTACTGATCGTGTGACGCATCGGCTACGTCGGTTCTGATGCTGCGCTATTTTTGCACCTCGCCGCCGCTTCTAAATCTTGTGATCGCACACAAGCTCCTGATGCCATGTGATTTTGGATTTCTACTGACTCACAAGACCTAGGCTCGTGAAGTCACAGGTCAAAGGTCATCCAGATGAAGTCGGCATACCAAAATGCAGAAGTAACCCCCACCAGAAGCACATGTCCTGAGTCCTTTTCACTTGGTGATAAACACTGCTTGGCTTCAGCTTAAAAAAGAAAAGAAAAGTGGAAACGTGTCGCTTTAGCAAAAATTGAAAAAAAAAAAAAAAAAAACATAGCAAAAATTGGAAAGGTTAAAGTGAACTGTTGGAACCTCCGCAGAATTATACCCTGACCAATAAAACCCAAATAACAGCTCGGCTTTTTTTTCTGGGTAGTGTTTTTTTGGGGTATGTTTCATAAACCACACCAGGTTCAGGGTAAAATCCGAAGAGAAATACAAAGATTTGGAGCAAAGCTATGGAAACATGAGAAATATACAGATAAGGCTTGTGGCACTTTATTACACTCCTGGTGTAAACACAGGCAGATCTAATACACTGTTAAAAACGTGTGCGTTTTTTTATTTAAAATAAATGAATAAATATATATATAAATAAATAAATAATTTGAATAATCCATACTGCACAAATATTAAAATGACATCGTATATAAATGTGATTGACGTGCCATGACGTGTGTGTGTTCACAGTTGAAACATGACTCCTAATCTGTCTCTCTCAGCTATTTGACCCTGACTGCCTCTGGATGTTTCACATACCCATGCTGATGGCTTTAAAAGGACCACCTGGCTATCTAAAATCTTTCCTAGCGCTCATGACAAGACTGAGGAAATATCATCCAGACACCAATAAGGTGTCCATGCAAATTTTGGATAATCACAGTACAGCTTGAAAACAAAAAAATAGGTTTGTTATTTTAAGTAAAAGTAAATAGAATCAAAGGCAAGCAGCCATTGAGGCGAACTGAAATCCGTCCTATTTCTGAAGAAAACGGCGTAATCGAGTTTCAAAAATTGGGCTTTAAACGCCCGGGGGTATGAAACTACCATACAGTGTTTCAGATTGCCATAGACACGTCAGAAGAGACGGAACTATGATTCATAACACATTGGGCTGCATGTGAAATTACTTTTTTTTTTTTTTTTTTGCCTCAAGGCTGAACTAGTTATTACCGCTCCATAAAAATGTCCAAACAAACCCAGCCTTATTAAAAAGGGGAACTGTGAAAGGCACATAAGTCTCCAGCATGCAAACTGTTCCAGACACACAATGATAGCCATATTTAACACAAACAGGATGTTGCACATATAGAGAGAGAACAATAGCTTCCCTAATTCTACCGTACGTCGACCCGGTTAGCCGGAATCGAGCGACCAGAGACTGACTTTCTACTGTGCTTTTAGCGAGAGGAGCTTGTACTACGGATATTTCTTGTACTTCCTCTGCTGGAACATGTGTGACCAAACTTTGCATAATATTTGTAGTGCACGGTTTTATGCACACAGTTTGCGCTCTTTCCGTCCGTATCGTACAGCGTGTCTTAGACTGCATCAGGACGGTGTGTGTCCTTCATCATCACAGTGAAGCTTCATCTCCGGCTCAATCAATACACACAAATAAGCTCGATATTACAGAAACTCATCGGGAAGTCACTAACTGCACTGGATTGGACTTTCTGTAAAGATATCTGCTACATATACATCATCCTGCTCACAAACCTGTATCACATGGGTAAAGTCATTTAACCAGATAAAAACTTAGACAGACACGTTTTTCTTTATTCTGAGAAAACTCTGAGCTACTTATTACAGCTTAGCTGCTCTGTCTGCTTGGGATAAAACCCAAATCTGTGATTAACCTCCTCCCTTGGGCTCGTTAATTTTCTGTACAACATTGTGACACCGAGCTGTGATTCCAGCGATTGTAACGTGCGACAATTCTCTCAATGTTGTGTAAAAGAGTTACAACACATTATAAAGCCACGACTCCGGCTGACCGGTGGTGAAAAATTCCTCAGGTCATTTCTGTGGCTGACTGAGGTACCCACAATTTTATTTCCTACTCACATGATTTTACAAAAATAAAGAGATTTTTTGAAGCAAGGTACCACTGTGACGTGTATAAAATCACGATAGGAACAGTAGCATGTGTAGCTCCTGGTAACATGCCAAAGAAATGTAGGAAAAAACGCTGAACATTTTTACTTTGTTCTCTGGGGGAAAAAAAAAAGAAAGATCAAGAAAAACTTATATTTGCTTCTGTTTTTAACTCTAGTGTTCTTTTTAAACCCACAAAATAGATCTGTGTAAAAAAACAACAACAAAAATCATCATCCATATTAGTGTGCAATGCCAAATTTAGCAGCCACAAATACTGAGAACTTCCTTGTGGTGCACATCTCATGATCATCGCTGAATATTCTCTCTCACACAAACCACATACACAATCTAAAGCCCCGCCTGCTCAGAGCAGC
This sequence comes from Tachysurus vachellii, assembly GCF_030014155.1. Classification (NCBI taxonomy): domain Eukaryota; kingdom Metazoa; phylum Chordata; class Actinopteri; order Siluriformes; family Bagridae; genus Tachysurus; species Tachysurus vachellii. The sequence goes on along the minus strand of NC_083478.1, from coordinate 5,685,658 downwards.
TCATTTCAGGGTACAAAGCTCTCACTTGAATGGCCTAAATGCCAGTGCGGCTCCTAGTCACCGTGCCCTGATCAGCTCAATAGTCCCCATTGTGTCCTAACGGTCACTGGTGGCTTGCAGAATCGGCTCGATCTTTAAGCAGCAGCTTGGCCGGCCTCACTTCTCCTCTGAGCAACCCGAGCCTAGCGCATTAACGCGGGGCATTTCCGTTCTCTGCGTTCTAAAAAGCCTTTGGTGGAAAATCATAGACGGGTCAAGAATGCTGAGATGGAAAGCAGATTTAATGATACAAGCAGCGACCTCAACACTCGGTGGCTGAACTGAACACTGAGCATCTGGTCTCATGATATAAAGTCAAGCATTAACAGACAAATAAGCACTAATATTTTCTAGGAAGAAAGTCACAAACAGACAAGTAGAAACAGACAAATACACCCTGAACACGGGGTGTACACGCTGTACCAACTGGAGGAAAGATAATTACTTAATTAATTACTTAAAACAATTACAGACAGCAAAATAATGTAGGTGACTTTTATTGCCTTGCAAAGGGTCTGTTTGTGACTTTTCAGACAAAGAAAAAAAATGGAATTAAAAGGGGAATCGTGATGCCACAGCATACAAGACTTTATCCAAGAAAGCTTTTCCAAGCAGCGCGGTCTCTTCCAAGGCTCGCAGAACAGCTTGATAACAAATCAAACCATATCCTGAGGCTTTCACAGTCACCAGATCTCAAACTAACTGAACACCTACAGGATATTTTTAAGTGATGAGTTCAACAGCTCTGTAACCTACGATCATCACCCTACTATCAAAAACCAGCTGAGGAAATATGCAGTGTTCATGGCTCCTGTACAGCTCCAGAGACATGCAGCATCCATGCCAAGGCCCACTGAACAAATAGAATTAATCAGCTTTACTTTCAGGAGCATTATGTTGAGGTTGAAACATAAGAATGGAAAACATTTCGTGTGTTTTTTTATAATCCGTTTATGAGCCTGGGTTATTGTAAGAGCATTTACTTCTCAGTTCATTTTACATAGTAAAACACACTTTTTTCATTTGTCTAAGCTGTTAAGCTTGCAAGCATAATAAAGGTCACATGCACAGCATGGCAGAAATGATGACACGATAATCTAAATCTTAAAGGAGATGCTGCTGTTAAAATCCCGTAGTCTTGTTTTTTTATTTATTTAATTAATTAATACCTTGAAAATGTCAATTTAAGGAACAAGATTAGGCAATTATTACACTGAAAAATAAATACTGGCACTACGCGCTAGACATTCAGTAAATATTGAAAGCTTCAATATGGTCTCATCTACAGAAGGTCATCACTGTGGAAATAAAACGCTGAGTGTCCTCGACAGAGACCGACCAAGCCATCAGCTCTACCAAGATCAAAGCAGCCTGACAGGACCCTCCGAATACCCCCAGATTCACACATGCGCATTCTCTCACCTGCCCCCTTGGGGGTTAAACAAACACAGATAAACACAGGCTTACAACAGGTATGATGGATCATCTGTTACAGACGTTATCGTGAATGTTTACTGCCTTGACGTAGTGCAGCAGCAATGCCTAGCATGTTGACATGTTGGCACTTTCACACCTCCTAACCACGATGTCTCCGACTTCACAGCCATGGAATAAACAACATGCCGAAGTGCTGTGGAATTTCTCCTATTTCAGTGGAACAAATAAATCTCTGCATGTGAGTGCTCAGGTTTTAAGACATGATGTAAATTTCTGATCTAAATGCGTTTTTTTTTTTTTTTTAATTTGATCGATTATACTGTAAAATCGCCGAACCCTGGCAGCTCAACTACAGAGAAAAGATGTCTGGTATCGAGCTGGGCATGCTGGGATTAGTCGGTTTGTTAGTCACAGCGTGTGAGTCACACCTTCATTGACATGGATTTTGTAAAGTCACGTGATGTGACAGATTTACATAACTGGTCACTGAAGTTAATAATCAGTAATCAAGTTTCCTTCTAAATCCATTACAAATGATGCTTTATGTTGTAAAAAACCAACTTCCTTTTTTTGGAAGCATTAATGTTTATTTAGGAATAAATTTCACCAATTACACCAACTTCCTTTTTTTGAAATAGAAATCTAAACATGGCGAATACCACAAAAAAAAAATCTAGAGAAAAATTCACAGGTCTTTCCAAAAAGCTCTGCGTCATGATTTGTGTTAGTTTATGTACACAGAGTCAGGGAGAAAATGACTGTACAAATGCATCCCACTTTACACGTCTCAGACTATCGGCCGGCCCGCGATGCTGATTATTATCTGCAAGCTTTGCCCAAACTCAGAGGCGTGACCGTGTTCGAGACATGTTGAGTCCTGCGTCATGTCGGTGGATCGGAAAATTTGTAAACTCTAAGCCTTGATTTTTCTTTCCATGTGAGCTTAAGCCACTGCATTTAATCCATAACAGATCTGATAACTGGTGTGTGCGTAAAATACATTCGGTGACATCTGGAAATCAGAAATCTTCACTTCTGGTTTCAAATTACCTTCACATTTCGGTCCTGGCCGTGTTCTCTGGGAGAGAGGGAAGGCACACACTATCTCCTGTCAATCAAAGCGACACTAGCCAAACCCACGCGACAGTATGTGAAAGAGGGCAGACAGTGCTTCCGACTGACAGTGTTGTACACGAGAGACTTAATAAATAATGATGAAATACTCTTACAATTAAGCCAGTAGGTCAAGTGATCAGGTGATTGATGATATAGACAAAACAGTCATTTTCTTTAATGATTTCTTTAAAGTGTGTCTTCATTGGAATATTTACAAAGAACGTGTGATGGTATAGAACTGAGCCAAGATGTGTGTATGATCATTCACATACTCTGGGCCAAGTAATAATCTTAAAAGATTTAGCTTCAGTCCGGATTCAAACTCGTTCTGATTTCCACTCCTCACGTTTTTCTTTCACAGCACCGTGACACTTCGATCACACAGAATCTTGATGAAGTGATGGAACGATTCAACATGCCGTGAATCACGAGAGCCAGGCGTCAATCTGATGACCAATCTGGCACTGTACGTCTCCACTTGACCATACGGTGCAGTGTTTACAGCTTTTACAGCTCCTCTCGTTACAGTTGCCATGGCTGCTTCTTTTCCCGTAGGTGCGACAACACGCTGCCTCGGACCATAACCCACACGCCGACTGGTGCCAGTTGTGTAACTGTATTACTCAGCTGAGTCCACGCAGACATCCCACTGTCCTACACACACACTCAGTGAAATGCTTAATTCTATTGTACTGTAATAAGGGACTAAGCTGAGAACTACAGCCCTTCAAAAGCATGCACACACACACACACACACACACACACTCTCACTCTCTTACACAAACACACACAGTGAAATCACAGGCTGCTTAATTCTATTGTACTGTAATAAGGGACTGAGCTGAGAACTACAGCCCTTCAAAAGCATGCGCGCACACACACACACACACAGAGACACACACACAGAGAGACACACACACACACACAGAGAGACACACACACACACACACAGAGAGACACACACACACACACAGAGACACACACACACAGAGACACACACACACAGAGACACACACACACAGAGACACACACACACAGAGACACACACAGACACACAGAGACACACACAGAGACACACACACACACACACAGAGACACACACACACACACAGAGACACACACACACACACACACAGAGACACACACACACACACACACAGAGACACACACACACACAGGGACACGCACACACACAGGGACACGCACACACACAGGGACACGCACACACACAGGGACACGCACACACACACAGGGACACGCACACACACACAGAGACACACACACACACACAGAGACACACACACACACAGAGACACACACACACACACAGAGACACACACACACACACACAGAGACACACACACACACACAGAGACACACACACACACACAGAGACACACACACACACACAGAGACACACACACACACACAGAGACACACACACACACACAGAGACACACACACACACAGAGACACACACACACACAGAGACACACACACACACACAGAGACACACACACACACACAGAGACACACACACACACACACAGAGACACACACACACACAGAGACACACACACACAGAGACACACACACACAGAGACACACACACACACAGAGACACACACACACACAGAGACACACACACACAGAGACACACACACACAGAGACACACACACACACAGAGACACACACACACAGAGACACACACACACAGAGACACACACACACACAGAGACACACACACACACAGAGACACACACACACACACACACACAGAGACACACACACACAGAGACACACACACACACACAGAGACACACACACAGAGACACACACACAGAGACACACACACAGAGACACACACACAGAGACACACACACAGAGACACACACACAGAGACACACACACAGAGACACACACACACACAGAGACACACACACACAGAGACACACACACACAGAGACACACACACACAGAGACACACACACACAGAGACACACACACACAGAGACACACACACACACAGAGACACACACACACACAGAGACACACACACACACAGAGACACACACACACACAGAGACACACACACACAGAGACACACACACACACAGAGACACACACACACACAGAGACACACACACACACAGAGACACACACACACACACACACAGAGACACACACACAGAGACACACACACACAGAGACACACACACAGAGACACACACACAGAGACACACACACAGAGACACACACACAGAGACACACACACAGAGACACACACACAGAGACACACACACACACACACACAGAGACACACACACACACACAGAGACACACACACACACACACACATTTTCTCTCACACACACAGACATACACACACTCACACACAGACACACAGACACACACACTCTCTCTCTCACACACAGAGACAAACACACACACTCTCTCACAAACACAGAGACAAACACACACACTCTCTCACACACACCTGACAACAAGGGCTATTGTGCTTCCTGCTGAATTGCTGGTGTTTTGCATGATGGTGTTTCAAAGGAATTTGAACTCGGACATCAACACGACACACACACACACACACACACACACACACACACACACACACACACACACCCCAAGGATATTTTACAAATATTTGGCAGCACGTTTGTTAATATTTCAGACATTTGAGACACAAAGCCACGACCACACAGAGGAAGAACAGCTGAAGCTCAGGCTGAAGGGCAGACAGTTGACCGGCACTTCATCAAAACCTGAACACATTTACAGGCCAAATAACCTTTAAATAACCTTTAAAAACACGACACACAACGTGACACCATGTGTTACATCTAGTATATTATTGTCAAATGCTTTCTTTGGAACAAACTGAAGAAGCTTGAAGAGGAATCCAGTGGCTTTGTGTCGTGAGTCACGTCATTTTATACATAAAAACATGAGGATTTGTTTTTTATTCCAACTAAAAACATTGAACACATTTTCAAGTCTAGACATGAAATGAATCAATGCTGCTAGCTAGTGTTTATTTTTACATTTCCTATAACAAAAAATACTCTCACACACACACACACACACACACACACACACACACACACACACACACACACACTCTCTCTCTCTCTCTCTCTCACAGACAGACACACAGACACACACACACACACACACCTTTGTTTACAAAAAATAAATAAACCTAACAAACTGTCGTGTTTATTTTAAACCTTTTACATTAGCCTCCTTTTCACAGACTTCTAGGTAAAAAAAAAAAATCTTGAGCGGCTCCGTCTCATTACGAGAGTCCTTTAAATACCAAGGGCACTAGATAGGGTGTATACTACGTTCTATATAGTGCACATAGATAGTGCGCGTGAAGCGGTTTGGGACGAAACCCCATTCCATTTTTCAACCGTTACCTTCTGAGAGCTCGAGCTCCAACTCCGCCAGCTGATCCTTCACCTCTTTGGGTAAAACCGCCAAATCTGCACCGCGGTCCGCCATGGTGAGAAATACAACTGTTAAATCTTCTCTTTTACAAGTTCTGTCAAAACGTTTCGTCGGTTAAAATCCCTCTTCGGGGCAAGACACGAAGCGCGAGTCAAAATCCATCCGAACAACTGCTCGCTCCGCCATACTGTGGGAACTCGAGTGATCACGTGACCATGTGCACCGCGTACAATGAAGTTAAACTACACCCCCCCCTCTCTCCCTCTCCCTTTCCCTTTCCCTCCGCACAGACACGCCCTCTCGGGATTTATCCGCGCTGTGATTGGTCAGCGTTGACATATGTGTTTTTTGCGCCATCTGGTGGTCAAAACCCAAATTAAAACCCAGATGTCAAGTTGATCAAGTTGAAGTCCCTTTTTTTCCCATATTTTAGCAAACTATATGAAAATATACATATACATATATATATATATATATATACATATATATATATATATATATGTATATATATATACACATTTTTATATATATAAAAAATACACCTCTAAATCATTTCAGAGCATCACAAGTCACAAATCTAGACTATTTTTTTGTACTCAAGCTTTACTTTTTACTAAAGCAGTGTGTTTTTGGGAAGATGTTTTTTTCCACTCATACTGTGTAAAATTTTCTATTTCTATCATTTTTTTTAGGACACTACTGATTTTCTGTTACAAACAAATCCAGACCTTTGGCAAGAACCGAACATTAGGGTGCTATTTGTGAGGAATTCTTGGACCCTGCACACTGCTGCTTGTGGCTTCTTTTTTTGAGCTCTCAGCATCATAACAGAACATTTAACGACATAAAATACTTTTATCATTTAAACCGTGCTTTTTATTCTATTCTCTTATTACATCTTTATTGCTTCCTTTAGAAAAAAAACAGAGCACTTTGATGACTTTTAAACACTAGCACATTCCAGCTGAACATATAAAATCTTTTATTGCTTCACTTTTGGTTAATTACATTTATTACAGATAAAAGACACAAAAATGGTGTTTAATTGCTTTTTCTTTAATCAAAACTGCAGCACTGCAAGTGTGCATCGTATTTCACTTCGACATGCATGAAAAAGTAAATACATTTATATATAGTACACATATGTACAGTAAAGAAGATAAAGTCTAGAATTAACATCAGTCCAACCGGGAGTGTGTCTTTACAATTAGAAACCGAAAGAACGTCTTTCAATAGTTGCCTTTCTACCTACATACCTTGTTAACCATTACTATTAAATACAGATCTGAGGGATTATGTTTTTATCCTTGTATTATTCTGTATTAATTCCTTAATAAATTAACAGTGTATTAACATTGAAAATATAGGGTGTAAAAAAAAAAAAAAAAGTCCAGGGCCAAAATTCTCTTGTCAAAAATGAGTTGGAGGTGAAATAAAAAATGACACGGTATATAAAAGGCTACATCTGTCTTAAGGCATTCTTACTATTCTTTAAAAACTGGGGTAAAAAAAATCTGCAAAGAATATGATTACATAGTAAGATGAGACGCTCATGACGAAAAATACGTAGGCCTAAAATGTTCTACATTTCAGTATTACAAAAAAAGGGGAAAGGGTCTTAGAGAAGTATTTATTATCACAGTCCTCGCTGCACAAAATAAAGAACAGTTTAAAAAAAAAAAAAAAAAAAAGTGCCGGCAATCATTATTTAATATGAAAGCTGAAAGTTTTCCCTGCCCTCCTCTATCCCATATGAGAACACGAAGACTGAGAACAGCATGAACGCCACATCGCTCAGTCCAGCGTTATCGGAGCGTAATCGTACTGTAAGATAAGCGTTCTATGGCTGCTGCGAAATCCTTGAACCTTCCACGCACATGAATGACAACACTTGCTAACCCATGTTGACAATGGACACGCTGTAGGAAGGACATACTCAGCAGCAAAGGTTATAAAATACAAAAGTCTATAAACCTCGATCATATTTTAGTGCATTTCGACGTGCCGTTACATTCTCTGCTAATTACGCTCCATGTAAAATACACGATGAAGGGAAATTCAAGTCTCACACGTACTGCCAAAACATTTTCCGTTCAGTTTAAAGAAATAGTTGGGTGAAAGAAAGGAGGAAAAAAAAAAAAAGAATAAATCAACTTTATGCTAAATTCACATTTCTCCCAAATGAACTCGGTCAGCCAAGGTGTTTGCTTCTGGTCTCATTTTAAATGCTACCCATGAATCAAAATGCATCCAGTTTTATTTTTAAACATGACAGATTTCAGTGTGACCTATCGTGGTCTATAAAAAATGAATGAAAGCATCACATGGTGCTAATGGCAGTGATCCTGGAAAATCAAAAGCCCATTTTCCCCCTTTTCCTAAATGCCTCCAAGCACACTCAGAGGAACGTGCTTTCCACCATCTTTCAGATACAGGAGTCCACATGCGTCCCAAAAGTGGCTAGCGTGGCTGTGATTGACAGACACTTTGTGATCCCTCCTCCCCTGAGAGTTCAGGGTTCGTACTTGTGTCCTACAGACGACTGGGCGAACGCTTTTCTGTCGCGTAACTCAGGAAAGGATTTGAGGTGAGACAGATTTCCATAACGACAATTTAGACACTAAGCACATCTCGGCTGCGTTCAGAATAATTAAAACGTTTTAATTTCTACCAAACTACAGCTTTAACCCATTTTGCCATAATATTAAAGGGAAGTTTGAAAACAGTCCAGTTTCCTTCCACCTCTTAGTAAAGTAATGTGACGCAGTAACATCGAATCAGGTCCAGATGGCAGTAAAGAGCACAGTACACAAACACAGCACAAGCTGTTCATGTTCTCCCTGCGGTTTCAAGATATACAAAGGCATATGTGTAGTTACATTCGTTGCAATACAAAATATAAAGCTTTTTATTAGATTTTTTTTTTTTTGTTAAATGTTCTGGTTGATTCCTATATTTGGCACAGAGACTTCTGTGGGCAACCAGAAAACCGTAAAACCTGACCTGGGTGTTAGAGGCACTGCAAAGTGTTAAGGCAGAATATTTTGTTCGAGCAACAATACAGGATGTGTGCATTTAATGCATTTCATGAGCAGGAGTGCGTTAATGAGTGGGTATAGCAGGCATGTGCCGATTATTAAAACAAATCCATCATAGCAAATGCCAATGGCATATACTTTGGCCTAAGGGTGTACAAACTTTTGAACTCGACTCGATACTTTTTGGGTTAATAAATAAAAACAAATGCCTGTTTATGCTAACATTTTATTTATTCCTGTCTGTAATCTTTCAGTTTTAGGATGAGAGTCGTCAGGAGTTTTCACATTTTGTGGTTAATTCCATACCAACACACAGTTAAAAAAAAATGTAGCGCTGCTGCTAATAGTTGCTGAGTCACTATTAAAGAATTACAGGGTTGTGCATATAATGAATGCTGAGCCTCCATAGGGAGTCTTTTCAGATGGAGTGTAGAGGTATTAATGATGTCCATATTTTGTTCAGTATTGTGATATTTATCTGATCATCAGCACATGCCCTCTAGAGATAATACGTATTTATTAATTCAGAATTACCCCAAGAGACGACGATTCGGTTTTGTTTTTTAAACAAGGCCACGTTCCATATAAAACAATTAAAAGCCTGACTTTTGTGAATCTCAGCTCTAACACAGCCTGTACAATCAGTAGAGCTAAAAGCTGAGAACTTTACAAGAGAAAACAAAAACGCACCAGACAAGCTGGAACCATCGTCGAACTCTGACGCAACAAAGGAATCCCAACAAGGAGATTTCAATTAACATTGAAATGTAACCATGAGCCTGTTTACGTCATGAAGACGGGGGCACGAGGCTACGAGGAAAACCGAACGACACGATCGAGCGACGTGTTTAGGAGGATGTGCCAAAAATATAGCAAACAGCATAAAAATAAAGCTTGCCAACATTAGTGTATCAGTCCCATGAATTATAAATTTTATACTCTGATGTATATTCCTGTACACATACAGAGAGACACACAGACTCGCTCACACACACGCACAAGCATACTATAGTCTCACTGATTATAAACTCTTTGCATATGAAACATATTATAAAGGGGTAGAAATGAGGTCAGATCTTGGTGAGGTGTTCTCTTGGTCTCCTTAAAATTAAAACCGAGCCAAAATGTGAGGGACAAGATTTAAGATACACACATTGGATTTTTTTTTCTTTCATTAAAAAAAAAAAAAAAAAAAAAAAATATTGCAGAGTTGTGGTTCATGTGAGAAAAACGTGAACGGCAGTAAGTGTGAGCGTGTACGACACCACAACACATGCTAGGGCTGATCGATACGGTCGTATAATATCAATATCGTCGTCACGATATTAAAACATCACAATACTCTTCAGTGAGTAACCGGCTTTAGGACCCGTGTGTGCTGCATTCATTCCTTCTCCGTTTCAAAATGAAAAAGGTTTTGGCTTTACAATTAGAAATATTACTAAAAAAAGCTTGTGTTGCTCGATTCATTTTGGGGTGAAATTGAATGAACTAAAAAAATATATATATATTATTTTATTTAACAAGTAGTCGACCATAAAGGAGGCCGAAGATAGATCTTTTTAAATGAAATATGAATGAACGCCTTCTCCACAGACCCGTAAGTTGTCAGTGCTTTTATAACTACATACATACTGTAGTTACTCTTTGAATCATCCATCTGATTGGATGTTAAAACCTCTTTTTGTATCATTTTTCCTCTTTTCCTCATTCTGATCTGTTTGAAATGTGGGATAAAAAAAACCTAATCCCATCATTTTACATAAAAAGGCTTTATCATTTTTTTTTGGTACTCAACTACACTTAATGCCTTGGTACACGTCACTTATCGTAAAATGAAGTATTGTGATGTGATATTTTTGCCATATCGTCCACCCCATCACACGTGCGCGCGCACACGCTCTGCGGCAGCACTTCCTTTTCACTTACTGCCACTGATCAGCCATTCACACTGCACTGTGTATGTAAATGAGAGACACGTGTGCATAATACCTATGCATCAGATTACAGTCATCATTGTCAGTCGTTCAGGAAGCACTGTTCTGTTCTACAGTTTAGCTGAAGAATGAGAGTGAAGATGGAAGGTGACGAGTATGAAGAGGGCAGGGATGATGGCGCAAAAGTAAGTGGGCTTAGTAAGGATTTTGGATGAGAGTAAGGATGAGGATCGGAGTCCAGCCCCCGTAGTCTATGGCATAATGAACAGGAAGCTCTTTCGTTCTCCAAAGTTTTTTTTCCCCAAATTCTCTGGGCCAGCTCCGGGCCAGAACAGCATGACAGTGTGAAAGTGAGCCAGATAGAGGAGAAAAAGAGGATAGGGAGGATCTGGCCTCATCCCTTGCTCCAGTCCTCTCCTCTCCTCGTGCTGGGCTCATCATCTGGCCGAGGGCTGGGCCTGTGTTGTCATGATGACGTGCGAGGGCCCGCTCTCTCCCCGCTGGGTGCCCATGCCGGCCAGCACGGACATGGCTACGGCCTCGGCGGCCGCCCGCGAGCTCACACCGTTCGGCCCTGACGATCCTGAGGGACTCAGAGCCACAGAGCTGTGCTGGATCACCGGAGCTGGAGAACCCGTGGCCTCACACATCTCCTTCATGGATTCTTCTCCTGCAAGACACAACATGCACAGATCAGTGACAACACTCACAAGCCCTGAATAAATCACTTAATCCATTATTGCTGAATTTCTCAATCAGATGGAAATCTGAAAATTTCTATATCCCTGTTGTTATATATCAATACATCATTGTCTCATTTCTCTATAAGAGTATCTTTAATCTCTATATAAATCTCTAATCTCTCTCGCTCTGTGTGTGTGTGTGTGTGTGTGTGTGTGTGTGAAAATACACATTACATTCGAAATTCTTATTTTAATTACATTCTTTATTACAAGGCTAACATGAAATATTACATGTGTCTCGTGTATATAGAATACAGTTTTTACACACGTTTTAAACTAGATCTGAAAGATATCACGGTGGTGCTTTAACTGTGTCACTGGTCAATTTTTTCAGTTTTGCTGAAGCAACAAGACAAGAACCTAAAGTACTAAACTGTCACACCTAGCGCACCTTTGGCTGGGAAAGGATTTGCTTCTAGAGAGTTCCACCAAAGATAAACAAAATGTAACCTTTGCATGACCTTGTGTGTGTTCCTCCTGATTTTTGTGCTGCGCCCATTGTGTAAAACCTGGTGCCTCGAAATTGTTTTTTTTTCCAGTGAACTTTCAAAATTAACAATATGACTCATTTAACAAATGAATGCAGAGGTAATGTGTAATCTGTGACCATCTTTATTCACAAAAAGTTATGTTCTTTACAAGCACACGTTTGTACTGATCCTTTTTCTCATGGAGTGACTCACCTAGGTAGGCAGCCTTCTTCTGTAAGGTGGTGACGGGACAGTCCTTATGGGCCAACAACAGCTGCTTCAGATGAGCCACTTCGTTTCGTAACAGAGACACCTCATTCTGACACACACACACACACACATTTCAAACAAACATACTCATTTAAATGTTGATCAAACAGAAACATCTGCTGCGATTTCCAGATGTTCTCGGTGAATAAGACAAACCTCAAGGTGGAGTTAAGATCTGGTGTGAAATGCCTGTCAAACTTAAGACATACACCCTAGAGGACGTCCGGTAATGATTTCAGTTTAAAACTATATACTCTTTCTACTTGAACACTGGATCATTTGTACCACCAGTTGGTCCTGAATAACACGACAGTGCTGTAGGATACAGCAGGTTTATGAAAGCCATGTGTATTAGACTTACAGTGAGGGAGACATTCATGGAGGTCAACTCCTCTGCCTTCTTCTCCAGAGAGTTCACCCAAATTTTGCGTTTCTGCCTGCAGCGGGATGCGGCTGCTCGATTGCGCTCCAGGAAACGCTGTCTCCGCTCGTCTGGGTCGTCGTCCACTGTGCGCCGCCGCCGCCCGCCTGTCGGCTGAGCTGGAGAAACCTGGTCACCAAAAAAAAAACAAAAAAACAACGATAAATCTCTATAGTATTTGAACAACTTATTTTTGTATGTCTTGCATGCTACAAGAGGTTACAAAAACTCATTTGATGAACTCTGTGTTTTACAGAAACTGAAAAACTGCATCTGCGATATGTTATTAATCAGGTACAGTGTACATAGCTTGTAGTGAACTATGTGCAGTAATATGACGCGTGGTGATTAATGGAGGACCTGGGGCTGTGCTGGAGATGGGGCATCAGGCTGCTGCACCAGCAGTTGGCTCTGCTCCATCTTCTGTGGCACCATGGCATTGGAGCCCATCGCCACACTGACACAGGCCGCAGTGGTCTGCTGAGACAACGCCGCCTTCAGCCGCTGAGGAGGCACGAGCAAAACGCGAGGTATGATCCCAGCCCGAGTGCATGACTACATTCTTATATACTCTAAAAAGGCACTACAGGTTTAACACGTAGGATTCTTTAAGAGTTCAACTTCAATAAACGTATGAAAGTCCTGCAGTCAGTGCTTGGCTGTTTGTTGTGAAAAGTGACACCCAGATGAGATACCCTCACAGACAGGCTAGAAATTTCAGAGTATGTCTTGCTTGCCTCACAGCGTTAACACACAACATGCGTTTCGCTCACCATCTTTGCCTCGATATGGGGGTTGTAACCAGATGGAGACGAGGAGCCACTGCTGCTTCCACCGAGTGGAGGACCTGGGATTCCTGGAATGTTGGGCACCATACACATGGGCCGAGCCAGCTAGAAAACAAAATGCAGAATATTTCACATACTCAATAGGGTCTAAAGGCAATAGGTTCAGTTTACTGAAAACGCAAGTAAGCGAGACGTACGGATATTACAGAAGACATTTGCATTGGGCCTGGGAGCACAGGAACTGGTTGGCCATTGTGGAGCATCATCATTGGATATGGACCAGTTGGAGACCTTCAGGCAGAGCATAGAGATTAGGAAGAGTTGTATTTTGCTATCATGCAATAAATACAACCCTGAAACTATACACCTAGATACACTATGAATACACTGAAGACAAAAAAGAAGAAAAACAGACTCTGGCAGTTCCTTAATGTCAGCTATGTCGCAAGAGGCACTTCATGTCTGGCCTCAACCAAATGCATCCTGACCAGGATGTTACAAAGCATGTCGTAAATGCTGCCTGTATTCGTTAGTACACATTATCTCTGAAAACTGTATTCATATTCAGTTACATCCTTAATGTACAAGTACAAGGAGTTTCCATGTACTTTTCAAGCCCGTGTCACTTCTTCTTTTTCCCTTGGTTACGATGTGCAACTCTCTCTACTCTCTACAGACCACAAAAGTTACAAATTATTGAGGACATGTATTACTCCGTTTGAGTGGAAAAAATTATGAAACTGAATAGTAGGTGGATGGGAGAAGGTCTCGTAATAGTGGAGGCTGATTATGCGTAAATCAAGCATGAGAAAAAGGTTTCTTAGTTTGTCTGACATGTTCCCTAAGCAAACAGTCCTAAAATCCATAGCAAGAGCGAGAGACAAATGACTCATAAAGACCATAATCGCATTAACCCAACATAGCAAACTAAACAGAATTAAAAAGGGAACGCGGGCAGTGCACTTACCCAAGGGTGCGGTTGGAGGGCGGGGCCTGTGTGATGACTGACGTGGGTGAAGGCATGGTGGTATGCAGGGAGTCGTAACTGAGGTGCAGGGGAAGAGAGCCAGGACGGACGATAGTGGGCATAGGTGCAGAGCTTAATGCTGGTTTAGATGGAGATTCCTGCGATGAAAAACATAACGGTGGTTAAAGCAATGCTACTCACCCAGGATTTATGGAGCCATTATAAAGATGGAAACAGCAATGAGGCATTCACTAGCTTTCTAAACACTAGCATTATTACAGAAACGGTAGGTAAAGTAATCAGCAGTCAATAAAAATTCATTATTACTACAAATCAGTCCCATAGTCTGTAAGGGTCCAGAAAGCATGTTGAATAAATGATGCCTTTGTACAGCGGTGTGGAGAACCCCGATTTCTAATTTAAACCTAACAAAGTGGGTAATTATGGAGCAATTATTTTAGGGAATGGAAAATAAGTATAATGCATAACGCAAAGCTTCTGTTTCAAATATTGTTCCCTGCACGTACGCTGCTAACATTAGTTCGGCTTAAATGTGTCATTTATGACTGTCCTGACTTCGGGGACATGCTGTACATCAAAACTGGCACAACACCGTCAAAGTGTATTCATGGCTTTGCTTATCACAGCTGTGTGAAGGTACGGGACAGACTCAGAAATAGGTCGAGCCACACATCAGCCATGCCTACAGCAAACCAATGAAGATTCAATGCTTAAAGAAAGACAGGAAAGAATTAAGGCAATGGCTGAGTACGCGAATAATGAAGGAAAAATAAAGGTAAAGAGTACAGCAAGTAAACATGGATGAAGTCATGACAGAGGTGCATTAGAGTAAGTGAAAGAAGGATAGAAGGAAGGAGGTGTGAATTTTGGGCTGGAAGCAGCTACAGATTTCATGAAAAATGTGAGGAAGGAAGGAAGGAAGGAAGTTTTTTCCTAATTATGTGAGTATAAAAGATGCTGTGATTGAAGAATGAAAAGAAAAAATACTAAAAAAAAAAAACAGAAGGTACAAGAAATAAAGAAAGCACAAGAAAGAAAGAAAGAAAGTACAAGAAAGAAAGAAAGCACAAGAAAGCAAGAAAGAAAGAAAGAAAAAGAAAGAAAGAAAGAAAGAAAGAAAGAAAGAAAGAAAGAAAGAAAAAGAAAGAAAGAACAAGAAAGAAAGAAAGAAAGAAAGAAAGAAAGAAAGAAAGAAAGAAAGAAAGAAAGAAAGAAAGAAAGAAAAGCAAATTTGCTAAGGAAGGAAGAGGGTACAGATTTCTGGGAAGGAAGAAGGAAAGGAAGGAAATAGGACTGAAGCTAAATAAAGAAGAACAGAGGGAAGAACAAAGTGATTTAAAAAATGTAAAGACAAGAATTAAGAATTAAGAATTCTGTTTAAAAAGAGATGTGAAGTATCTATCTATCATGTCTGTTTAATGACATTTAAGATGTGTACATTGGCAGGAAAAACCCTCAGGAATTCAGGAGCGCTGTACATTGTGTTGGTGTGTGTTTGTGTTGTACTCTACCATTCCCCTGGCTGTGGGCTCCTTGCTGCTATCTGAATTGCTAGAGATGGAGTCTGGACTAGTAGGTGGGGAGGAGTCCACCTCAACAGGCTCCTCTTCCTTCACTCGAACTACATCTGAGGGCGTCTGCAGACTCATGTCCAGAACTGAAGAGCCAGGGGCAGGCAGCTGCAGTGTGAAGAAAATGTGAGAGAGAGAGAGAGAGAGAGAGAGAGAGCAAAGAGGAGAGAGGGGGAAGGGAGAGAGCATGTGAGACTTGGGAGCAGACAGCAGTCCACAAACCATAAATCCCCACATTTTGGCTACAGACAGTGAAGTTGCTCAGCTTGGAGCAGCGCCGCCTGAGCGAGCGAAGCCCTCCACCCAATCCCAATGCTCACAGGGTTCTTGGCTCTCTTGTCATCATCTTCCTGGGCTTTACGGAATTCCTGCTCGAAGGGCATGGTTAGATCGTTGAACAGGCCCACTTCTTCACAGTTCTTCAGGAAACGAGTGGGAGTTGGCGTCTGGTCTGGAGAGGAAAACAGATCTCGTTACGTAGAATACCTATACATACAATTCCTCTATTGAGTGCACGGCAAAACGTGTTAGATTTACATAAGGGAAGGAAGACTGAACGACCAAAGCGCTCCAAAGAAGCCGTAGTAAAAATCTCAGCTAAGCTTATTATACAGCGATCAGCCGGATAAGTTTGGTTGTAACTCTGCATGCTGGGTTATTTTCGCATTAAAAAAAAAAAAAAAAAAAAAAAAGTTAAGCGACATTATAGGGCAGATCACATAAAAACTCAACACTTCCTTTAAGTCAGTGTGTGATATAATGATTTAATAATCCACACGCGGTTTTTCACTGTCACAATGCATGCTGACCTTTGTTCTGATTATATTATACAGTATAACCTGCCAACTTTATTATGCATGCTGGCTTTACACATCGTAGTACGTTTGCACGTCACAGAAACAATAATCGCAGTAAGATATCTTTCAAAAAATCCACCAAAAAAAAGTCATTCTATCTCCAACAAAAACAGGAAATGAGCCAACTGACACATGAATCTAGAATGGTTAGCAGATACACAGATAAAGTGTTTTTAACTTTCTAATATTAACTGTCTATTCCTGTAAGTCCCGCCCGTTTCACATCGTCCTACACGTTCTCGAGTACGCTCGTAAGACGCCGAGATTTTAGTCACGGTAAACAGAGAATGTTTTGAGTTCGGTCATGAGCAATCTACAAAAGATAGGCTCAACTTATCTCACATTAGACAGGTCTATATATTAAACATCAGCCACTCAATTTATTTATGTTTTGCAGGCTCAAAGAGAAAAAGAAAAGTCTGACATTTTTAATTTGATGATGATTAAATAAGCCTATAACAAACGTAACATAAGCCTATAATGAACGTAACATACGATTATATACGTTTTATGTACAGAGAATTTAAATCGCTTGAAAATGCCGGCCTCGTGAACGTCAGACAACGGATTTATAAAAGAGATACACAGAAAATGTTATGTTTTTACTCTTCACTGCACATTACTTCAGAATCACAGAAAATTCCACCATCCAGATGTGTTTTTGCCACTGTTACTGCCAGCAAGTAATGTATAACACCATCTCCTACTCCTTAAGCCTAAAAAGGTGGAAATGCTCGTTTTTTTCCTCTTATTTCTGGATAATATCATCAATAATTGTCTTTTTATCTTTTTTTTTTGAAACAGTAAATTCCACCACATGATCCTATATCAGTAAACAGACATGTTTATGCTTTACCGCTACAAGGACATAGCGAGATCTCACGAGATAAAGTGTTTAGGTGGACAAGTACCTGCGATGATGACAGAGTCTGTCCGGGCAGGTCCGAACTTCAGAGTCATCTCGTGCTTATGCTTGTGGACGGCGAGGTGGTCCTCGTTGGTAAACCTCTGCAAGCACAGACACAACGAGCAAAAAAAAAAAAAAAAGAGTTGAGAAAGAGTGAGGATTGAGTAGATGACTTGTAAAATAACACAAACAACAGGGAGTGGACTAAGAGATGATTTGTCTAGGGAAATAACCATGGAGCCAAGAAACTTCTTACTGAGCGATCACTGACAGTAAACACAGGCCTGTATCGGTGGGAATAGAAGTCGTGTACTGAGCACGCTGCACGACGATGGTGTCGGATTAATCAGGCTCGGATAAAAGCTGCACGCAGAACGGCTTTCCAGCGAGTAAAAAACTTTATCTACTTGATCAACAGACAACGTTGATTTGGCTGTGTTGCTGCTGCACTATATTTCCTTTGCGAAAGTGTTAGTGACAATGTACATCACTGGTGTGTGACCTGCTGATGCTGCACTGCAGCTACGCAGGTTACAATAAATTCTGCATCTCAAACTGATAAGCATCTGATGATGTATTTACATTCACAGTCTTATCCAGGAAGTCTTACATGAGCGCTTTACAGTCTCCATCGATTGTTGTCGATGTTTTTCCGATCTAGTCTCAGTGATCCTGTTTTCACTGTATCCTACTTCTGACTGACAGGAGAAGACTCTGATATAGTTTTCTGTTGTCACAGACCATCTACCGCACTGTACAAGTTCATCCTGAGATGCTTGTCAGCTCACCGAGTGAGCATATTTTAGTTACAGTGTCCGTCCTCTTTCCTCTGACCTCTCTAATCATGAAGGAGTTTCCACCAAAAGATCTGAATTGATGGTCACTTAATGTTTTTTGTTTATCGCACTTTCTGTGCCTGAAAATCTCAGCAAAAAGATCAGCAACCACGTCACGGTCAAAATCAATGCAATCACATTTCCGATCTTCAAACGAACTAAAGCTTTTGCTCTTCAAGAATTTTAGAGTGTTTTTAGCAGTGATTTCTGTAACATGTAGCAAACAATGGCAGGTATCGCCTGTAACTATCCTGAACTATCAAGAAGTCAAGCTTTTTAAATATATATTTTTTTTTATTTGCAGCACTCATCTTTAATCCTTGTAATATTATGTTGGATTGATAAAAGCTTTTGCGGTTCGATATAAAATCTCGGTGTTGTAGCTTCCAAAATCCTACCGCTATAGACACTACAAGAATTATTTTACAGGTCAGATAATGACAAGCATTTCTTGCTATATATTTGCCAGTGGATTATATACGGAGATTTTGTATATTAACATCCCCACCCCCCAAACCACACACACACACACACACAGCCAATAAACTTTACCTGACAGCACAAAGCAATTCATAATAGTTTAACAGACAATCTGCACAAGGCATTTACTTACTTACTGAAAGAAAGCAAGGAAATAAACCTCTATGCAGCAATTAATGAATAACATCCAGGGCAGAGTGCACTGAATGAATGAGTAGACAAACTAAATGAATGAGTCACAGCTAGAGTGAAATAAAGCACGAGTCGCAGGTGGTGTGCAGGGAAAAACCTGATACACAATAGGCTAAAGAATAGATTTGTATTTTTAATAGTTTAGTGCTGGACTTTGTCTGATGTTAAACGTGTTTGAAGGAGTTTTACTCGACACTCTGTGTCTACCTGTCAATCATGTGCACTAACTCCAAGTTCTACACACACAGCATTCAGGAAAACAAAATAAACCAATGGAAAACTATCAGAACATAAATTCCAGGTTTGGGAACCACGTGCGCACGTCAACGGACGTTACGAAAAGAAATAAAATCAGTGGAAACAAGATCATTTATAGCCTGCTGGTAAACTAGTGGCTAGTCTCTAAGCACGCTTTCACACTGGAAGTTTAGTCTGAAACAGAGGTTTTGGTAATGTGAAAGCAATCGTATGGATGCACAAGTGCACCTCGGTAGTGAGGAGCATCTGTAGGTAATGGTGTGAGATCGATAGCGCTGGAACTGTGCCGTGATTCCCAAGAATACGAACACAACTCTTACGATTATCCACATTTGTTTGGGAAGTAAAGTAAGCTTTAGCCTTTTAGCCGACGTCATTACAGAAGAGACGAGGTGCCTTACTGTGAATAATAGTACAAAAACAAAAAAAGAAAGGTTCTACATGCACGTAGGCGACGACGTAAGATGAACTCGTATTTACTGGGGTTCGACGGAACAGAAACGATCACAATCGGATTCAAACCTCGGCAAATGTCCCCAGTGTAAAACCACCTAAATAGTGGATAAACATACACTTATAAGCCCCGAGTTTCTAAGATCTCTAAATAGTACGGGGTTGATGAGTGACTGCAAAAAACAATGAGTACAAAGTTGTATTTTTTAATGAAATAAACACAACGTTTCTAGAACACTATTACCAGAAAACTTTTATACATACATATATACCTAATACACAATATAAAACATATGCTCAAGGTCTAAAGGTCTTAAATTTCCAACATTGAAGAACAAGAAACAACATGGAATTCCTACACGGTAACTCGGGCCGTTCTTCTCGACCCTGAGGTCGGTGAGTGACGTCAAATCGACATGGCTGCTCACGGCACAAATTAGCACTTAACCTTAAATGGGTTACACTGTATATACAAGCTAGGTTTGGATCAACAAGCTGGCATATTAGCTTTTTAAATCTATAACTGATGTATATTTGTATTTAAGCACAACAATCTGTACGGTCAGTCATCACAGTTAGCTGCTAGAGATGAACGTGATTTAAAAATCATGTTTTGACGTAATTCAGTTACGTTAAACTTATTAAGCGATGAAAAACTGATCGTTCTAGTTATCAATCGTGCAGCTCTGCCAGTCAAGGAGTGTATTAAAGTGTGTGTGTGTGCTGGAGCACAGCACAGGAGCTGTAGAATGTTTAGCTCTTCAACAATGCCAAAGGTCAAGATGGAAGTGCTACTATTTCCAGCTAAGCCTTTGCCGGTGTCTTTCGGTCACGCATGGCGGTGATCCGGGCCAAGCTCTGAGCCCTGGGAGGAATCATCGGTCTCTGGCCGTTGCCATCTTCTTCGGTCTATTTCTGGCGCAGCGTTCCTCTCACGGCCCGGCCGGGAAAGAGCGAAATGGAAACACAGTCAAGTGTCGGAGACGTATTTTTAGATGCACCAGAATCACCGATAGAACAACTGCATGGCTCAGGGGCTCTCCTCTGAATCCAAGGTTACAATAGAGCTCTTTTATCAAGGACTCTGTAAAGAACAAAGTGCGGCGCCAGAGGAAATATTCTCGACTGCACACCAACACACTTCCCTACAACTTCCACTTCTGAGAACTCAAAACCATATTTAATGAGTCGGCCTGTTGCTAAGAAAGGATAACATGACTTTCGGGAAATGGAACAAATGGGTTATTCTAGATGGTATAAATGGGCTGGTATTGTGTTACCGTTACCGCCTTGCAATCCGTTAGCCGGCGTAAAGCGACCTCGGTGTGGAGAGATGCGCCGTTTCTTACTGCCTTCTCCCTCCGCACTTTAAGCTACAGTAGATTAGATAATGTAATAAACCTTACATTACAATCGCAAATGAAAATGGAAGGAACGTCTAAATGTGAGAATGCACGCTTTAAAAAAAAAAACGCTGTGTGAATCGACAACCAGAATATTCTTTTCGCTTGATTATCAATCAATATTAAATGACAGAGTATCGTTCTGTCAATTCAGAGATACAATTTATTACATCATTTTTAATTTTTAATTTAGTTTCTCCTTGCTTTCTTGAATATGAATAAGGTTACAGGAATTTTTTTTACAATGCTAAATATAAACATTGGTAACTAACACAGAATCATAGCGTTCCTACAGAACTTCTTGTTTAATACACCAATCAAACAACTGACAAACCTTTCAATGATGTGAAATAATCGCAATTAAAATCCATATCGACCGTGAGGCAGCACATTGTGTCCTCAGATGTCCTCAGATGCTGGCACTTTTATTATTTTTATTATTATTACGTTGTTGTTGTTGTTCGGTGGACAAGTTTTCTTGTACAGCAACCAGAAAAAGGAAATAAAGCCTACTTCCTACTGTGTGTTTAAACATCATGCGTGATTCACTGTGAAGTGATGCACGTCTGTACTGTAACTAAGGATCCGGAAACTTTGGAAGGTTCTCCTCGATTCAGAGTTCGGCGAGTGACGTCAAATCAACATGGCAGCTCGTAGCATCGACGGTAGCACTTCCTACAAGTGTTTATTTTAATGAATCGATATACAGAGATGTTCGGTTGTTAAATCTATAACACTATAGTACAAGTATACACAGGTATGCGGAGCTTCCCCAAGCTCTTGCTACAATTTTCAAAGCATACAGTTGTCTAAAATGTCTCTATCTTGACCATTACGCGTCACTGAGACTAACGTTCAAACCTGTTCCTGACAAGACAATGCCCTTGTGCACAAAGCCAGCTCCATGAAGACATGGATGTCATGTGGAATGACTTGTATGTTCTGCACAGAGCCCTGACCTCAACCCCACTGAACACCTTTGGGATGAACCAGAACACTGACTTCACCACAGATCTCCTCACTTGACATCAGAGTCAAACCTCGCTAATTCTCTTGTGGCTGAATGAACTCAAATCGCCATAGCCACAAACCAACATCTAGTAGAAAGCCTTCCCAGAAGAGTGGAGATTAACAGAACAGCAAAGTGGGATTCGATCTTGAAGGTTCGGCGAGCACATATGACAGTTATGGTCAGGTCCACACGTTTTATCCGTATAGCGTGCATCACTCATCACAGCAGGCTAGCTTGTAACGATAGATGAACACGGTAGCGTCCGTGGTCTTTCCCACATTGCAGTTCAACCACAGAGAGGTGAAAAATGAGGCTCTTTCAAAGTTCGGACTTTCACTCCTGAGAGAAGTCGAATGCAGCAAAAGATCAGCGCAAAACCAGCGCATTCAATCTAGGACGTGGGAAACACCAAGGTGCTTCCGGGTTCGTCTTTTCTTGCTCTTAATCTGTCGTCATCCGGCTGACCGGCTGTTCTTAAAAACACTGCAGACACATCGTGCTACGACAGAAACAATATCAAACGCGTTCGTTCGTCTTACTCTATCGATGCACTTAACTATAATAAACTAGCTTGCTAAATACTATGATATCAGAATAGCTAAAAATTTTCAGCTGGGTTTTTTTTTAGCCTTGATAAATTTAAAACACTAGACCGAGCTAAGTAAAGTAATAATTGGTCCACCGGAAACCTTGCATTAACACACACACACAACACGGGCTAGTGTAAAAATGAAAAGGTAGAAAAGCTAGGCTACTCCAGCAAACAGCCCACTTCACTGGGACTGTATCCATTTCGGTGGGACATGCCTGAGCAAAAACAGCGCAGATCCCTGGAGACGTACATGATGCAACACCTACTACAAGCCTACTTACAAACAAAAGAGCGACACCGATCACAAACACACATGCACGTACACACGGCCTCTTTTCAATGTCCTTGCCAGATATGTTTGCAAGAATAGCATTGCGGTTTATCTAGGAATACAAACAATTCAACAACTCGACGCCTTTATTTACAGACACAGCAGCGTAAACGACATGATACAAGATCCAATTCAAGGCCTAAATAGTTTAGAGCGACCGAATCTTACAACTTGCTGACATTTACTACTTCTCCTATTGACGTTGGAAACGATCGTGGACGTGTTGTTTAAACCGGAGACACGGACAGACCCACGCGCAAGCTATTCTAGTTCTAGTTCATATTCTAGTTCTAGTATTCTAGTTTAGCAGGTTAAGTGATGTGCCATCTTTACTTTCACACTAATTGTCTCTTAACAGAATATTCCAATCAAAACCTCAGCGTGAACACAGCTGCGCTCACATTAAGTGCGAGGAGTTGCATTAATGACTTCCGCTTTCAGTTTTCAAAGCCCTCTTGGTTGTGCGTGCAGCCACAAGCTCGAGGGTTTCTTTGCTTAATCTGCTTTCTTCCTTTTTTTCTCTCTCGAGCTGTTTGTTTTAATTACAGGACGCCGCATGCGCTGAGTCAATCGAGACGTGTTTAAAAAGCACTGGAACGTCGATTAGTCAGAGATTATTCGTGTGCTGAATCATAAAAAATAACACGACTTCGAGGGAACGTCAGCGTCTAACATGCTGAAATAAAACAAGAGTGTGTACA
The DNA here is from genome assembly GCF_030014155.1 of Tachysurus vachellii. Classification (NCBI taxonomy): domain Eukaryota; kingdom Metazoa; phylum Chordata; class Actinopteri; order Siluriformes; family Bagridae; genus Tachysurus; species Tachysurus vachellii. Next base: position 5,661,352 of record NC_083478.1, on the reverse strand, counting down.
AAGTACCAGAGCTGAGCGCTCGTCTGTACGGAGAGCAAAGGCACAACAAAACTCAGAGGAGCCTTGGGACAAACTTTGGACAGAAAACACACACACACACACACACACACACACACGAAACCTAAGATAGGTGGAGAAAGAAAAGCAGACTTACCTGCCCACAGCCAGGAGCGTTGCACACAAAAGGTTTGTCATCCCCCATTTTTGCAAACGGCTTGCAATACAGCTGTGGAAGAGGAGAAGAGGAGAACATTGTTGAAGATGTTCAAGCCTGATTTAAAAAAAAAAACAAAAAAAAAAAAAGCCTATGCTAGGCCTCCGTAGCTTGTACTAAAGCAGCGCTGCGTCGCTGGTCGTATCCGTCGGCAGTGCAGGAAGCTGGGTTAAAAATATCACGCGAGGAAAACACGCACTCTTGTACGCACACGCAGATGATACAAAGCAAGAAGTTTCCCCAGTGATACTTCCTTCACACTGGGGCCATCTGAGAGGCCAATGAAGAATAGTTTACCCTCGAGTCAGGAGAAGGGATTTGCACGAAGCATGTCAATACCCCTTTCCCTATTTCAGTTAGACTGCCTCTTACTCCACCCCTGCTGCTTTAACCCCACCTCTGCTCCTCATTGTGTTCCTCCCTCGCTCCACAAACACAAACATCCCACAAGACAACGGGTTTGTGTTTATCGCTGGAAGTTTTCTCCTTTTCGCTGCCACTGTGTCTTTCCAGTTCATCTTTAAGTACCTCGACCAACACCTTCTCAGCAGGTTTACTGGTCAATACGATAACCTAATTCCCCAGAACTGATCAATGAACCCACCGATGACAAGCAAACTCGGCATGCACCGTGAGGAATGTAACGAGAGTAAGTGATATCATTCGGGCTGGACGGCATACCGATGCTAATCCTAGAGAGACATTTCTGCAATGAGCTGCACCGATCCAGGAGAATGACTTGCATGTGCGTTGCCTGCCCGCTTTCCTAAAACCCCTCCTCTCCTTTTAGTCCGGAGAGCAACATGAGCTACAGGACCACAATTTCCACTCGCACTAAACAACTTTTCCAGGCACTCTGACGCAGCTTTTATGTCTGAAATATACTCATAGCTTTAATGCATTTGTGGAGATGATAATCGGTTACACATCGTTCTCTTCAGTGCATGCACGAGAGGACGTTTCCTATTCTCTGAATAATAACCGTTTTTACCTAAACACCACCCGTCATTCATCAAGATTTCACAGACGGTTTAAAATTGGGAGGATTTTTTCAATATTTTTTTTTTTCCATTTTGATTCCAATTTTTTCCCCCACCTATTTAAATCCCTACTCTAATGACCCTTTTTGCAACTCGTCAAAAATATAGGGTTTGTTGTTTATGTTACGTTGCTACCGGGTGTCTTAATCTCCCTCTTTCCGATGACATGATACACATCACAATACTCATGACTGCCATAACATTATAACCACCAGTCTAAGAGGCCACTGCCATTAGGGAACACTGCTGACATGAAGGGGTTTTACGTGGTCTGTGTACAAAAGTGTAGGTGGTACATGTCATAGTAACATCCACGTGAATATTCCCAGCCCAAGAGCATCACACTATGGGATCGAAACAGACAGGCTAGCCTTCACTCCCCACACGCATCAATGAGCCTGTCACTGGTTCACTGGTTGTCTTTACTTGGACCTTTTTTGGTAGATAGTAACCACAGCATACTGGGAACACCTCCAATACCTGGTGTTTTGGAGCTGCATTGACCCAGTCGTCTCGCCGTCACAATTTGGCCCTCGGGTTCTTACGCTCTGCCATTTTTCCTGCTTCCAACATATCTACTTTGAGAACGAACTGTCATTTTACCTGTCAGTTATGGCTGATCGATGTGCATATACACAAGACACATGCATGCACGCACAAGACAAGAGACTTTTTTTTTAGATTATCTTCCTGTCAATTTTTTACTGTAATTCTTCTAACTCTCCTACAAATGAAGGATGATGATCTATCCACTGCTTAGCCATAAGCTACTGGCTGGAGCTTTAGGATAAAAAAGATCCGAAGAGCTAAACAACAATCAATCAGTTTCCAAACAATCCCACCCTCCCCCTTAACAACTGTGCCTCATAATTCCACGACGTCACTGACGGCTTCGGTTCCGCGATCCGAGTTGAAATTAGCAGCCAGTGCAAAAGATGCCAGGTTTTATTTGTCCCAAAGTAAAATAGCTGTGTCTTGTTTGTCAGAGAGAGACCCCTCCCACTCGACGGAGGTCGACACGAGCCAAACAGCTCGAGTCCTTACAGACACGAGAAGCAGGACGACAGCACGGTGCAGGCCTTCTCAACCAACACGGACAGTCGAGTGTGACAAATTTCTTTACAAATAAGCCACAAACTTGTGCTCGTTATATCGTAGGTGAGGTGCCTCGTCCAACAGAGCCTCGAGAATGGGGGGGTTGGGGGGGGGGGGGTTGGGTGGAATGACTATCATTCACTAGAACAGATCTGTCAGACCCAGAATGTTCATCTAAAATATGTAAAGATCCAGTTACATACAATTCCCTGGTTATAAAAGGTTTGGGCTGAATTGAGCCCAAATGATTTCTAATTATATTACTGGTGATTAGGAGATTATGGTTATAAATAATAACAGTTGGACGTGTTTATTTTTTGGTTTCGTAGCAACACTTCACATTAACGCTTGACGAGCACCGTGCACTCTGCACACAGAGACTCTCCGTCTATTTCTCTTTAAAATATTCAGTTTTTGTCATCAACAATTTCTTTTAAAAACAAAGCCATTTCAGTTTCCTATTCTGACCAGAGAGAATAAATAAAATGAGTAAGCAATCGGTTTTCATTTACACATTCATACAAAAAATAATGGATTTACAACAACAGAGGATCTGCTAGCGGATTATGTTTAAAAAGCTAGAGCCGTTGAACCTTTTTTTTCACCTGACATGTTTTCGCAAGTGCTCACGCCAGTCCACTGAAATATTTTGCAGAGTCTGTATCCGGACAGCGGTCCGCCAGTTAGCGGTCTGCCAGTTAGCGGTCCGTGTGACAGACTGAGTTTAGTTCACCAGGATTGTACCATTCCATCCTTCCAATAAAAAATTTAAAAAAATCTGTTTTATTTCATTCAATTTTCATCATGGTTACCATAGCAGTGTAAAACGAACCATGACAGAAGTGACGTTCACGATGTTGGAAACATAACCAAGACCGAGAGTGTTTCATGACTCTTATATAAGTATTAAAATCCGATGTTGTAAAGTATCTGCAGTGGCAGATTATTTGTGGGTGAAGGATACAGACACTGGTAACGAGAAAATCCTAGCAGGCAGAAGTTTACCACAGAAACCCTGGTGTGGACAGGATGGCTCCATGCTAACAGCATAACAAAACATTGGTCTACTGATCAGAAGGTTGTGAGTTCAAATCCCACCACTATCAAAAGCTTCCACTGCTGGGCCCTTGAGTGAGGCCCTTAACCCTCCACTGCTCGATTCTATAAACGAGATACTAAAAATGAGAGACTTTCCGTTAGAGAACTAAACAGCAAAAAAAAGCATGACAATGTTCAGAACTACTTGAACTGCACACACACACACACTGCACAGTCTACACTTTTACTAAGACTCCTACCTCGTACTTATTTACTCCCAACCACAAATATGTACAGAAGTCATTGAATGTGTAATAACTTAAGACTTGAACTTAACTTTTATTGTTGTAGTTGAATTTATGATGCACTGGTCACGTGAGCAATACGTTAAGTACGATATCTCGGCTGTTTGCTACTTCAGCTAAATAGTAATTTATCTGATCTCGTATGTTAATGTTTATACTCTTTTCTATTTCTGTGTATGGTTTTTTATTTTGAACATTTTACGTACCATAAGGACTGACACTTAATTTAGTTGTGCTCTGTGCAATGACGATAAAAAAAAAGAAATCCATCCATCCATCCAAGATAGTCTGTAAGGGTGTCTGGCAAACGTCATAAAGGAAAACAAGTGATAATTAAGGAAAGACATCAAATTTTCATATCCTGGTTTCTGAAAGAAAATCTTAAATGCCAACACACACATGTTGATACAGAAATTAAAAATAGTTCTTCGAATTTTCATTGTAGACACTCTGATCCAGAGCATTTGTTTTGGCAGGGTATACAATACGTGATCTGAGGAGGATGATTTAGAAGAGATGGGATAAGGTTTTTAACAAATAGCCTGTGCTCCAAAGCAAATGTGAAAAACGGTAAAGTTACAGCAGCTCCTCCATTTTCCAACTTCATAGACCAAAGAGACTGCAGCTCTTGCCCCTTTTCCACCAGAAAGAATCGGGTGCTAGTTCAAATTCGGTTCCACTGGCGAGCCTTGTAAGAACCGGTTTGCCTTTCCATGGGCTAGAGAGCCATCACAGTGCCAAGTGTTATGTCACGGTATTCAACGTTATACAGCAACGTTAGCGCAGCAGCGGCAAACACAAACACAACATCAACAATGGCGGATGTTGCTTTACTGTTAATGCTCATGGCTTCGCGAACCTACAATGGGATCCAAACATGGCGAATCCAAAGTGTACGTGCAGCTCCATGTAATTTGTATAAACGGAGGTTGCAACATTATTTTATCATTGACACAGAAAAAAGTTAGCCTTGACATGTAGCTACCTACTATCATGTGTGCTGATAATTGATCATATTGCGGTAAAGTAAAAGTGTATTAAACATTAGTATACGTAAGGTACATTAACAAATGCGTTAACAGTAGCCCCGCCCCCAGCCCCGCCCCAGCTCCTGACGCAAGCGGTTCTTAAGTCTAGTCCAGCAACGTTTTGGTGCTACTTAATAACCACTTTTCCTGGTTCAGAGCCGGTGCTTTGGGTGTCGAAAAAGAAAGAACTGGTTCTAAATTAGGCTCTGGCTCAGAACTAGTACTCAAACTGCCTCGGTGGAAAAGGGGCATCTGAGTTCCTCACTTGGTTCAAAAAGACTGAAATTCACAAGAGATTGTAATAAAGGCAAAGCAACTGCTACAGGAAGCAAACACACCTTTCACCTCCCACGTCCTTTCCCCTTCTGTCGCATTTTTCTGTCAGGCGATTTTTATTCTTGTGTGGTTTGAAAAAATCGTAGCGAAATAAAAACCGTTACTGCAAAATTAAATTGTATATTTTAGCACCTCTGATATAGATTAATATCATAAAATCACAAAACTGTCAAATAGGGCTTTATAATCCCACAATCGTTTGAATCAAGCATGTAGTAGAAGGTAAAGTGGGCGGGGCTTCCAAATGTTAAACCATCTGTACAAATGTCAATCATTCCAGATTCAATTGATTTGATTTGCTCTTTTCTTGAGTGATCATTTCTTGTAACAAGAATTCATAAATGTTGCCTGGTTTTCTACGTTTTTTAGGTCCACATTTCATCTGACTGGCCGGGTTTTTTTTTTGTCTTTGTGGTTTGACATTTCAGTGCAGAATAATCAAGTTGAATAAAGCTAGAAAAAGAAAGAGGAACAAACCTCACAGCCTATTCTCTTTATTACTTAGAACTTAGCATTAAGCGTTTTATACCCGTTTACAAAAAATGTTGAATCATGAAATTGCGCAAAGCTCCGATCAGAGAAACATTAGGCAAAAAGTTCCGCTGTGAGTGACACGCTTTCTGTATGGCAATTAAATAGTTCCTAGCAGCTGATCTGAGCGAACTACCTAGCTAGCTATGTTTAGCTAACAGTCCTATCACTTTTTGCCATCTATTAACAGTTACAGGAAGCAAAGACAATAGGCTCACATTTGGCATTTAAACATGGTTTTTAAAAAAAAAAAAAACATTGCTGAAGAGATTCTAATTCTTTCAATTCAAGAACGTCATCGAGGAATCCTGAAAAAGCTTTGTTTGCTTTGAACTGAATTCGAAAGGAATTACAAAGTACCCGACTTTCATTACGTTATAAGATTACATAATCCGGACTATATCAAATCCGTTATTACCAAACAGTGGTCATCATGTTTCTTCACTTCTAGTGCAATGTGCACACATTTGCCTCCTGCCCTTCAGCTACACCGCCTGTGCTGCCTACTCCTCATCTGTATATAAAAATAAATAAACAAACAAATAAATAAATAATTTTGAAAGAAAAAAACATTAAGCCAACATTTACACTTTTATATCAACAAACACACTACCTCAAGCTCTCGAGTTTCTCAAACGAAAACAAAAGAAAAATCTTTGCACGTGGTGTACAAGCAGGTAAATCGTGAAAACAGTGCTGAGCGAATGTCCGTGACAAACTGATGGTATTGTTCGTGGAACTTGTTTTCAAAGTGCTCAAAACAATTCTGACACATATATACACTGTGTTCACACATACAGTCATTTTATCACTGCAAGATGCCAGTAGGCGTTTCTACAGCTGGTTGCCAAAAAAAAAGACACTCATAATAATGAATCTAGCCAAAAAGCATACTTGGATGACACTGGCTACTGTTATGGCTAGGGCTGATTTATATCTCTGTGAGCACATCAAAGCATCATATGTGAACCCTTGAATATGGTGAAGCCTTTATTCTTGCACATATTTATAAAGCATAAAAATTATATATTTTATTTTATTAAAATAAAATTATATATATTATTTTTAATATATATTTTTGTTTTCAACACACACACACAATATATATATATGTTTAAAACAAATATAAATAAATAAATAAAAATCCGCCTCGCAGAAGACGAAAAGCACTGAATGTGATAAGAGCAGATTTTAGTGCTTATACTTTATGTTTTACCGTTAATTTAATGTTCTACACCAAATGTATTTAAAGCGATATTACTTTTAATTTAAATGGGTGTAAACCAGCCAAAGAAATAAGGTCTCATCCAGGTACACAACCGAGCACATCCCTCTTCCAACAAATCAGCATTCACATCAAAACTGGATAAAAGACAACACTGCACACTCTGCTTACCCATAATCCCACATTAAAAACCTCTTTTTTTATTTATTTTTTTAAATCAGCAAACAATGTGTCCCACCCCATCACTTCTGAGAAAAATATTGAAGTGTGGAAGTACTAGAATGGTGACTTATTTGCATTAGTTCCAGAATGGGGACTGATTTGGAAATCTTTAAAATCCTTAGAAGGACAATAACAGAAACCAAAAGTAGGCAGGCCGACTGAACTGGCCTCAGTAATGACGGCTCAAAGGGACTTTCGGCGTCTTCAGTGTCACGTGATCCTTCAGAAATCATTCTAATATGCTAATTTCTAATCCATTGTAAAACGTTTTTAAAATTCCAAAATATTACAATTGTTCAACTACTTATTTATATATCTGTGCACTGCATGTTTTTACAAGCTTTTTTCCAATCTTATTCTACACCATCTCATGTGTGGATACAGTTCACCTCAGCCAATGTCAGTCTTTTTTTTTTTTAAATCTGTAATAGATTGCATGCATGTCATCTTATGTCCACACAAAATGTTTATACATGATAGTTTATATAAATTTCCCCAAATTACCTTATTAATTCCCATAAATTCCCAGTAAGTTTCCAACTTGGAATATTTCCAAAATTCCCTAGATGAAGTTTCCACCATGGAATGTTTCTGGACATTTTCCAGCCCTTTGCAACCCTAGCCACACGGTAACACAAACCGCCAATCAGTTGTCAAAGACGTTCCAATGAATTGTTTTTGAGTCAATTCATCTCTCATTTTCTGAATTTTCTGAGGAAGCAAACCTGGATAACGTTTATGGACACGTTTAAATTTCTGGTGCTGTTTGTAAACCTTCACACCTTAAAAAAATGCTGTATCGTATCCTGATAAAACCGTCACATTGATATAACGAATCCGCATTTAGCCAGCATCCTTGACGAGTTTCGCCCCGACCTCCAGCTAACCAACAGGTTGGAGATACAGAACTGTTAGGACAGGAATTCAATTTACACCTCAAAAGTCGGCGCATTCCATCTCGGCTGTGCTATTAAGGCGGGATGAACAGCTGTGTTTGCACGGGGCATTAACATGTTGACACTGGGAATTAGTTATGCTGTGACATCAACCAGGTCATGGATTTGTGTACCGGTTTGCATCTGCACTATCCTCTCTGAGCGAGGTTCGGCCCAGCCAGGTGATGGGACAGGGGGACGGGGGAGAGGGGTGGATAAGAGAGAGAGAGAGAGAGAGAGAGAGAGAGAGAGAGAGAGAGAGAGAGAGAGAGAGAGAGAGAGAGAGAGAGAGAGGGAGGGAGGGAGAGAGAGAGAGAGAGAGAGAGAGAGAGAGAGAGTGAGAGAGCGCGGTGATCTGTCTGTTAACTTAGATTTCTCCGACTCAGCAAGTGGAGAGCAGAGCGGCCCTGTCTATAATCAGTGCACTGTTTGATGCCTCCTGCTAGGAAACTGTCTAAACAAACTGTATTAATAGCTCCTGCTGCAGCCAGGAATGAGGAATCTGGAGCTTGAGTTGCCAGAGGGCAGGGGAGACCCCACAAAGTGTGTTCGCATGTGCATATCTCTCGGTGTGTGTGTGTGTCTCAAAGAAATGAACAGTTATGAAGGACATTTGTTAACAGATAACGTCTACGTGCAGCAGACCAAACCAGACATACCACTGCTAAGAGAGCTTCTCTACATACGACCAATACGGATCGAAGTGACCTTAGTGAACCCGAGCTTTGGTATATGGAACAAATGAAACTTTATATGCGTGTCTGCATAGCTGAAGTGTGCCCGGCATTAAATCTGTGCCAAGGCAGTAGACAAAGCTGCGTACTGCTAGACCCAAGGTCGCTTTCTGCTATGAAATCGGAAACAATCTAGTAACTATTTATAAAGTGGATCTTTGACTTGTTTGATAGTGGTAGAATGACGCTGTGCTAAAAGAGAAAAGATGTCTCAACTTCAGCAAGGGTTCTGCAATGCAGGAGAAAGGGAAATGTACAATACGTAGATGATAAAATAATAATAAAATAAAACAATGGATTAAGCTATGGTGTTAGCACAAATGTATTAAACTGACATATGGAAAACTGACTTCTGGTCCGGAATACATGTTCGTGTTTGGGTACGCAGTGTAGATCCAGGGAACCGGATCTTTGGGAACCTGAGCAGGAATCATTCGAATGTCGAACCCAATCTAAATGTTACAGATCATGGGAGAGAGAAAAAAAAATTTGACATAATTCACCTTTAAAGTTAGAGATCCCAAATGAATCGTGACGAGAACACACCTCTAGTTCCTGCTTGTTTACACTGCTTAGTGTTCGAGATTTCGCTTGTGTTTGTGAATTCCTGAAAAAACACTACACAAAGCTTTATTTTTAAACTCTGAGTTCCACCAAAACCGATGATTAAACCTTTATGTCTAATTACTGTGTTTTAATTCAAAACTAGAAAGCATCACAGTTTGAAAGCTTGTACTGTTGAAAAGGTCAATGACAAATAAGCAACAGCATTTGAGACAAGCTGTACACTGCACATATTATACAAGTGCAGTAAGGGAAGGGGAAAAAACTAGACGCTAACAGCTGGTGTCATAGCCAACACAAGATCACAAACTGACCCATAAACTTCCTTCCTTTGACACTGCTTCGCTTTTTAATGCCGGCGCTGCAGACACAGCTTTTGACAGCCGGCACAACAGTCTTTTTTTACTCAGTTCATAAAAAGTAAAGTTAGTTACTCCAACATCTGCTAAAGCTTATAGCAGCACCTGGAAACACACACAACCTTCTACGCAGAGGAGCATGTATTACAAAAAGCACAAAGCGAGACAGAACATGCGGCTTTAGTAAAATAATCAACGTCAGGATGGTGCCAATTACTGTCTCCACCCTGAAGCCCCCTAAAGTCTTTCCTCCCTTTTTTCATACAGCGATTTCCCAACGATTTCTTATTAATTAATTATTAACATGTTGCTACATTTAATATTGTGAAAGGTCTGAAAGTTCCTGTTCAGTTACATTATAAAAGCTAAAAACAGTAGTTCCCTCACCAGCCTCTTTGTTTCCCCTCTCTTGAAGTTAATTGAGTTTATTGCTACTCTCAAATTACATGGAGCATCCGCAGTTAAAGGTCTCTGTGAATGAGTTGTTACTATAGAAACCATTACACACACCCAAGCTTGCGTGCACGCACACACACAGAATTTCTTCATTGTTATTATTTTATTAAAAAAATAATAATAATAAATAATAATAATAATAATAATAATAAAAATAATAATAATACAGATATTCACACTGTGTCACCGTGAAACAACACATTCTGGGTTGTTCAGTGACCAAATAAAAATGTTAAATAATCATTTTGTATTGTAAACTATTCCTGATGAAGCTTTATATGCTCAGCAACCTCTCAAGCAGCTTTAACTTGCATAAACATATATCAGAAATAAATGCAGACATTTCTCAAAGTATTTTGAAATTTATTTCTTCACAGTTTTTATTTTAACCATAAACCACTAGATGATTTCAACCATTATTGAAAAACCATAAATATGTACATATATCTTCTATCAAACAATAAGAAAATACATGTGTTCAATTTATTTTATTTGATAATTCAAAAGTAGAAAATAATTTTTCTATTTTTTTTTGTATTACACACACACAATATATATATATATATAATATATATGTGTGTGTGTGTGTGGGTACGTGCGCAATAAAATATATAGAGAAAAATTCCTGGTACTTTTGATTTATCAAATATAAAAAATATATATTGAACGTATGGTTTGTTTGATATGATATAATTAATTGTAATGTAATTAATACATTCTCGTTCATGTAAGAAGATTATATACATATACATAAATATTCCGCTGCATTTTATGTGTATATATATACACATATACACACACACACATATATACATACATTATATATATATATATATATATATATATATATATATATATATATATATATATATATATATATATACACATTTAGACTCTAATTACGCGATTTCAAAAGTCACACTAACAAGGCCACAACTAACCCATCACGCTAACTTAGGCCGAAAGCCAAACCGCTCCCACCCGGACCCAAAGTGTGCACTACTAAGGGTTTAAACCAACCGTTTCCTCGCCTGCCTAGTGGACCTACATGAGACGCGGTTTAGAACGCAGCCTAAATATTCCGCTGCCTTTTCCCGCACGCGCCCGCCCTACAACTTTCAGCGTCCCAGCTCGAAACACATACCGCGGTTATCAAAGGCGAACAAGATCATAATAATGACACATCTTTCGAGTTTTAACATTTTTAAAAAACTCTTTACATAGCTGCCAAAAATAAGTATGTAGGTTTGGAAGTATGTAAGTCGATAAAAGTTGACTAGTTTCTCATCAGTAGCCTGCAACCCGCTGTCACGGTTTCAGATCATTCTAATAAAGTATTCACCAGATCAGGCAGAGCACAAACACCTCTAGTCATATCCTGACTTTTCCACCAACCGACCATGCTTGTCAGTAATGTTCGTTAATTAGCTAACCAGCTTTGCTAACATGCTAGCTGTGTTATTTTCACAAAACTACCCACATTCTGACAAATCCCGCCCTCTTCTTTCGGATTGGCTTACGATTTTATAAAAACATTGTGATTGGGTAACTCGTTGCCAGACTAGCGCGTTACCGTGATTACGTAGCCAATCACAGCGTTTAAGGTGGTTCTTGTCGCAATACGGGTATCTTTGCGCTAAGACTTCGGTCGCAGCTAACTTAGCTACAAGTTGACAACACAACAGAGGTCTCGCAAAGTTACTTGTAATCATTGGTATGTGTTTTAGAAACGTACGAGCTGTGAGTTCGTGCTTGTTTAGCTACATTTGGAGGTAACTGTTGCATCTGACAGTAGCAGAAATGTTTACAAACTTACCTCACCTAAGCGCCCCTCTCTCTCTCTCTCTCTCTTCACTCTGTTCTGCTTTGGAATCTGACAGGCCCCTCCCCCCTCCGAGTATCGCGAGATTATGACGTCACAAGGCGTCATGTCCATCACCTTTTATTTAAAAGTGTGAAATTAAAAATTGAATTTTCTGCAGCATAGAATTCACTCACTCACTCACTCATTTTCTACCGCTTATCCGAACTAATTCGGGTCACGGGGAGCCTGTGCCTATCTCAGGCGTCATCGGGCATCAAGGCAGGATACACCCTGGACGGAGTGCCAACATCGCAGGGCACACACACACTCTCACACTACGGACAATTTTCCAGAGATGCCAATCAACCTACCATGCATGTCTTTGGACCGGGGGAGGAAACCGGAGTACCCGGAGGAAACCCCCGAGGCACGGGGAGAACATGCAAACTCCACACACACAAGGCGGAGGCGGGAATCGAACCCACAACCCTGGAGGTGTGAGGCGAACGTGCTAACCACTAAGTCACCGTGCCCCCTGCATAGAATTCAATGCTTTGAAATTATTGCTCACTCACCCAAGGTCTCTGAGCAATGTCAATGTCAATGTAAAAAAATAAAAATAATAAAAGTACAAGTGCATGGCTTTGAAGTGGAAAAACTTTCACCCAGATGTTATAAGCTCGTACCATTATAAGCTCGTCTCTGGATTCTATTTTTTTATTTTTTTTTTAAAAAGATTTTTAATTCATTTCTACTGCACTTTTTGCACTTGACGTCGTCTCGATGCAGCTTTACGGAATGTAAACACGGAACAAAAGGTTGTTATAAAGAATAATATAAAGATTAATATAATACAAACAATTTGAGATGTATTAAAATGTGTTTGTATTTATCCCAGATGAGCAAGTCTGAGGTGACTCAGGTGACTGTGGCGAGGAAAAACTCCCATAAATGGTAAAGGAAGAAACCTTGATAGGAACCAGACTCAAAGGGGTACCTCATCCTCATATGGGTGACACTTGAGGGTGCGATCCATTTAATGATGTGACAGCTCAGTGGTTAAGGTGTTGGATTTACTGATGATTGGAAAGTCATGAGTTTGAATCCCACCCAGGTCCACCAAGCTGCCACTGTTGGGCCCCTGAGCAAGGCCCTTAACCCTCGATTGCTCAGCCTTATAAAAACGAGATAACGTAAGTCGCTCTTGATATAAGAGCGTCTGCTAAATGCCGTAAATTTAATTCATTCGTCTTCAGTCGCACCCTTCATCCTGATTACGGTCATGTTAAATTCAGCATTTAACAGATTTCCAAGGTGGTCTTCCATAGCAGTGTAACAACAGGGTAACTGACAGGTTACTAACTGTAAATATTTCAGTATGTACAACGTTGTATTATATCTACATTTCCTTGTGTGTTGGTATCCAGGCTGCAGAGTTCTGCGCATATTGTAGTTTCCTAAAGGATTTGACAGGGAGACTGGAAGAAATACAGAGGTGAGAGGACCTCTGTAAAAGAAATAAATAAAAGGACCGGTGCTTCCTGGAAACAAATAAAGGAACGTAAACAAAAGCAGGCAATATTTTATAGATGAAAGAAACCTGTGTTAGTTATGGAATGTATGTGTCTGCAAAGAGCATTTTAATCTGTGTATTTAATCTGAGTGATTATAGTGTCATTTATAGCCAGCGCTGGACTGTACACACTCAGATTTGTGTTAAGCTTTTTTTTTTAATCCATCCTTTTAAAAAAAAAAAAAAAAAAAACAGAATCCATCCAGGTTATAAAGGATGTATACAGCGAGAGAAAACATGATTGTCGAGTAATGAGGAAAATCTACTTGTACAAGAGCATACACATAAAACATTATACAACAGTGATGCATTAAAAACCAGGGATGAATGTCCATCCATCCATCCATCCATCCATCCATCCATTTTCTACCGCTTATCCGGGGCCGGGTCGCGGGGGCAGCAGTCTAAGCAAGGACGCCCAGACTTCCCTCTCCCCAGACACTTCCTCCAGCTCTTTCGGGGGAATACCGAGGCGTTCCCAGGCCAGCCGAGAGACATAGTCCCTCCAGCGTGTCCTAGGTCTTCCCCGGGGCCTCCTCCCGGTTGGACATGCCCGGAACACCTCCCCAGGGAGGCGTCCAGGAGGCATCCGGAACAGATGCCCGAGCCACCTTAGCTGACTCCTCTCGATGTGGAGGAGCAGCGGCTCTACTCTGAGCTCCTCCCGGGTGACCGAGCTCCTCACCCTGTCTCTAAGGGAGCGCCCAGCCACCCTGCGGAGGAAACTCATTTCGGCAGGGATGAATGTTTAGATGTTAAATGGAAATAAGCCAAAGACAGAACCCTTTTGGACACCTAGGGTTAACACCGATAGAGTTAAAATCATGTCTGTAAAAATACGTTTAGATTTTATGTTGCATGGATTTTAGTGTCTGGGACCATGTGCACCACAACGCATGCTTTTTATTTTGGTTTAAACAAATTCAACATCTTTTTTTTCTCCCTCTTTTTAACTCTCAACGTAGTGTGTAATGTGACCTCACAGCTCGGAGTTTCAATCCTAAACTTGGGTTACTGTCTTGATGGAGATTAATATGTTCTCTTCATGTTCCCACAGGCTTTGTTTCACAAAATTTGCCTCTTGGTGAATGATTGTGTGTAAGATGCCATACTAGGATCCCATCCTAGGTGTAATCACACCTGAAGACCAGTGTTTCCTATATAGGCTCTAGATCTACTGTGACACTGACAAGGAAAAAAACAGTTACTGAGGCAGTACAAAGAAAGACAGTTTCCTTATAAGACTCATAAAAGTCATTACTATGCATACGTTCCTGTAACCGAGCGGTCAAAGAGATTAGAGACTGTTGAGAGAAAAGGAACATTAACCAGAGAATATTAAAACTGTGTAATTACGGAAATCAATAGTGTTTTTGAAGGAAACCAGACCAGAAGCTAATGAAACTGTTCCGTTCAACGTGTATAATCAGAGACATACTTTAATAATAGATGCGACCGTTGGATCAAGTGAACGAGTAGAGATGCTGTTGACATGCTGGGTCAGAGGTTAGACCTACTGAATGATGTAAAAGACGTTAATGCAGGTGGGGTACAGGAAGAAAGCTCAAATATACACTACAGACGAGTCATTTACTTTTGGTGATATTAAAGAAAGTCACTGCAATGAGACTTGTAGGAAGCTCAGATTTGTTACCCACCTTGTTAGAGCTTAGTTTAGCTCTGCTAATCATAGAAAGAGTATTAGTAGTGTTTTACAGCATTCAAGCCACTGTCCAGCGGCTTTCCTATTCATTTACTAAAACACCAGTTCTGACTGTAGCTCACATTACTGAAGTCTTTATTTTCTCACATTACAGCACAGTGAAATTCTTTATTCACATATCCAGACTTTGGAGGTTGTGATCAGCCATGATACAGCACCCCTGGAGCAGTGAGAGTTAAGGGCCTTGCTCGAGGGCCCAACAGTGGCGGCTAAGGCTTGAACCTCAATCAACAACCCAGAGCGTTAAACACTCAAACCACTACTGCTATATACACACACAGGTTTATATTAAAAGGCTTGTTCTAAAACATTAGCATAGAGCAGAACATGAGCCGAACATTGCAGGTGCTCCATCTGATTTTCATCTAAAAATACACTGGAAAAAGTAAATTTTATTATTTTAATTTTTTTTTTTTTTATTATTTTATAATTTTATGCAATTTTTTAAGGTCTCCGGTGTCTGTACTTTACTGTACTGTACTGTAACAGATTGAGGTAAAGCTATACTTTTATTTCCCAACACTGGGAAAAGAAGAGAGTACGATGCACTTTAAAGTTTCTCAAAAATGTATATATTTTTTACTAATAACATGAGTGATATGTGCCAACTTTTCCATGCCTGCAAAAGAAAGTAGGGATAGATTTTTTTTTAAATGCATTTTGTGGACATGAATAAAACACTTCAGGATGTGCAGAGTTGAAGAATGAAACAAGAGAAAATGCCACGAAACCCAGAGTGGTTTCTGGTTTTGAGGTTGTGGGGTTTTTCCTGCATAGTTTGGATAAGAAAATAATAGAGCAATTAAATACATTATTGTTACACAATTAGCCATTGAATTTTCTGAACTCTGCTGAAATTAGTATTTTTTTTTGTTTAGCTCATTCCTTTTGCTAAGAAACTGCCATCCATATTTTGTGTCATGGATAAAAGGTGCACGTTATCGAGCGTTCTCTGTCTGTGACTCTAATTGTTTTCTCACACTGAAGCACAGAAGCATTTATTTGTTTCGAAAATATCGAGGTATGTTCAGGTTCTTATGGAGGTTTGGAGAACATCAGATGTTAATGGAGAGAAAAGGTCTTTATTCAACCGTAGAGCGGTTTCCTTCCTGGGCAATATGTTGCGGGCATTTTAAAAGGACGTCCTGTATTTTGATGAGAAAATGCGTCAGCTTAAGAACAAAACAAATGATGGGGAAATAAACAAGAATGAATTCTTATTGAACAATAGTCTTATGAAACAATTCTATTTTGTGTACAGGTGTACAAGCACGTGTTACAGGAGGAAAGCCCATTTTAATTTATATGGGGAAAAACATCCAAACAGAACCTATTGTTTTGGCTCTGACAGGATAAGATTTACGCTGTGAAGTTTTGCACTAAAAATGATCCGAATTAACATCGATTCTGTACGGTCCTGATCTTTCCCATTTACACCATGTTGGGAGAAATGCTTAAAATGAAACATCTAGTTAATTATATTATATGTACAGAAAAGGAAAGATACAGAGTACTGAAGTTAGAGATAAAGGCTCTTTTTTCACTTTGTATTAACCGCTTTCTGGAACATTTGTTGATAAAGTTATTCTATTCTATGACATATATACTGTGTGGTTCATCCTATATTGCCCTCTTCTGGCAAACAGCTGCTCTTACCCCATACTGATTTTAACCCATACACATTGAAATGAAACACACACACCCACACACACACCAGGAATGAACTGAACTGCCATTTTATGTGATGCAGAATGGATTTTACTTGTATTCCACAAGGAAAGTGTGTAAAGTGGTTGGCTGCACACAATACAGACATAAACATCACACGGGCTAATTTTCTAATTAGATTATCAGTGTACAAACATAAATTACAGAAGAAACACAGAGAGGGGGGGGTGTTTCTCAGAAAAGATCAGCAACTAAACTGATTATGAGCTTATTAAATTCAGAACTGCAAAAAAGGACGCTAGTGTTAAATCGAATAGGAAGCGTTCAGAAACTATTATCCAGTACATGATTTGTTCCCTCAAAGTACAAACTATGCAAATATACCAACAAAGGTAAGACGGTGGTCCTTATTACACCTTGAAGTTTAAAAGTACACTGCATGCTCTATGGGGTTCTCATTAAAGGGGAAAAAAAAAACACAGTCTTGAGAGAAGCACCAGAATTTGTAGCCTGTAAATTATACTTTTGTTTTTTGTTTAAATCTGATCGTACATATTTAATTGAAAGGTCTGATAACATACTATTTGCCTTCTCAAAGAATCTTCAGTTACAAATATATTTTACGATCTCAACTAAAATGGTATCGTCCACACAACGAGGCGATTATTCGTTTTAAAATTAAAATTATACAGTCAAAGGCCAAAGCAAGTGTCATGTTAATAAGAATTATACAATATATTAGCAATTTCTATACTTTATCCTATTACCCATTTTTTTCCTTCATTGCATTGAAAGATTTTTGATAAGTTTTGCCTGAAGTAACAATAGCTTGAACATTTGTGCACAGTAGTCCTGATATCATATTTTAACATGACAGGAAATTAATTAGAAGGAATAAAAAATGGGGGTAACACTAAATCTTTAATGCAAACATCAGCCATTTTAATAGGAACACCTTAATGGTCATTTATGCAAATAGATTTTCGAGCACCAGACTACCGTATCGTCCCCCTGTAGTCCAGTCGCCTTAAGTCACCTAAATTCTTAACATGTTGTGCATCGTCTCACATCGTCTGTCTTTTCTTGTACAGTCCAAGCTAAATGTATAGTATTGTGTTATTAATGTCTGTACTTTTGAGTCACAAATAGCTGGAACCAAATTCCTTGTGTGTGTCAACACATTCTGATTCTGAATCTGATTCTGATTGTGAAACAGTTTTCTGCTCACCACGGTCATACGGAGTGTGATCATTTGGGTACTGTTTCCTTCCTGTTGTCTCAAACAAGTCTGTCTGTACTATTCTTGGCCTCAAGGTGTTTTATCCAAAGACATGCTTAGTAGTTGTTTTTTTTGTAAACATTAGAGACTGTCGTATGACTACTATATCAGCAGTTTCTTTAATTCTCAAATCAACCTGTCTGGAACAACAATATGACTCTTTTAAAGTCACTGAGATCACATCACTATCGTGATACAGAATCTCTTGACGTCTACCTGCAAGATGTGCGTTGTGCTGCTGCCATGTGATTGGCTGATAATGATCAAATCTATGGGTGTTCCTATTAAAGAGACTGCTGGAAATATATTAATATACAGATTTGTGTGCCTTTAATGATTATACATAACTACTTGCTCTGCAGTGCATTACAGAGAGTCTGTTCTCCCTCTTTCTCTCTTTCTTTGTCTTGTTTATACCCAATGTTTCTGAGGAGTACATACTGTTTAACAGACTCAGGCAGTGGAAGCTGCTTTACAGCTGTGGGGAGATACTGCACTCCAAGGCTGTTACGTACAGCGCAGCGGGCCAGATCCCTCAGCAATGCTGGCTGAGCCATCATGCCGGAGAGGCGTGCCAGAAGCTCTGGATGTTTACTAAGCTCGTGAGGCATGGAACCATCGGCCCGACGCACCTCCAACCTCCCTGCAGCGCTGCACAACAGCTCCAGACACTCTTCCTCCTGCTCAGAGCCCAGGCCACGTGCCAGCAGAGCCACCAGACGTGAAATGGGTGTCTGGCCCTTCAGGTTTGTCACGTGAACTTGGCCGCCATAGTCCAGCAACACACGTACACTCTCCAAGTTTCCTTTCATGGCAGCCCAGCTGAGTGGTGTGTCGTTGTTGTAATCACGTGCGTTAGGATGGGCACCGCTCTCCAGCAGCGCACGGACACACTCTGGGTTGTCTTTGAAGGCAGCCCAGTGTAGTGGAGTGTCCTTGTTACCATCCAGAGCATTGGGCTGAGCTCCGTATTCCAGCAGTAGCTCCACACAGCCCTCATCCTTCTCTGCTGCGTAATGCAGTGCTGTGCGATTGTAGCCATCTAAAGCATTTACCTGTATGCATGATACAGCATGAGGAAATAGTCTTGAACAGACAAATAAAATCAGATAATCATCTTATTCAGTGAAAGAAAACATGCCCAAAAAAATCTATAGCTCTAAGTTTATTTATTCCCTAAAGTGCTGCAATTCATTTGCCTCAACTGTCGTACCTCTGCACCTTTCTCCAGTAAAAGCTCCACACAGTCTGTATCAGCCACCATGCAGGCGCAGTGCAGGGGCTTCAGAGTGCCATGCATCCTGTTCACGTCGGCTCCCTGCAACGGCAAGTTATGAGAAACCTCCAAATAAAATGAATGCACTAGTAGTTCACGTGTACCTTTATGAACGTTACCTTGCGTATAAGATCCTCCACATTATCGTGTGGAAATGAGCGAATGGCAGCGATCGTTCGGATAAGCCTTTCCGAAAGGGAGTATTTACTCTGAATACTCTGCATGATGTACCACATAGTCGAGCTCATGTGGGTCAAAAGGACATCGCACCCAGGCAGGGTGACGCCTTACGTCTTGAACAAGCTTAAAAAACAAACAAACAAAAAAAACTGTATTCATTCATTAATTACTAAATGACATGAGATGAATCGAGATCAAATCAGAGGACATATCAAATGAGATGACAAGCAAGCAGCATAGACTCCCAACACTAATCATTACCAGACATCTGTCAATGTTCCAAATGTTACACAAGTACATCCTTTAAGTTGAAACAGAAAACTTTGGAGAAAAAAAACAAATAATAATAAAAGATTAACACTACTGAAATTCTGGAAAGTTAGTTTGGAAAGAAAAAGGTATTTATATCTAGTATGTTGACAAATGATGCTCCGTTGGAATAAATGGGACAGTAAACGATTCGATGAATATCCATATTCTCGCTGTGTTTATGTATTATACACATTTCCCCTGAAGAGTTAACAACACTGGAATTGTCATTTGTGTGTATTTTGATGAAGCTAAACTACAGCTGTACGAAAACTAAAGCGTTTGCCTACCTATTGTGTTAGCAAACGCTAAGCAAATTAGCAAACGCTTGAGGAGGCGCTTAGCTTCACAGCAAAACAATAACTTGTTGAACAGAATTACAGCTAATATCTCTATTTTACACACACACACACAGATAAAACAGACTTACCGGGTTATTACTTCCATACCTATAAACATAATTAAAAACTATAAACGAGTCAAAAGCTAAACGAATACAGAGCCGTTAAGCTACATGAATGCTAGTTAGCTAAGCTAGCTAGCTGTACATCTGTTTACATTTTTAGCCACTTGCTATTAGCAAATTTCCACGAACCAGTCGCACACAATTTGTTAATTAGATCACTGTTAAGGTAACTAACACCCCTAAATAATAAATGACCTGAACGTGATGTCTGACAAAACACCGATTCAGCTGCTTGGATGTTTTTTTTTTTTTTTTTTTAGCTTGGTTTGTTTTTGCTAGCTAGCCATCGTGGCTAACCGGCTAATGCATGAAAACAGCTTTAAACTTTTTTTTTAATGCGGTCTTTCGGTCAAATTCAAACTGGTATTCAAAACTCAAACTATTTGCCTCTCCTATTAAGATATGAATCGTATGAAGAAATAAAGTGGTTTATGGATACATGTCTGTGACAGGTGTTAGCTTGTCAACATGACTGATCTGAGCCACTTGTTTTCCCCTTTTATGGAGCACAAGTGACACAAATACATTATGATCTTTGATTTGAGACATAAAGGCTTTTATCTACATTTTTCTGACAAAGGCATATGAAATATAAAAACAAACAAACTCACTGATCAGCGATACCTTTCGAGTTTTACAGGTTAATCAGTCCAAAGCAGCAGCCTTTCGTAAAGAACATAAACACAGAAAGGGAGACTTTCTCTTGCGCGCGCGCTCTCTCGTGCGCGCACGCACACACGCGCGCGCACACACGCACACGCCTTTAGATATCAACAAACACTCCAAACTATACAACACACAATAGGTAAACACACACATCACACCGTGATAAAACTGTTCAACCAACTGTGGCAAGAAAATATTTTTACCCTCCCCTCTCTGGAAATTGGCAATTGCTTTTATTTGAAATATTTATTGTTATTATTATTATTAATTATTATTTTTGGCAAGTAAGACCATGCTTTTTAACTCAGAAAATGATTTCCTAAAGGTATTTTTTATTTATTTATTTATTTTATTTTTTATTTAAATTTGCGCTTTTCGTCCACATGGTCTGTTGCCTTGTGACTTACACATTTTCTCTTAACAAAAAACAAAGGGTACAAAATAAATAAGCATGTAAAAATTTTGAAAAGCATTTCTCCATAAACAGTTCACGTGAAGTAGGACGCATGTGTTTTTAGAGGGATGCCTTCAAAGAACCATGCAGGTAAAAGTGGTTCAGGAATCAAAAAAAAGAATTAATCCTGTGGTATTGCTCTCAAGAACCTTTATATTTCTTACGAGCATATTTAAAAATATGTAAATATCTGATTATCTAAAAATACCCAAAAGTACAGCTATAATTAGTTTCAAAATGGCTTCCCCATGTTCTTTACATACCGAGATCCCAAATATAGATGTCTCATGGCCCTGGGCTGCTTCACAGGACCTGAGACGTGCGAGTACAGGAAGCAGCATACACACACACACACACACACACACAATACAATAAATAATAAGCATACAAAAAATTGAACTGCAGTCTCAGTTTTATAAATCAGGTACTTCACATAGAACAAAAACACCAAAGAAAGAAGTGAAACTCCAAGGCCAAAACAAAATAATTTATTTTTTAATGACATTTTATGCAGACAGCTAGAATGTGCCATCTCCAACACTTTCAATCCATTGTTAAATTAATTCTTCCCTTTGCCACAGCAGCCCTAAAACCAATTAACAGTGAGAACCCAAACATTAAGGAGAATGCTATTCCTGTAGATTTCTGCAAGCCGCTCAACATCAATGTCATTATCTTATGCTTCTAATATAATTTCACATTACATTGACAGTAAGTTTTTTTTTTTTGTTTTTTTTTAACAAGTTAGTGCATTTTGTTCCATTACACTAAACCACTAGCTGCTCAAATTCATTAAGGAAAAACAAAACGAAAATAGGTGAAAACAATAAAAGCCCCAGTGATTTGTTATTTATTTACTGCATTACTAAACCTCTAGTAAATGCATCAAGTATTTTCTCTGCTGAAATCTCAAAAATATACAAATGTTAAATCTGTGATTCTCTCCCAATGTCATTTTGTACACAAGTCAGGAACATGGCCTACATAGACTGGGGAGGGCAATGAGGGCAGGGTCGGGCAAGAGGATTAAAATAAATTAAAAAGTCAATTTAAAAAAAAAAAAAAAAGAATTCAAACAGCAATACTGCATCTTCCTCCGATTACATTTTTTAAGTTAACAGCACCAGTTCACTTTCACATTGCTTCCCCCCACCCCCCCCACCCCCTTTGCTGCATTGAAAGCACATGCTAGCAAAGCCCATACAACTTTTTTTGGTACAGATGCGAAATGCACCTAGATCTTTTTTTTTTTTGAGAAGGTCACCGATTCAAACCATCTAAACATCAACACGAATGTTTCATTTGTGAGAATCAAGGACAAACATGTGGACAGGTTTCTTGAAGAATTTGCTGATCTTTCGAAATTGCATGAAATGACTGGTGTATGATAAAATGCCCAAGACCATCAATATGCAACAGAAAACAAAAAATAATAATAAAAAAAAGAATTAAATTCAAATTTGATTTCAATTGTCTGCACAAAATGTCTTACTTAAATTGACCAGCGGGAAATAATATAATTTCTATACTGCCCTCAAAGCCATGTAACAATTGTATCAGGATTTGTGGACAATCACAAGTGTGCTAGTCGAAGGTGGGGCGGGGGAGACAGCATAGCACTCACACTTTCAGCTTTTCATCCTGTATCCATTGTGCTTCGCATCTCTCAATGCTAAAGAGGAATGAACCGAAACAATTGCCGTTTTAGGATGTGCCAAAATTCAACCCAAATGTTTTTTTTTTTCTTTAACAGTGAAATCAACCAATTTCTGTACAGATGAAATAATAGTGTAGTGAAATCACTAGTCAATAAAATAGGCCTTGTGTTTTCCTGACCTAAATGACCATCACACACCTATGCACAATAGCTACTATTCATTATAGGGAGGGTCCTGATTTTTAAGAATAGCTTGTGGCCCAAAATGCAACCAAAAGCAGCTTCATATCTCTGCCTCTTAGCCCAAGCTGACAATCTTGTAAACACAGTCAAATGCCTGACTGCTCAGGAAAAATTGAGCTTGCTCAGAAGCAATTTTGGGAAAAATACACAAAAAAACCAACATAAAACAACTGAAATGACGAAATACTTGAGTGTCTATGTACCTGACTGATAGTGATTTTTCACAGGTTGTTGGTTACACAATCTAACTAAATAATAATTAAAGAAAATAAAGAGCGAGAAGAAAAAAAAAAAAGAAATAAAAGCAAACCAGTGATCCAGCATTACAATTGGCAGGCTCCAACCTCATGAAGTGATGTATATGAAGATCTACCGAAGCTCCACAAGCAAATGTCTTTAAGACATTTCTAAACGGCAGCTCCTCTGATTTGGTGAGCTTAGATCAGCCATGTCAAGCAAAAAAGAATTCAAAAATCCAGATCAACTCCAAGCCTCACTGCTGTTCCTAGCTATCCACCAATGCACTGAAGCAGGCTTTGAATTTTCTAAATGGGATCTAAATCCCAAACTGATTCCTCATTACTGCTAAATCAAAGAGAAAAGTTCATGTACATCTTTTACTCACTCCATAAAATCGCATTCCCAGTCACCTGCCAATGCGAATGAATTATATATAAAATAAAAAAAAAAAAGGTAATGTTAGTAGAATCCTTGCATGTCAAAGTGATATCTTTGTATAGGTACATGACAGTATTCATGTTCCTTTTTCTTCTTAGTGCATATGTTCTTTGCAGTCTACCGTCATTGTTTCAGCTCAACAACAGCATTGACCGCTCGGCTGTTATGACGCCCTCAGTCCCACAGCCTCCTGGTAAAACGCCCTCATATGGGGAAGGACGATGAGAAGAACGGGAAAAAATAATAAAAATAATAAAAAAAAAATTTTACATTCTGAGGGGCATTGTCACATTTAGAAGCGCAATTTTCCTATTTGATGACTTCCTTCAACAAGCTTCAATTATTTGATGCCCGTACACCATGATGTCTCCATCAGTGCATTGTCATTTCGTGAGATTTTCCTGTGGATGTGCTCCAGGCAAAAGAGGTGGCTATTATTTTAGATTTTTAAACTTTTTTTATATTTCATCTCTTTATATATATATATATTTATTTATATATATGTATATGTGTATATATTCATACATTTGTATGGATTTAGTCTTTACTTTGGCGATACAGGGGGGATGTTCTGCTCTTTGCCAGTGTGTCTGGAGGCTCCTTGTGGTGAAGTGCGGGGGGTAAACTGAGGACGCCTCTGCTGCTCACGGAGTTTGAAGCCTCCCGTACTGGCTCTGGGAGGGCCGTTGCTACGGTAGAAACTCTGCGAGTCGCGAGCCGGCCTGCCCTCCCGGCTCTTAAAGTCCCCCCCACGATCCTGAGGCCGCTCTGGCTTCTCGCTGCTGCCCGTCTGCTCGTCCACCTTATTTACACGCAGCTCCCTCAGAGGCTGTGAGGTAGCGCTGGCAGGACTGGGGCTGACCACAGGTGGAGGAGGAGGAGGAGGAGGAGGAGGGGGATCCTTGGGGGGGCGCTGGCACACCTCAGCATAGCTCAGTTTCCGAGGCTCCTAAAATAAGAAAACATTTTATGAAGCCTAAAATAAGTCCCGAGCTTAACATTAGGCAAATGGAAACTAAAGAATGAGCAGAAAAACAAATTAGAGTGTCAAACACTGATCGGGTGTTTAGCCAATAGCATGCTTTTATGGCAACTAGTGATGCTCCGATTGATCGGCCACCGATCATGATCGGCCGATATTGGTCAAAAATAGCTTGATCGGCGAACCCCAAAAGCGCCGATCAAAAAAGCCGATCACGTGACGTAAATTACTCGCGCGACTTTTTCACACGTGTATGCACGGCGCACAGGTAAACAACAGAGCGGAGCTTACAGTACCAGTGGCAACATGAGTTCTCCCGTCTGGAAGTTTTTCAAAGTGTCCGATAAAGACAAAGTTAGCCGTTTGCAATGTATGTCGTGATGAAATCCCTCGAGGTGGAAGCAAGCAACGGCATTTTAATACCACTAACATGATTAGGCATCTTAGAACACGCCATACAACTGAATATGACGAGTATGAGAAACTAAACCAGCCGAAGCCAACAACGTCCCCATCCCTCAACCAGCCGACTGTGAGTGATGCATTTAAACTAGTAGTGATGTGTGAGTGTGAGTGATGCCTTTTATGATTGAGACCTGAAGGATTTTGTACTCCGTGTTAATAGGCCGAGGCCCAGCATGTTTTGGTTTGAAACATTTTGTGGCCAATTGTTTAATTTTAATATATTAAAAATTTTATTTACATTTTAC
Source organism: Tachysurus vachellii (assembly GCF_030014155.1). Taxonomy (NCBI): domain Eukaryota; kingdom Metazoa; phylum Chordata; class Actinopteri; order Siluriformes; family Bagridae; genus Tachysurus; species Tachysurus vachellii. Next base: position 5,635,602 of record NC_083478.1, on the reverse strand, counting down.
AAGTAGCCTGGGCCTATGTAAGCTCATACCATCCCAAGTTCATCTGGTTGGTAACTATCTGCTTGGCCTCCTTGTTTCTCTGCCTTGTTATTTATAAAGGATGGCATTGGCTTACAGTAGCTTTCATTATTTTATTTTTTGGATCTGATGTAGTTGGTTCCTCAACTACATCAGATGTTCATAATACTGTAATAATAGAAGAAAAAACAAACAAACAAAAAAAAAAAACACTTGCCATAGTTTCGTCCTTTGTGGCAGTAGCCAGTTTTGGTGTAACAATTTTTACATTTTGCTGCCAATTATAAAATGTAATCAGTGTATTAAGAGGCTACATCCCATTAAGCTGATCTGATGTGTGTTGGTCTGCCTGACCCCTCTTTCTTTGGAATAATTTTAAGTTACTCTGCCTTATTTGGGAAAGATGGCCTACAGTAGCCTTAAGTTCTCATTTTCTAAAATAAACACTTGGTGGTTCTTCAAGATCTTGACTGTAGCCTATTTCTGTTCTCAATACAGTTAATTTAGAGTTAATGTCATTTCTAAAAAATGGTGCAAACTCTGCTAGATTATAGATAAAAGATTCCCATTCCCCTGCCATTCTGTGATCGGCAGTGATCGGTAGATCATGATCTTGATGATCGGTAATCGGCCCCAAAAATGCTGATCGGAGCATCTCTAATGGCAACATACTCCAAACCAACATGCAACCATATACTGTAAAAGACTTGGGCTGCATATAATACCTATTTTTATATATAATAATTTTTGAAACCTTAGGACATAGATTGACCAGAATTTGAACAGAGTGTGAAGATTACTCATTGACCAGATTGAGGTGTGCAATATAATCAATCCAAGTTCTGTAGACAATGAATGCATTTACCAGTAGGGCGGGGTTGGAGTGGCCAGCGTTGGCCTGAGGGGTTGCAGGGGTGGCAGGACTCGGTGGAGTCTTAGAGATAGGAGCTTGCTGAGCCGGACTCTGTGGAATGGCTGATGGGGTGCTTGAGTTCACAGGCATGTCTTTATGGACCAAGGGCTCAGCTTTATCCAGTTTCTTCTCCTGAGGGGTTGCAGTTGCGCTAAGAAGCACAGGAAAAATAGAATAAATTTCAAACAGCATTCGAGTGGCGTGTTCATACAGTCACCCAATACAATACACACAAAGTTTAGACTTCATAGAGTGAAAGCTAATAATAAACAAAATTAAATAAGGGGCTATAAACGTGTATGATAATAGACCCCAGAATCAACATTATTGAAGGTCTTGCCCCTCTCCGTCATACCTGTAGCTAGCAGGGTCTGCAGCATGAACAGTGGGTTTGCTTGCAGTCAGTGCAGGTCTGGGGACAGTCTCCTCAGAGGCCGGAGCAGCTGCGCTCACAGTGGATTCTTTGTTTGAGTCTGACTGCTGAAAAGAGATTAACAACAAAATCAAATCTAAGGACTTCTCATAAGCCAGGAGGTTCCCAGGGGGTTTTCAACCTGTGTATAAGCAAGACAACAATCTGTTCCACTCTTGGGACTGGAAAGAGTAATGAGACGTGGCAGCTTATTACAGCAACACTGACATGTAGAACCTGAGCTCACACACACAAAGTACTTAAGAAAAGCTTGAACTCACCTTATCTCTGTTGAGACCCCGCACTACGTCAGACATGCGATTCTCTAAAACTGGTTCTCCCTGTGGGCTGCCTGAGCATCCAGGGAGTGGAGGGAAATTAGAAGGAGCCAGGTCAAATTTAGGTTGTGACACCTTAACTTCAGTGAGGGGAACTGGCCTCTGCAGAAGAGCACGCACAGAAAAAAGTCAATAAAAAGCACAAAACCTTATAATAAAAGAATAAAAAACCTGCAGGAACATGTGCATTACTATGGTTCGTTCATCCTCTCTCCTCCTCCTCGTTGCTCTGTACGTATTCCTCCTGTAAACACAAGATTATCTTTCAGTATTACAGTTTCCACTGTGTCAAAATCAATTATAAACTCAGATCCTGTATCAATAATGGCACTAATTATTTCTGTCTCTCCCCCCCGTAGAGCTTTTTAGGAATAAATCATGTATTACGGTGAAGAGGTTCCATACTTCGAGCAGCACGACTTATAAAATAAAGTCATGAAATCATACCGTCCCCGTCCAGCCACAGTACTGTCATCGTTTGGCTCAGCGGAGGTGCTCAGTTGTAGGAAAGAGGAGCTCAGCTCCGAGGTGGCCAGCACTGAGCTACTGTTGGCATGAGGCTGTGAACTGCGGAGACCGTCTACCACAGACACAGGGGTGACGTTGGAGGCCAGTCCGTCATTCACTCTCGTCTGGGGCTTCACGTGGTTCCTGCTTCAAACACAGGTTCGTATGAAATACAACTGCACCAAGCACTTGCACAGGGGACAATAAACTATTTACTGGGGCAGCATGCACTAACCACAATAAAATTAAATCATGTTTGCAAGCAAGTATGGAATGGCATTTGGTCAGAAAGCTATTCTCTGGCAATGGGCTAACTTTGACTTCTTTCAGAGAGCAAAATTCCTTTCCTAACACTACACATGGTGTGAATTAGAGTGCTGATTTAACTCCACTTAGATTAATATGCCATTATACAAGACTTTATAATTGTTGCTCTTCAAGTCAAATGTTAACACACCCACCAGAGAGACACTTTGTCCCAAAAAACGTTGCTGGCCCGTTAAGGTTACAGGAAGGTTACACTTCCTCTTAAAGCTCAGCAACACCGACAGAAAACATTAGATATAATGATAAAGGAAAGACACGTTACTGATCAGAAATTTCTAGTTCCCATCAAAACAATGTTGGCCAATTGAGTCGAATAATACTAAAAATCAGGATTGGTGTGATTACCACATCAATGCAAAGTAAAATCATTAAGATTAAAACATGCCAAAAACTAATTTTTTCCTTTTAACCGTTGGATGGTCGAGTTATTTCTGAGACAGGAGAAGGATGGAGTGATGATTAGACAAATAATATTTGTATAACTGCAACAGCTGTACCTGAAGGCATTTATTACATTCTTTCTTGAATAGAGTGGGACACTGTGGGGACAATAAAAAAAGACAAGGTAAAAGAGTGTAAAACTTATAGGTTGTATTTAAAAAAAAAAACCCAACCCAAACAACTAGTTAAGTGGTGGACAAATCAAGCATGTGACTAGCAGATTTTGAGTGGGGCGGGGATATTTCTCTCTCTCTCTACATGCTAATGGCATTTGGGGAGAAGGTCTTTGTTCATCCTGGTGGTGAAGCTTTAAGGCATACAACCACAACTGCATGCTGTGCTACACACATCAGTCGACGTGTGGAAGATTTTACTTAGCGAATTAATTACCAGGTGCTGGTGACCTGATAATCAAGCATAGGCTACCACGAAACAGTTATAAATCCCTCCTGCTTACTAACAAGGATTAAAAAAGCTACCACTTAAGTCACATCCGTTAGGTTTCCAGGCAACCAGAACAAAAGCCTCAGCAGGTTTTTCTGGCCAAGTGGGCTAGTTTAAGGCTATAACTTGTCCACCTCCGCAGGTATAATTTAAGATTTGTAATATAGTTACAAAACTAAAAATCATTCAATACAGTCAAAAGTTTATGAAAAGAAAAAAAAAAAAAATGCTCAATAATCATATTGCACTCGGTACAGTGCAAAACAGTGAACTAGGTAGTCTCGCAACCTCTTGTACGTCTAGATAAAGGAACTTCAAAATGACGAACCGGTTTCTGTTGAAAGGGCGTCCAATGTTGAGAGAATTGGAACCAGTTTTGTAGTGTGCAGTCGTGCCAAATCCATTGACAAACCCGCTGTTAGGAAAAGGTGCCTGTGAAAAAGTTGACGTGTCAGTCAACAAACTGTATGAAAATAATTGTAGTTTGTGAACTTAAACTTGCACCATAAATACACAAACACTTAAAATTGACGTGACGTATATATGATTAAGGTCTCACCAGAGGAGTCTCGAAATATGGAGTAGGTGATGGAGTCCAGGTGGGAGGGACAATGCCGTAGAGATACTGCTGCTGAGGGCTGTATATAGGTTGCATGAAGAGTGGTGAGCTGTACTGGGACTGTGTGTGAGACTGCGGCTGATAGACACTGCAGTCCAGGCTGCGGTAACCGTTCTTTGCAAAGAAGGTATTGATGGCTTTTATTCTGGCCTGTGAACAAAAGCACAAGAACCAATAGGCCAAATTTCTTATGCAATTCATTTTCTTTTGTAAATCTAAATGAACGCAATTACACTCACCATAATGGGTTTTCCCTGAAATGTTTTGACTTCTTCCCTTAAGTATTTATATGCCTGAAGAAACACAGGAGGTAAAGATGAAGAAAAACATTGTTACTTGAGAGAAAATGAACACGCTCTGAATCGAGACTCACCTGTTGAGCATCCGTATCCGACTGGAACGTGATGTACCAGTTATTGTTGTGCGCAAACTCCACGCTGATGACCTTCGGACAGTTGTCGTTCTTAAACAACTCCTCCACCTCCTAAATAAAAACCCCAAATCACCAAACCAGAGGTGTAAGTAGATGCACACAAAGCGTATTCAAACACCATGAATTTCCCCCCCACAAATCAATAACGTTAATACCTCCACAGGGGTCGTTTCTGGAACCTCTCGCAGAATGATGATGCAGCGTTTGTGATTTGGCCGCACCTTCTCCCCCTTTTCATCCACTTGAACCATAGGAGATGCTGTGCAGAGCAAACAAGCAAATTAAAGAGTGTCACACAACTAGCTGTTCAAATTAACACCTTTTATAGGACACCGCTGCTGAATTTTGAAGCTGAAATAATCAGGCGTTTATATTAATGCACCCGCTCTAATACGTTATGGTTATTTTATAGCATTCACACGTTCACAGGGACTTGATGCTCCATATAATCTATTGCTAAAAGTGTGTTAATTTTAATTAAATTTAAATTTTAATTTAAAGTTTATTTACTTAAGTGTTAATTTTGGAAGGAAAGAAATGCAGAAAGATGCAAATTCCTTATAGTCTTTAGCATAGAAAGCCTTCAGATTAGGCCACAGTTTATAGCTGCTATAAAATAAAATCAATTACTAATAAATTGCTGCGGTATAGAAAAAAATAAACATTTCAGTTATTTATCGTCTTCCTACAAGAGGACATTTCTGGAGGATACGCCCTCACCCAAACTGCCTAGGTCACACCCTATTAGGCGTTTTTAATTCACGAGTCAGCTTCAGCAGCTGCTTTATCCTAAACAGAACGTTTTCCCTGTACGTAGTTTTTTTATTTGTAACACGTCATGCTTTTTTTTTTTTTTTTTTAATTTGACTGCTGTCCAGTCGGTGCAATCTCTCAGACTCATGAAAATTGTTTTTGCTGTACAGTTAAAAATTGCCACCGTCTAAAAGCATTACAAGGCCAAATTACACTACGTACAGTTAGACTGAGTCGAACAGTGCGTGAATGCATGACAGCACACTAGGATGAAATGTGTGAAATGATAAACAAGAAACAGAAAGAAAAGAAAGTGGCTTCAATGAAAATAGCAAGCAGCTAACAAGTAGGCTGCCTAAGCTTATTTTAGCCTGTCAGCATTATGATAAGATGTTTATTGTAAAAATAGTAAAGAGTTTGTCCTTGTTTGACATTGAATTTGGTAGAGTTGCACACAACAAACTAGGAGGTTAATAATGCATTTACTAAATTTAGTTTTAAGCGCAACTTGTTACACCATAGTATTATCTAATAAACAAGCTTCTAAATGCAACCCACTTCCACAACCATCTATATAGAACATTAATGATCAAATGTGTGAAGGATTTATTCATGTTTAATCGCAACACAGACACTTACATCTCAACACATCCAAGATAAGATCCAAGTCTGTGGTAAGGACTTTGATTCCTTCCATACTGGCAATGGTCCATATTGGCACAAACTGATCACTGTCCATTTGAGAAATCAGGTAAAGATCTTTCGATAAGTTCTCCCTGTCAAATAGAGAAAGAGCTGAAACATGCACATTCGGCAACCCGGTGAGAATTGGCTGCGAAGCCTTTAAATGTTGCCCGTACCTGCTGAAGCAGAATTCCAGCTCTTTTTTCAGAGACTCGCGCAAGCTTTCTGCAGAGAGAGGCTGATCTTCAGACAGTTTGGATTCTGTACAAGAAAAACATGCAGATAGAGCAGATTGTGGCAATTATATTCCAATAAGTACAAGAACAACTCAGTGATGCAACAGTGAGGGTTTTTTTAAATAAAGGTTGAATGGAATCAGTGTTTCACTGACCATTACACCCAGTCAGAGGGTTTGGGTCAGAAGGGTCCATGCCGTTGACCACTGCTGCGGCCGTGGTGCTGCTGTCCACGAGACCTGGGAAGCCAGGTGTGTATGGTTTACATCCAGGGGACTCTGAAGAAAGAGAAAAAGGTGAAGCCAGCCTAAGACATAGCATATCATTCTTTACGATAATATTTACAGCGTTTCTGATCAACCCGTTACCTTCAGTTATGTTTGACTGGGACCAGGGGGAAGCCTCGGTGGCATCCACAGGAGCCTCACTGGGCACAGCAGGCATCTCCTGCCACACTTTGGCATTAGGGTTCAGACCTGCTCCCTTCGAGGTCACCTGGACACACACAAAATGGCAGTCACATGCACAGCCCATTACAGTAAGATATGAGAGTATATTCCATTTTCTCCCACACTTCCCATTCCTGATAAATGAAGGTGATACAGGTCCCAGTCTAGTTTTATCTGATTATTCTGTAAAATGTGATTTGCAAATCTCATGTGTGCAACCATACTATGTCTGCAAAATAAATAAGAAAATGGATGAATAAAACTTAAAAAAAAAAGTTCTTTCGAAAGGAGGATTTCCAAATTCTCTTTAAACCAATCGGCAGCCAGCAGTATTTTCAGCTCAATCATATTCCTGGTTCAGCTCTCATGGTAATCAAATTCAGTACCCATTCATGGGCATGGCACAGCTCACTCGTTGGTGGACATGGTGACACTATTGCCCCTTTTCCACCGAGGCAGTTCGAGTGCTGGTTCGGAGCCAGCGCCTAATTTAGAACCAGTTCTTTCTTTTTCGACACCCAAAGCACCGGCTCTGAACCAGGAAAAGTGGTTCTTAAGTAGCACCAAAACGTTGTTGGTCTAGACTTAAGAACCGCTTGCGTCAGGGGCTGTGGGTGGGGCTACTGTTAGTGATTTATTTGATAATGTACCTTAAGGCTAACTTTTTTCTGTGTTAATGATAAAATAATGTTATGTACTTTCTCGATTACAACCTCATTGAGCTGCATGTACACGTTGGATTCACCACGTTTGGATGCCAATGTAGGTTCACAAAGCCGTGAGCATTAACAGTAAAGCAACATCCGCCATTGTTGTGTTTGCCGCTGCTGCGCTAACGTTGCTGGGAAACGTGACACGTATACAGTGACGTCAGACTCGGCTCTGTGGCGGCTCTCTAACTGATGGAAAGGCAAACCGGTTCTTAGAAGGATCGCCAGTGGAACAAACACCAGCACTAGCTCTGAACCAGCACCCAGTTCTTTTTGGTGGAAAGGGGGCATGTGTGTGAAAAAAATAAAGGTCAAAGATGACATGATATTACCTAATTATTAAATGTTAAACGTTTAGAAATGTGGTTTTCTAGCTTTTTAACAGGACTGAGGAAAAAAGCATATTGTATACAAAATGACAGAAAACAGGACCGCGAACCAAGCCATGTAACAGTGAAATGAAGACAAAGTGCCTTATTTTACCCCTTAACATTTGACAATGGAATAAACAGTAACTATAAAACAAGAGTATCAGCTTTCACCAGCAGTGGTAAACTGTTACCAATAAACAGATGGAGAAGAGTCACATGGTGCACAGTGGTACTTCTACTAAACTGATGGAGCAGATTACTGATTGCGTAAGAACCCCCCCAATGCTGGAGCCCACAGAGAGCCAGCTATCCTAACTATTCACTAGGAAGATAAAATAGTACACCAGCAAGCCTCACTTTTAAAAAGTAGTAATACTAGAAGAGTAAATAATTTAAAGCTACATTCATTTCCCAGTTTATCAGCTACATGATTTTATCAGGTAGGAGCCATGAAAGTCACCTTGCAGGTACAGAGGTACTGGCTGTAATTTACATCTTTTGCTGTGTACCATGCAACAGCCCCCACTTCTCCAAAGAACCAATGCTGATTGAGAATGGGCCATCACTAAAATAACTAAAGGGGGATGGTTCTGTGATACAAGTGCATCAGGAATGGTGCCGGGGCTTGTGAAAACACCTCAGCGTCACTTGGTTTAAGAAAGAACCTGAACAAAAGCTGTACTGTGGTCAGAAACCGACAACAAATAACAGATTATTAAACAGAAGTGGTGCGCTTTAAAAATTAAATTATAGTCTCCCAACTGTACACCTACTTTGAGAACTAACAAGGAAGGTGTACCGGTGGCATGTGCACCACGTTCACACAGATTTCCTTCTAAACTGTGTAAAGGTTCGTTTGTTTGTTTCCTTTGGCAGCAGTACAAAAGCAGTGTGGAAAAATTGCTGTGAACAGTGAGGCATTCTAGTAAAAAAAAAAAAAAAATTAAAAGAAACGTTGAAGGTCAGAATGAAATGTGCAGCTATTTTTCTTCCTCGTTGCTCTCAGTGTAAGCCCTTCTACCAAAAGGCGGAATTTAATTACAGAGCTCCAGTCGTGTGAAAGTCTGGTTTTATACAAAAGTAAAAATAAATAGTAATGTACCAAGATGATGCAATCATGCTATTTACTTGAGATCTTTTGCACCTGTTGTGGACTGCTCACAAGTTCGCCTGAATCGAGCCCAGACTGCTGTTAATTCAGGTCCTCTGAACCGGTCATGGGATCAAAAAAATTGGAACGTTTTCCAATAGACCAATTGCAATAAACTCTGGACAACAACACCATGAATGTCAAAATGACCAAAAGGTACAATGTGCACCAAACACATTTAACAGGGTCAAAGTGTTAAGATGTAATAAGGATAAGAAACAACCAACTGTTGGTCCAGGGGGACAATGTTTACTACAAACGTTCCCCATCAAGTGAGCCAGTAATTAAGTTCTAATGACAAACTCCGTCATAACTGCGCTTCTTTCTGTAATTTTAAAAGGCCTGTGTTTAAATTATGATGGTCACTCATGTTCGATAACATTTTATGTACATTTCTGATATTCTAATGACAAAAAAACAAAAACCTTCATGTTTACAGTACGTATAGGCCTAATGACGAAGAACAGGACCTGAATAATACTCAGAAACCATTTGAGTGAAATCAACAGTTATTCTATGAAAATGATGCAACTTTTTTTTTTTAAATAAAGAAAAGCTACAGAGCTAAAGCCATTTTAGTTCCATGGTAGTTTGGCTGTAGGTGTTTAACACTATTTTTGGTTGCTACAGACTACACGGAGCATGCAACAGACTACACCAAGCATGCAATTTTGTACCATTTATGCAAATGAAGTAATAGTAAAAGCATATATCTATATGCGTATGTCAAATCCCACACAAGTCCCACACAATAACGCAAAACGTTAGTGTTATGTCTCACTTTTTGATGCAATATTTAAGCAACGAATAGACAAAGTTACCCCAAGCTTTGATTCATCAACTGCAGCAACGCATTTCAGTGGCTGCGATTCAACACTAGCTCACAAACTGAATTCAATTTGACTTGATCTGATGCAGTTTGCCCAGTCACATATTTAAGTGTTTCAGCTGAAGGCCCCTCATTAGACAAGAGAATATTTACAGGGCAAGTCCAAAAAGGAGAAAGGTCTCACAGACTAAAACATGTTTGCCCTTTCTTGTCTGATTTGCAAAGCAATATGGCTTGTTAAAAACTGCATTTAATGCCCATGGGTTAAATTCAAAATACATCTCATATCATCAGTCAGGAGGTAACTAACCAATACAAAACATGTATCTACACCAAATAGACTAGTTTATGGCTACAAATGGCTATTTACCAACAACTAAGCATTAAATCATTAGCACATTTGCAGCAAAAAAAAAAGAAAAGCATAAATATATTTAAAAGTAGAATCAATTACATGTGCTGTAACAAAAACCCAGAAATGCTTGAATGATTATAGCACCTTCTACACTTACACACTTATGATGTCAGAGACACACACAGATGACAGACAGAGAGACTCCGACGACAGACACATGACCTGGACATAACAGTGGGGAGAAGAAAAAAAAAACGTTGAAGGGGAAAAAGAAAAAAAAAATCATAATCCAAGATAAATTTGCTCTGTATAACAATTAAAAAGTAAATTAACAGTGTTTTCTAAATCAGAGCTGAAAAGCCCAACTCAAAGCCAGCTGAAAAATTCAGGAGAAACAGACTTCAATTTCTTCATTATACGACAGTCACCAGTGTGACCTTTAGATGAATAAATGTCTGGAACAGCAGCTTTATCACGTTCCACACTAGATTAGAGTAACACTAGCTTTGATGGGATCCATTTTAGACAAAATTGTTCATTAAGGATGAGACGGAAGTTCCTTACAACCCTCGACATTTCTAACAAAGTGCAGCAGTGACGTATGTTAAGGTATAGCTTGAAGTTTAACCTTAAACTAGAGTTAAATAAAGAAACGCTATAAGCAAAATACCAATTGAAAGCTTCAGACCTGGATTTCAAACTGCTTAAAATTAACCCAATTGGCCATCAGGTTTGCAGCTAACATACAGGTCTTTTTTATTTGCATAAACACTTCTAAATGTTTGGTGTATCCACTGTCTATACACTATTTAAAAAGTCTTGCCCAACACTTTATACCTATAGCGCATGCCGTAATCTCGATTTTTCCCCTCCATTAGATTTTGCCACAAACATTTTGACATGCCGTGTGTGTCTGCATACAAGGTGACAATGCTTGAGGTGTCTTTACAACGCAGACTTCTAGTAGTGCAGCAAGTGGCTTTGCAAGCTTTGTTCTCGTGTTTCTGTGGTGATGAGGTGTGACCACATAACCTTGAAGTGAATCATGTTTAAAGCTAAGCATATAGCCAACAAAAACTACTTAGCCAAAGTCAATTAGGAGTGTATTTTTCTAAACCGGTCCATAAGCTGCAACAAAAATCAGAGACTTATGAGCTATTAACCAGTATTCTGTCAGAGTGCACCGATTTAATTTGCCACAAAATTCCCATCAGACACGCTGTTGCTTCTCAAACAGCTTATACCTGCCCCTATAAAATGCCAGTGCACTCATTCATGTAAAGCATTCTCTATACCATGTTACACATGTCTCCTGCTTTGTGTCAGACTGGCCTACAATTTCAGGGTTTAACTGAGTGGAAAGGGTTTCACCGAGGCCCAGGCAGAATAGGCAGACAAACAGGGGTACATTGCTAATTAATGGTTAGACTCTACAGACACACACCAAAAAAAAACAAAAAACAAACAAACTAACATTAGATTTTCAGATGCGATTTTGTCACACCAATACCAAGAACATCACTGTTTGAAATTTCTGTATATGATGGGAGCAAGTTGATTCAACACCCCAAATGTGTCTTAGAATGCTGCATAAACAAATGCACAAAAAAGTCTAGCAACTCCATAGTTTTCTAGAGTTGCTTCTGTAGCACATTTTTGTCTCTTTGAACCAAAGACTATTTCAGTGAGCTTTTATGGTCTGGCCAGTGAAGTGATGACATGACTTGTTTGAAAAGCAGATGGCAGAAGTAGATAAATGAAAATCTGGGCTTATTACTCCTGCTCAAGCTAAAAACTGTTCTTGTTTGTTCAGAGAAAAGACGCACATCCGGACAAAGAAATAAAATAAATAAATCAGTGTATTACATACAGGTGCTCAGATATAAAGAAATGTCGTGTACATTAACAGCCTGTGTGACATTTAAAGCATACATTTATTCACTTTCAGGATCTGAGTCAAAGTCTGAGGCTTAAATTACTAATCTGTACTAATCCATATTTTCAAACCAACTAAAGATTGTTAAGAAATGCAGCGGCTGAGTACGATCAAATAAAAGCAACCTGGATCAGTACAGGTCTGATGGGGTGCGCTCACACAGGAAACTCATGCTCACACCGCCACGTCTTCACCCATGGCACTCGAGCATTTAAAAGTAACACTTGTCCACTCAATAATTAGTTGCATCTACAGAGCTTCGAGTAACAGTTATATTTTACCGTACAAACTGTAGAAAAGTAACGGTTTAGAATCGTATAATCTAGCGTCACCTGGACGAGAACGGGTTCCCTTTTCGACTGGTTTTCCTCAAGCTTTCTTCCTTGTGCTGTCCGAGTTCTTCTTTGCAAAATGCCAACACGTGTTAACAGACAAGCCGATAGTGTGTTTTTTTTTTGTTTTTTTTTATCTCAGATGAGCAAACAAAGAGCCAGCCTATTTAAAGTTGTATTAGGTCAGATTAGTTTTATTTGCACCCCAACCACCACCACACTCCACAAGATTAGGTGTCCAACAGTTAGCTGTGTGACCGAGTGATTCCCACCAACGTTAATTAAGCCCCTTCTCCTGGATCTAATGTTTTAATAATAAAAAAAAAAACCCAACAAACTGTCAGGAAGCAGATTGCAAACAGGTTCTCTCTGTGAACTAAACACCTAAGATGTGGTCTTTAAGTTTCTGGTGTGTTTTAATCATGTTTAATAATTATTTTTTTTTAAATCAACAATTGCATCTTCTCACTCTTTATTTAACGTGTATTGAGTAATGAGTAAGTACATCGCCCGAGACACTGGAGGCAACACTAGTCCTGATGTTAACTCATTAAGGTTTAAAGAGACACTCTGACCTAGACGTCTGTCTCTCAGCTGCTCTTTTAAAAAAGCAGAAGTGCAGATTCATGAAGCATCATCTCGTGATATTCAACCGTGAATCCAAATAGTATGCGTTCTGCTGCAGGGCCACTGATCCTAACACCGGTCCCCACCTGACTAAAAACAAAACTGCAGCACTAATTAATTTTTAGAGAATCAGCCTGGTTTTTTTCAGCACGGCTCCAGCTTGTGATGCTGAAATATTTAGTAGCCGGCACCATGTCACATGGCAGTGGGGGCGCAATTGTAAGCAAGCACCTGCTCCAAAAAAAAAAAAAAAAAAGAAAGAAAGAACGAAAGAAGAAGAAGAAGAAGAAAAAAAAAAAGAGTCGTTTCAAAAACAGCTGTTGCTCACGATCACCTTTAATTGCGACCGTGTCGTGGTTAAAAGACTCCTGTCGTTTAAATGAAGTTGTTTTGAATGTGACTTGCAGCATTTAGTCAACAAAAACAACCACCACCTCAGGCCTGGTCACACAGCAGATTTCTAATAAAGTGATAAAATCATTCACACATCACAATACAGCAATAAAACCCAGACTTTAAAACATCTGATGATGATACAAAAATCTATCGTTCTGAATAATTGGTCTAAATTTGAGTTAGTCCATGAGAGATATGATTGATTCAGGAAAGCTTTATTAGCATCTTACAGGCCTCTAATGATGGCCGACCTGACATTAGCCTCTTAGCTTAGCTAACTAACTCACAAGCAAAATGATTACCTACAATGATAGTCGTGTCGCTGACAATCCTGCTCACAAATTAAAACGACTACGCAGTTAATCTGTAGTTAAAAAAAAAAGCACAGGACACCGAACAACACGGCTAAGGTTTAGACGTCTGCTAGCATTTTAATTCATTAAACTGACGCATGAAAGTGCGCAGAAGCAACACGTTGTGTGCGTGTCGACGAATAAACTATAAACGTACACACTGGGGGTCTTATTTAAGGTCTAAAGTTCACAACAGAAAATAAATGAGTCATCGACAGTCAGGCTAGCAAGCAAAGCCCGATAACCTGACTAGCGAGTGACGCCATGACCGTTTAGCTAGCCGTGTTAGCAAGTGAGCCCGAATTAAAACCTAGCCTTATTTAGGCTAACACGGCTAAGTGTTACACGGTACACTTTCTACGCGAGCTTTTTTTAAACGCTCATTTATCATTTGGTGGTGAAGACTGAGAGGTCGGAAGGGAACAGGAGCTAACATTAGAGGAATTAAACGCCAGGCCTTGACTCACCATACTGGCCGCCTTTGCAGCCGCGACCTCCTCACAGGCTCTTGGTCCCGGTTCCGCCTCCCCGCGGGCTTCCAGTCCCGGCTCGGCCTCCTCCTGCAGCGGCTCTCCGCCCTGGTCTGAATTCATCGGCCGCTCCTTTCGTCACTTCTTCTTCTTCTTCTCCTCCTCCGTCCTTCTCTCTCCGGCCTCTCCCACGTGTGTGACCGCCTTTTTGTCTCTCGCTAACTAACGATCCCAATCAGCAGCTACACAGCACTCAGATGTCGTGTTTATCTGCGTTTACGTCCTCGGCTAATTCTCAGACATACGCTAGCTCGCGTGCTACCTGGCTAGCTCAGGCTAGGAGCCACCGTAGGCTAGCTGTCCTGCTAGCTAGCTAGCTGACTATCAATGCATCGATAATATGCAGCAAACTCAAACGGGCTGTGAAACGAACGACGAAAAGCAAGCGCGAAAAACTCCACCTTCGATCCTAAACGGTCTTTCTCGCAAACAACGCAAGCGCCGATGCCGTGCGGTTCATTCCGTAAACGGACAACCCGAAGCGGACACGCAGGGGACACGCACTTTGCCTACGAGCGGGCAGACATTAATGCGATCCGCCGCCGTCCCGACTTCCACCGCGACCTCTTGATGCCCTCTGAAGACTCCCTTTAACTTCCGGTTAACAGCGACCGTTTTTTAAACAAAGATCCAATCAAAAATTGCACCACACACCCTACCTAGTTGCCCTACACAGCATAGGAACGAATAGCTTTTACTTGGTACATGTAGTGCACTATATTTATAAATACATGCATTTGTCTCTCCTCCCTAACAACAACTATTGTCAGAAACATTTAATAAAATAAAAGCCCTACTAACAATAACAGCTCAGTGCGTTTTGTTTATTTTTCTCCAAATACTGAACAGTTTATATTATTATATAGTCATTTCCATACCGACTTTATGAGAATATATAAATATAAGATATATTTTATTTAAAGTATATAAATATATAATATATATTTCATTTAAAATATATAAACATATTCTAAGATATATTTTGTTTAAAATATGTAAACATATTATAAGCTATATTTTATTTAAAATATATAAATATATTATGAGATATATTTTACTTAAAATGAATGCTTTTGTAGTAATATCTGCGACAAAGGGTGAATAGATAAAAGGTAATTGATAAAGATTTCAAGTGTCTAAATAGATCACATATCACTAGATTAAACCATTTATAAATAAACCAGTCAATTCTCTTATAATCATAAAATGTGGTCTATTAATCACTAAAAACTAGATCATTCCTTCACCATTTGCCTGCATAATCCATGCATTATATCAGAGAGCCAAAGTTACAGCCTACAGATGGCTGAATCCTTCACAGAAAGTCTAGTTAATAACCTTATAGTTGTCAGCAATTACATATTCAAGTATCATATTGATGAAAGCGTATTTATTTCAACTAAACATTCTGAGCATTAACTGCATTATCAGAATCAGAATCAGAGTCAGAATCAGATTCTAATAATGCAGTTCAGTAATACTGCATTATAAATGGTATCTAATAAGTTGTGCTGTATGTGTCTAATGTTTTGTTAATAATAATCTTAATTGTCTGTCCAGAGTCTTATCATTTAACTGCACAGCAACGCCCCCGTTGACATCCGCATAGCAGAAAACTAATGCCTTTTCACAGAAATAACAAAATAGAGCACTTTTCCACAAATTAGATTCAGAATCTAAATTATGTTGGATGTCTACACCTTGCACAACATTGCATCTTGAGTCTTGTTTCTTGCCAATGAATACAGCTGTATATTTCCTTCAAGGTTCAGTGACAATATAACAGTGCTGGGATTTGAAGACAATTTTCCATACATCAGCACAGAACCATAATCACAAGCAACTGCACACCAAAACTAATGATATCAGGCAAATTCTTCCATCATCTCAATTTACTGCCTAATTCTGAATAAAAGTTATAATGATTGAGACAAGAAAAAGAAAAGAAAAAGAAAAAGACAAGATTGAGTTTTTTGGTGTTTACTTTTAATTGATGTTTCACAAATGTGCTATGAATAAAATGGAAGAGTAAAACAAAGATGGGAAGATGAACAAGAGGTAAAGACAAACATAATTATAAAGGTTACAAACAGATACAGTAAATAAGTTTAATTTTTATATTAATCCTTCTGATAACAATTTACATTAAGTGTTACATATTAGTAACATATGCTGTTGGTTAATCATTGATTCTCCATAATTGATTTATATAATAGTTCACTGTTCATTATTTATTAATTAGTATCAAATATGATATCAAGTATTTACTAATGGCTTACTGAGCTTATATATTCACTCACCCTTGGATCTTATAATGTCACAGAACTTAACAAGTTAAAAGGTTAATGGAAATATAAATGGGTAAAGATTAACAGACCAAATTATCAGTCAATAGTCTCTGTAAGACATTGATTTATATTTCATTTATTACATAGCAGTAATAAACATGTAATGAATAGTAATTTGTCTGTTGTGGATTATCAATCATTTATAAAGCAGCATAATGATTCACTATGCAACCACATAATGTATTTTGAACTTCTCCATTCTCAGTCCTTAAAACTTTTTACCAGGAATTGAGACTGGAGCTCTCTTGCTGATAACATGCTCCATATGAGCATGCTCTGAGGTGTCCAGATTTATCTTGTATTTGGCCAAGATCTTCAAAATGGGCCTCAACTTCAGCCACCACTGATCCTTTGGAATACGGTGCCTAAACAGGAGAGGAAGACAGTGAGAGAAAGTGTGTGTGTGTGGGAGAGAGAGTGGAAATCTAAATGTCTGCATCTAGGGCAAGTGGGTAAACAGTATACAAGGATATTACCAGTAAAACATATGCCATTTATGGTTCACTACTGAAGGCATGCTTTTGTTCAACTTACTCAAAATCAGTCTGCTCCTTGAGCTCACCCATGGCCTGGAGCATCAGTCCTCTCTTTCTCATGCCTAACACACACGCTGAGTCTGGGGTGTTGGCAAAAATACGCCCTGCACAGATAAAATGATGTAAGGAGTCTGTTCACATATGCACACAGGTATAAAGCTCATTCATAATTGTTCACCTGACATGGGTTCATTTAGTGCCAGCACTCTCACTCATCTAACCCTTAGGTCCTGCAGGGAGCTGTATATTCAGTCATTTTAATACTTTTTTCATGTACCAATTATTATTAGTAGTGATTCTGAAAAGCTTAACCATTAGGGATAAGTGCAGTAAAAATGAAAAAGCAAAGTACCAATAAGAAACTATTATTTTTTAATTTGTTCCGTAACACCACAGTGGCATTATCAGGTCCCTTCTCTAATTATAAACATGCCGGAGTGTGGTCAGGGCTGTGATTGTACACTGATTGTGTTTTAGTGTAGCGTGGCTACAGCACAATATCAAAAGTCAAATGCAATGTAACGGGAAAAACATTCTCTTCTGTTACAAAGTCAGGGTTAAATTTTTGGGTGGGAACGTAATGGGCAGCAAAGTCTA
The DNA here is from genome assembly GCF_030014155.1 of Tachysurus vachellii. Classification (NCBI taxonomy): domain Eukaryota; kingdom Metazoa; phylum Chordata; class Actinopteri; order Siluriformes; family Bagridae; genus Tachysurus; species Tachysurus vachellii. The sequence continues at coordinate 5,617,958 of NC_083478.1, read as the reverse complement.
AATGTTTAAAAGTCTACGATTTGTAAACCAATTCTACCTTACGTGGTGGTTGAATCTAGTTATAGTGACAATAAGTGTACAGCAGCACTGATGTAAAACAAGATAGCTTAAAAATTCACCAAATACCGCACCAAATATATACATTATATATTATACCAATATATTTGTGTGTCACGTGTATGGAGAACAGATTACATGCAAAAATGGTTCCGATCCATTCAAACATATACTGTATATAAACACTAAAATATATAATGTACAAATGTGAAATAAAGTTCATATCTGATATATAATGACAACCATCTAGAGATAAACGTAAATGCTCCATAGGTTCTAAAGTGAAATTAATATTTGAAAAATCTAACAGAATACCAAAAATAAAATCTGCATTAAAGACACTGGACTATTAGTGCTTGGATTTGACTCTCACCATGTCTGTAACAGTCCTTCAACTTCTCAGTTAGCCAGAGAACCGCCTTAGCACCCATCTTAGTGGCAAAGTTTCTGTCAAACGGAGTTGGAGTACCGCCCTAGAGACAAATCGATTTTAGGTAAAATAAAAAGAATCTGAGAGAATACTGGTTGTAAAAGGTTGTTCATCACTCACCTGCTGCATGTGTCCAAGGACATTCTTACGACAGTCAAAAACCCCCTTTCCTTCTTCTGAGTACAGGTTAAAGACGAAGTCAGTTGTGTAGTTGGAGTTACAGTTCTCATTTCTACAAAGTAAATAAAAAAAAATTATCCCAAAAAGTACTTGATTATAATGATACTACATTTCTGCTGAATTTTTTTTAAATATTATTAGTTCGAATCTGTTGATTTTTTTAAATTTTATATATATATATATATATATATATATATATATATATATATATATATATATATATATATATATATATATATATAAGCAGCTGTAACAATAGATAAATTAGTCATACAGTTTATAATTATGAAATCATTTCTCTTACTTAGTAGATTGGACACCAACCTGAGAATCAGACCTCTCTTAACGGTCGTCTTCATTTTCTCTACAAGATGCTGTACGTTATTCTGAAAGCACCAGTGAAAAAAGAACAGTCCATAAAAGAGACTTGAACCCACTTGAAATCATTCTAGGTTTTGTCCTGTTAAGTTTGGTATATTTACCTCCAAATCACGAATGCTGAATTTCTCTTCATAGATATAGGCAGCATCAGCACCAGCAGCCAGGCCTGACATGGTGGCCAGGTAGCCGCAGTAACCTCCCATAGTCTCAATGATGAACACACGGCGTTTAGTGCCAGCGGCTGACTGCTTGATCCTGTCACAGGTCTAAATAACCAAACACACATACTGTACATAAAGGACTGATCACGGAATAAATACAGAAATCACAGTCAGGTGAAGCAGCAAGGTAAAATAAAAAAAACTGCAACAAAATGGTGATTTTACATCATATTCCATCTGTCTTGAATTTAGAATGGTAGAAATGTATTACTGACTACACTGTAAGATGGGCCTTGGCATAAAGACACAAACAGAGAACAGCTGTAGTTCCTTGGCACTGACAAAAAAATTCAGTAACCAGACCATATATTCATTAATATACACAGAATTCACCTTGTATAGCAAGTGCAGCAAACAAAGTGGTCAGTAAATATATTAAAGGACTGTAGTGCACGGCTTGGTACCGGATAGCGTTCCCTGGCTTAATAACTTGGAGTGTGTTCTGGGAAGTGGAGTTCTTGGTGGATGTTGAAATTGGCATGACATTAAAATGACTGTGTGGTTGTTGGACATACGCTAATTTAGCTTATTGCTGGTGAAAACTCAGCAATTAATAACATTGACCATGTGTTACTTCGCATGCCTTGAAGCCATCTTGACTTTTAGTTCTGTCTATGAGGCATATAGACATTTAAAATACACAAAGATCAGTAGTTTTTCCTTCAGGACTGATTAGAACTGCAAAAATGTTTGTCTTTTGTGCAGACACAAGCATGATTATTGAATATTGTGTAGATTTGTGTTACAGCGCTAACCGTGGTGATGGTGTTCAGGGCAGTATCAGTTCCGATGCTGAAGTCTGATCCAGGAACATTGTTTGAGACGGTAGCTGGAATAACAACCATGGGGATACACAACTCCTCGTACCTCTCTCTGGCTTGGACCAGCTCTAGACCACCTGAGAACGCCTGTGTAGGAAGAAAACCCATTACTGAATTACTAATAGAACAGAACCAGATTTGTATCTTGATAATATTGTGCTTGGCTGGTAGATGGATTGTCTTCATGTTACGCACTTCAAAACCTCCTATAATGACCAGGGAGTGAATGTTGTACTTGGCAATGTTCAGGCTTATGTCTTCGATGTACTTTGCTGGAAGTGTTCTGTCAAAGTAAGGACAGAAATGAGAGAAATCCTCAAAGCAAAGGTGATGATAGAAAGTGATGATAGCTGGAAAGAGGCAGCAAGAAGTGTGTAATTAGTAGTCATGAGTACCTCTTAGTTCCCAAAACAGAGCCTCCTTTCCCTGTCCAGCCGCCAACACTGTTCCAAGAAATAGGTTCAATCTAAGAAATGGATTGAAAACACTGGTACTGAGACATATGTAATAAACATCACCCTTGATGTTGCATGATTTTTCTTATCCAGCAAGATGTGCTACATGATAGTCTGTGACGTGTAATGATAAAGCACAGAGCAGTTCTTCACCTTTCCTTCGGCCAAACCCTCGAAACCATCTTGCACTGCCAGCATGCTGTGGCCTTGCAGGATGCCAATCCTGACTGCAGCTCTCACAGCCGCGTTCATGCCTGCACATGGTGCGCCCACATTCAGAATGGCCACATTAATGTTACTCTGAAAAAAACCCAACAGAATATATAAATGGGAGATTGAAAGAAAGGCAGGTATAGTGTGTGCATTCTATCAGTAGTTCTCATAGCACAGTTTGGGAGGTGACTGAACTGGCATTGCGTAGAAAGAAACTTACTTTGACTTCAGGAATATGCACATGGGCCAGCAGTTTGTATGTGTTCCAGTTATTCTCAAAGCTCCTGGAGACGAAATATTATTGTGTCAACTGAATAAAGCCAACATAATGATAATAAAAAAGGACATACTTAAGAAAATGTGCAATGTACACAACAACATACAGGACTATCCTACTAATCAAATGTGTGGAGCCAAGGAACTAAAGTCAAACACACACCTTCCTCTGAGTTTCAAAGCATCATCATATCTGCCCTCTTTCATAGCAATGGTGACATCTTTGGTCTGTTGGAGAGAATAACCAACACCTTCATTACATTTCAAGCAAAATTCAGAACTGAGGCTGAAAAGTATTAAAATATTTTAAAATATTTACACACAGTGACCAGAATCCTGTAAGTTAGCAACATTATGGAAAACACTATAAAGTTTTTGCTGATTTATGTGGATTTTTAGTCAGGGCACCTCAATCATTGGAGGGACGTACCACTTGTACACACTCCATAAGGGGCAGTCTGACTGCTTGATTCCCTGAGAGTGAGACCACACAGGCTGGTGTGTCAGGAGTGGCCTCCAGCAGGGCCATCACAGCCTCCACACCCATCCTGCTGCCCTGTTACATTTGGCCACACACACACATGCAAGCACGCACACACGCACACGCACACACACACACACACACACACACACACACACACACACACACACACACACACACACACACATATACACACGTACACACACACATACACACACACATACACACACACATACACGCACACACGCACACACGCACGCACACACGCACGCACACACACACATGCAAGCACGCACACACGCACACGCACACACACATATACACACATATACACACACACACACATTAAACACAGAATGTTCTATCCTAGACAAATAATAATAATAATGTAAGTGAGACTGGAAAAATGTTAAGAAAACCCACCAGGATCCTGTCGAAGGCTGAAGGTGTGCCTCCTCGCTGTACATGGCCTAGGATAGTGGCACGGGTGTCATAGCCCAGCTTCTTGGACACAAACTACACATAGAGGGAATTCCAACGTATCACACACAGATATATCTATTACAGTCTCCCTAATGAGGAATAAAGATCCTGTAGCAGTGTATGTTTAATACATATAGAATTTTGTTTCTTTATTGTGTATATTCAAATCAGGTATAAATTGAATGATTAGTCACCTACCTCTTTGATCTGTTCACAAGTAATGGGCTTGCCAGCCCGATCCATGGCTCCTTCAGCCACGATGATCACATTCAGACGAGATCCTCTATTCCTGGTCTAAGACGAATCATGCAACATGCAGGAAATAGGTTTTGTTTAAACTCTACATGATCTACAAATGGCAAAAATTATGACTGTGGGTTAATTATGGCTAGCTATGATTGTGTGTGCGTGTGTGTGTGTGCGTGTGTGTGTGTGTGTGTGTGTGTATGTGTGTGTGTTGGGCACATACATCAATCAGCCTCCTGCACAAGTGTTCTTCCCAGCCATCATCTGGTGGCATCTCAGGAATAAACACCCAGTCAGCGCCACATGCCAGTGCAGTAACCAGGGCAAGGTAACTGAAACAATTACACATATACAACACACAGACTTTAGAGTTCATTTACTTCATGCCGTATTACAGTGAATATTGAGACATGTACAGAATACAGAGTTCAAAGAATATAGAGTGCATTGAGACATTTCTTAATGTGTTCTTACCCACAATGTCTTCCCATGACCTCCAAAATAAAGGCACGCTGGTGACTTAAGAAAAAGGAAACAATTACAATTAAAAATAACCTCTCAGATACACAACAAATACGACATGGTAAAGCAGGAAATGATCATAGTTTTTCCATGTACCCACACTTAGCCTACCTCTGTGCTGTAGTGGTGATGCTGTCCACCACCTCCATGATGCGATGAAGAGCGGAGTCCGTGCCGATGGTCATGTCTGTGCCGCAGAAGTCATTATCGATGGATCCAACCATGCCCACGATGTTAAGATGTGATGCTGATTGGGCCTCGTCTTTAGTTATCTTGCCTGAGGGAGAATCTGAAGTTAGCTTTCTGTGGTCGTATACCTCAATACTTGCTAGAGAACGCAGTAGCTTGCTATTACTATTAATGTTACAACCTGGACCTTGGTTGTTACATGTTACATGGTGTCCATCTGTGTGCAATTAAAGTGTGACCTGATCTCAATATACATTCTGTGAAGAACCCAGAATCTGATAGAGAACTCACCTGTAAATACACCTGTAGAGACTCACCTGTACTGACCAGGTTCCCCAACAAATCGCTCCACTCTGTACGGAACTGATTGGCTCCAGTCAAACTCCCATCTCCACCAATAACACACAAATTAGTGATGCCCCTTTTGACCAGGTTGTATGCTGCCTTTATGCGGCCCTCCTTTGTCTGGAAATCTTTACAGCGAGCACTACCGATCACTGTGCCCCCCTAAAAAGTATCCGTGTATGTACTTGGTGAAATCTTTACCAATTAAATGTTAAAAACAGTTATTATATAAAATAATATATAAGTATATAGCGACTTACCAGCTGGAGCATCATGGACACGCTCTCCCATGTAGCTTGGCGGATATTATCACCGCCATCAACCAGCCCCTGGTAGCCCTGCAACACCAAAACAAATAGTCATCCATTTCAATATTAGATGCATTTGGCCTGTAGGCTTTCCCCTTGATCAGTAATTCATTACTTTATTTTACAAACACTTAATATACAGGTCTCTATTCCTGACCTCGCAAACGAAGAAGACTTTGGCTCCTGTGTACAGACCAACTCTGACTGTGGCCCTCACTGCAGCATTCATGCCTGAAAACAGACAATGTGTGAGCTTTACAGAGATTATTCATCTTCAGAGCGATGATTACAGATAATATTACCTCGACTAGAAATAAAGTTAAAAAAAATCCCAGTGTGAATAAAACCATGCCCATATCCATTATGTGAAAGAGCATTGCCCAGTAATGCTAGAAACAAGTATACCTTTTATATTTTTCATACAATATTGTGCATTTTTGCCTGGCAGATCTACATCTGGTCAATTTTCCACTCATGTGACAGCAGTGCAATGTATAAAAGAATGCGCAGATAGGTCAAGAGTGTCAAAAAAGAGAAAATGGTTGTTAGTGTCAGGTTTGAGGATTTCAGAAAGTGTTAATCTTGTGGGATTTTCCTGCAAAACCATCTCTAGGTTGTTGTTTTTTTTTTCACATTATTTTGTGTCTCTCACGTTTACACCGAATATTTCAAAAAACAACCTACAAGCAGCACTTTTTTGAGCCACAGGGAGCAAAACAATCACCTGTATATATAACTGTAGCCGCAAAATTCTTTGATTGTGGATATTTATATATATAAAATTTCAAGACTTCTGAATTTGTTATATAAAGAAGCTGGAGACATGAGCATGATGCATTTAAGGAGAGGGCAAACATACAAGCTATGGGATCACTTAATCCTTTTTCAGTATCTCCTTCAACGTCTGCAAAGGCCAGGAAACATGGGCCCTGTTGTGTTAAAGGTGACGCAGCTTCTCCAGTTTCAAAAGTGAACAGCTGTCGATCCAGTGTTCCCATTACAACTTTGTGTCATTCCAGAAAAAGGTCACGGAAGCTAAATTAAGCAACGTATCACAGAGAGTCTGAGGCACAGGACAAGAGAAGCTAAAGGTTATAGAGCACTGAAAAGATCATACATCATATGGCTGATCATAAGACTGCAAATAATCATGGAACAGAAATAATTTGTTCGAAAATGTATCCATAAACTGAACTATGTATAAAAATGTAAAGGGGTTAGTAGTTTTTAATAAATGCTGTTTGAAAACTGAGAGAATCTGTCTAATTTCACCTCTTCCTTTGGCTGCCCTTAATAAAAAAAGTTGGCACTTTCACTGGAACTCAACACAAGGGAACTACTGGACTCCCTGTGCTTACTGTTACAGTATAACATACCGTTCTCATGTCATTCTCTTTACTTACCTTGAGCATCACCTCCTGATGTCAGGACCGCGATCGCCCTTCCGACGCCCATCTTAGTGGGGTCCACTGCTGATGCCTGTGTTTTGGACATGATAAGGAGTTGCTCCCGAGAGCTGAGCAGCCAGGGAAAGACAGAGCAAACCCAACGATTATGCTACTTTCCCAGGAGAAGACTCTTGTAGACAGAAGTTTTTATAGTACAACTTTCTCCCCCTTACCCCCTCCCCTTACACACAAACACACACTCCCCCCTGCACAACTAAATATAAGTGAGGCATTGCTGCCTTCACGCTTCGTATCCTTTGCTAAATAAATCAACAGACCTGTGATTAAAATAAAAACTCAAACAACATATGATCTACTTCTTGTCACATGAATAAAGGTCAATCATGCAGCTTAAAAGTGTAAGTACTTACACTGTAAGTACATAATTACTACAATATTATAGTGCACGACTTAACCTCCAGTACAATACTCTAGTCTATTTTTGAATTTATACAGTAAATCTTAAAAAGACAGTCTGCAATTTTAATATATTTATATTTAGGGACGAGCAGGTTTCGTGTCCAGATTTTATTTTTTATTTGAAGTTACCTGATTGACACATAGACTTAACAACAGAAGAAAGAAAATAAACCTTACTACCTATTTAGTGTGTATATTTAAACAGAACACATTTCCCTTCTGAACATTTGCATAGCAGGGATACTGAAAAGTACATGTTTTTTGAATAACGTATTTATTTATCAGTTTAAACTGAATAAGATTTAGTCTAGCATTTATAAAGCAGGTATGGTACTGACGTCGTCTTCGCAGGCTGCTTTAACGGGAATTTTCTCCTTGTCTGTTTTAATGAACTAGTTAAATATCTCTGTGCATTATTACATTATGTTAGAAAGCATTTTATCTTATAGGACAGTTAGGATTGTACACATGGCAAGCTTTTACTTGCTTGGTAGGCTAGCTCGACCATTCATCATTTGTACACACATTTTTATAGACCATTAACAAATCACAACATTTTAAAGATACCAAAAGATATTTTACTTGGACAATGGACAATGTCATGAATTTAGGAAAAGTTCCTAAATAACTTTTAATGTTATTATATATTATTATTATTATTATTATTATTATTATTATTATTATAATAATAATAATAATAATAATAATAATAATAATAATAATAATAATAATAATAATAATAATGTTTGGGGGGCACGGTGGCTTAGTGGTTAGCACGTTCGCCTCACACCTCCAGGGTCGGGGTTCGATTCCCGCCTCCACCTTGTGTGTGTGGAGTTTGCATGTTCTCCCAGTGCCTCGGGGGTTTCCTCCGGGTACTCCGGTTTCCTCCCCCGGTCCAAAGACATGCATGGTAGGTTGATTGGCATCTCTGGAAAATTGTCCCTAGTGTGTGATTGCGTGAGTGAATGAGAGTGTGTGTGTGCCCTGCGATGGGTTGGCACTCCGTCCAGGGTGTATCCTGCCTTGATGCCCGATGACGCCTGAGATAGGCACAGGCTCCCCGTGACCCGAGGTAGTTCGGATAAGCGGTAGAAGATGAATGAATGAATGAATAATAATGTTATATAATTGACTGATACTGACACATAATGATTCAAGACCAGCTTTGCATTACAACAATCCCTTTCTGGAGGTTTTCTATAGGGTTGGTAAAAATAAAAAAAAGGTCACACAACAAAACCTCTTGAAGTCCTTGATATACATTTTTTTAATTAAATATAGACAATATAAGTACAAAGATAATTGCTTGAGAAATAAATGAGCTGTAAAACAGGCAGATTTGCTTAAACTTAATTTGCTTAATTTGCTTAAGTAACAATGTGCTGATAGCGTTCTGCCTTTTGGGACGATACTCGATGACCCAAGTCACTTAATGAGCAAACATAGCTCTGAAAGCTGGGCAGGTTTAGTGTTACACACATAATACAAAGCCATCTTGCAAACCTCATTTAAAATTGGATTTAGAGCTTCAGAAGATTTAATGATTGATGTATAATGTTAGAAAACTACATAAGGATGTCAGTTAGTTGTGTAAATCTAAAGAGCATATGGGAGTGGTTAAAAAAAAACCCAAAAAATAATACTGGCTGGTAAACACTAACATTAAACATGGTCTGGCAAACAGTTAAAGAAGAATTACATCGGATGTCCATTTATTTTGCTTCATGTATTTACTAAGTAGTGACACTGACCGGATTCACTCATCTCTTTAGGTTTAAAATGTTCTCGTGCGTCTCGTCAGAGTCAAGATCAGCAATCTTACTGTTCAAACTGAATAAATGGCATGAAGAACAAAGCTGACAAACTTCAAGTAAGACATTTTTAGGAAATCTACATAAACACTCAGATGCTGGTATTAAGTCTTCACACTGTGATTGATGAGGATAGTTGGGGAACAGGGCTGAGGCTTGAACTGGTCACAATAATGGGCACAAAGCACTGTGGAGACAGAGACAGGAAAATGAAAGGAACTAATTAGTCTAATAGTCATTGTTATACATGATTCACTATATGAATACTATTAAGCTAAAATATGTGAAGGTCCAATGAGTTAAACCATGAGTGATTAGTTCATAGCTAATAAATAAAACATGTTTGAAGAGGTTATGTTTCAGTGTGCTGCTTCATGTCATCACTTTTTACTTGCACCTTAGACTCTCCAGCAGAGAATAAACACATACTCTGGATTAATGTCTATAAATATCCTTCTTACCTTGTCATTTTTTTAATACATTTTTTAATGTTGTCACTTAAATAATCAGACAAGAGAGAAGAAAAAGAATCTGTGAAAGGTGAGAACCACATCCCTTTTCTCAATGAGCTACCTTCAGTTAAATCATTTACAGCAATGTCTTAGTCTTGTGATTGGCTGTGACAGAAACCACAATGGTTCATGGGAAAACAAACAAACAAACAAACAAAAAAAAACACAATACAATTCATTTTTAGTGCTTGGTTTGGTGAAAAATCTTTAAGTTTAAACAAGTCCAGGTGCTTCATCTCTTGAACACTGAACACTTTATATTGTGTTATAATGATCAAAACTCACAGTAGAGTCCTGAAAGAGGAGTGTCGAAGCCACGGGGTTGTAGCAGCGGTGCTGGGTCGGCCATGACTGCTGTCGGGAAGTGTACATGGCACATTCTTCATCCAGAAACATCTCCTCCAGGGGTGGCAGACGGCGTCTCAGAGCAAACACGGCCAAGTTGAGGCCGGAAGCTGCAGCAAAACCCATAAACATTCACATAAAACGCAAAACATATCGGATCATGCTCAATTCACCCAATGTAACTTTTTCACCTTTTGTCTTGCATTGCTTTCCAGGAGAAACTGGTCTATCTGTTTCTGAGTTCAATCCACTCTGTGATCTGCTGGTTTGGTCTGAAAAAAGCTGTAGCTGTGCTGCATGCTGAGATGTCTGAATTGAGGCACCGTTCTGAGGCAACAGCTTCTGACCAGATGAAAACACGATGACTGACTGCCTGTGTGGTGCCTGGATGAACGGCTGCGCTGCTGGGAGCTTCTCTTTTTCTGAATGGTAGCGTTCTGTTTCTGCTGTTTCTGTTTCACCTCCATGCTTTAATTCACATCCGGCCTGAGAAAAACAAATACATTACTAAGCAGAAAGAGTAAAGCAGGTTGATCATAACTCACAATCATCACGTGGTTAAACAACAAGAACCAAAGAGGTTTTGTGTCTTACAGACTGGTGATGCTGCAGCGATTGACCCGAAGTAACCTCGTCTCCACTGTCCTCCATCAGCTCGTTCTCTTCATGCTCTGGTTCTTCCTGAAATAACCTCTGGACCACTTCCTCCTGCTACAGATTCACATCTCTGTCTTATAAGAAGTTTAATGTCCTTTTATAACAGTACTGCTAAACTCTCAAACCCAAGTAAATCAATTTTCTATAGCAGCAACTCTGAATGCTAGATAGACAGATAGAGAGACAGACAGATAGAGAGATAGTGCTTCTGAGCTGGAAGTGAAACCTGTGGATAATCAAAATGCTTGGTGATGCAAAACCTGTAATAGGACTTTTTGCTTATGCTTGCTCACTTACATTGCTGCTAATACAACAACTACAGCTAGGATTGTTAGGATTAGAATACCACAAACTAATATTATGTTTTGACGACAGATGTTAGCATTTTAAGTATCCACTGGTTTCAATACAGTCTCAGAAGCGCACTGCTTTTTCGGCTGACAAAGGACTTTTGTACCTAAACACTCTGGTTCATTAAAAACTATGGCAGCTCTTCCCTGGATTCTCCTCTGGATTGAGATTTTTTTTTAATATAGAAAATCATCCATAAATCTATTTTCTGTAACGCTTATCCAAGTTAGGGTCACACAGAGCAACAATCTCACACACACCAAACAATTTAGAAATGCTAATCAGCCTAAAATGCACATGCATGTCTCTGGACTGGAGAAGGAAACCAGAGGAAACCCCTGAAGCACGAGCAGAACATGCAAACAGAGGATGGAAGTGGGAATCAAACCCCTAACCTGGCCCCCATATGGAAAGCTTTCTGAAAGGAAATGATTATTTAGCATTTATGGAAGGAGATTCCAGTGTCTGAAAATCTATTAAAGTTTTTTCCTGTAAGTCTTCAGGGTGGAGAGCTTTTTTTCTTGCTAACATGACAAGCTGCCTGTTTATTTTGAAAATAACCCTGTAAATGAATCATTAAACTGCTTCACAGTGAATTATATTCAAAATGATTATTTTCCCGATAACAGCTTATCCTATCATGCTTTATTCCTTACTTAAGTCTTTCAGATTGTTAACTAACAAGTCCTTTAGTTTCTTACTTCCTGCTGGGAGGAGCTGGCCATGCTGGGGTCATGTGTTTCACCAAATCCAGTGGAGATGTTGAGAAGGTGTGTCTTCTGTGTGGAGTTTAGCCTCCTCTAAAAACACACGCAAACACACGTTCACATTAAACCTTGTTCACTTATCAGAGACTAACTAAATAAACCAAACCCTGATGTGAACTGACCACAGAGTGCGACTGGGAGGCTGGAACCCGCTGTGGCGTCCACTTCCTGACAGGAGTTTGGCTGATACCTGCATCACAGGAGGAGGTGCATCTTTATATAACAAAAATCAGAGAGACACCTCAAGTATTATCAATATGTGAAAAACCCTTTACCAGTTTGTGCTGCCTCTTCTGCTCTAGCTTTCTTCAACGGTACTCTTTGAGCCTAGAGCAGACAAGGTGACTTGTTTTAAATGGATATAATTAATTTTAGAGAAGCTGCTCAGCTGACAACATTTCAAGTACATACTTGAACCTTGAACTCACTGTGTAAATCGAGGTGGCCCTTCGCGAGGGGCAGAGAGGTACTCTAGGCGTCATTGCACCAGAACTGCCCGTTTTAATGCCCTCATTGTGCAGAATACTACGAAGTGCTGATGGGTCAGGGGAGAACGACACTTCTCCTGCTAAAACAGATACATCAGTGTATATTCCTACATTATCCTATACAGAAAGGAAGAGACTGGACAAGCTGATCAGGAAGGCCAGCTCAGTCCTGGGGATTCCTCTGGACACTGTACAGGAGGTGGGAGGAAGGAGGATGATAGCAAAACTATCATCATTGCTGGAGAACGACTCTCACCCCCTGTATGAAAAGGTTTCATCTCTGAGCAGCTCCTTCAGTGACAGACTGTTACATGCTAAGTGTCTGAAGGAGCGATACAGACTGTCTTTTCTCCCTGCTACTATTAGACTTTACAATCAAAGCTGCTCCCAGTGAACCACTCACCATAATACACGCTGTTATTACTGTTTTAACTGTAATAATAAACAATAACAAAGCATTTTAAACATGTGCAATAACAGAAATTTTGAAAAATGTGCAATGTCTTCAGTGTAACCACTTCTCTTTTCATACATTTTTGTTTTTGTATATACTGTATATTATGTCTTTATTCGTTATACATATTTTTGCTGCTGTAACAGAGAAATTTCCCCATTGTGGGACGAATAAAGGAATATCTTATCTTATCTTATCTTTAAATACAAATTCAGACCTAGAACGTATCGTTTAGATTGTACTCTTTATCTCTAACGCTCTTTCAGACAAAACTTTAATTCCTTTTTTATCGTCAGTGTGAAGAGGATGTTCCGTAATACTGCGGTAAGTGCATAGAAAACACACAGGCTCTAGAGGTTTCTGATGGAGCTTTTATAACAGGTATTCTCTGAGCCTTATGGATGGATTGATTGATTGAAATCTCTCATTATGTCCACATAGAGTAATATTCACTATTAACTTTATAAATGACCTCATAGCTGTTAAGACTCTCAGGCAAAAGCTGGTTGCAAGCCCCTAACACCTTCTGTTTCACTGTAGTCTGCAGGAATTTTGATTTTGTTTTATTATAACTAACCATTAATACTAATACCGACTAAAATTGCTGAGACCAGAAACTGAGAAGTAAAAGAACAATTTACCTGTCGGTTCTCCGACTGATGCTGCGGTGTGTGTCTGAGGTTTTCTCATGGGCACTCTCTGAGCCTGAAAAACAAAGTGGAAAAGAAAAATGATCCCTAAAGTGAGGGAAGCAAGACACAAATAAAATAAAACTGCTGAAGTACACTTACAGAGTAAATGGAGGTGCCTCTGCCTAAAAGGCAGGTAGACACCTGTGGTGTTGCTCCATCAGAATCTCTGACTTTAATTCCCTCGTTCAGCAGAATACTGCAGAGGGCTGATGGGTCTGGGGAGAACGGCACGGTGTTTTCTAAAAACACAGATGACCATGTTACTGAGTTGTGAATACTTCAACAACTACTTCAAATTAAGCATTTTATAAAATGTAAGGGCACACAGAAAGAGAGAGAGAGAGAGAGAGAGAGAACTTTCTAGTACTTGATCCACACACTAACCTGATATGGCCTTGGCACCACAGCCCTTCTTCGTCTTCTTCTTCACAGAGACTCTCTGAGGCTAAAACATCAATTTTACTAAACATCTCAGCATAAAATGTTTGTTACATTTCATTGTTAATTCTCCAGTAAGCTCCTTTTGCCTTAATAACAACAGCACCAATCATATCAGGTAAGGATTCCTGTGACATCAGTGACCTGAGATGGTTCCTATTTAGAGTCAGCCTACACTTCCAGTGGAGAGCACGAGAAACGAGAAGAAAACGAGAGCACCAGGGTTGTGTTCTTTTTTGGGATGAAGCGCAAGAGTCAGACTGGAAGTCTCACAGACAATTCGCAGTACAGTTTTGTGCAACGTAACCAATTTCTAATTGAGGAAAAAAGTTTTAAAAACTTTCTTTACAAAACATCCTCTATGTGATATCGCTTTGTAAACACAGGGAGTTTTCTCTCCCACTCATGATGAATCTGGTATTATGCAATTGCACATATACATACATGCTATAGTTATGACTTCTGGACTTGCACAGCACAGTGCCACTTTATACACTATTTACACACCATACTGCACATTTATGTATTTTTTGCATATGTATATACATTATTTCTTCATCTGTATTTTCATATTTTTATATAGTTTATACTTTTTATTCTTATTTTATTTCTTGCTTTTTTTTTTAATACTTTTTATATATATTTTTTATTCTTATACCGGACAGTTGCATAAAGCATTTCACTGCATATTGTACCCTGTATGTATGTGTATGTGACAAATAAAATTTGATTTGATTTGATTTTGACTTCAATTCAGCTTGTACATCCGTGATGAGCATTCAGTTAAATACTAACCAGGTAAATGCTGGAGCCTGGTCCAGATGGACACGTGGATATACGTGGAGTCTGACTATTAGCTACTGCATTACCCACGTTTTCAGACACACCTGCGGATTCAAGAAAGCATCGATTATTACTAAATGGTGGTTAAAGCATTTTTAAGGTCTATATTTCAAATGCAATTATTACAGTCACATATTCAGTGCTGACTGACAGATACTGTGGATAAAGGCTTGGTGATCAGCGATGACTAACGTAATCTGCGCTAATCCATGACAAACCACGATCACTCAACTTTGGAGACGAGTAGAAAACAAGAGGCACAGTTTAACAGCTTCTCATACACCCATGTCACCCAAATATTTATGCACCGCTTATATTTTCTGTTCCTGTTATACATCACCTCTCCTGAAGACTTACCTGTGTCAGAACACTTTAAAGCGAAAAAAAGAAGTGAATCACCCCTCGCTGTTGTGTAGTATCATAGAACTTACCTGTTTTACAATCAGCAGATAAAAGAGTCTGTATAGCCTGTTTACTGTTTGAACGGCAATCTGCTTGGTCTTCAAACCCAACAGCTTTAGAAGAAAACCTTCCATCTTTGGTATGCTCTGTGTGTGCAAGTGTGATCTTTCCCAGTTTTGTACTCAAGTCCTTCTGAATGGTTGAGATTAGATCATTTCCTTTCCCTGGGCTGTTCAGTTTAAATGCTGTAGTCGGTTTATTCTCTGCCATCAAAGAAACATTATTAGTAACCACAGTGTTGGTGTATTCTGTATATTTTCCTCCAAAAACAGCATTTTGTGTAGCGGCTCTAGTTTTAGTTTCGTGTCGAGAGACGCTCGGTGTCTTTGCCAGTGTATGCGTCAGATGGGTTGTAGGATTTCCAGATTCGGTTGATGGTGCGGTTGATGGTTCAGTGCCCCTCTGGTTGAGGGTCCGAGACTTTGACAAACTGAAAGGGACAGGCTTGGTGCAGGTCTTCCTCTTTTGAGCTTTACCCTACAGGCAATAAAAAGTAAATTAGAACTTGACAATATGTATATTTACATAAAATCCAAAAGAACTTGACCAGACTGCAGATTCTAAAAGTATTGTTTATATGCACCCTAAATATTGCAATCCACTTCAAATATTCCTGTACATGTGCATTACATATATTCCAAACAAACCTTTGGGCAAAGATAAGAACTGAACTGTACTGAGCACAACATACACACACATCATCTGTATGGACTGCACAGACCCACACAAAAGCTGCACAACTCTATATATTATCCCAAGGACCTGCTGCTAAGAAACTGTGTTCATTCTAATGTTACTGCATGAAATATTGTTTGAACATTCAGTATTCACATACAGTATTTACACTGGTTGTTCGGCGCTGTTTCTGTTGACTGTTTATTGTCTTTTGTGTATTGTATTTTTTGTACTTTTTGTATTGTCTTGTAACTTTTTTGTCTGCACTGTCTTTTGTCCTGTACTGTCTTGTCTGTCTTGTCCTGCACTATTTGCACCAGGATGCACAGTTGCACTTTATGTGGCTAGGACTACTTACAAGTCCTTAGCCCTGTCTTTGATTTATGTAGCACCATGATCCTGGAGAAACGTTGTCTCATTTCGCTATGTACTGCAACAGCTATATATGGTTGAAATGACAATAAAAGCTTCTTGACTTGACTTGAAATAAATAAACATGCACAAGTGATTTATGGGCTTAATTGTCAGAAAATGTTCTTAAAGGAAAAATCCTATTTATGGGTTAATAGTTTTTTATGGTACCCACAATGCCGGGTGGCAAGCTATTGAGAATGAGTCCAGTGTGATTTTGCCATAACTACATCTTTTTCTACAGAGAGAGTGACAAAGCAGCATTTATTCCTTTAGTCTGTCCAGTTCTCCCATCTGTACAGACTGCTCAAACAGATCAGCATCTAAAGCTTCAACGTTAGTGCCGGTATGTTCTTCAATTTGTAGATCAAAACTAGTCAAATCAAGTCTCAGCTGTAACTCAGCACAAATCTGTCATATGGCTGCATCTTATTCTGAAACGTCGGGTCGGACATTTGCTGCCTCTTCTTCTACAATTTTCATTAATATGACAAAGAACATCAATGGAAAATGGTTGTACCAGGAGAGGCCTTTCTTCCCATTTCTGATGAGCCGGATTTCGAGATATGTCTGTTACAGCCGAGTGCATCGATTTCACAAGTACAGGAAGCCGACTGACACCTTTGCAGTCATTTGCCCCCTTTGCAGGTTTGGCAGATTCATTGGGGTCTTTGTTTTCAGCTCCTCTTTTGGATGTCTGAGCAGTGTGCAGCTTGGCCCTTGAATTTGTAGTAACTTTATTTAAGTCCTGATGCTTCAAAATCCTGTCGGGTTAAGAGTGTGAAAGATATACATAATGATATTTTGCAGTTTGTATGACAAGAAATCACATAAGACAAATACGGCCTCTTCATGTTAAAGATTTTATATATATATATATATATATATATATATATATATATATATATATATATATATATATATATATATATATATATATAAAAACGATAGAAATGTTCTGGTGTAGGATGTGTGTAATCAGCTCATTTACCCCACATCCTCCTTCTGGCGACGCAGTGCTGTTGGTTTGGAGGCCATTTGACAAGTAATAATGGGTTTTAAACTTCTATTTGAAAAGAAAGAGCAAAAAAACCCAAAATGGTACATTTATTTCAGCACGATTAAAAAACAGCAACATACACAGAAATGTTGTACATTGTTACTACACAAAAATAATAGATATTATTTATTATAATAATAATAATAATAATAATAATAATAATAATGATTATTATAGGGCTATCATTGAAATTATTATTGAAGTAACTTTTGTGTAGCTAAGTATGCCACGAGATGAATGTTATTTATTTTATTGATGTATAGCTTTGTTTGAAATTATGCAGTCAGCTTCTGTCAGCTGAAAAAAAACAAACACCAATATGTAAGATTGAAGCAGTGGTGGTTCACAGTATTGGCATTTTAATTGAATAGAAAATTTGGGTAACTACAAATACATTTTTTAAAATAATTGAAATAAGTGGTTAATAATAATTAGTATTATTATTATTATAATAATAAAAATGAAAGTAATAATACATAATTATTATTATTATTAAATAAGGTATTACAATGCAAAAAATGATAGAACTGATTAGTTATATACACATACATTAGTTATATACACAACATTAGTTATACACACATACATTATTTATATACACTTTTGTCTCTTCCTGTTATAAACATGGAACAAACAACTAACTGTACCCAGGATACAGATTCATAACTTTACATCAATAAATGGATCATTTCCCAAACCTTCTCATACATACCGGTTAATAAGTACTCAGAATGATTTTTTCCCGTTTTATTGTGAAGTACGAAGCGCATAAAACGTACTTCTTTCCCAACACACCAAACACCAGCTTGTTATTTCCGGGGTTATACAGCGATTTGTAAAAAGCACACGTTCCAATTGGCTATAACGTGCCTTCCTTTAACCAATCACGAGGCTCCATCGGCACTGCTATGGAAACCATGATGCCGCTTTAAACCACGTGACTTTTAAGCACTTTCTTGTGTTCCGTATTTACACTATGCACTAAAAGCATGTTCCGTTTTTGTAAAGACTTTTGAGTGTATAGGAAAAGAATATGCAAGCGAAGCAGACCATCAAACCCCACGCCCCCAACACACACACACCACACACACACACACAACACACACACACCACGCAATTCATTTATGTCAGGTCTCATCAGGTTTTTTAACCCCTTGGATTACAATATAGTTAATAATATCATGCATTTGCTAATTACGAATACACTATATGACCAAAAATTTGAGGACACATCATCGCATCACATATGTGCCTGTTGAACCCCCATCGGCTGTTATAATAATCTCCACTTTTCTAGGAAGGATTTTCGAGTTTGGTGGTTGGAACTTTTGATCCTTGAGCAGAGGAGGTCTCGGGCGTTCCAGTTCATCCTGTAAGTGTTAAGTAGGGTCGAGGTCAGGGCTCTGTGCAGGACACTCGAGTTCTTCCACACCATCCTTCACAAACCATGTCTTTATGGAGCTTGCTTTGTGCACAGGCAAGAGAAATTCCATTATTGGGTATTACTCTATAGACTTCTGGTTTTATTACTTACTGCACATGCAACAAAACATTAAGATAATTTACTAAAAGTTCTGTTCAAAACCACAATAATATATAATAATAGCTTGATGATCTGCACTTAATGCTGATCAGGTCATGATGGATCCAATGAGCAGCTAATTCTCCTCTAAATTATGTTTTGTGAAGAGGGAGTTAAAGAGAACATGCAGAGGAAACCCATGCAAGCACAGAGAGAACACACAAAACTCCATGCCTCAAGTAACCAAAACTCAGGATTGAACCTATGTTCCACTGTTCCATTCATATAACAAACGTGAAGAATTGGCAAGCAGAAGCATAGAACTTTAAAAAATATTCTTTAATTGAGCTCATTTGGAAAAAAATCAGCCTTCCAAAAAAACCAGATCATAATATACAGCTGGCAAGGACAAGGTCAATGTGTCTAATTATCAATAATGTGCAGTGGATTCTTGAGTCTGCTTTAAAGTGGTGACTGCGTATGTGACACTGTTTTTGTTTTAACAGTTTTTTAATGTATTCCAAGTAATGCTAGAAATAGAAAATGAACCCTGAGAGAAACAGTGTTTTTTCCTCAAGACAGACACAGAAAAAAAAATGGGGAAAGGTGACATATTATAAAGAAAGCAATAAACTAAAATACAAATGGAAAATTGAATTTACATTAAAAAATAAAACAAAACAACAGGAAAACAAATGCAACAAAGCATATTTCTCAGATTCACTGGGCTGCTCACCCATTTTCTTTTCATTCCTTTAAGTTCAGTCCTTTTGAATAATAACTTTGATTCATCACTTACAATTTTTACATGTTATAGGGTAATTCAATTCAAGGCTTTGTCTTATTATCGTATTATTTTTTAGCCATATTCGCCAATTATCAATAAAATTACTCATTCAGATTTAGTAAGAAACATTTCTATTTAAATCATCTAGGCTGAATATTAAAAAACAAAATATACCGCCTTAGGAGTTTATAATTGTAATGGAGAGAACGGGAAATGAAAACAAACTGGCAAAATTATGAATACATTAACTTCATTATCACCTTCCAATGTCATAAAACAAACCAAAACTAATAATATATTTACCCTATACAAATAAAAAAATGGCTAAACAGATGCAGTTAAACTATCTCACACCCTAACCCCCCCTCAAGACATTTAGGTATCTTTATACAAGATATGTTAAGAAAGATTTAAATGCAACAAACCTTTCATTGTAACTATAACAAAATTACACGGATTATGTACACTAAGCCTCAAGCCTTCATCATCACACCTAGCCTAATTCAGTATTAGATGCATTACCATTTTACTAGAATGTATCACACCACTCCTGTTGAAATCAGCCAGTAGACACTACACTTAAATACATGAATGCAAACAAGTGAAACTAAGAACAAGACATCATCATCAAGACATCCTACAGTCTGTGCTGGGTGACTAAAAAATATATATATATTTACAAAGCTGTCATACATGATCAGTAGAAACGCATTACATGACTATGTTAAAACAATGCAAGGAAGCAAGCAGTGAGAAAGGAGTACACGAACTAAAGCATACAATGTGCTGAGGGTAGAATGACTTCCTGTTCATTATAAAATCATGGTAAATAAGTTGCTACCAAGTGACACAATTTTAATACTACTATCACCTTATCTATACACGTTATGTGCACCGACACCTCCGTGAAGGATTCTCGTGCTGGAGAAAAACATTCACAGTGAAATATTTTGTTTGGATAATCAAGATGTCACACATGACAAGATCACTTATCCCTCAATTACCATCCTGTCTACTTTAGCAAAAGACAACAAATTTTAAACCGGAATTGTAAACGAAAAGCTAAAAATGCCTGGTGCTGTCACATGATGTAGAGTACACCAACAATGAAAACAAAAAAACATTTAACAAGGGTAACAAAATAAACTTAGACTAATGTTTAAAATCCACAAGAAAGGATTTGCGAGGGCTTTTGTACAAGTCTAGTCATTATCGAGCTTTACCAACAAACCCCACTAAGATGTCCAATCATAACACATGCTCATGAATGAGGCCAAAACAGAAGGATAATATACAGTAAAAACAGAAGACCACTGGTAAGTGATAACTAACTCTTTGATACTTCCGCTTGTGGTTTTAAAGTTATCCCAGAACGATTGTATCCGTCAGTCAGTCTCCACAGCATATTAATAACAAATATCTTTGCTCAAGGCAAACACAGAACTATACAGGAGTTATTTAATTTCTCTTTTATTGTATTGTATTTTTAAATATTACCCTTCACGGGTAGATCAGAATGGTATTCAGTTCAACTGGTTTCTTTGCTTTACACTTTTAACAGAAAATGTTAGAGCTCAAATCTTATCTGCAAATAGTCAATTGTACTTATTTAATCAATTGTGGACTTGAAATGACTATTAATGTGTCACTTATTTGGCTGGAATTAAAAAGCTGCAGTCTTACTGGCTTTTGCAGATAAAAAGTTACACTAATCCACAGCCCAAATGTAGTTTTAGTACTCATTACTACTGTAGGGTTCTTTATAATTCTAACTACAGTACAGATCCAGTGTGGTAGTGAATGACTGAACTGAGAAATTTGGAATGGTTAGTTGTATCACGTGTAAAAACAGTAGTTAATCCTGCCTTATGATATCACTTTACTTGACTCATTACATGGAAAATGCAGCACTTCCTTTTAAAATCACTGTACTTTTGACTCATATAGCTCAGCTCATATACATTCATTTAGCTCAGCTGTAAAGACCACTGTAAAATGGAACCTTGCACAATAAACTGCAAGTGCAGAGGCCTCACTGGAAACGATTCAATCATTTTACATAGCAATTATGTATCCCAAAAGTAACCCATATTACAGCAAAAAAGACTAAAGCCATATACGCATTAACCCCTGAAGTGCTGAGGAGCTTCTACTTTTCTTTCAGAATGAATATTTGTAATAACTCATTAAATGTTGACAAACAAAGGCTAAGGTGTTAAATAAAAGAGTAATAAAAATGCAAAACGCTAAAGAGGTATTGAGCTTACAAATGTCGAAAAGAATATTTTACATGAAACATGTCACAATTATAATATTAAAAAAAGGTCTGTTCTTTGTTCTCCAACAATATTATCCTTCAGCATTTGTTGTTTTTTTTTTTTTTCCACTTTTCCTCCATGCTTGTCCCTTCACTCTCCATCCTCTCCTGAGATCACCACCACATCTCACCTTTCCCATTGATCTCTACAGAAGAAGTTTGCCATTGCGGTGTATTTTCAAAATCTTTCCCAGTCTCTGTTTAGCTGTGGCAAGTCCTTTCTTTGGGCGTTTCCCTGTAAGGACAGAAAATGATTATTTGCATTTTTCACCAATTTGAATTGCACGCACTTTCTTCTAATAGGGCTTTAAAACGAGCCCTGATTACATTTACTGCATCGAGCAGACGTCCTTATCCAGAATGACTTCTCATTTTTCAAGGTCCTATTAGTGGCAGACTTGCATCACTCAGATCACTCTGAATGTTACAAATCAGTAGTCCAAAGTCCTAAACACTAAGTGACTACATGCATGATGGGGAAATTTGGTTGATTTTGTGCTGTTGCTTTTTGGATCATTGAGGTCTGGTCAATGATGTATGAGTTATAAAGACATGCCCAAAATCTGAACAATGTTATCCAGCTTAGAATTTTAAAAGTTTGTCCTTGCATCGGATTAAAGCAAATATAAAAATGCTAATCCACACTACAATAGTGCAATGATATGAATTAGTGCTGAAGGGCTCACTGCCTCTGGCATTTACCTTGTCCTACCCCAGACCCAGCAGACCCAGGACTTGCCATGCCAGCAGGTGAGGGTGCAGAGGGGGAATAGCTGCTGCTGTTCTGTGGAGAGAGAGAGGGTCGTCTTGTGGTGAGGAAAACCCCTGGAGCCATAGCAGCACTCCCTCTGGGTCCACCTGGGCCAAACGGGCCCGGGCCTGCTGTGTATTCATGGTCTAGCAGGCTGGCTGAGTACGTCTCTCCTCTTCTCTCCTCTGTGATACACTCCACCAGGGGCTCAGGGGGCAGTGGTGGTGACATAGAGTCTGGCTGTATTTGGAGATGGGATGCAGCCGAGTGCCCTTTCTCTTGAGGAATCTTCTTTTTTGTGTATTTTCTCTTTGTTGTAGTCTTCTGTTGCTCCTAATATCAAAGAGAGAAAATCAGCATGCAGCACTTTATTTGCAAATCCAGTACCTGCTTGGCTGCTTCGTGCTCACCTGTTGTGCCAGTTTGGCAGCAGCAGCAGCAAGCCCAGTCTCGACAGATGCGACTCGGGCTCCCTCCCTGACTGGCCGCTCCTGCTTGGGTAGTGTAGGAGTCACGCGAGCTTATATCAAGGAAGCAGTAACAAAAATCCTGTCAATTGTGTGTTATCTTGTATAGCTCTGAGAGAAGCAGAATACAATTATTAACATACAATTTCTATGACTGTGGTCTAGTACCTTTAGGACTCCATGGTGTATCATCCCAGTTTCTCTTTCTCTTCATTTTGGACTTGAGTGTGTGTTCTTCCTCATCTGACTCTAATGAAGGGTACACTAAGGAAAGAAAACAAATTTAAAAGCATTTACAGAAAATGAAGTCAAAGGAAACAATTCAGACAGAAATTAGGAAAAGCTGTTATGAATGTGCGCACTAAAGTAAATGAACGACAAAGGTAAAAAAAACATTTCACAAGTCCAGATTTCACACTGGTATTATCACTAGATGTTAACAGAATCCAAGCAAAAGAAAACATTAAATATGTACAGCTGAGAGTGTGCTTTTGGAGTCTGTACCCACCATAATCAGAGTCTTTAAAACAGGTTCCCAGCGTCTCCTGCTCATCAGGACTGTCGTCGTCACTGAGGTGCCTGGCAGGCCGTTTGATGGGCCGCTTGCCTGGCCTCTGGATGATGTTCTTCTTCTCTCTCTTCTTCTCGGCACCGCCAACCCACATAGCCCTCCTGGCTTTTTCCTTTATTGTCCCCAACCTTTCACGCCGTCCAGACGAAGACAAAGGAGACGAGGAGGGGGAGGAAGAAGAAGAGGATGAAGACGAAGAAGAAGAAGGGGGATTGGCCATGGATAGCATGCCCTGGATAGCATCACGGGTACTGGGAGAGGCTGGAGCTTCCTCGCTACAAATCACAAAAAGAAGAAAAAAAACAAACAAACAATGACCTTTGTTAATCAGTTGCATTTTGTTCTAATTTTTCTCAACATTTTTCTCTTCAGGATCCTCAGTCAATGCTTACACAAATGATTATTTTAGACCAAACTGTACTAAATGTATTTTAAATCATAATTTGGTAAATTATTGGTGGTTTATTGTTTAAAACTATTGAAATTTACAGACGATACAGCAATAGGGAAACAGGATGATTATAATGAGAAACAGGTAACAGTCACAACCCTTCTAAAACAGGGAAATGTAATCTATTACCAACAAATTTATTTTACATAATAAAAAGTTCTAAGCATTTTTAGATATTGTCTAGTACTACGATTACCAACTAAAGTTCCTTTTTAAAAGTAATAAGAAAAATTCTGTAGGGATTTTTTGATCTCATTTTACAAAATGAAAATAGTTATTCGTGTGAATTTCACCATTATAGTTCAAAATTCAAGGCCAAAAATGAGATGCAACACTGTACCTGACAGCATGGTCCAAGCCAGCTACCTGTTTGCTAGCCTTAAGCAAGTCCAAGATTCCCCCTGCTCCTGCCTTTAATCCCTGCACAGTGAGCATCTCTTCATCTGTGGTGTAATCCTCCTGAGAGACACAAAAAAACCTTTACTCCAGGCAATATATGCATCTTATCTTATATTAGATCTTTTACTATAGGACTAAGCTCAGGTTTACCTCAATATCAAAATCCACCTCTCCAGGCTCTCTGATGCGGTGTGGGTCTGAGCATGGTTTTGCTCGTGGTAGTTTCCTGGGAAGACCTACTAAAAGGAAATATTGGCTTATAATTTTATATTAGGCATGTGCTAGAAAAGCAGAAATAATTGTGCATTATAAAGAAGAAACAAAAACCATTAACCTACCAGCCAGTTTCTTTTTGCTAGGTACAACTGGCCTGCGGCGAGGAGGAGGACTTTCATCTATTTGAAGCTCGTCTTCAGAATCAAAGTCTGATGAAAGAGCTGAGCTGCTTGTTAGTGGCTGGAACTGAGCAGTGCGCCCTGCTCCATTAGTGCTGCCAGAGCAGCCCCCCTTTTTCCTAAAAGACCAAGAAATTAGAGAGTTATAAAACAAAAAAAACATTACTATAGCAGTGCAAAAGAGATATAACAGTTGTTGATAAAAGTCCAGTCCTACCCTTGGATCTTGCCATTGGTGAGAACAAGTTTAAGCTTGCTCTTATTTATTTTCCCTTCAAAGTCTGCTACACAGCCTCCTGGCATGTCCATCTTTTGGAAAGAAACAAACACTGAAAAACTGACAACCTATAGTACATCTTAAGATGCCCTATTCAAAGCCTTTCATAAAGTCTTGATGGATGATTTGGATTCTACCTTGCTCTTATTTCTGGACTTGTTTCCGGGTTGAAATTTCTTCAGGGTGTGTTTAGTATGAATCTCCAGCAGATCCAGCTCTCCTGCCTCCATCTTCATTTCCTTCGCTTTCTGGCCTTTTTTCTTGACCCCTGGAGGTCCTATGCCCCCACCACCGGGCGCTTCTTTGGGTTTAGGGCCCCTTTTTTTACCTGGAGGTCTGCCAGGGTTGAGAGGAGTGGTTAATGGAGGTTTTGGGTGAGCAGGAGGAAGGGTCTGTGGGCCACCGAATGAAGCCCCACTTCTGTTTATATTCTGCTGAAAGATGTCCTGTCAAGAGAAACATATTTATAATAATACATACTTAATTCAGGGGAGAAAAAAAACCACATTAGATATTTATACTACACATTTGCTAAATACAGAGTGATCCTTACCTCTACAAGTCGTATCTCTTTAGCCAGATCCTTCACCAGCTGTTGGGTATTGATGGTTTCTGGAATCTCGTCTTCATGCTCTGTCAATGACTTGAAGAGAAAACAAACACTGCTGTTAATTCTGTCTGTTTTTCTAAAAATTGTTGATCATTTAAAAATGATAACACTAATGCCAGAACAATCTGCTGATTTTTTTTTTTTGGAGGGTGAAATCAGTGAGTATTAAGTTTATACCTTTACCTGTGTTTTGGGACACTGTCAATTTGTGGTTGTGGAACTATGCCACAATGGCTGTTACTCAGTGCTGCCATGAGCACTCTGCTAAATAAATAAATTTGTGACTGTGACAGATCACCTCTTTGCGAGTCCAACTTCGGAAGGCATTATTGAGAGCCTTGGCTCCATTGACCAGGTAAGAAGCAGGATGCCGTCGATTTTCCCTCAGGCCTAAATAACAACAAAGAGCAACGTAAGAACAACTGGAACTGATTCAGCTTCAGGTGATCCCACTTCCTCAAATTATAGTGCAAACGATCTTAAATTTACATTTGATGATCATCTTTAGTTTGATTCTTCTCATTTTTTGTTGCAATATAACTAGTAAGGAAAGGCACTACTATGTTTCTCAAAAGATATTAAACAAATCTTTAACAAATGTCTTACCTCTAAAAGTGTCAAGGATGTGCTTGCCAACATACCAGCACACCGTTTCAAAGTTAGGAAACTTAAACAAGTCTGCTGTGCTGAGTCTCTTCTCTATTTCATATGCTCTGAAAAAGACGTGGAAGAACACCGGACACGGATTTCATATGTTAATCGTGCTATTAACAGAAGTATACTCAACTGAATATTTGTACTAGTTAGTTTAACGCCTTACCGAAGCTGCATGTCGATGTTGAGGCTGTGAAGAAAATTGCCACCAAATGCCAGGCAGTCAACTGGAGTAAGAACTGCATGGATCCATCCTGATGGAAGACAAAATACCAAAATACACATCATATCAAAACCTCTATATGCAGTTATACGTATATGTATATATAAACACCTCTTTTACTTAACACTGTCAGGACAGTGCCATATTGCAACAGACAATTATTTCTATTTAATGTGTTGAATATAATGCAAATACTGTTTCCCTGTTAATATATAGCTTAGGGCCTTCTAGATAGTTTCTACAGGAGAATTGAACAACTGCATTCATTTTAAAACGTTCACAGCTCTATACTATAAGCCAACATTCACTATGAAGAAACAGGCAAAATTAAACAACAAGAGAATATTTTATACCGGTTGGAATAAACAGTGTGTTTCCTTGCTTGAGTGAGCACTTGTAGCACATGTCCACTTGGTCCCCAAAGAAGAGCTCGTTCTGATTGGAAGAGGAGCTCCAGCGCTCAAACAGTGCCAGGTTAGCAGGAGTTGGACGGATCAGATAGAAAATCTTCTCACCCTGAATAAAAAAAAAAACATAACACAATAACTTTCTAAATCATGTTAAAACTATTTTTATGGACACAAGACACGGTTTAAAGTTTGAAAATCCAGCTCCTTTACTAGAACTAAATGAATCTGCCTCACCCGTAGTACATGGTACCACACTGAAGTTCCTCCAAAATCAATGTGGAAGTCAGTGTAGCTGTCCTTCACCCCCATCAGACAGTACTTCTGCACATTTGGCCTCTCAAACACAGACTCTTCAGGCCAGAGGTTTTCGACCCATGATAGTTTTCTCACAATCTTTGGGGTCTCGACAAGATTAGACAATCTGGGACACACAAATATAATATTCCTTGAAAACTGCTGTTTTCAAGTCTAGCTTAACATTTACTAAGTACCAAACTACCAAAATTTACTAAGACTTAACCGACATGGTTTTGGGCAGGTGTATATCCATTAAAACAAATGAGTTATGTCTTGTGCTGACAAGTTCAGCTGTTAGAAAAATAAAGCATGTTAACATCAATTGAGAGACCTCTTTAGATCAAATGTATTTTGCTTGAATTTTGAATGGCATTTTCACAATTTGTACCTACCAACAAACTATAGAACTTCTACATTCATAGACACATAAACACAGAGATTTATATAGGAATTTATTGCCAAGCCGTAGGGACTTCCCAGTGAAAGTGAAGTGGTAAATATTTATAATACTATATATCATAAATTTGATTAAATATAAAAGGAATCTCCATACCTGGTGTCTGAAAACTCCAGGCTTATCACATTGAGCACTCTGTCGCGGTTGGGGCTATTATAGTACTCGGCAAAATCCCCAAGTTTCATCTTCAGGTCTGCCTGACGCATCACGTCAATTACATCAATTTCTTTATCGCTTCCTATAACAGAACAATGCACATAAAGTAACGTTTCATAAAATGGCCATATAGATTATCTGACACGAGTTATCAGCAATGGACTGCTTAAGGCTTATTACCAATGAAGTGCTCAACATCGGAAACAGAGAATGATGGAGGAGGCAGACTCATTCCTAACCCATCCCGCCTCAAGACTAGCACTGGAACACTGAAGGAGCGCTCCTCCAGAAAGTCCACCGTGAGCTGGGCCCCTGTCGGCTTCAGAAGGACCTCATCGGCACTAAAACACCCAGAATAAAACAGCATTTTTAACTGTGAATTTCCTTTATCTGGATTGCCTCATGATATGATTTTAACCACATGTACACTTGCAGTCAAATGCATTCAACTCGATCACCAATCTCTGTCGTTATTTCTCACTATTCTGTGATGAGAGCAGTGGTGATCCATTACTCTGTTTATGATAATACGATATTAATGTATTTAATATATTAGCATCATCGAGTTATCTTGTTCTGTGGAGAAAATTCAAATAATCCTCAGGCTGGTAAACTTTAATATTTTAACACTACGATATCGGTAACAAAGACAATTTACCTGGGAAAAGTGCGACTGCGCAACTCACGAACAAACTGAGCACTCCCGGTCTTCACAGGTCGCCCTGAATCCCTCCTGCTTCCTGAACCATCTGTCTGCTTAGAACCCCCACGCCGCTTACGCACTAGAAGAGAAGCGGTAGAATGTTATAAAACCAATAATTATTGATAGAAGAGAAATGGGAGCAGGGATGAATTAGTGTGCGTGGGGGAAATAAAAATAGATTACGAGTTATACAAAGAAAATGGGCAGGGGAATACAGCTATTTAATACTTACTGACAGAGGGTCCGTGTGTCACTTGACAGTTGGGGCAGTGGTACAGGTCAATGTCTGCTGCTTTGTCTTCTTCCACTCCAACACAGCTAAAGCCAAAACAATACTTCTGTGACACACGTTTAATGCAGATTAATATGTCCGGTAAAGATTAAAAATGTTAAATACAAGATGTCACCTACCTTCCATGAAACCAGTCCTGACAAACATCACACTCAATCATGAAGCGTGTGACATCGTAAGGAAGCCGACACAAACAATAAACTGGAACGGAGGCCATGATGAAAAAGGTGGACAGACTATTTCAGCACTAGAGGCCTTAAATATGATGTTTTCAGGGTTGGAACTTCAGCGTACCCAGTTCCACTTCACTCTGTCGGTCTCTACTGAGTCAGACACACTGCAATGTGTTAGACAAATGAAGGCGGATCACAAAGCTGGGTTTCCTTCACAGTTCTAGATGAACTCAGAATCTGGTACCCGCCACTATTTAGCACCTGTTGAGAAAGTAACGAAACATCATTAAAGATCATGTAGCACAGTTCTCCCTCAAGCTGCATGCGATTAAATAATTTACACCCACAAACAGTCTGCAGAAGGAACCTAAATACTGAGCTGATCAGCGGTTTGTCTGCTTTTCCTTTTACAAAACTCACTGAATCACACAGGAGCCTCTGATTACACCGGACACGTTAAGAACTTATTATAAATCCTTTTGCGCCTTGGAAGCGTTTGTAGTTTTCATATTTCCATTTTAATATAAGAATAAGTTGTAAAAAAAAAAAAAAAAAACAAAAAAAAAAACCTGGAACTTCTGTCCATGCGCAAGCTAGCAGTAAGCGAAGTGTTTCATTAATAAGTCAATTAGAAACAGGACCGCGAGTGTGAGACCGTAAACATCAATAAAACGATTAAAAGCTGCAAGAACAAGTTCGACTAAACACACAACTGCAGTGCAGTAAGTTTATATGCATTTATATTTGACACGGATACTCGTTTATGTAACCCACAAACAGATCCAAGTAGCTAACGTTAGCTGGAGCCATAACTGTAAACAATAAATACTGGGAACGATGCTAGCAAACAATTAGCATTGTGGATATTCGGTAGCAGTACATGCTGCATGCAGTACATGCAGATTTAAATATTCACGTAAATCTGGACGTTATCACTACACTGGAGTCAAAAGTGCAGTTTGATAGTTAACACTTTTTTTTCTAGTTAGCTAAATACGAAGGGGAACAAACTGACATAGCTAGCTAGTTTAGCTAGCAGGCTAATATTACGCACAGACGTATGCTAAGCTACTAATTAGCCGCGCTAGCTAAGTTTAATGTCTCACGTTAAAGTTTAGCTGTGTAACTTTTAAACTAAAAACTACTGAAAGTCAGACTATATGCTTTTGGTTTATCTCGGATGAAAACAAGTAACAGTAAGCGTCAAGAGACAAAGCGCGCAGAAGGCGTAGTCTCTGTCGGGTCTTACCGGGTGTGGAGTGTCACTGCTGTCCGAGGCCCAGGAGCTTCATTCCGGATTGAATCCGTGGGAAAAACCGAGGCGCCGCAAGGCCTAGTTTATAAATATTACCACGCGTTACATTCGTAATATTTGGATTTCTTTGGCTACTTAGAAATGGAGGTTTATGAATATTCGAAGCAAAACCGCACCAAAATGTTGCACACGAAGTGAAAAAACAACAATTCTATCCGATTTAGTACATAAACATTGGCGGTAGAGAGTTATCCATGTCAACAGTGTCCGTGCAGCGACCGCTGTCTGTAGTAGAAGGAACAATATCGGTTTAGCTTCATGTCGGATTAACGGGCCCAAGTTTCCTCCACCAGGCATTAATAATACAGCTTTCTTTTGTACTATACATACACATTTTTTTACATAAGGTTTCTAATATTTTACATTAAACCAGCTTATAAATGTAACGAAGTCTTATGGTTAACTATTAGGCAAAAATCAGCATTTAAAAGCACAGCTTTTTTTTTTTTTTTTTTAATTTTTTATGTAAAAAATTACATTGTTTATTGTTCAAATACGCTGTAGAATCAAAAATCACGTTTTGTGTAATTCTTTAAAATCAAATCTGTTATATTGTCTATATTCGTTGAAGCAAATGATCTAAAAGTTTCTTCCTTAAGTTAAAAAAAATGTCAGGCCTACTTTTTTTTTTAAAATGTTATCCGTGATTGTTTTTAAATGTAAACTTTCTACAGTTTATACAAATATTCTTCCTCCAGTCGTTTTTTTTTTCTTTCTTTTTTTGTCAATGATTTAAAAAACGCACTATAGTAACATTAAGTACATAAGTAAATTATGACTTGAAGGACTTTAGTCCTTAGGAGAAATGTAGCTGCTGCACTTCATGTTCAAGATTCTTCTTTGGCTGTTAAAACGTACAAGCAAGAAATCAAATTCTATTCTACAATAAGCAGCTAACTTGTTTATAATGTGAAAAGAATTTCCCTAAAATGTCTTTAAGGCATGTCATGTGCCAATCTGTCCACAAGGTGGCGGTATTAGCACTGTAGTACTTTCACTAAGAAGTAATATAGCAGCTCACTGAGAACCCATGACCTGAAAGTAAAGATCTATCCATCAGTAAGGCAGTATATCATATGAACACATTTACAATACTAACTTTAGCACGTCGAAGACCTAACGTTATATTATATGCTATACACACACAATATCTATCAATAGATCTTAAGTGCAGTTCACTGTGGTTCAACTTTTGTGTGGTATTTTAGCACTAATATCTTTTTAAATGTTGATGCTCACTAGCTGAAGCTTCACCAAAAGTACTTTTAAATTCACTTTCACCTCAACACACCAAATATCACATGAATCCTAATAACAGAATTCTTACCACTACACAGTTCTATTTCTATGCATTTATTTTTTTGCATAAAGCACAGTATCTAATGCAATTTTTATTTTCTTTTATTTTTCAGTTTAACCAATGCTTAGTATTTCCTTTATTGTTAGAGCTCTGAGCAAATACAGTAATCTCTTTTAAGTTTTTATTGTTGTGCACACGTTGATGCGACATTAAATTAAAATAAAACATTTTCCAAAATAAGTCAAATCTGAATTCAGCTGAAAGATCAAATGATTTTTTTATCTGTCATTGTTGTTCATAAGGCAAATGTTTTAACCGATTCAGATTAATCAAAGCACTGTGGGGGGGAAAAAAACATTTGACAGTTAATATGTAATGTTTTTATTTTCATGTTACATATTTTACATCAGCATTAAATTAAGCTTGTTGACAAAATATGCATGTACCACCTTTGAAATATTGTCAACTCAGCTGTCAAATGAATCAGTTTAGTTTGTGCTTTCCAACACATTTACCCCTATGCCTGCTAATTCATCCTGCTTCTTTAACCCTCAACGATCGTTAAAGTGGAATATTGCAGTACTATTAGAGCAATCAGCTCCATGCTGGCCCCTCTTGCCCTCTAAATGATCTGCATTTTCATGCACTAATACACCACTCCAGGTCTGTATCGCAGGCTCAGCGCTGGTGGCCAGGGTCTGGCTATGGGGGTGGGCTGGCTGAGCTTCAGCACCCCGTGCTCCCATCATGCATTGATGAATTGATTGCTGCACTGCTGCCAGTGTGTCTGTGCCCTGGCCGAGAGCGCCCCGGTTACGAAAGAGAATCCCAGCAATGGCACCCGCCGCGGTGCCGCTATTGTGCACCCCCTGCAGGGGGCATTGGGGGCTGGCAGCCCGGAGTGAGCTGCCCTGACCCACATACTGCTGTCACACCCCTGGAGACACTCTGTGAGGGTAAGCAGGGAGGTGTATGTGTGTGTGGGATAAGCCAGAAAAAACAGAGAAGGCGAGACACTGGGCACCTTGGTGAGAGGATTTTCACAATTCCCACTGCTAGAATTTTCCAAGTTAGTGATTAATGTTGGCAGAGAGAGTAGTTAAAAAAATGTTTAAAAAGAGCTGAGAAGTGCAGGTATATAGCTACTCTTTCTGTATCCATGGCAGCATACATTAAGAAAAGATTTATAGCTTTCTGTGGTGTCACACAATGTTATTATGATAAAGAGGCACATTTTATAATTAAATACTAATCCATAAGAATGAAATGACATGGTAATCTGCTCCACAGCCCACAAACCGAAGGCTATGAATATCATGATAAATAATAAATACAGAAACACTAAAATGTACGGCTGAGCAATACTCTGATGTAAAACTGATGAACAAAATCAACGAACATGTCTGACATATCACTGGAATCATGCCTTTGCATGTTTCTTCACGGACAGTATAAAAAATTTTATCTTACACTCCAGTTTCTAAAGGTATTTAAAAGGTTTTAAAAATGCAGTAATCCACTTTTTTGCTGTCAGCAAAAACGTAAAATATTTCTATTTCATGCAAGTCTTTCTCCAGAATAGACAAATGTTTCCTTTTTGTCACAGAGAGTTTATTGGACAGTTTTGTTCGATAATATATTGGGCATATTTACACAGGTAGATACATCGTATTAATGCCAGTTAATCATCTTTGCAACATATTAATTACTAAGCAGTTCTAACCTGATTTGCACAATTGGTACAAATAAATAGTGTTTCAGCTGCTCACTATGTATTTTTTTTTTTTAAAAAAGTCACTAATAAATAAACAAAGAAAAAAAAACCTTTTTGTGGTGTCGAGTAGAATGGCTGAGAATGTGTAAGTGGAAAGATGTTGTGTAAAGTTTGTAGGGCAGAAGTACGTAACAGTAAGTGAAATGAACAGTCGAGCAGAGAGACAAGTTGAGGTATTGTGGGATGCTGTTTTATAACGCTGCTTTTTTCAGTGAAACGTTTGATTGAACCGTTGAAATCTCAGCATCGCTACAGAAATTATGGACAATGCATTAAAAAAACATGATTTGATCAGAAGCACACAATAAATATCTTTTCAAATTTTACAACTCCTTGTTCTCATTCACCAATATATGATGAGAAATAAATATACAGTGGCTTCTAATCGCTCTAACAAACAAATATCAGCTAGACCACTGATGGAGCTACAGAGAGCTACTCTTGTCTAATGCACAGCATCTAATAAACACATGCAACAGATATAATAAAAAAAGCAGACCACACACTTCCATGCTAGAGAAGAGATATAACTGATAAGCCAAGAAATGTGCAGCCACCGTATAATTCTGTCAAGTCAATGTCTGCATGCAAAAATCAAACAACAAAACAAAAGAAAACATGAATAGTGATAATGTCTTCTATCTGTGTACAAACTCGCAGAGGCCCACACAAAACAGGGCGATATACGCAAGCAGTCAAAATGTAATAGCGGTTTCCTCACAGATCTAAATGCTAATGAAACACAGAATGTTACTATAAAACCTCAATAGCATTACTCTAGCAAAAACATATAAAATAGATAGATGTCTAGCACTCCTGGATCTGTCTCCGAAAGAATATTCACTTCATTTTATTTCCTATATCTAAGACCTTTAAGTCATTTGGGCAGCATATTATAATAGTTTAAATGACCTGCATTTAACACTTCAGACTTTATACCACAGTAATAACAAAATTCAGCATCTCTTATTATTGATTACTGAATCACTTGATTTCACACCTTCAACCAGCTTTCTTTCCACTAACAAAACAGAAAAACATGATATGGAGATGTGCTACTAATTTTCTATCATTATATATCATCAGAATAGGAGTAAGGGGTTTAAAGTGACATTTTTACAAAGTGTGAAAAGTACAGGCTACACAGCTAGACACTGAGCCAGCCTGCTCTCTTCAGCCTCATATTGTAAACACAATAAAATAAACCCACTGGTGCTTCCTGAAGACCTGCAGCTCAGTTGTCCACAGATATGCCTTACTTTTTGTTCTTGAGCTGGTTGGCCAACCAGTCAAGGCCTTCGTACAGACCGTCACCGCTGGTGGCGCAAGTGGCCTGGATGTACCAGTTGCGGTGGCGAAGTGAGTGAAGGCCCAGTTTGTCGGTGATCTCTGCTGCATTCATGGCGTTTGGCAGGTCCTACATACCAGATAAAGGTGGGTGAGACAGAAGTAAAGCTCTCAAATGTCAGCGGATAGTTGATATTTAAACTACAGTTGATATTTGAACTAAAATGGATGAGCAGAACTGATATACATGAATATGGTGGAATTGTTTGCAGAAATATGGATAAAGTGAAAATCGAGGATACTGAAAATAGACGAGTACTAATATGGCTAATATGAATAGCAC
Source organism: Tachysurus vachellii (assembly GCF_030014155.1). NCBI lineage: Eukaryota > Metazoa > Chordata > Actinopteri > Siluriformes > Bagridae > Tachysurus > Tachysurus vachellii. The sequence goes on along the minus strand of NC_083478.1, from coordinate 5,582,582 downwards.
TTTAGAACCATTTCATATCATTTTGATCACATAGTGATGTAATATATCAACATATCTATAAGTGTCTTGTGCTCCAAATATCTCTATCTGTATTTGGATTTATATCCAAAGTGGGTGTGGCATAAAGCATAAATTGGATATAGATTTTTGTTGTTGTTGATTTTTCTAAATCAGAATCTTAAAAGCATTCCATTAGGAATTATAAATGAATAAATAAATAAATAAATAAATAACTACCAGCATTGTCAGCGTGGTTTCTGAATTCTGGCTCTGACAATTCCTCAACCTCATTGACATCGCTTTAGTTCATGGCTGGTTTCAATTTGAATCCTACTTGCACAGTTAATCTTTTTTTTTTAATCCTGCCTGCAATATTTCCCAAAATATAAAATAGAATAAATAGTAGCCTAATCTAAATCAGTGTGACCCTGACCAACAATTACTGAAAACGAAGGAATGAATGCTGTAAATACATTGAGCAGGAATGTGCCGTTTCTTTGTCATGCAATGATTAGCTCACATTCGTATAAAAGAATAACCTCCCACTTGTTCCTATTTGTATCTGTATTGCAAGTACAAATCCCTAATGTACAAGCAATTTGAATATGTGCCATCCAGTGAGCAACATGAAAAAATGTCTAGGGAAACTTTGAAAGTCATAAAAAAGTTTTGTCTGGGACTTGAACAGTGCCATCGTCAGATGAGGGTGAAAGTTTCTTGCCTGCTTGTTGGCAAACACGAGCAGCACCGCATCTCTCAGTTCATCTTCAGCTAGCATCCGCATCAGCTCTTCTCTGGCTTCATTCACCCTCTCTCGGTCATTGCTGTCCACCACGAAAATCAGGCCTGACCCAATACAGAGAGGCAAACTGTCAAAATGCTGATGAAATTACACAATCTAAGTTTCTATACACTGTCAATGTTATTTCAAATAATCTTTTAAAATTACCCTGTAGATAATTTTTTTACTGCAATGTTAAAAACACCAAAATGGATAACAAGAGTGCCAGTGGAATACAATGCTGTTGGTTGTGTCAGTGTTTTACATTTTCAGCTGTGCTGTAATTCATGTAATTCCCTCTTCCATGCTCTATTAACATTGTTATACACACGCATTACATGCCATATGTGCCTTTAAATTATAATGAAAAATGAAGCACATTGTTGTTCTATTACACACAAGTAGTGGCTATTTAATATGTTTGATATAAAGTTGGATAGATTATTCTTGGTTCTTATTCTTGGGATTGAACAAGATGTAGCGATGATGTGAGATATGCAGGTACAATTAACTCACCCTGTGTGTTTTGAAAGTAATGTCGCCACAAAGGCCTGATTTTATCCTGACCACCGACGTCCCACACTGTAAAACTGATGTTCTTGTACTCCACTGTCTCCACATTAAACCCTGAAAAATGTTAAACAGGATCTCTGCTTAAAAGAAAAGTAAAAAAAAAAAAAATCTCATTCTTGAAAGATTTATTCATTAATCAGATATACTGCATGTAACGAATATTGACCATGATTATGTTGTCTGAGAAGTGAATGTACCAATGGTGGGAATCGTTGTGACTATCTCTCCGAGCTTCAGTTTGTACAGGATTGTGGTTTTTCCAGCTGCATCCAGGCCGACCATCAAAATCCGCATCTCTTTTTTCCCTATGAGACTCTTTAGGAGGTTGCCAAAAATGTTACCCATGGCAGCTGGCTGGCCTTTACTTGAAAAAAAGATATCAGATGAAGAGCTACTAAATAGCAATCATGAGCTTATGTCAAAGATTCATTTGTAGAGCCACAGTCCTGCTAAAATAAGATGTCAGATATTGCCCTTATTACAGGGAGACCTACAAAGATCTGTTTTCGGGTGCATGAAAATATGGAAAATATAATAAAATCATATTCACTGAAGATTTTCTTTTAGGTACATCACCAATTTCTAGAGAATCAGTCTTATTGATATAAATGCATTTAGGAATGCTTGCACTGTTGAATGCTTAAAACTGTTGATTTTCTATTAGAGCAGCTCTGACAGTAGTTATTATGATGTTTATATGAACATGCTAATTCTAATTCATTACCATTTCCTGTAATTGTCTTGCTGTGGATCTTCACACCAGGGAGCTCCAAGCAAAACATTTACCCCTAATATGGATAGTGATAACGAGCAAATCATGAAACCATGCAAACTGCTTAACAGTCGTGATATAACTAAAGGTTGTTTCTCATTATGCATGAATTACAAACTCAAAACCAAAAGAAACTGTTCATTTTAAATCAAAAGCAAAATCATTTTACTGCACATAACACAAACATGGTGAGACAGAATAAAGAAAGGACATACAGAAGGTTATATTGGTTAGACCTTTTACTTCTTGAACTGAGATGACCACACTTTATAATGTGGTGTACTGGGCATCAATTTTTCCTGATGTCAGCTCTACAGCTTGGTTTTCAGTTAGGGAGCTTTAATGGCAAAGTTAGCTATGAGTGCAAGCAGGACACAGATGACCCCATTTACTGCCATTAACAACCTGCTAAAGGAGGAAAAAACATGATGGCACACTTTACAGTTTGTGTACAACTGATCAAAAGCAACCAAAAGTACTGTGGAAACCAAAAACCTTGTGTAGAGGATATTTATATGCCTAAAGACTTCTTCAGAACTTTTTCTTTAAAAACACACACACACACACACACACACACACACACACACACACACACACACACACACATACACACACAAACAAAGCAGCCCTGCATGATGATAACTTTTCAACTTTATTGCACATATATCTGATGATAGTATATGGCTGGTTAAATATTCTAAAACAATAATGTAAGGCCAGAAATCATTTCGAGTTTTGGTCCTTTTGAGCAGCATTATTGATCACCATAGCAACAGAAGTACAAGAAAAGAGCAGTGAGCTCATCTGGAATGATTTAGTGTAACATTATTACTCGCTGTCTTAATCTTTACAGTAAGAAATGACCCAAAATGTGAGCCTCATATGACTCATAACAGTGTCACCACGATGAGCCTGAGCTCCGAGGCTATTTCTTTAAACTAAACAACACTGAAGTCCATCTGCTTGCATTGAATTATACGCTGACAAAATGGAATTGCTGTGATTTTAGTTCAATTTTTTTTGTATAACAGGACAGACAGTAACTAGATAGGATAGCTGTGTTACTTGAATGGAAAATATGGTGGATGTTTATATGAAGCTTTTTCTTTATTTTTTTACTATAATACAATATGGATAATGAATAAAAGGAATACAAGAACAGAAACTGGCCTCTACATTATAGCCTCTATACTCAGTCAATAGAAGAACTTTATTTCTGTATCTTTCCTTGCTGCTGGGATTGCAGTCTTAGTATGTATTATTACCTTGAAAATTGCATGTAGTGCAATTTCATTTTCATGAATTTCACAGAAACATAAAACTTCGAAACATAAAACCTCTAAACATAATACAACTAAGAATGTTAGGCCATTTATTTAAATGTATACAATAATATTTTGGCTATTTGTTGGAGTCATAAATCTTAGAGATTATTAGGTACAAGTTGATTATTTAAAAACGTCGGATTAATCTCATTTCGATTCAAGCCAAACCATTCAAAAAAATTTTTTACGAGTACTCAATAATCAAAACAATGTGATGATTTCCACTCAGATCCTTTGGGATCCTCAGACACAACTTGTATACAACCACTGATGTAGGGAACCCAAAAAAAACTCTTTTTTTATTATATGCCTTAAAGCATTTTAAATATACACCATATGCACGTTTCTGGGTAAAAGATAAGCATTAAAAAAATTATTCATGTACAAAATGTATCACAAGGAATGAATGATACATTCTGGGACTATTTATTTCTAAGACTGTAGCTATTTCATTTAAAGGCTTTCTGAAGCTATTCCTTTAACAGAAAGCACTCAGAAAGATTAAGAATGATATTTTAACAAGTTTCCATTTTTACATGCAGTAGATAATAAATTTTACATTAGATTATAAATCATTATAAAACCTTTCCTCATATAGTGCTATGACAGCTCTAGTGGCCTTAACAGCCTACCGGTAAGGTGCAAACAGACCCTCAGTCTCCTTTCTTCTGCTATTTATAACCCTAATTTATGAAGCATGTGAGTATGTTAATGGGCAGCGTATTAATTCCTATCCGTCTTGTTTAATTAAACGCATCCTTTGAGCTACTCACCAAGGACAGCGACGCCGGACAAGTCCAATAGCCTTGCGCAAGTCTCGCGATAACAGGGTTTTATTCACAACACAGTGCTCGTTGTCTTATGATCTCGCGAGACAACCAAAGCATCGTACCTTTGGAGTGATGCTTCTGCATCCGTGTTGTTAATTTTACGCACAGGATGATGCCCAAGACGCATTTAATATCTAAGAGGACGTGAAACGATTTGTGGCAATGTGTTTCTACATGGTAAAAAATAGTAAACGCAAAATGATATAAACATTGTGTACTTTTTTTGTAAAGGTTGTATATTTAGCCTGTTGGAAGTGTTGGATGTTATAGAAGAAAATCTATGCAGTAGGTCATCTGTGAAGCAAATAGACTCAGACGTTTCCACTGTGTTTAATTATTCAGCCAAGACTGAACTGAATAAATAAATAATGACAGGACTTGGCAGGCTGAAGTGTGTTCAGTCATTAGAAGGAGAGCAAAAGAGCCTCTTTGTGTGGACTCTTTTTTAAGGATTTTTTTAAGAACCTTATAGAGCCTGATGATAAATCGTGTAATTATACTGATGGATGTTTACCATATATTTAAATGATATTTAGAAATATATTTACAATGTATTATATATCGATTTTAATATAGGATATCATTATTTGCAGGGTATTCCATTTAATAAATTAGTAAGAAGTAAAGATATAGATATCCTTTTTTTTTTTTTTTTTTGTAATTTTATGACTGACTATATTTCAACCAGGTTTTATAATATGTATTTGTAGGCCACTGTAAACTAGTAGCCTATACACGATCACACAGTGGCACATTACTTAAAGAGAATCATCAGTGCCTGAATAAACATTGCTCTGATGTAATCAAGAGTGTCTTTTCCAGTGTCGTTTCACATGCTGCACTGTCTGTCAGAGGCTCTGTGATAGATGTGTTTATCAGTTTGGTGGTTTCGGAGAGGAGAGAGAGCCCGGAGCAGATGTTTGCAGCTGCACACCAGATTATGGGGTGGAGTGGTGAGTGGGGGAGCGCGTGGTGATTCTGGGCACTGGGAGTTTGTGGGGGTTATGGCAGGGGACTTACAGTGCGTACGGCTTGCGGTGGGGGTGGGAGTTATAATTTAAAGGAACCTTTCCTCTGAAGTGTTTGCCAAAGTGAACCCCGGCAAACACAATCACAAGTTGGGTTGGTTAGGCTTGCAGAACTAATGAGGACTTGCACGTTGAGGCGATCGCTTTGATGTTCTGGGTAGCTGGCTCCTTGTTTTTTTTTCTCTGCCTTTCTCTCTTTATCCTTGTCCCACATCAAAAAAGCATAAGGATAGGCTGGACACCGAGCCCAGAAGCAGATGTTTTTGCAGCCGTGCCCCTCCCTTTTGATGTACTGTAGAGGCAATGTGAATGTACATATCAATATATCTACCTATCTGCGTATCTATCTGCCCTTACATACATCTTCCCTGGTGGCAAATTGAACAACATTTGAGCCCAGTATCAGATCTGTACCCTGTGTTTTCCCTGCTTTCCTTTTGATTTCAGAGTATCTGGTTGTCATTATTCTAGATGCTGTCAGTATGCTGCTTTGTGTGTAAGTGGCTGCGTAGTGCTGCCAGGGTGGGAGGAGGGGTCTACAGTTATTGAGTCTCTCTGTCTCACACATGGGAGAAACAGCGACAGGAAATTCCCTTTTGCAGCAGCTCCAGGGTGAAATGATACAGGAATGAAGAAATGCAAACCAGAGATCCAGCACTTTATCATTCTGAACCATTCTGTCTCCTTGACTGTGATGCTAAATACCACACAAGGTCAGCCTGACAATGTCATGGACATGTCTAACAATCCACTTTGATCCGCCAGACATGCAGTGGCATAAACCACAATATAAGTGATAAATGTTATAAAATAACATATAGTTTATTCACATTTTACAGCATTTGAAGCGTGCACTGTCCAACATCTCACAACTGCTTTGACATTAGCTGGGTCTGTGTTGAGTTAAAGCACAGTGTTCCTTTCTGTCTTTTTTAGTGACAGATGCAAAACAAGCACCAAATGTCCTCAGAGTCACATGGTGCAGTGTCAACTAGCTGTTAAGTTCATACAGCTGATCCGGTGTCGTTCCCCTCTTCAATCTTGTTCACTCTTATAATCGTCAGCCTCGAAGGAGACCAGGCTGCCCGCTTTGAGCCACGCTCTGCAAGATACTGATTAATTCCTGAATTTGTCATTCATCTCAGTTCTCTAGACACATTCTTGGTTCTGGAGACTCTGTACAAGAACAAAACTTCCAGCCTGAAATCTTATGCCAAAAACAATAGCTTTCTGAAGTAAATTTGAACACAGAACCATTTTCTGAAGGGGGACAAAGGGACAATTCATGTCATATAATGATTCTCACTAATCATAATTTATATAAGAGATTAAAAGTAAAAAGAAAAATCTCAGTGTCATTGAAAGATGATTATCCTTTCTGCAATTTTCTACATATGGAGTTATGCAATGTTTTATTCATTGCAGTTTCTTGAATTTTGGTCTCGAATACAGTAAAGCAGATCCCAATAGAGATTAAATATTGCTGTTTCTAATCAGATTGAAGGCAAACCTTTGAGAAGCATTCAAGTCTTTACTGTCCAGCCACCATTGGTACAGGTTTTATTGACTTCACAACCATTCTGGTTTTACATTAAATTTAACCAAGTGGGCAAAAAGGCACATTTTCTGTTCTCCCTGAAACTGCGTGGCTTATGGTACCAGTTTTGTCATATAAGAGAACATAAGCACGACTTGCAAAGATTTGTCATGGCGAGATCATTTCATTAAGCACACATTTCCAAATATACACATAACTGTATATGGTGGCATTGACTTTCCTTTTCAGCAGTAATGCATTCCTGCTGTTGTGCCTCGTTATTGTGAAGAACACAGATGGTGTTCGGGGCATTTTCATGGCTGAAGAGCCCAAACAGGGGAAACAAAGACAAATGACATGAGTCACTCCTCTCTTCAGTCTGTTGACTTGGCATTTGTAGAATAACAACAGCCACACAAAGCAAATGGAACCCAGATGAGAGGGCTGTAAGGAAGAAGTGGCTAAATTGATACTCTTGAACACACTTGGTGTGAGAGATGAAGGCTTATGCCTTTCGCCCCCACTTGTCCAATGTCTCCAGCCGATGATTAGGTCAAGGGAGAGGGATGTTCACTTGCACACGTTGACCCACTCTGTGACCCTGCACTCATCACACAGCACGTAGCAACACCAGTGGAAGCGGCAGTGGCAGCGCTCACTGCGCGTCTGCCTCAGGATGTTGTGGCCGCGGCCACAGCACAGCGAGTCGCATGCGTCCATTCCTGGACTACTCTTGTTGCAGATACGGCCCTGAGTGCCAGGCGAGTCCACAGATGCATCACGTTCACAAAAGTCAGGGGATTTCTCAAAGTAAACCAACTCCCTGGAGAGACTGCGCCGCCGAGTCCTGCCATGCTCCGACCCGGCTGCCCCTGCTGCTATACGTGGGTTAAACACACCACTGTTCTTGTTCTGTGAGTTGATGAAGACAGCAGATTGGAACTTTTGTCGCAGCAGGGAACCCACCAGCCGGAACTCAGGAGACACATACCAGCAGGTCTTGAACTGGCAGCTTCCTGAGGTGCCATGACATTTGCACTTCCTGTTCATGTTGTCTGTCACTATCTGTTAAAAAAAAAAGTGATATCTGCATCAGTATTAATCAATTCTATCCTCGAAGTAAGGTGCTTAACAAAAGAATATTGCAATTGTTTCACTCTAGTGCATCTTGATACAAATACAAAGATAAAATAAATATTTATAGTTGCTCTAATTAAAATGTTGACATGTCTGATGTGTGAGTGTGGGTTACTGTAAAACTCCATATTAAAATGAAAATTGCAAACATGAATGTATTGATTTTTTAGTTAAAATCTAATGATAGATTTTTAAAACTGTTAAAAATGTCATGTTATTAACAGATGGTTATCCTTGTTATTTAATTATTCACCTTAAAGTACACAATTCAGTAACTATTAAATTATTACTGAAGTGAAACTAACAGGGGAAGCTGAAAGAAAAAAGAGCACTTTTTAAAAAAAAAAATAAAAAAGGTTCACCTTCTTTTGTTCATTTTAATTGCCTTGACAGAAAGCTTCAATTACACTCTACTAAAACAAAGGTTCAATACTGTTTCCAGTTGGGACGCATGTTTCCATACTGTCACCATACCTGCCTGCCAACTCGATTGTTGTGCATCTTCATTCGGGCATGTATATCACGAGATGAACCTCTGGAGTCCAACCAGTCCCTGGAAAAGCGGACACCAAAGCGAAGGTCATGGCTACAGCCTCCCCACTCCCAGGTCTCCTGCAGTGTTGTGAGTTCCTCTGGTTTGAGGACTGTCCCGGGATGGGAGGAGTGCAGGTAAGATGGTAGCTTGCTGTGGTTTGTTTTAAACTCAGGCGCATGCTTTAACCCATTCCTCTGCAGTGTCTGTAGCTGCAGCTGAGTTAGCTTGAGGCGGATTTTGTCGTCGTCTATCCGGCGCTTAGCATCACAGCCACAGCCACGCAACTTGCCCATGCTGCAGGCTGAAGCCACAGAATGAGCCACACCAGCTGCTAGCAGAGCCAGGGAGAAGGCACTCTCTCTGAAACCTGTTGAGACAGAGAGAGGATAGTTATTGTGGACTGTACATAAGCAACACAATGACCCTGTTTATGCAAGTTCTGAAGGAAACACTCTACCTTGAATTTCAAGAAAAAGAAAACTGGTTTCTCAAACATTTCTGCCCTGGAAGGTGACAAATTCTCCAACTTCAACCAGTGACCATTCAGTTTTGTAGTACTGACCCCACACTCACCCCTGCTGAGGATGGTGCTTTGGTGTGGCACCTTGCCATGGTTCTCCAGTGTAGAGCAGTTCCAGCGTTGGTTTTTGAGCTGGTATTGGCATTCGTGAATGGCCACTTGTATGCCCTGTAAGGCAGAGGCCGTCACATCGGGGTTCCGGACGCACAACCTCATCTGGCGCTTAGTCAAGCCTGCCAGTCTTAAACACACTGCATTGGGGGTCAAAACTGGATCTCCTGCCACCTTCAGGCCAAGGATGTCATTGCACAACACACTGGGAAAGAGGGCAAGTAATTAATCACACTCGCCAATAGAGCAACATGGGAGCGCTTCCAGAGGGAGATCACTAAAATTTCTGACTGTGATGTATGGCACTGATGAAAAGCTCCATATTTTCTGTTTCAGAAATGATTACTGCTTTGTCTGGTTAATGGATGGAAAGGCTCAAGAACCCACATGCTTCTTATATATTTAAAATTAATACAAAGCACTCTGATTATATGACCTACAAAAGGTACTTTTATTTATTTCAAGCTGCTGAAAAGACTACAGAATTCTACAGATGTCCAGTGAATGGAAAAATGTGATGCTGCTAATCTGTGTTGAAGCTCTGCAGCATTACTTTAACAGCATCACATCAGTCCCTGTAATGGCTAAATTTCAATCATAGTATGTATAGAAATAAAGAAATATGCCTTCTAAAATTTATATTAAAATGTACATTTACTATCCCCAAAATAAATGTAATTATCTACATGGTAATACGGATGTCTGAGCAGACTTTCAATGCATTTGAGCCCATCATGGGTAGCTTAGTTTTAACCTTTAATCAAGAAAAGGTTTAAAAAACATAAACATAGAAAATCTAAAAATGCTTTTAGATTTTACACGACACATGGGAATCCTATATGGACATGGACTTTGCTCTTTACACATTGACATTAATTCTGCCCAAAATTGGAACCATTCAAAAGCAATTATTAATGACCTTTCACTTGTGCTTCCTCCCACTCCAGCCCCCAAGATAGAGTCAAGGCTATGGCATTACAAAGGATATTTTAGTGCAGTTTTCCCTGGCATGTGCATTACTGGTTTTGATTAGTATGAATGTGTGTGTGTGTGTGTGTGTGTGTGTGTGTATGTGTGTATGTGTGTGTGTGTGATGGCTCAAACAGCACTCACTTTGGATATCACACTGGTGAAACTATACATTTTTACACACTTTATAAATATACATAAGCTGTGTGTAGCTTTATGTCATGCAGGTTATGAAGTAAATATCTGGGCTTCCTATCAAACAAGAGTAAAGCAAGGATTAAGAATTTCACACAAAAATGAATGCAAAATGCAGATAATAAAAGCTAGTTTACACTTAGCTTAGACTTACACTAAAAGCTTGATTTTTTTTTTAAATAAAAGATGCAATACTTGTAAAATTGTGGAGACCAACCAAATATACCCACAAGGTCAAAACTGTCAAATATTCCCTATCTGGTTTCCACCAATATAAAGAAACACACGCGGAAACACACACACACTCACGTAAGTTAAAGGGAACTTTCCAGATGAAAACAGGGAGTTGCATCCTTTAGAACTTACGTGAAGGCAGGTGAGAGGAGCGCGAGCGCCAGCATCAGCGTTCGGCCCAGAGCAGCTTTATGGGACACGGCCATCGCAGGAAGCGCTTTTCCGTTCGGGACATTAAAACGTCTTGGCGATAATTAGCAATTAACGGGGAATTATAGAAGAGAAGAGGCGCTCAATACTACAGTGCGGAGTTGAGTGGAGAGCTCAAGGAGCGCATTGCACTGAGGAGGAGGAGAAGCAGGAGGAGGGGGCCATGCACGGGTGGGCGGCTGTTTCCACAGATTTCCACTGAACTATTGAAAGGATCCGGTTACACTATTAAGCAAGGAATTTAAATGCACTAATGATTTTAGAAACGAGTTTGAAAGTCGTTAAGTCTTTGTTAAATATAAGCTGGTTATACTGCGTAACATGCGTAAAGCAAGAAGCTTAGATGTGACGCATGCTGTATTTATCTAAAAGCATTTACTACACAAAAAACATGTCAATAGCGAAACAGCCTATAGATCCTTTTCCTTTTAAAGCCTTTACCCAATGTAGCTCATATCAGATTAAACAGCTAATTGGCAAAATGAAAATATAGTGGAACAACAAGGCAAATGCTCACCAGACGATTAAATAAGCATTTCAAATCACAATACTTTTTACATGCGCTCATTTTTTTCATGTGAACGTGAATAATATACGCGATCATGTGTTTTAACAGGTTTATTCCCTGTCATGGAGCATCATGTGAAACGTGCGAGATCATATGTAAAAATAAATATTGCGAAAATAATTTACTATCACGAGAGAAAAAACAAAAACAAAAACATGCAAATAAGAATTACAAATAAATTACATATAAAAAAAATTCAGATGTGGGAATAATAAATCGCGTGAAAAATAATAAAACCATATGGCATATGTGAAAACATGCATGCACGACATTCGAATAATGTGTGAAACAGTGGTTAGAGAATGCATGCCTAAATTTAAATGCAGGTGCCTGTAAGGGTGTAGCACGTGATTAAAAAAGTAAAGAATTACATGCATTTACTTAAACTATTTTTTGTGGCAAAGTGCGTAGGGGGGAAATGTGCGCATTAACCCGAATAGCAGCAGCAGGCAGGCGTGTACTTCTGTTAACAATAAGCGGCTGATGCACCAGTCCACCCACCCACAGACACTTCTGTGACTGCACGCGCTCGCGCAAGCTACTGACACTGGTCCACTTATTAGGCTATTTTGTAATAAGGATATAAATGATTATGGTTATTGCTGCATTTTTGGGTAAAGTGGGGTGGGGTGAGGTGGGGTGGGGTGTGGGGTTTTACGTATAAGTTAAGCTGCAGCAAGTGTCAAAAAAAAAAAGACATTACGGGCTAATGAACAACCAAATCTACCTATAAAACAATAAAAATGTTATCTATAACAGATTTCATAATTGTTCTATGTTAGAGTGAATGTTATGCTTGACTTTTTAAACGAATGGAAAAACGAAAATCATCCCATAGGTCATATTTACTGTGGTGTGTTTTTGCTTAAACGCAATTAAAAAACAAAATGCACACATAAAAATCACAACTTAAGGTATTGTATAGCACAAAATAGCATGTATCAGTAAATAGCACAAATAAAGGTACTTGTTCTTGTCGCAAGAGTGAACATTTTGAACCCTTTTGCATGCTTATTTAACCTGGAAAAAAAGACGGTGCATATTTAGGACCTAAAGGTACATACTTTACTTCCTTTAAATACTTCTTAAAAGACACATACTACAAAACAAACATTGTATTTAAAAAAAAAAGAATCTTCTCTCTGTTTATTGTCAGAACCTTCATAGTGCGTTTTTTGCGCATTGAGGCCACGACATATCTGAGAATCGGCTTATTTTCCTAATGTGAAAACTAAGCCCCCAAACTAGTCGGATTAATTTAATAAAATTAAGTTAAAGCCACCTATAACTACTAGTAACAAGAGACACTGACAATTCCTCGTCTAATCTCCTCTGTTTCATTCCTTAATCTCAAGCAATAAAAAGTGCATTAGCATTTTTGTTGCTATGGCGTGTAAATTCTAAGTGGCTTAAAAAGTGATTTAAAGTTGATTTGTGTATAAAAGGCACCTATCCCTTTAACCGGATTGCCGCTAATCTGCTCCGAGTCGCATGAGTGCACCAGGAAACCAGACTAAGCGCCTTCAAGAGCAAAGAGTGAAGAGCAGAATGAAACACCCGCAAACAAAAAGAGCATTTCCTTCAGTTGGCCATTTGGTGCAAGAAACACTCAGAGAAACCACTGAGCCTATAGGACTGTAAATAAATGCCAAATTTCAATTGTGCTATGCTGGCGATGTAGCTGAAACTCGCTTGCAATAAAAGCGCACTGATCTGACCATAACTAAATATTGTTTTTATTTAGAGCAAAATGATTTCCATGTGCATGCTGCGATTAAAGTAGATTCAAATGTGTAGCATCTGAGGTGTTCCACACTGATCACAGCACGCAATTAAACGTAGCAGATGATGATGATTATGATGAAGAAGAAGAAGAAGAAGAAGAAGAAGAAGAAGATGATGATGATGATTATTATTATTATTATTATTATTATTATTATTATTATTTTATATCATATTATATTATATTATTCTCGCGAAAACGAGAAAATTGCGCACCCGTGGATGAGGATGTGAACTCCGAAGAATGTAGGAGGACACCACCCTTTTTTTGGTCAACACCCTAGCAAAAAAGTTAAACAAAAGCAAGACGGCACAATATTTCCCCAGGGGTTGTTCTCAGTGCAAAAGATTTTTTGATATATCCAGCGCTGTCTGACTGCTGCCACGACTTCAGTGGCCATGCGCTGCATGAAGGAACGTCTGCCGTCCAGATGTTGGAAGCCATATCTCCACTTAGTTCCCTTCTCTAGTTCGTGTCACCCCTAAAAACTTTTTTTAATCCAAAGAGTTATTAATCCTCCTAAAACAACTGCCCTTTCATCCGTACCCCTCGAAACAACCCATAAAAATGTTCCCCGAAACTTTCGATCAATGTTTAGAAAAATACTGTTAGGCTGATAAACGGTATCTTTAATAGGTATTTCCCCCAGATCCTGCATAATTTACCTCTCGTTCACCTAAAATTTGTTACCAAAAACAAAATATGAATTTCCACATGGGACAGACTTTGGAATTATAACCGGAGTAGACCTAGTATCCATAACTCACGTGTAAAAATAAAATAAGGACTGATGAGCATTAGCTGGAGTTCATGAAGGCTTCATGAAAACTTTATTTTCTGGGTGTGAGAGAGGGAGGAGACGCGGTTAAAGGGAGTAATCCAAACACTGTGGGCAAAAACGGGCCAGATTAGATGGTTCATATTGCGCTCTGTCTGTACTGTCCTGAAACAGAGAGAGAGGGAGAGAGAAAGAGAGAGAGAGAGAGAGAGAGAGAGAGAGAGATGCTACACACCCATCGCACTCGGCACACACAGCTTTTTACTCTGCTTATGGAATAAATCCTGCAAAATAACAAATGGAAGACGCAAAGACAAAGTGGGAAATAAATGATTTCGCATCTGCACCCATCAGCTGACCCTTAAATGGATCTAACGGATGATTTCTTTTATTTTTGTGACAATATGCTAGTTGCTAAACGTGCAAGGTTGTTTTTATTCGTCCTCCTCTTCTCATTCTCTGTTTTTTTCTTCATTCATTGGTGCCTATGAAGAGAATTAACCTATCCATCTTTTCAGTCCTTTTTTCAAAGGAGGGTGGGAGGAGGAGGAGGAAAACTGAGGGAGATGAGTGCAGCAAATCCCCCTTTTTTTGTTCATCTCATAGCGCTCAATAAGTGAAGAATGTGTCGTCTATCACTCATCGAGGGGATCAAGTGTGCAGGACCGAGAGCAGCACACTGAGAGGAGCTGAGTGGAGCAGCATCACTTATCATCATCATCATCATCATCATCATCATCATCATCATCATCATCATCATCATCAGTTTCCAACGGTGTCCTGCATCATTTCAATCACAGAAACGGACAAAAACGGTGTGAGCGAAATTTGTTTTTCAACACGTGTCTCTCTGTGGAATGTGAAGTGGTAAGTGCACGCAATTATATTTCTATATATTTATATATATGTGTGATATATGTATTGTATAATGTAATATAATTTATATATATATATATATATATATATATATATATATATATATATATATATATATATATATATATATATATATATATGACCAGCTGAAGTCATATTAACAGAAATAACTCAGCACTGGAGCATGTGTATAGTTTAACACTCCTCTCTCGCCTCTTGAAGGTGCCATGCAGTTTCTCGCTCTGTTCACCGTACTGAAGGCAGCCTGCGTGCTGCTTCTCTCCTCCCGGATCTCCAGCTCAGCGGCGGCCAACAGCAGCGGACGGTGGTGGTAAGCGCGCTCTCTCTCTCTCTCTCTCTCTCTCTCTCTCTCTCTCTCTCTCTCTCTCTCTCTCTCTCTCTCTCGCTAAATCACCCTTCCTTATGATGATGAATGAAGATTACATTGTGATAGGGAAGAAATCGAGACGCGTATTATTCTCTTTTTAACAACCTTTAATTTTTAATGCCGAACTGAACTCCATAATAACTCCAGAACTGAAGCCTATTCTTTTTCATTCTAGTCTTTCCTTGGTCTTTTGTGTAAACTGGATTTATAGGTTTTTTAAACCTATTGGTGGGCTAAAAACATAAAGACTTTACAAAACCTTTTTCTAGGCCATGCTGTAAGAGCATGGAATTCTAATAGGTTTGCGCGCTCTGGACACGTTAATATGTTAAAACCTTCCGAAACCTTTATTTCTCGTGCATTATAGGAGTAAAAGTGTTGTTCAGCTAAATAAAGTGTATTAACACAGAACAGAGACCATTGCGCTCTCTCTCTCTCTCTCTCTCTCTCTCTCTCTCTCTCTCTCTCTCTCTCTCTCTCTCTCTCTCCTTGTCATTTTGTCAGTGCGGCTTGAACGCATGACAAAAATTTCTCTCCAATATGGGCTAAATTAAATGGGGATAAATTTATACCATGAGTGATACATCAGTTCCCTTCCAGATCCGGTTCATTCACATATTCTCTCTTGTGGGCATTCATGTAAGACGTTGTTTTAAACTAGGTGTTTAATTTCACGATCATAGTGTTGCTGAAATCTCGGGTTTGATAATATCTCAGGTCTGACCATCGTGCAGGCAAATCACAGTGTGATATTCAGTGTGCTTGTGTTTCTATGGTAACACAAGCACATTGAATATCACATTATTCATTATTATCTGTGTTAGATAATAAACAGACTAAAACCAATGTATAATTGTTGATATGGTGATATATTCTGTTATGACACATTCATATCAAATGTAAGAAGTCTCCAGTATCAACACCCTTTAATAATTTTTTTTTGCCATGGAAAACCCTTAAGGACTTTGGGTTCATGGTAAAATGAGAATATTTCAATTCTCTTATAACTTCTGAGAGAAAATAAGAATCACTATAAATGATTAAAAAGCATAGTATATTATTTATTAATAATTATAAATCGTAAATCGCTGCAATATCAGAGGAAGACATCATAAATAATACAGTACAAGCCTACTGTGGATTATTTGCCTATAACAGCACAGATTTATTTGAATTAATTATTTACTTATTCTGCACAAGGGCAGAAGCTCAAAGTAAGCCGCTCAATTCATAGGCATCATGCATCATTATGTAGGAAGAGCATTTTGTGGTCATTCAAAAAATAATTAAATAAATAAATCTTGTGGACATCCATGATTAGATTAAGAACAATAGTCCCATATATATTTAGTCTTTGTATTCTGTGTAGCACTGGTAAAGGTTGCTAATGTTCTCTGTGCATTGCCCCTGATTAAGTACAAATAAACTCATTAACATTAACAAGGTGCACTGGAGCTGGAAGGATAGAAAAAAGAGGGAAAACCCTGATTAAAGAAAATTGAATTTAAGGCTATCACCATGAAGATAAGTATCTTGGGAAATTGCTTTAATATGCATTATAAAACAGACATTTTAAAGCTTTATTAATAATCATTATAACTGTTTTACTAATAACCTGGTGCTATAGGCACATTAAAAACATGGATAATTATTCTCATCATCGGTACAAATTGGCTTTAAATATCATGCAAAAAAATGAGATACTCAGAACTAAATGCAGCTTTTGCGATCAAAATCCTTTAATAATCTTATTTGAGATTAATATTATACTATTTAAGACTGGGTATAGCACTGGCCCATCTCCAATCCAGTCTAACTTAATAGTTTCTGAGTAATTATAGCCTACAGTTATAGCAACATTTATTTATTAGGTCAAGGTTAAGAAAATATTTCCTGTTTTATGTGGAGGATCTTAGAAACCTTACTTCTGGCCTTCTTGGATGTAACGATGCTCTGTAATTTGAACATCACCACAAATAATTCACTGTAATTTTTTCTACACATTTAATTGTAGACAATAAGTAGAGCATGTTATGTCAGGGAGTAAAAATGTGACAAATGATAATGTTTCCTTGTCGTTCTGCATAATTATAATGACAAAAATACACAATACTTGTGACCATTAGGTTTAAAGCATTTGGCAGACACCCTTATTATACAGAGCAAGGGCTCAGCAGCTAGACATGGGATTTAAACTTGCAACCTTCTAATCAAAAGTCCAACACATTAGCCACTAGGCTACCACATTATCTTGTCAATCTTATCGCTGTCTATCCTATTCCAGGGGGATTGTGAATGTAGCATCATCCACCAACCTCCTCACCAATAGCAAGAATGTACAATTAGCCCTGGACCCTAGCCTTGCTTTGCTAAACCGTCGACAGAGGAGGTTGATTCGGCAAAACCCCGGCATCCTCCATGCCATCGCAGCTGGTCTTCATACGGCCATCAAGGAGTGCAAGTGGCAGTTCCGCAACCGCCGGTGGAACTGTCCGACATCCCACAGCCCTACGGTGTTTGGCAGAATCATCAACAGAGGTAAGCTTACCTTTTATTTCACTCTCCAGTCTTACATATTAGATCTTTTCCCCCACACTCGTAACATAATTCCTAAAAGAATGCTGCGGGACTTGTTTTATCAGGCTGCCGAGAGACAGCATTTGTGTTTGCTATCACAAGTGCTGGTGTTACCCACGCTGTGGCACGTTCCTGTTCTGAAGGCTCAATCGAGTCATGCACCTGTGACTACCGGAGACGAGGGCCTGGGGGTCCAGACTGGCACTGGGGAGGTTGTAGCGACAATGTTGACTTTGGCAGAATGTTTACACGGGAGTTTGTTGACTCCAGTGAGAGGGGCCGAGACCTGCGATACCTCATTAACGTACACAATAATGAGGCAGGAAGAATTGTAAGACACCAGTAATCGGTTATTAAAAATAGTAACGTAAAGTTATATAAATCAACTCGGAGTTTAATGATTTTTCTCTCCTTCCACTTTTTCTACAGACTGTTTCCTCAGAGATGCGTCAGGAGTGTAAATGTCATGGGATGTCAGGCTCCTGCACTATTCGCACCTGCTGGATGCGCCTGCCCAGCTTCAGAACAGTTGGAGACTTATTAAAAGATCGTTTTGATGGTGCTTCCAGAGTGGTGTATGCTAATAAAGGCAGCAACCGAGCTTCTCATCGAGCCGACCCTCGCCACCTGCAGCCTGAGAACCCTGCTCACAAACTCCCTTCTGTGAAAGATCTTGTCTACTTTGAGAAATCACCCAACTTCTGCTCCTACAACAGCAAAATGGGCACGCTTGGCACATCTGGGCGCACCTGCAACAGTTCTTCACCAGCGTTGGATGGCTGCGAGTTGCTGTGCTGTGGGAGAGGTTATAAGACCCGGATTGAGAAGGTCACTGAGAGATGTCACTGCACTTTCCACTGGTGCTGCCATGTGAGCTGCCTCAACTGCACCAGTACACAGACACTTCACCAGTGCTTATAATGTCTGTGGCAGCTGCCATTGTTCCTAAACTCATCAATCGGGATTGGAAGAGGTCAATGGATTTGAGTGACCAGGTGGCAAAAATACAGAATCTGCCAGAGAATTTGTTTTGACGTGGATTAAAACAAAAAGCAAATGACATGACTATGGCAAAACATGATAATCAGCCATTTCTTTGATATTATTTTTCTACGTCAACCAGAGCTGTCATTGAAAATTGTACTGAGAGAGACATCCTAATGACTGCGCATTTCTAAAGTGCTTGGGCACAAAATCTAAACGCATTTACTCGAAACATTATAATAGTAGATTTAGAGCGTGTGCATCAAATGAAACGAATGAGATGCAATGGAGACTACTATGCACTGCTATCCACTATGGCACACAGAGAAGCCAGTTACTGAGAAGGATACAGTCCAAAAATACGTATGGATTTTGAGGCCAGAACCACCAGTCTCTGGGTTCTACCGTCTCCTCCCTCTCTTGCTCTCTGATTCTCCAAGGAGCAAGAAACTGGGAAGCAGGAACTGTACACAAACTCTGACAGATGTTTCTGTGGCCAGGGAACCACAAGCATGTTCTCTCATAAACGGTGAAAAACTCCTACTGCAGGATAGTACTTTAAAATATCAGTGTGTTGTTTTCTTTAGCTGCAGCTCAACTTTTCTTACAAAAAAAATCAAAAAAATATTATGTGAAGTACATCTCAAGCATGTGCTGTTTCCCGATTTCTGTATAGTGCAGGAATGCTGGACTTCATCCAAATACTTAAGATTTCCCACTCAAACTCAGCGTATTTCCCGGGCCTGGCTAACGATGTCCTGTCATTTCCTATTCCTATTCATACTCACTACTGTGTGGCATACCACACCGTGGTACTGATAAAAAATGGCTGCAAACAAACATCAACAGAGAGACTATACGTTTCTTGTAAAATGAATGAATGTAGTGACCAAACACTGAACGACACTTCTGAATTGATCCACTTCTTGTGGGTATATGGAGTAGCACTAAAAATGTAATAACTGTTTAACAAGCTGAAGTAATCCAGAGAAGTTTGGAGCAGACCACGCACATGAAAAAAGGGCACCTGTACCACTATGTAAAATAAAATGATGATTCTAAGATATAATTGTAAATGACCTGCTATCTAGTTTACAGTGAAACTTGGGGTGTGAAACCACAACTGTTTTGTATATCAGCTGGCAAAACCAAAATGTTGTAAATATTAAACATAGATAAATATATATTTATGCTGATGAAACCTAGAAATTATCAAAATGATATAATCCAAAAGCAGAGTGTAAAAGCTATCAATATTTTCATGTGTATTTCCATTCATTGAGTTTTTTAAATCGTGTGCTAGTTCACAAATCGGTGAAATATATATATATATATATATATATATATATATATATATATATATATATATATATATATATATTTATATATCAGAACAACTGCCCTGGATTTTTTTTCCTCTGAAAACAAATTGTTTTACATGCACTGAACATTGGTGTGTTTGAATAAAAAAAATATTTATTGTTGTATAGAAATGATAGAGATGGGCAGCAAGAAACAAAGTATTTTAGCATTAGGGCATCACAGTTTAAGATTTAGACGATTGTTTATGTTGTTGTGAAATAGTGTAATAGTTAAATAAAGTTTATATTTTCAAATAAAAAGGGTCCTTTCTTTTGAATAATAGATTTGGTTATTCAGTTTAATATGAGAACACTCATTTAATTTACTGTCACTCGTATCATGTTATAAAAAACGCAACAAATCACTTTCTTTAAGATAAATTCACACTGCAAGTGCACAAGTCTATTAGATCCGTTAAACCTAAAGTCACTGCTGACAGCACATGAGCATGCCACTCCACCCCAAATCCACAAGAACCACAGAGAGAAACTGAGCCGTGCCAAAACACAGCGTCAATTCTATATGTTTTTACAACACCAAAGGTTTTGCTTCATTTACTTAATGTCAGTAAAAATAAAGAAATAATGACAGGACGTTTTTCCCCCATCCAACTGGCGGCCGAGTGTGACCACAGGAGTTTGGATGCCAGGAGACAGTCCTCTCTCAGTCCGGTGAGGGTCGGCCAGCCAGAGAACCACACAACAAAGCTTATCCAACAACTCACACACCCAAAACAAAGAAACAAACACAGGGAGAGTGACAGAGGGAAGAAGAGAAGTGACAGAGGGACATGAGAGATGTAGAGAAAAAAAAACTAGTGCCACAAAGTATTAACAGGAAGTCAAACATCATCAGCAGCTTAATACAGAGACAGTTAAGAGAGAAAGAAATATCTCAAGTAAGACTGCACAAAGCATAAAACAGTGGTCAAATGAGGGATGAAGTGATGCAGAGACAAAAAGCCTAGGAGATATGAGGGCTAAGGGCTGGAGTGATGCAGAGACAAAAAGCCTAGGAGATATGAAACTAATGAAAGACATATCCTCTGGCTCTATAATTATATTTATATATTTTTAAATGTGTGCCAAGGCTGAAATTTATTATTCCGTTAACCAGAGATGTGCTGTTAAGTATATCCTAATGGCCTTGCTTGAAAGGGGAAAAAATGAACTGGGAGCTAGCAGGAAGCAATGCCGCACAGGACAAAAATGAATTTTAAGTTCAAGTGCCTGAGCCTAAGAGGTTGATGGGTACACAAATATACTTTGCAAGGCTGTACGTGCACAAATACAGAGCATTAACCATGAGTGTGAGGAAAAGAGATGATAGGGAAAAGGGATAAAGAGTCTAAATCGGGCGGCATTCCCAGGCATTGGAGGGATGAGGGAGGCAGTGAAGGGGTACTGTCATTGTGGGAGTGCTGAGGAGTCAGTGATAATTAGCTCAATTAGTGACAAAGGCAGTGTAATAAATACCGACTTAGTGTCTGGGTCCCTGCTGTCTCCTCGCTGCACGGTTTGTGATGCAGCCAGGGACTGATGGACAATTCATTAAACCGACAAAATACCCCACCGTCCAGGCGTGACGCTGCGAGTTAGCCCCCTACTGGCTTCGGCCATTGTTCTAATTGTCTGGGTTGGAGTCGCTTTCTGGCCCTCTTCTCCTTACCCCCTCCTTCGTTCTCTCCTTTCACAAAAACCCAAGGAGTTAATGCCCCTACCTAACTCCGTAAGTAGGTGATCGGCAGGTTGGGAAGAAAAAATGGAAAGAGTTTCTTAGAAGGAGGGAGGGCTGGGTTCTTGGTGGGATTAGGGTCCGAGGGTTGCCTGGGAGTGCGGAGACCAGCCCCGATCGGAATGTCAGAGAGATGAGTCCAGAAGCTCGGATACGGGACAAAGCGAGAGTTAATTAGGAAAGATTGAAGGGGCTGGCGACAATGGGCCGCCACCCGAGTCGAGATGAAATTGCTTCCGAGGATTATTGGGGAGCAAGTGTGTGGGTTGCGGGGACAGGGAGGGGAGATGAGGGGGTTCACGTAGGCTGGGATTGATGGCTGCCCCTCTGCTTGGGGAGCAGGGGAGCGAGCGAGGCTGACCGGCTGTTCCCACAGTCTGCTCTCCTGCAGCCACCTTTGACACGTAGGCCTGCCAGGCGGCAAGCAGGGAGGGAGGCTGGGAAAGAGAGATGTGCTGAACCGAAGCATAAGAAAACAGGCCTTCAAAAAAAGCAGAATTTCATAATTTCTATCAGTGCAAGAAGAGTGATGAGAAAAGTGAAGAAAAAAGAACATGAAGAGAAAAAGAAAGAAGTTTAGATTAATACACCAGAGATGTAAAGGGTTTTGTTCACATAGGTTTTTTGGAGTGAAGGAGTCCAAACTCAATGCCTTTTTTTTTTTACTTAAAAAAATATAATAAAACCTCAATTTAATATGTGTCTCAAAGGAGCCTTTAACTTGAGAAGCAACTTAACCAAAAGAGCCAGCAGTGGTTTGGTGCTAATTGAATAATTGCATAAATTAAATCACTTCGTATGTGCCAAAAGACAAAACCACATTACTCTGGACTGAGTAGATGTTGACTGAACATATTTCAGTAGACTGCTTTTCTTCAGAATGCTTGTATGAACAGGGATTTCTCAGGAGTTATCCCAGGGGAGAAAACACATCAGTTATTATAGGTTTATATGCAGACATCAGTTAATCATATTGATCTTTCACCCAAGCAGTTGTGATGACCAGGCCAAAACTTCTTATTAAAATTCCTTTAAAACCCTGAAAGACTGTTTTCCCTGGTGAGGAACTGGTTTGTCGCATGAGCTGAGGGGCTGCTGGATAGAAATGGGCCAAACAGGGTGTGTGGAATGTGACCACATTTTGTGTCACCACACTGAATAACACACGCTGTGCAGCGGTCGGAGAGGGTTGATCAGAAGTGTGGCGAAGTCGGTTTTAGCAGAGCTGGTGTTTCCTCCCAAGGCCGGCGGGAAAGGAAAAGAGTGGAGGCAGTGAGACGCAAAATCCTGACGCTCTGTGGTTTCACCCCTTTGACGAGAGGGGTTTCGGTGGCACAGTGCGCTCTGGATTATGTTATGTATAATTTGTGAGGCAGTGATAATTGGGAGGTGTGGAAGTGCTGTGGTGCGTGGGTTGGGGAGTGCCCAGGCACAGCAGCTGGGCAATAGGCCGGGTGCAGGAGAGCTGAACTCTAAAGACTAACTGACCCTCTCAGCAGATGGTGGCTCCAAAGAAACTGCCACCACACAGCACAATGGCTTTGCCCTTGTAACATCTCCATCATTCTCTCAGACTCTCCGCCACACTGCCGAGAAACACCCAGCACCCATAGCAGGCATGACGATGTATTTAAAATGCCATTCAATAATAACTAAAGTGTCAAGTTAGAAATGCATGTCATCTGTTTTTGGTTGTTAATAAACCAAATGAATAAATCAACATAGAATTTAGCGTTTTTATCTCCATAATAATACTGGTCCTATAACACTAAATAACACTACCGAGTTATGTCGATAATTATGAGAAGGAGCGGATGAGAAGAATCCCAAGCATTATTGTGGCAAAATAGTGTTGTTTTAACGTTCGTGGCGAGCATTCGAGAATTTGAAGCTATAAAAAAAATCATAAAACATTTTCCACGTTCATAAGACTTCAGAGATGAAGACAGAAATAAAACACGTTACTGTTAGCCTGCATGTCTCGGATTAATGATACCAAAAGACGTTTAAAATTCAGTGTGAGAGAGAATTCTCATTCGGATACACGAGTCCAGAAACTCTCAAACTGTTGCTTTCCCGTGGATGTGCTTGCTGTGCTTAGGGAATGAGTGGGGGATGTGGACAGACCACTGGACCACACCGAGCGACCATGCTGACGTCTGTGGTTTAGCCTCAACACCCTGAGGACCACTGCATAAACGCTGCCCAAACTGCAGCACAACTTCCCTGGATAAACCCAGCATAAAGAGCTTGGCCTTTTTGTTCGAGTGTGAAGGTGTCTGCAGACTTATGGTATAATTTAGCTGAAAAATAACACGAGGTGCCAGGCTGAAAATAATCCAGCCCAAGGTTGTGTGATACCGTCTGACATGAAGCAGATAATTTTCCAGTTCCTAATAAATGAAACATTGGGATTTTAGACCCTTTACACATTTTAGGTCATGTTCATGCAAAATTCATGATAATTTTGATTTTATTATCACTTACATAGAAATAGCTACAAGCTTCCTCTGTTGTAGTTTCAGGGAAGTTACAGGGAAACTACGGAAAGTTTAAAAAGACTTTATTACAAACAGTGAAGACTTTTAATATATATATATCTATATATATATATATTACTTCAGCTCTTAACAAAAAGCTCCATCATATCAAAGATCTTTTCCCTGTGGAAATAAAAACCTTGCTAATACACTTTCCACTCCTCTATGGGGTTAAGGAAAGGATAAGAAGATGTGACTTCATGTTTAAAATTAAACGAAGAGCAAATCAGCTTTAAAAAGATCTGCGTAATTAAATATGGATCAGGTTGGTAAATTTATTGTTCTGTTTTCCGAAAGGGCACAAAACACACTTTGATTTTCAGAAGAGTAGTAAACCTATGAAGTACACTAGATTTACAGGAAACTACATCATTTGTTCAGGATTAGAACAATTTTGTTATCATTTTATTTCTGTTGTATATACAGTGGCCTGCTCTATACAGTAAAATGTCACTGTATCGGGATAAAATAAAGAACATCTACACACTGTCTTCAAAATCATCGTAAAGAACAATACACATACAACCAAACACTACAAAATTACAAAGTAAAATAAATAAATAAAATCACTTCATGACATGATATGTCATCTGCTCTAACGTAACCAGTTACTGTTTTGTGCTCTGATCGAAAAAGTGTTCTTGTTACAAGAGGTTTATATAACGTAACCAGACAATCATGGGTTTTCGTCTCTTTTCTTTTACTGTTTTGGTTTAAGTAAACCAGGGACCGGTTTTCAGATGCTATGAGTTTATTTTGAGACGTGTTCATGCTGTATGATAGTTGTATTGCATTTTGAGCATGAAACAAACTGTCATGAATGCTGAGCTTCAAGTGTGAATCATTGAAAAACTCAGTGCTTGTTAGTTTAAATATGGTTTTCTCTCTCTCCCTCTTACTCACTCACTCACTCACACACACACACACACACACACACACACACACACACACACACACACACACACACAGATCTTAGCAACAGTTATCTTTCATCTTTTTATAGCTTTTATAGTTTCAATATTTATTCAGTTGCTGATTATAGTCAGGCGCTTTAGCAGCTAAACAAAGTCCAAAAAGTAGGCTATGTTGTTATTAATTTGAAGAAAAGTTGCAGGAAAGGAACTTGAGTTCAACCTGCTTATCACATGGTGAGAGTGGGCAGATAGAATACCCTAAATCACCAGGAGTGGGCGATGTCTTACAAAACTGACATCTTTAAATCACAGCAGATGATTAAAAAAAGGTTGTGTACTTATTAAATCCTGTTCCGCATAACATTTCCTTAACTCACAGTCCTGAGCCTGAGCCAAATTCTCATATAGTCTCCTGTATAGTCTGTACATTCCTACTGCTCTTTATGCTTTTTTGTATTTGACTAATCTCATACATCTGCTATATTCCTATTTATTTAACTTCAATTTTTTGTCACTCGACCTTTAATGCTGTTATTCCTGTGTAAACTGTGATATGACAGTAAATCTAAATCTACTTCTAACTCTATCTTTCAAGATACAAGAAAGACACGCAAGACTCTTCTCTGTCCTGGCATCCAAATGGAGGAATGAACTTCTCCTGTCCAAACTAATTTAATTTAAAAAAAAAAAAAAAAAAAAAAAAAAAAAAAACTGACAGGTACTTTTTTTTAAATAGATTAACTCATAGTATTTCCTTTAAGCTTGACTCTGACTATTCATATTTTTATAAGGGATCTGTTTTTGATGAAGACCACAAAGCACTTCTCTGGGGAATGGACGTCTGTCAAATCCTTTACATGTAAATACTTAAGACTTCATAATTAGCAAATTACTTCATGTAATTCCATTTAGACAAAGAAATGCATGAGTTTGCTTCCTTTTTCATCTTCCCATTTTATCCTGCCTATACTTCCACAATTTATAACATTTATAGATAGATAGACAGACAGACAGACAGACAGACAGACAGACAGTCAGGCAGATAGTCAGATAGATAAAAAAAATAATTTTAATTTATCCCTAATGAGCAAACCATGAACCTTGAGAAGAACCAGCCTCAAAAGTCCATTCAGACCTAAAGCTAAACACTGGAAAGTAAGCAGTTTCTCTTCTATAACTGTATGCTAAGTCAAGCAGTGTTCAGTATGAGCATCATTAAAGTTTTAACTTTATCCTAAACTCAATAGCTGGCTCTATGAACCCATATGAACTGAGGAGAGTGACAGCTAACATGTCCTGAGACACATGAACCCAACCTCCTGCTGCGTAACACACTCAAATGAAGCTGCTATCTTCTCTCATGGCTGTAGCATCATTATTGAAACTTGCAATTTTCTGATACGCATTGCTGTTGCTCTGCTCAGGAGAGCCTATATCTGCTATCTTGTCCATAAAGTAATTTATCTAGTTCCTCTATATCAAGGTTGCTCAATTTTATTCCCAGCAGAGTTTGCTGACTTTACTAAACTAGGCTGCTAACTGTCTCTGAGCCTGGACGACACACACAGGCATGAAACGACTTTAGATATGTCACCTTTGACTAAATGCAATTCATGCAACAAGAAAAGTTGAACACAAGGGAAAACAGTGCTGTGTGTTTTGGTTTTAATTATTGCTGGTTTTTACAGCACAGTGGGCGAGTTCTCAGCTGTGACACACGAGCAGAAGAATGTTTATTTGCTGCAGTTTAGGACCATAGTGGCTTACAGGAACACTGACACATTCCCATGTCACCATCACTCTCTTTCTCTTATACATGTGCGTGTGTATCTCTCAGGCATTTTTCACTGCAGTGCTACTGCCTGACACATTATGAGTTGAAATGACACTGACATCATAATCATGCAGCTTGAAGCAATTACACGTTTCATCCCTGGTGAAGTGACTAACCTTGATGAGAATGAGCTGACTACTGCAGGGGGGTGGAAGGATTGGTACCACAACTACACATTTACTCTGCATGAGTAGCACATGAGTGGATGAGAAGTTGATTGCTAGTATCTTTTAAACATGTGCTGTCCCAGCCATGAACCATTCAGCATCTGGAAGCTGAACCAACGCAGTCAAGGAAAAGGTTTCTCAGGCACCTGCATGCTAACAACCAACCACAGGAGTCATATCCACTTGCAATAAAAAAAAAAAACTTTCCCCTTTGTGGATACACACACAACAGACGTACTGTACCTCAACTTGTCCTTTTCACCCACTTGCTCATCGCACATTATAAAGACTTCCAGAAACAACATTATGCTCATTTGACACAGCACATCATTTCCATGCCTCTTTTAGACCTCTATTTGGCCGACTCTAGTCCTTAGCAATTTTATGCAAATTTCAGCCTTACTGTGGAAAAACTGCAAGTATATGACTACTCTATTCTTAGCTTTGTTCATATTAGTCTTTTTAATTTCTATTTCAGCTTTTTAATACAGCACTTATCCTTACCACCATGTGATCTAAAAGAATGATGCCATAGTAAAATCTTCTGGCCCCTGATTTTTTAACCTTTTTTTTTTTATACTTAAAACGTCATAATAGCAAAAACCTACAACATCATGGTAACATTTTTATTGGATTTTTTAGACCGAACAAAACAGTTAAAGATCAATCGATAAAAACGTGATTGTTCTTCTGTAGCATCATGATAAAAACTGTTATTAGTTCAATTGACACAGTGATACAGATACAGAATCTGTTCTGTCAAATACGAAGAAATACAGAATGTACAAAATAAAACACTAGGATTTGTCCTGTTAAAGTAACCTAATCAACAAGAGGGTGGTGTAATGCATACAGACATGATGCGGAGTTACTGATACCAAACCAACACCTCAATGTTTATTATTTGATAGTTTTTCTATTATTTTGTTGTGGTAACGTAATCAACAGTGGAGTGTTATGATGCAGTTACTACCTCTGTAAATTCAAAATGTTTTACACCACAGCAATGTAGTACCTTTTTTTTACTGCAAAAAGTGTGCTTTTTGCAGTAAATATAAGGTTGTGGTACATCCATAAGACAAGTTACTTCCCGTATCACTGATGTTATAGCAGCTACAAACAGTCATTCCCTCACCATCCTCTCTTCCCTCTTGAAGGTGTTAAGATAAACCACAAAGAACTATTAAATCCTCTGCTACACTGGAGAATTAATCAGAATCTACTTACAAAAAAACGTCACTATATCAGCAATGACACACATTTTCTACACATCTTTGTGAGGAGCAACTGCCCTACAATTCCCTGAGATTAAGCTGGTGCTATAGAAATGAGGTGTCAGAACTAGTGCATTAATATAATGCAGTGATTTCCCCTTTGAGTCAAAATCTACAGGAGTAACACACTAATGAGTCGACTCTTCGACTCTTTTTTAAAGTGAGAGTCGATTCGCAGTTTGTGAAGCATATACAATCATGTTAATTCAGAGATGATTGCTGTATTTGTCAATGACAATGTAGAGTAAAGCTTTTGTTAATAGGAAAGCAGAGTAAGACTTATTTAAGCACTTTTTAGTTTGTCAAACAACGTTTGTCAGTTATATAAAAAAAGACTGTTACTGAGTCATATTGGAGACAGATGATCCGGCTTTTATTGGTGATCCGACTCCCTTAAAAAGAGCCCATTCCCATTAGAAAATTCCCAATAACATGAATAAAAGAATATCAAAATAATTAAAAAGAAATAACACAAAATTCACAGATATCTGAATGTATCCACTGTGACAACTCCAGCAGGCAGTGATTTATGGTCTCATTTAAATAAAAAAAATATATATAAAGGCCATCTGCTGCCATCTAGTGGTAAGGTTTCTTAACTGCATTTGTTTAAAATTAAATATCTGAGGTTCTGGTCATTATTCTTTCGTTAGAAACCAAACTTCTGTTTTTTAAACCGCTTTTATTATGTTAATACTACTACTACTACTACTACTACTACTACTAATAATAATAATAATAATAATAATAATAATAATAATAATAATAAGAAGAAGAAGAAGAAGAAGAAGAAGAAGAAGAAGAAGAAGAAGAAGAAGAAGAATTAAATGTTCATTGTTAAAGATTAACTTTATTTGACAAACTTAACCCACAAATAATGTTGAATAATACAAAACAGTGCAAAGAGCAAGTAAAAAAAAAAAGATGGAAAACTTGTAAATAAGGCACTTAAATATTTATTTATGTTTATAGAAAACTCTTACTACATAATGTGTAATGTACGTAATGTGGCCCTAAGAAATATGTGAAGTGTCCGATATACAAGTCTTGAGTAAAGTGTTACTACAGAAACATTAATACAAAGCGTTGTCCAGGTGCTGTTGTCCAGGTGCTGTTGTCCAGGTGCTGTTGTCCAGGTGCTGTTGTCCAGGTGCTGTTGTCCAGGTGCTGTTGTCCAGGTGCTGTTGTATAAAATCAATCAACACCTTCTGACCAATCAGATTCGAGAAGTCCAGTGTATTGTAATATAAATGACTGTGGTTATTCCAACATCCCTTAGTTTCCAATACTGGACTGAAACAAAGGGTGGCTTATTTTAGTGACTGATTCAAAGCGTCATTGTATAGTTACAGGAATGCAATCCTTTAGTGTTTAAGTGCCTGTGAAATAAATAAAATAATTAGAAATAGAAAAAGTAAAAGTATGGTCTGCTATAGGAGCTCTTGATGCTGTTCTACACTGCAGTCTCTGAATCTGTCCTGTTCACATCCATCACCATCTGGTTTGGAGCAGCAACTAAACAGGACAGGAACAGACTGCAATGTACAGCAAAATCAGCAGAAAAAAATAATTGGTGCCCCCCTGCCCACCACCCCAGGACTTGTACCTTACAAGAACCAGAAACCGGGCAGGAAAATATCACTACTGACCCTTCACACCCTGGACACAACCTCTTTCAGCTCCTCTCTTCTCTCAGGCGCTACAGAGCTTTGGTTACCAAAACTGCCAGACACAGGAACAGTTTCTTTCCCCAGGCCCCTTATCACCCTGATTAACAACTCACCATAATTATATTCCCTGCTTCATATCTATAAGTACTGTATTATCAGGACTATCAGTCATCACGTCATCAGTATATGTTACACAATACTGCTGCTGGCACTTCTCACACTTTATGTACATAACTGATGTCATATATTCTGTATTCATATATAATACTCATACTGTCTATTGTATCACATCTGTATTGTCTTGTATAGTCTGTATTGTCTTGTATAATATAATGTTATTTATGTCTTGTACTTTTGAGAGTCACAAACAGCTGGAACCAAAGTCCTTGTGTGTGTCAACATCAACACACTTGGCTAATAAACCTGATTCTGCTTTTTTTTTTTTTTTTAGACAGGCGGACACGGTGGCTACCAAAGGTCCTTTGGCATGCAGAATGTGTGCGGGATGTAAAACGAGACATCACACCCGTTTTATAAACGACGTAATACCACTTCCGGTTCTCTCGCGTGCCCCTTAAGTCAAGATGGTGAGTGTATTTTCTTTTACAGCACATCGCAGATCGGATATTTCCGAACCATTTTAACATATTGTCGCTTTTTTATTGTCGAGTTTGTGAAATGAATATTTTAATATCATTAATTATGATTAGATGGTTCTTATGGTGCAGATCTATGATTATGTAGCACTAATGTAAGCGAGCGCGAGACCGGAAGCTGATGTGCTGCATCACTAGGGTTCTTTAGATGATTACAGATAAACAATTATAGCAGACCATATGAATGCATTTATATTTGTCCCAATTTTATGTCAGTTTGGTGTATACCAGTGTACATAAAGGTTGCTTTATAAAGTCCTGAGTTCAGCCATAAGCTCTAATTTCTACTTTCTAACATCACATAGCAAAGTGTTGTGTTCCTTTTGGACCACAGTAACATGTATTTTTTTTAGAAAGCACCACATTGTATTTTGCTTTTATTTTCTCTTTATAGTTGCATGTAATGTTGTGGCTTTTGTCCATGTGACTGACTGTTAAAATGCACTGATAATGTAGACACTTTATGTAAAAAAAAAAAGAAAACCTGGACTGGTATTTATTGACTGTCAGAACTAATTGCAGGTATTAATATGGTTAATTGGCACATAAACCCCAGACCAACCTATCCCTAGGTGCACATATTGTCTGATGGATTTGCTCTAATGTTTTCTAGTATGATTAACAGTCAACCTGTTTCCCCAGACCAAGAAAAGGAGGAACAACGGCCGTGCCAAGAAGGGCCGTGGCCACGTTCAGCCCATCCGCTGTACCAACTGTGCTCGCTGTGTGCCCAAAGACAAGGCCATCAAGAAGTTTGTCATCAGGAACATCGTTGAGGCAGCAGCTGTGAGGGACATCTCAGAGGCCAGTGTGTTTGATTGTGAGTAAAACTGTGGAGCTATTTCACACCTGTCAATCCACAATACTACTAAAGATACTAATGATAATCTTTAGCTTAATCAAATGTCTGCAGATCTAATGCTAGTGACTGCTGTGTGTGTTTACCTAACATGCTTCAGTTAGGTCCCTTTTAAATTTTCAGGGTCAGACTGGTCAATATGAAATGTTAAAAAAAAAGTCATGATGGACCTTCTGAGACATTGTGATTACTTCCCATGAAGAGTTAGTTAATTGTTAATAACTAGTTAATAGTTAGTTGATTTGTTGATAAAGGGTGTGTCTGAAATGTAGACAATGGTTACTTGCAAAGTCTGTATTCTGAGGCAGGTAGGCATTGTCATGTCCAAACAGTGCTGCAAAGTCTCTGGAATTTGTTTTATTTCTTTTCCTTGTCATTTTTCTCTTGTAGGTTTTTAGATAAACATTTGCATCTTGAGAAATTATCAATGATCACTATTTCACACACCGCTCACTACAGCCAAATATGTTAAACCTGTAAATGATCTGAAAGCTAACATCGTCTTGCTTTTTCTCTCTTGCTGTCTTTCTTACCAGCCTATGTTTTGCCAAAGCTGTATGTTAAGCTTCATTACTGCGTGAGCTGCGCCATCCACAGCAAAGTTGTAAGGAACCGATCGCGCGAGGCCAGGAAGGACCGCACGCCACCTCCTCGCTTCAGACCTGCGGTAAGTTTAACACAGACACACAGACTGGAGAGAAGTTAGAGAATCTGGATTTTGCTAGAAGGAATCAGTAGATGTTAACTCTACAGGTGTGCTAATACCTTCACTGATATTTCACACTGCTCATTTTGTTTTTTCTTTAGGGTGCTGCCCCAAGAGTTCCTGCCAAGCCCATGTAAATTGGAGCATTTTGCTGATGTTTGTACGTAAATAAATAATACCCCATTAAAACCATGTGGATTGTGTGTGGGGTTTTTTTTTCCTTTGCTTTTCTTCACACTTTAAAATAGGATAAATGGTCTCCAAAGAAAAGGATGTATGATGATGCAATGATTGCAATGAAGAATTCTCAAAAAAATTCTCAGATATTTCTTCTGAAAATGACCTTTAATAAATGGTAATGAAATTTTTGGCTTGTATCTGTTCATCACGAGAGCCTCCTGGTGGTCCAGAGGCAGGATCATTTGCCACAGCCTAGGTTCGATTCCCAGGCAGCGATCTAACCCAGCTATCTCAGCACCGGTCTGAAGCCTGGATAAAATGGGAGGGTTGTGTCAGGAAGGGCATCTGGTGTACAAACTACGCCAAATCAAATATGTGGACCACGTGATCTTACTCAATGAATTTTTTTTTGCTTTCTGGGCAGTTTGTCCTGCTATGGCTTTTATAAAATTCATTACTATGCTATAGCCAAATCATCTACTTTAAATCTCTTAATATCCAACAAATGATCACTGATTCCAAACATACACAAGATGGCATAAAAAACCGGAACGCTCCTCTTAATATTCAGAATGATTAACATTTCATGCCCATAAATTAAATAAAAACTCCAAATATCCTGGAGTTGTAACTGCTATGTAAAAAAATAAATGTAGTCACAAACAGTTGAATCCAAATTCCAAAACACACTTGGCCAATAAACCTGATTCTGATTCTTAATTACAGCCTCTGTACGTGGAGAGATGGGATTAAAGCTGGCTGACTGAGTCAATTCCATTGTTGTGGTCTAAAGCTAAAATCATGATCTTATCCAGCTCAGAGAATTTAACTCTTGACTACTGGATAATTAAAAAATAAAAAAAAATAAATCCTGAACCTGATTTCTATCACATTGACTTTTCTAAAACTGGCAGTAAATTGCATAATCAAATTTCCTGTGTTATGAACTATTACCCTTTAACAATATGTTAATGCAATTTTTAGGATTAAAAAAAACAGTAAATGTTAGAAGATTTAAGCAGTAGATGTTGCGGAGTAAAAAAATAAGCTGAAATTATTCATACACTCCTCGTTGTGAGAATCTCATTCCATCTGTCCATCTAAGATTTAAAAGACAGCAAAACTTAATTTTCAGATTTTTTTGGAAATAATGATATTCAGTCATTTCACACTTTTCTGCATATCTCGTGAGTTCGAAGCTTAACAGCACAAAAAGCAAAATGGAAAACAATAGCGGAGATGTTTAAGTGGACAGGAGATACGACAAACATTACTTTATTGGACATGAAAAATTACTTCAACTGAATGCTGGGTCACTCCTTAAAAACAAAACCAAACAACACCTCTTAAAACCAACACACCTTTTTAAAGAACATGAGGCAGTTTTTTTATTTTAACAAATTTGAGGTAAAGAGTTTTTTCTTTGTCATATACATTTTTTTTCACAAAGCCTTTAAAAACATTGAGCCCAGGAGAAAGCCTGTAAGTATGAAAGGGAGTGTAACCCCTGCCTCACGAAAATGCTCACACACTCGCACTTGCTTGTGATGGTTGCTTCACAGTTCATTTAAAAATATTCATTTAAGTTCATCACACATAAGGGTCAGGGGGGAAAACCTTTTGAGGGGAGAAAACAGAGGCTGTGGAAGAGGAACATGGGGGAAGATTTGCAGCCGATATACAAGCTGAACAGTTCCAGATTTCCAGCAAAACAAATAAGCACACATGCTACCTTCTGACTCATACATACCATGTACTTATTTACATAAATTCATTTCATTAACCATTAAGTGCATTGTGAAGTATCATATATTTGATGTTTTGTTTCTTAAATATCTTCAAGTACATTTTTACGTTTGGTAGGAGGAGGATGAATTCTCTTCAGCTATGAAGGGTGCAAAGCTATCGACTTAACGTTGTAGAGGAAATACTGGTTTTGGTCTCATTTAGAGTATACTTCAGAACTCATTCACTCTGGAGGCTTTCACTGGCATGGATCCAAACACACATTAAGATTAAGAGGTCTCCGGATGCATTTTAGCTAGCAGGAAGTCTAACACTAGATTAGGGGATCACACATAAGCAGGTTTGGGAAATAGCCGACCATCTTCACAAACGCCGAGTGACAAACATGCTACAACATCCAAGTATCCTTAAGCACTGTCCACGATTGAAAAGGCGGTACAGGAACGAACCTCAAACATGAAACTCTGATATTCTCAAAATTTGTTCATTGGTGCTTTATCTCACTTTGTGCAATAAAGGACTAAAACAGGCCACAATATCTTGCCAGGACGGTACAAAATTCTGCAATAATAATTTTACTCTTGTCCCGCAGCAATCTGTCGCCTTTGGGAATGAAGTGTACCATGATCATGTTATTTCGTATGCGACATGTTCACACAGGACAAGCGTACAGGATACAAGGCCAATATTAAGGGCAGAAGCCACACAAACAACCAAGCACCGATTTTACAACACAAGGAGAATTTTTCTGCTCTGAAACCCTTTGTGACAATTCCTTTCATTAGGAAAATAGTATTTATAGAACTTTAAAAACAACACACTGTTTGTCTTTATAACCTACATAGTATCAAATTTGTACTTATTTTTCCTAAATAGCATTTTTATCAGAAGTCAGTGCAATCGAGCAATTTCAGAAGGCAAAAGAATATGTTCCAAAGCTCAGTCACCATTAAATACAGTAGGATCTCCTAAAGCCTTTAAAAAGAGCCCCACCAAACCTGAACCCACCCCACCCTATCCCCATCTGCCTGCCCAACCCCACAGCCCCAGCGAAAACACTCACATTTAAGCAGAGAGTTAGAAAAGTGCAAACCTCCTCCGAGGTATCAACCCCTCCATATCATTCATCAGAGTCACAGAATGCAATATGGGTCTTTGTTTGATCTGCACCAGCAGGTTAAGGCTCCATTTACTGCGCTATGGTTTGTTACACCCGTTTGCAATCGCCTAGTGTGCAGCATTTAGCCCATTATATTGTGAACAAACGTACCTTATTAACTAAAGCTAGGCAATTGTTTCAACAACAGTTTTGTCGCACAGGCTGGATATAAGGGGGACTTCGTACTGCAAGTATGATGCAAAACGCTCCTCTATAGTCCTGAAGAGCAAATGCAATGAACTGTATCATCGCCACTGAGGTGAGGTCTTCTAGATAAAAACAACAATCGATTTCTGAGGCACAAAGGAAACCAGCAAGTCCAGGAATTGGGCAGGACCAAGGTTATCCACTGCGGAACGCTCCAAAACTAAGGCAAAATTTTTCTTCAAGTTAATTTCTACTTAGAAGACATTTAGCATGAACAATTTTATAATGTATATATATATATGTATATATGTATATATATATATATATATATACATATATATATATATATATATATATATATATATATATATATATATATATATATATATATACATATATACACACACTGTTTAATACCTGGCCTAATTTTTAAAACCACCTAATAAGCTCTGTGCCGTCTCAGGTTTAAAGACATGTTTTGTGGTGCCTTCTGAAACCACAACATTTAACAGCATACTCAATTCTACGAAATAACGCAGGGTTAATATAAAGCAACTACTTAAGGCAATGTGTGTGTGTGTGCTCCGTTTATATGGCTAACACACAAATCTCCTTTCTCTCTGAGTCATAGAGGCCTGCAGTTGGTGCTGCTACTTCATAGTTCTTTCCTTCAGTCCCTTGTGTCCTCCCTGAGTCCTCTAAATTCCACAGACTTTAAAATTACCATAAAAGGAGTCCAAACACAAAGTCTGTACACTTTAGACTATACTACAACTGTGGATCTCATTTCACTCTTTCAGGTCACTCACACAATCTCACACACTCATCACAACCTCTAAAATGCAGTACAGAAATGCTGCTAGCAAGATTTCACTGACCCCTGCCTCCTGCTGCAGCATGCTAGAGCACCAGGTTTCTCTATCTAACCCAGAAAAGGTAAACCCCACTGAAGAAAGGCACTTCTAAAGCAAAACAGGTGCGTCTTGCCAAATGGATTGATTTGGGAGTTAAAACAGAGAGTGGGATTCGGTCCCACGGTTCTAATCAAACTCCTCTAAATTTGATTTCTTTAAGCACAGGCAATACTCCCTGTGCACCTATGCCAGTTAGCCTTCAAAATCGAAAGCCTTCTGTTCACTAATACTTAAAGCAAGTGCTCAGTATGTCCCCCCTCCTCATCTGGTGCAGACCAAACTGGACTCCGTATCATCTGAAAGCAGCGTCTGTCCCTCCTTACCTTCTTCTTTCCCACTTTGAAATACCCGTCCTGCCTGCGTGCCAACCCTCCCACCCCTACTCCCAAGTGGTTCAGCCCACTTGGTGCTCTCCTCGGACGATGTGCGAGGAGAATTCATAGCGGTCCTGGCTGCGGTGGCCGCAGATGTTGCATTCGAAAGGCTGTCGGAAGCCATGGCAGCCCATGTGGATGGTGAACATGACGTGGTCCAGGAAGAAGATGCGACAGTGCTCACAGCGGAACGAGCGTACTGGCCGCCCCTCACCGTCCACCACCTGCACGGCCAAACTGGACGAGGGTGGAGAACGAGGGCCCCCTTTAGCCAGCAAGCCCGGTCTGTCTCGCTCCCCTTCCTTTTCTGTTTCTTTGGCGTGACTAGGACTGTGGCGCTCACGTCCTCGATGGTTAGCAGCACCAGGGCCGATGCCTTGCTCCTCTGTCGTGCTCTCGTTATCTGTGGAGTCCTGGCAGCCATTACTGGGTGAGGCACCGTGGCTGCGACCTGAGGGCACATCTTCATGGCCCTCGCCTGCCTCTCGGCCTGGCAGTACCATGTTGATTCCCCCTGCACAGTTCAGCCGCTGGCCCAAAGGTGTGATGTGGCTATAGACAGAGCTGATGACAGGGGTAAACTCGGACACACAAGCCGGGTGAGTAGGAGGCAGGCGCAGGGAGCGAGGAGACTCAACCTCTTCGCTTCCACCTCTTGGAGTGCGGAGGTAGTGGCTTCCCATAACAGCTAAAGCAGCAGGGTCACTTCCAGCATGAGAACCCATCGCATCCCGTTCTTTCTCCGGGCTGGAGTTGATTTCATAAGGTGCATCGGACATGTTCAGGCGCATGTGCTTTTCTCCTGCACAGACACAGCCATGGCTAAAATTAAGCATTTAAAAATTCACAAAATCAACTGTTGTTCCTGTCTAATTCTTTAATCTAAAAAGTAGAAAAATACATGAGATAAACATAATTATCACCTGATTATCACCTCCCATTCAGTCGAGTGAACTAAGCATGACCTCTGTGACTAGCAGCCTCACTATTTGCGTTGTGACATCTTAGTTACTTTTGAACATTTTTAACATTGTATGATTAATCACATATTAGGAAATACATTATATAGCTTTAGAAGGAGAAATACACCCCCTAGCTATAATCAATAACATATAGAGAAGAAATATCATATTCCAAACACTTCACTCACAGTCTAACTGCAAAATCTACTTGATATTAAAAACACATTAGAACACACACGGACATTGAAGGACATTGTTAGTCTGAATAATGTTTTGCCAAAAAACAATCACGTTTGTTAAATTACATGTTTTGATTTGTTTAAACACCCACACAGTTCAAATGTTCCTGATGAGTATTGTGTGGATGTTTAAACAAGATGTTTCAGGGATGTTGGAGGAGCTTTGTGATTACACGGTTTACACGGAATTCGACACTAGTGTTACACTTTGGTCATATGCCGTGTGGCTTTTACTTGACATCAATATTGCAGAAGCTATTATTGCATTTAAGGATTAACAGGAGGATTAGAGGAGTCTGTATAATATAAACCCACAAGCGATGGACTGAACGAAGCCTACCCAGAAACTTTTGAGGTGTGGAGCGCTTCCTTTTAGTGATGCTGTTAGCCACCCGTTCAATGAAAGTCATCTTTTCTGACAAGGGCTGGATCAGAGGATCAGCCATCACATCCATGTTACGACAATCCTCACCTGCACAAGGGGTGACATAAGAACATCACTCACAAACACACATACAGCAGGAGTCTGGAGTTGTTTATGATTTACCCTGTGCAGACTGCGTACTGTGGGCAGGCTGGTGGTCCAGACTCTGAAGGTAGCTGTGGCACCGCTCGCGATGCTCCTCCAGTGTGCTCTGCTGCTTGTAGCTGCGACCACAGTAACTGCACTTATAGGGCTTTCCCACAGTTGGAGAAGAAACTGAAAGAACGCAGAACATGACAATGCCAGACGACAAAACTAAAGCCTGTTCTAAAAAAAACCTAAATTGTTCTAATGATCTAATGATTCTAATGGTCATTCTTGATTATGGGGAAATTTAAATTTAAATTTCCACATAAACACTACTATATCAGAAGTAATGCTAATGATTAATGTGTGTATGTTTAAGTTATTGTTGTTTGCCTGAGAAATCAGAGCATTAGAATTTCTGGATGAAATCATCTGTCAAATATTTACTGCACAGGTTATACATTCATTCAATACACGAGGTCTTAAATTCCAACCCTAACCCTAAGCACTGCTTTATTTTGCTTAAAATGCGACAAACATAACAGCCTTGAAAAATGCTATGAATGTACTTCATTTTAACACACCGCTGCTCTATAATGGGAAAACATTTCATTCATGAATCTGCATACAAATATTTCTTTTTTTTGTTTTGGCAACGTTTTGCAAAGTTCTTTTTCTGAACATTTTGCAACCAATAGCACTAAAATATTCACGATCGATGCTGTGGATGAAAGTAGAGATGAAACGGAGATGGAAGAACCTGTCAGAAAGACAACCGTCTTTGCATCACTCTACCAAGCAGTCTGTTATTTTAGAGTGGCCACATGGAATCCACTCCTCTTTGCCTCTTTTGCCAAAATGTATCTACAGTAAAGCACTCTCTGGTTATAGCAATATATTGTTTGATGAAGCCAAAACTAAACTCTTTGGCCTGATGCCAAATAATGCATCTGAAGAAAACCAGGCGCTGTTCACTACACGCACAGCTCTGCCCCTAAGGTGAAGTATTTTTGCCTGATTTGGCTAGAAAATGCCTCGGTGTTTCCAGACTTCTTTAATGTACCTATGATGAAAGCCACTGTGTTCCTCAGGAGCTTTAAAACTGCAGAAAGTTCAATACCTCAAAAATTCTGTCCCGGGAGTTTACAGAAAATTTCTTTAATCTCATATCTTTTTTTTTTTTGCTTTGACATACACTGTGGGGATTTGTATAGGTAGGTTGTAGGTTGTATAGCCATAACAGAGGGTCTAAATTCTTATGTAAATAATATTGCACATTTTTAAATATCATTTAAAACTCCTTGCCACATGTATATACTATATAATTCTGTAGCTGCCTACTGTTTAAGTATTTTGGTCAAAATCAATTGATAATTGCTAAATCTACTTTACTATTAATAAATACTATACTACTAAAAACTATAGTATATTTTCATTTCAGCTACTATTTGGTCTGATAGTGAACAGAATAAACAATTTTTCCTGCCACTTTATACAAGAGTGAATATTGTACGTTCCAATAAAGTAAAAAAAACTTTTACTAGAACTAGAACTGTTTTTTAGTATTTAGAACTAGAACTGTTTTTTAGTATTTAGAACTAGAACTGTTTTTTAGTATTTTGGTCAAAATCAATTGATAATTGCTAAATCTACTTCATTATTAATAAATACTATACTACTAAAAACTATAGTATATTTTCGTTTCAGCTACTATTTGGTCTGATAGTGAACAGAATAAACAATTTTTCCGAGCCACTTTATACAAGAGTGAATATTGTACGTTCCAATAAAGTAAAAAAAAAATCTTTTACTAGAACGAAACACTTTATCTTCACTTTCCTCGAAATGTATGAATGCACCGAGGCGTTTTTCATCAATGATGTTCGACATTAGTAAAAATGATGAGATAAACAAGAGCAGTTGCGTCATTTCAGAGAATTTAACAACACTCGGCTGTCATTTCTCCGAACCATGCCATTTAGAAGAGCGTTAAAAAAGTAGCCTGCTGCACGTTACCTCGAGAACGTGCCTCAACATTTTGAAAACACAAGCAGGATATCCTGTTTTCATAATATTCTAAATGTCATGACTATATGACTAGAATATTCTGTGAGGTCAGAAATAACCCGCAAAATTCTATCCTAAGGCAGAGCGGCCGAATCTTTAAAGGAATTAATCAGGCAACAAATCAATAGTACATTCCCACACAGGCGACTCATTATGGCCAAGACTTTAAAGGGTGTTCAGTGCTACATTAAAAGACATGATTTCCTCACAACACATCTAGATGCCTTGTCTGTGTTGTGTGTGTTCACTCACCGGAGTGTGTGCGGAGGTGTCCTGTGAGTGCATCACGGCGGCGGCAGGCATAGTTACAAAAGGGACATTTGAAGGGCTTTTCACCAGAGTGGAGCTTGATGTGGCGCAGCAGGTTGCCCTTCTGTGTGAAGGACGCACCACACTGGTTACACTGGAATGGCCGCTCACCTATCAACCGTTTTTGTAGCAAAGGCGCCAAGATTAATCTCACAATAGGACATTTGCAATCGAAAAAGCAACACTAGTAAACTAATGTGACTGTATGTTTCAAATTTTGCAAACTATAAAGTGAATATATGTTTAAACAATTGCATGAATTTTACCTGTATGGCTGCGTTTATGTACCATCAGAACATTAGGGCCAATGCAGATCATCCCACATATATCGCACTTTAATTTCCCATTAGGGAGCCGAATAGGTCCAGGGGAACTGCTCCCTCCTTGACTGAGCATTCCTCCACCCGCATCTCCTCCAACCTCTCCACCAACCTCCTCCGCAATGTCCCCCTTATCCTGCTTCCATCCTTCATCCCTTTCTCCTCCTCCTCCTCTCTCTGCAAGTGGGGCACTACCTGCTTCTTCATCGCTGTAGAGCTCCACTTTGATGGAATTTGCTGGACAGAGAGCAGAATAAGCTCTTCACAAACAAGGTCATTGCAAGCAATAGACAAGTACAACAGTCTGTAGCTAGATTACGGACCACTGACGGAGCGACTGGGAGAGGAGTGCTGACTGTTGGGAGTGCTCACGGTGGGTCCCCTTAGCCCTGCGAAAAACTCCCTTTCTGTTGAAGAGTCTCCGCTGCCTGCAAAACAAGCATACAAAGACATACAAATCAAATGATGCAACCAAGCAGAGAACTGTACCAGATTAAATCAGCAGGAGTGCTTGGTACCTGACATGTAAGAACGGCCATTGCAATCGTCAGCATTCATTCTCACACCAGCTGCCTGGAAATGAAAAAAGAATCCACAAGAGATCTGAGCGGTTTGATTTTATCAGCAGTAGAAAAACTGCTACAAAATATAGTTATAAAATCACATTACTCTAGATGACTTGGGTCTAGAAGTTTCAAGACATGGAAATCTGATTAGTCTGTTGATTTAAACCTTATAATCTTTTCGTCTCTTCTCAGCAACAAGAGAAACGCATTTTTCATATTGAGCCTTGAGGCTTTTCTATATGATTAGGCAATTTTTAAATTCCTTATCAAAAATCCTAAATCCTACCAAAAGTAAATATCTCCTAGTTTCAATCACAGACCCAAGTCTCTGCCTAATACCGAGATCTTTGTCATGAAAAATACGAAGAAGCGGGGTAGTACGAGATGCCCTCCCCTTCATATGTGACCTATCAAAGAGCAGAGTGAGAAATAATCAAAAAGAAGCCGTTTATTACAAGGTCCTCCCCTTCAGGTGTGAGCAAAGAATTAAACAGCAGAGCTGAAAGAGCAGAGCTGAATGTGGCAAGCAGATATTCACAGAAACTTACCTTAGCATACAAAAATTATTCAGTCTCATTCACTGAGCTGCTAGAATAGTACGATTGCTATATAAGAAAAAAAGGGGGATTTTATCGGTTTAGGTTTCTGGATTAAACTTGAGATCACGTAGGGAAAAGAATCTTGATCTTAATCTGATCTCTGAATGACTGATCAGTGAGTACAGATTAATTCTTTTCTACATTCTACAAGTTCCAATTGAGCTGCTGTGCGTTCGTCATCTCAGGTGTTTATATCAGGTAGCATAGTACAGCTAGAAGTGTTGATGTATTTTATGATCTGTGTGCCATTTTGCACAATCTGGGATTAATGATAAATTGCCCCAGGCGTGGTGTGTGTGTTTATAGTGCTCTGCGATGGACTGGCATCCATGTGTGTATATTCCTGCCTCATGCACAGTGGCCCCAGAACAGACCAGAATAAAGTGGATACTAAAAGTGAGTGAGTGTTTAACTCATGAAGTTAACTCCAGGACACAGATATGACGATACTGGAGTGGCAAAGACGTGTAGGTTACAGTGAGTCAGAATCTCAGCTCTTGGATGTAGATACCTTAGAGGAAAAAAAAAGCGCCCAGATTTAGAAGAGCCACAAAACTGTTCACACTTTTGTAGACAAAAAACACCAGTGACATGTGTCACGTCCGCAGCACCTTCGCTGACATTCTGGCTAAAATCCAAATAACTCCACATGGGACGTATAGTGCACTACGTAAAGTGTAGAAGTCGTTGTTTAATAGCCTACGTAGTGGACTTGCATAGGGAGCAGGGTGCCATTTGGGATTCAGCCCCCCGTCTGGTTGAGCCGTAGCAGCTAGCTTGGAAAGCTAAGGAGCTAACAAAACGCGACAGAGCAGAAATAAGGTAAAGGCATGTACAAACTGACAAAACAAACTAAGATAATAAACGTGATAAGCTGTGTGAATGAAAAGACCTGATAATTACTGTGAAAATGCACGATATTTGGACGTGACAACCTGAAGCCTAATAATGTTTCTCAAGAGCCCGTCGGCGTTGCTATGGCAGCCACCACTCGCCAGATGCCGTTTAGCTTAGCTAACGTTAGCCGGCTACATAAACTCGCTCAAACACACCGTAAGCAGCTAGTTTAATCACCTAGTGTCACCTTCCGTGAACCAGCAGTATAGCACGCACCTGTTGAGTTAT
Source organism: Tachysurus vachellii (assembly GCF_030014155.1). Lineage (NCBI taxonomy): Eukaryota > Metazoa > Chordata > Actinopteri > Siluriformes > Bagridae > Tachysurus > Tachysurus vachellii. Next base: position 5,538,937 of record NC_083478.1, on the reverse strand, counting down.
TTTCCTTACCTGGCGATCGACTCTGGTTGCTGTATTTATATAACAGGAGCACTATTTGTTTTCTCCAGCGAAGGCAGCATCTCCGGGATCTTTACCTGAAATCCCAAACAACTTCCGGGCCTGTGCTGGGATTCAGACCTGACTAATCCAACTATGGAACTCACGATCAACAAATAATCACACTGAGAGCATCGATCCTTTGTTTTGAACGTGAGGAATGGACGGGATGTGTCGTAGAGGTGGCAGACGTTAAGTAAGGAATAAAAAAAACACAACAGGCTGCTGTTTTAGTAAAATAATCAACGACGGTGTGAAATCCCAAATGCATTATTTTCTTATAACGGCACATCATGAACCGTTTTGTATCTTTTACGCCATCGAAATTTGCCTACGAATAGAATTTTAATTTGTGAATGAACGTGATGTTCATACTTTTTGTCCGTTTATAGTTACATTACATTACATTAATATTGTGGAACGTCTGTGAGAGTTAACTAGCTCCTGATGTTGCTGGTTAGAACAAAAATGATCATTCTCTCACCAGCCTCTATTTGTTTCTCTCTCATACTTAATAATACAAGCAAATGCATCTTGTCATTTTACAAGTTCTAAGTCCTCTATCCACGACAGAAAACCTACTGACCATTCAAGATTAATATCATATAAAAATTCAAGATTAATATTAGATATATTAAAATGTGTTTGTATTTATCCCCGACGAACAAGTCTGAGGTGACTCGGATGACTGGCGAGGAAAAGCTCTCTTGAACGGTAAAGGAAGAAACCTTGAGAGGAACCAGACTCAAAAGGGAACCTCATCCTCATATGGGTGACACCGGAGGGTGAGGTTATAAATATACAATCCGACATTGTATTGATGAGATTGTTGTCCTCGAAGACCACAGGGAGTTGGTGTCTCCTCTTTAGTATAGCAGAGTCCAACTGGAGCTGGTAAACCTCTAGACGTCTCAGGATCCTCACAGAATCGGCATCGTCTCAGTGGAGGTCAAAAATCTTCATGGCGATGTGCTGACACTGGAGAATCTTTCCATAAATTTTAAATAAGCTTCACCTCACAGAAAGCTTAGCCATAATCATTTTACACTTTTCTTTGATAACCGTATATTTTTCGAACCCATTTATTATTCATTTTATGTAGATTGTCCACCATAGCCTGTTAATAAGTTGTTAGTACAGAAACAACCTGTGCATTAATGTTGATTGGTACAACAACTTAAATCTGCGCTCTTAATGAATATTAACAAATTCTGTATGATCAGATTTGAGGACTGAACAGCGCTGTGGTGAAAATTCACGTAACCAAGCTACTTTGGTATTATGTCATATACACATTAATGTGCAATTAACATTGTTCTGGCATTTATTTTAGTTCTCAATGTTGATATTATGGAAAGATGAAAAAATTATTAAATGCACATCATCTTGCATTCTATAGTTAAATGTAATGAAATATATCAGCTTTTATAGCATGTAATATCAGGTATAAGTGTGTAAATAGTGATCACTAGTATATATGGGATATTCAATTTGATATTCAACTTTAGATTTTGAGAGCAGTTAACTGCACACATACAATGCACTAGATTCTACTGGAGAAGGCTGACACAAACAGAATTATAATGAATGCTTTATGTTCTATAACTTTAACTCAACATTAGGTAGTTTGAAGGCATAAAGCTGCACATCTGGTATTATTAACAAAAACACTGTTTTTAGACATTTTCTATACATAATAGTCTACATGTGTACAAGTATCTAATTAATCTTTAAATTATAATTTATATAATTTCTTATGCTCAACCAAAGAATTAAAACATGTTTTAATATATAAACTATTATAAAATATTATACATAATAATCTAAAATATTTTAATAAAAAACTGTTTATTTGGGAGGCTACTCATCTAAACTGAATAAGAAAACGAGCTTGGATGCAGGAAATTATTATTGTTGTTGTTTTTGATGGTGTTGGTGGTAGTATAAGTCATAATAGTAGTTTTTATGCAATCAAAAGCAAGTAGTAGTATAAAAATATAAAAAAAATCTAAGCTGAACATTTACTCCAAATTATCTGTTTAATTAAATAATTTATACCTATCTTTGATTGCCTGGTTGCAGCAGTAAATCTACTTCTTTAAGTTTGTTTGAATAAAAGGCATCTGCTAAATGATTTAACAGACAAATAAAGACAGATCTTTTTTAAGTAATGCAACAATGGGCAAATAATATTTTCTTCAAAGAGGCAAATTTGGCTGAATATTTGATAATTCATTCAGTGAGTTGTGGGTGCAAGAGAAACACTCTCAGCTGTGTTTTGTATATTGTATATGACTGGGATGTTAATAAAGCTCTGCTTGACTTGACATCAGTCATTGTTTAATCCTATTTAGGGTCAAACACAAACAGAGATAGCCTAAAGTAAATTTTGAGTCATGAAACCGCCTTACCAACATGTTTTACAGAAGTGGGAGGAAACCCAAGCATCTGGAAGAAACTCACATAGACATGGAAAGAAGGTGCTGTGTCACAGTGCTGCTCAAAAAACCATTCAGTGTGAATACAACTTTGTGTTGTGAGCAAAAAACAAAGGAATTATACAATGCCTTTATTTTCAAATGTAATACGCATCAGCATGTAATTTTTATGCAATTATACTCCAGAAAGTACACTTTATAACCTCTGGATGGCAGACTACACCAGACATGCAGTCTAAAGTCATTTCCTGCTTTGAGGCTTATGTCTGTGGAGCAGCGTCTCATATGCATCATTGATTTTAATGAACATCTCTTCTGCTTCTTGTTTCTTGTTGGGGTTCTTGTCTGGGTGCCATAATTTAGCAAGCTCCCTGTAGCTGTGAGCAATCTCCTCCAGCGTGGCTCCCTCAGACACTGACAACACCTAGAACAGAGGAGAGAACTCAGACCTTGTACAGCTTAAGATATTTATAAAGGAAAAGAGAGTGCATAGGTTATTGGAGATTATTTATATCACTTTCAGAAAGAAAACTGCAAATTTTTGACTAGACATTTTATTGCTATAAATACAATTATTTAGTCATCTTAATTTTGTCCTAAAGTTATGCAAACTGAAAATATTTGACTTGTCTATTACAGATAGCAGAAAAGGTAATAAGGTAAGACATAATAAGGTAAGAAAACTGTGAATTAGTCCTTTAATGTGTAATGCATTTTAATTGAGAATCTATAAGAAGGACTGTGAAATATCTGTAGAAAAACCCATTATGCACCAGTGCTATTGATTACTTAATTGTAATTGCTACCAGTAAGACAAATCACGGATTTAGTCCCGTATTAAATTATAATATTTCTATTGTATCTATAGTTGCTCATGGAGTTTTATTCCCAGGCAGATACTCCACATAATTTGAAGCTAATAATAGAGGGGAAAGGGTTTCTGTAAGGAAACTTGTAAAGAATGGAAAATAATAGAAAAACTTTCAGGGCTTTGTTACAGTCAGTAATTTTTTTGTCATGGGAAAGTCTTCAGGACAGAGGATTTTGCGCTGTCCTGTTTCTCGTTGGCATAAAAAGCTGCATCTTTTTCGTCTTATTATCACATTAAAATAGAAAAAAAGACAGTCTGGTGAGGGCATGACTTCTCTAGCTGCTTTAATAAAAAATTCTGTTGTTCATGAATAGATGAAACATTCCATATCATAGAACATGCTGCTATAGAAATATGATCAATGTTGTTTTTTTCCTTTATAAATATTCAAATTTGATTTATAAAAAAAAATTCTCAGTTAGTTTGCTGTAATATGTCTGTTGTTGCATGCACATTTTCACAATCCATATATATCATGTACGTGTACCTGTGTGCTAGAGTAAAGAAAACACTAAAACATGCAGAGCATGTGTCCTCCAAGACCAATGCAAGAAATAGCACATTAAAATACAACCCAGTTCCTTTCTTACTTCATACCTGCTGAGGGTATTTGAGCAACAGCCTCATAAATCTGGATCTTTAGTTTGTGCTTCAAGCTTAACATGGGCTTTGAGATGAGATTTAACACAGTTGATTTGACATCTAACACAGTTTATTTAGCCTCACCTTCATTGCCTCAATCTCTCTTTTGCTGTATTCATTGAGAAGTATTTCCAGAACCTTCTTCCAGCTTTCCTCATAGTAACTTCCTCCAGTCACTGCGCACAATATCCGGTATGGCAACAGCAGAAAGAACTCCACAACCCCTCTGAGCCAAGGAACGAACCAAAACATGTCAAGAAATGCTGCCACACAGTCTGAAATGTAGTATAAAGTAGCTGTTGTGTTGTGAAAAATGCAGTATCCCAGAGGAGCGGAGAAAGCCAGCAGAGCTAGGCTAAGGCGATAGACACGAGGTCCTAGGAAACATAGAAATAGAAAAAATACATTTAACAGTGACAAGAAGAATGAAATTACAACATCACAAGAATACTAATATGTTTATTTCTCATATTGTAAATGAATTAAATTATATATTTTAGATCAGATATGTGATTTGGATTGTGTTTGTATGTTTATACGACCAACCCAGTGGCTCTGGTGGAGATCCAGCATGTTGGGGAGCTTTAAACTTTCTATGCTGTGCGGCAGTGACACTAGCTGCTATGCTGATGGGAAGAGGTGAGAGTTTGCTGCCGTAGAATATGGCCGAGGTCATGATACATGCAGTGAGGATCTTCTGTGGGTCAGACGTTTGTTGACCAACGCAGGACACGAGGTGAACCCCTGCACCAACACTCAATGGCAGCACAAGCAGGTAGAAGAAGTTCAGAGAGTTCAGACTAATCAAAGCAAGTGATCCAAAGTAAATGCCAACGCAAACCTGGCCAGCAACACGAACCAAGCCAACTGGTGGAGGATTGCCGGATGGACGTCTAACTTTCTCAGTCTCTTTGTTGGCTTCGCTCACGTAAGCTGGGATTCGGAAGAACTCTCTGAGCCAGCCGAAACCAAAACCACCCAGAGTGAGTATCCACAAGAGAGCATGACTATCCCTCCCGAGGTACAGGTGATGAAGTCCCAGTGGGCCTCCCACTGCCCAGAGGGCGTAGGTTGTTATTAGATGCTTAGGCATAAGAGCATCTTAAAAATTTCATCTAGCAGAAGAAAACACTTCTCTTCAATGATAAGAAAAATTTTGCTAACAATCTGCACACACAAAAACAAACAAAAAATGCTAAAATAATATAGTACAGAGACATCAATGTGAAGTCAGAGCTTTATTAATGCATTTTATTTTTAACATTCACTTTGAGTGACATGACTGATGGTATCTGCAACTATAACTCAACACAACCTGTCACATTTTACTTACTCTGCCTGAGAAAGAAAGCACTTTAACTTGCTAAATAAATTCAGAATAAATAAACCACTACAATAACACAATTACAAATTTAATAACATGACATCAACTACTACGTCAACTACTGCAAACATATAAATTAATAATTCCCAACTACTTGTAATTTTCAGTAAGTTTATATGTAAATATGTTTTTCAAGTCACGAGTCACAATACCTACGTGTAGATGGCTTGTAAAAATGGCCAGTGTCTTCCTTCAGTTTCACAACTGACAGAAATATAATTGCTCAAAATAATACACGTGGATTCAAAGTTGCTCAGGCATATTACAAAGACAAAAAAATAAGTTCAGTGAAAAGTCTAGGAGTTTCTCCCACAAATCTGCTCCAAACTCGCCTGAAATGAACACCATCCATATTGGTGTCAAATTAGACTTTGGACTTTGGAAGATAAAATTGCAGCAGTCTTTGTAATGTTAACGTAATACACCCTTGCTGATCAAACATTAAAGGTTTGACAGAGCTCTGTCTGTACATGAATATCAAACTCTTTTGCTGAACTATTAGGATGTAAACAGAAGTAATACACAACACATTATACATTGATTAAACTAGAGATCAGCACCATTCAAAACACAAGAGAAATTTTTTTTCTTATTTTTCAAACTACATTCAGGTTCAAAAAAGTTTTTTTTTTTTTTGCCTGGAGCACCCAATTTTTTTTGGCTTGTCTTGACACTTTTATTCAAATAACTATCTTGTTTTAATTTTAACACTTTCCAGCAAAATTCATTCAGTATTCTGGTCAGGCTTTTGGTGGCTCTGGAACCTTCCCCTGGAGGAAACAATGTAACACAATTATTTACACCTCAGGCCATTTAGAGTTACTGACTGATCCATTGTCATGATTTTGGATGGTGGGAGGAAATCTCACATCCTGGAAATCCTGGCGGATTCACATACTGGCGGATTCTCTTTGTCGACTTCAGTTCGGCTTTTAATACTATAATTCCGGAAATTCTCCACTCCAAACTCCTAAGGCTCACTATACCCACTTCCATCTGTCAGTGGATCACCAGCTTTCGGACAGTCAGCACTGGCGCTCCACAGGGATGTGTCCTCTCCTCACTTCTATTCTCCCTCTACACTAATGACTGCACTTCAAGTGACCAAACTGTTAAACTCCTGAAATTTGCAGATGATACTACGCTCATCAGTCTCATCCAAGATGGCGATGAGTCTGCATACCGGCAGGAGGTGGAGCGACAGAACAGTCTAGAGCTAAACACCCTCAAATCTGTGGAGATGATAGTGGACTTTAGGAAAGTCCCTTCAACACTACTCCCCCCTCCTAATATCCATTAGCCCGGTGTTATCTATGGAGGCCTTCAAGTTTCTGGGCACTACCATTTCCCAAGACCTGAAATGAGAGTGCAACATAAACTCCATCATCAAAAAGGCCCAGCAGAGGATGTACTTTCTACATCAATTAAGGAAGTATGGTCTGCCACAGGAGCTGTTGATGCATCTCTACATTGCAGTCATTGAACCTGTCACATCCATCACCATCTGGTTTGGTGCAGCAACAAAACAGGACAGAAACAGAATGCAACGCACAGTAAAAACAGAAAAAACAATTGGTGCTCCCCTGCTCACTCCCCAGGACTTGTACGACACAAGAACCAGAAACCGGGCAGGAAAAATCACCACTGACCCTTCGCACCCTGAACACAACCTTTCAGCTTTGCTTACTAAAACTGCCAGGCAAAGGAACAGTTTCTTTCCCCAGGCAATCACCCTGATCAACAACTCACCATAATTATATTCACTGCTTCATATCTATAAGTACTGTATTATCAGGACTGTCAGTCATCAAATCATCTGTATATGTATTGTATGTATCTGTATACATATTGTACAAAAAGCATAATATTGCACAATATTGTTATTTGCACTCCCACACTTTATGTACATAACTGATCGTTCATATTCTATATTCATATTTAATACTCATTCGGTCTATATTGTATATCATTGTCTGCATTGTCTTGTATAGTTTGTATAGTATAGTGTTATTTATGTCTGTACTTTTGAGAGTCACAAACAGCTGGAACCAAATTCCTTGTGTGTGTCAACACACTTGGCCAATAAATCTGATTCTGATTCTGATTCTGATGTGAAATGCTGCCTAACATCATTATATTAAGGCAATTTATGGTAATATAAAAATTCCCAAAAGGACTTCATTCTACACAAAAAATGGTCTGAAAGATGAGCAGCACATTGGAAATGGTAATGGCACAAATGGTAAACAATATGCTACCTTATTGCAGACATGATTAAATTCCTAGTCCCATTTACAGTCCCATCAAAAACTATTAGAATGGCAAGGTCAGAGTTCTTTTTTTTTTTTTTGCTGTAAACCAAAGACAACTGGGTTTGAGATCAAAAGATGGATATGAAATGAGAGTTTAGGATTTGAAAATTAGTTCAAGATGTGCTTGAGATGTGTTAAATAACCTAAAACATGGAACCTTTTGCATCAGTCCATCCAAATTTTAGGTTAGCAAAAATAAAGGAACTAATGTCTTAAAGTTAATTAAAGTAACAATGACATAGGATTGCATATCTGTTGATTGAAATAGGTTTATCATGCCTGTCACTTACTGACATTACGAAATTGTTGGTTTCTTCTTTTGTGACGCTTGTCCACACTTTTAGTACTGCCTTACAGTTTGTTTAAAAAAAATGCTATATTAACTCATGAGGTGAAACCGACGGACGAAACACATGTGGGTTAGAAGAAACACGTCAGTCACATGTTTCAATATCCTTGCTTGAGTTAAATGGTGGGTGGTCTCATAAAAAATGTGTTAGGTTCTATGTTGTTTAACATATGTATATATAATTACTGGATATAAAATATGAAAAGTTGAAATTGATTATGAATCATCTTTTAATTATCTTTTGAGAAAAATGAACTGGCCATGCCATTCCAATCATTTCAGATGGGACTGTATGTATAATTCCATGGCCTAAACAAGGTTTTAGAGGACCCCAGGTGCTTGTGTTCTTCGAGGAGGAAGATTCTTAGCATACCACAGACTTACTGAGGCAGGTGTTCAGTATTCAGTATTGTTGCCTCCGTAGAGAGGTTGGGGTGGGCAAAGGATTAATAGTTACACACATGGCTTCAACTAACATACCAAACTGATCACTTCATTAAATCTTTAACAAAACCTATATACCAATAACAATAGGTATATGTAACATGTAACGATACCGATTAATATCTATATCTATATCTATCTATCTATCTATATCTATCTATCTATATATATAGATATATATATATATACACTATATGTGTATATATATACACTCACACACACACACACACATATATATATATATATATATAAACAGCAGAAATCTCTTTATAGAAAATATATATATAAGAGATTTCTGCTCTTATAATTTACACATTTCTCCTCAAAATAAATACATAAATAAATGAAATAAAATTTAGCAGAACTGGTTGAAAGAAAAATTTATTTACAGTACAGAGAAGCAGAAACCTTTGTCTCTGAGAAAGCCACGCCTATTTTATTTTAAACACAGATAACCCCGCCCATTTCTCCGCCCCCTTCTAACGCAACCCCCCATAGAAGGCGTAAGAGAGCGTGGGTCAAAATGTTTGCAGTGTGTTGGTGTTTTCTTACGAGTAATGAATGCACTCGTGTTTTTTTTTTTATAGCTTGTACACAACAGTGTCTTTAAAGCTGTAGAAATGTAGTTTAGGATCACCTTCGCTTGTAACTTCTCCGGTTTAATGAGAGTTAACGCGGGTTAAAGACAGTCTGCATTAAAACAAACACAACTTCTTTCTGGTTGAAGCTTAAATGCCTTTATGTTCATTTCAGCTCCTCGGGATGGAAACAAACGACGACGTGTCGCTTAGAGAGCAGCTTTTCCACGACAGGGTCCGAGAGATCATAGTAAGTTTTATTGTACAAACAACTTTAACATAATCACATGGACCAACAAAGATAACAATAACAACAAGGTGTTTGCTGCATGTTGAGTGATTTGAGCCTAATGATTGTGAAATGCCCGAAAATAAATAATTAAAGAAGAAGGGGGAGGGAGTCGATTCAGGTACTACATTTTGGGACATTCTGTGCTTTTTTCCTAGTCTTGATATGAAACCATAAGCATTAAACGTTTTACTGTGTTTTAATATCGGCATAGTATCCACAATATTAACATAGTATCTTAATATTCACTGTGATCATATTTTATTAGTTATTTATGGGATGTGGTAACACTTGGACTACTGATCAGAAGGTCATGGGTTCGAATCCCAGATCCACCAAGCTGTCACTGCTGGGCCCCTGAGCAAGGCCCTTAATAACCTTCAATTTCTCAGTCGTAGAAATTAAAAAAAAAAAAAAAAGTAAGTCACTCTGGATAATGGTGTCTGTTAAATGCCATAAATGTAAATGCAGTTAAACTCTTTGCAGAATTTAAGCATAAGGGAACCGATGCATTTTTCCAAGCACCAGGGATCTTACGCGTAACATATTTTTGCTAGAAATCGAAATGGAATTTCAAAAAATGTATTTGAGGCTTGCAAATTTGTGAGATAATCAGCCACCTGCGGTGATGTCTTTTATTGGACTTGTCCTTGTGTAACGCAAAGTGAACTTCAGTCCTGAAGAAACTTACGACGAGGCAACGATGCTGACCTTTACACTGGGACCGCACAAATCTTACACTCAGCAACTTTCCGATGTCTGCAGTGAATAATTCTAAACGTGCATAATGTCAGACACAAATCAGGTTGAAATAACATCAGTGTTATTGGTTAGATCCAAGTCAGTTGAGAAATTCAACCTGTAGCTTGACTCAGCTCTTGCAGAAGCAGATCAGTGTCTGATGATCTCCACAGATGATAGTCTGCTGTCGGTGTTATAATCTTGACCTGGCCTATGTAAAACGTGTGATCGTGGGGTTATGTAAAACTGAACTGGATTTGTTTTTGCTAGTCATGTGAACATGCACCTTCTATGCTCTCCTGAGACTCATTCGTGCTGGATGTGGAATATTTGTTCCCATAATCATAACATTTGCAAAGTCTTACAAGTTTAAGCTGTAGTTATTGAACTCAGCAAATCTTTGTATACACGTGTGTTGATACAAGTCAGAAATTCTGCGCATTAATAATGGTTACAAATGTTGGAAATGTCTGTACTATTGCATCCTGCTTGCATTACTGCTTATACACAGTGTGATGAAACAGAGTTGTGCCTATTTGTAGAATTTGTTTTTGGAAATTGCACACTTGAGACAGGATGAAGTAAAAGAGTGGGGGGAATCGTGACCCCATGATCGTGTTTGTGGGCGTACAACATGCTGTTGTATGATCCAGCCTGAATAACCAGGTTTTGCCAGGTAGTTTGGTGAGCAGCGATCCTCTTCATGAATGGGGTCTGTTGTTTGTATATTTAGCAAGAAGCCTCAATAAAAAGAGACTTTACATACTTGTGGTTGGAGTTGGTTGGAAACATAATTAGGGTTAGGAGTGAGCAACATGGAAAGAAAACTACATTAGAGAAAAAAAATGACATGCTCTTCCTTGCAATTTAATAAACAAGTAAGTGAATATAATAAGTGAATTCTTTATTATACTAGAAATCATAGTAGTTATTTATCTATTAAGTGGCTGCTTTATCTTGGTCAGAGTCATGGTGGATCTGCAAGCCATCACAGGAAGACTTGATATCAGAAAGAAAGTTAAGGGGTTATTTCAAATAGCCAATCCACCCACCACCTTTTTGATAGTGAGTCCAGAGACAACGTCCAAAGCCTCAAACAAACAAACAGTAACCTGAGCTCAGGATTGAACTGGCGGGCCCTGGAGCTTTAAAGAGTTGACTACCTGCTACACCACCATATTGCAATGTAGTGACCTTAGCTAATGCTAGCTTTCAGAATCAGAAAGATCTTTATTGCCAGGTATGTTTTCACATACGAGGAATTTGTCTTAGTACAGAATCTCCACTGTGTAACAGAATGACATTGACATAGACAGTTTGTATGTGCAAATTGAAATGTGCAAATTGAAATATAAATGAATAGTGTTGTGTGTTCCGTGTATGTTGTGTTCATCAGATGGATAGCCTGAGGGAAGAAACTGTTCCTATGTCTGGTCGTTTCTAGCAGTAGCTATTATACTTTTAATAATGATAAAAGTTAATAATAAAAAATGTTAGTTCAAAAGGTAGCTCATGTCAGGTTAATTATTGTATTGTGTTAAGTAAGCCAAGCATGTGCATTGAGCTTAACTATTGTGTCATTTTAACTAATTCTGTTTAACAATAAGCAAACGACACAAAATCAGTGACAGTGATTGTGATCAGGGTTGATTTGACATTTTCTTCTCCTTTTTTAGAACGCAGTAAAGCCATAATTTATCAAAATGCTCGCAGATATATAGAACCACTGAAATCTGTAATTACCAAGGCAAATATTACAACATTTTATAGTTGCTTTTTAGCTTAATGTTTTATTTAATTGAATTCACTGTGTATCAGAAAAACATTTCCAAACCTATTTTTTGTCTAGTTCGCTGTTAACCTCAGGTACAGTATTTAACCTGCTGTTCCTGTTCAGTGCTGTTGTGTCAAGTCCTGAATTAGGAGAAAAAACTTTGTTTGGTTTCTAAGCTGCTTCTCCTCTAATGTAAATAGTTAGTAGAAAACATAAGCTGCTCCTCCTTGTAGGCTTTGTCATAGTGCCAATGAGACTGGGTGGATGGGTGACGTTAGTTGTGGTGTATTGTCTTCTAAAGCCATCTGTCACTTTAGGGTGGAAGTATAAGTTCTTTTTTTTTTTTTTTACAGCCCTGATTCAGGTAGAGAGATTGTACAATAGTTACACAGTAAAGCATCTGAACACATGCTTTACCAGTCACGGTCATAGTTATCTGGCTTTTTTTGCTGATGATTGCATTTTGGAGTTGAAATTTCTGTTTCCTGCTTTACTTCCTTTCTCAGAGTTCTTAATACAGTGTCACCTGGAGTGGCAGGATGTGATTTTGCTGTGCATTGAGTGTCTCTTTGCGTTGCTGCCCCAAAAACAGGCAAAAAACGACCCCAGATTTTGTATTTATACGTGTAATCAATTATTTGAAGTGTACAAAGCAATTAAATCTAAAACAGGTTTAATGTCAACATCATGGCATCGTGCCACTGTATAGTCAAAGGGTTAAAGAACTGCAAAAGGATGTTCAAGTAGTTCATTTTTTCTTGCCATACTTTCTGGATGAATGTGTTGAAACATGCATCGCTGGCTAGAGAACAATGACAAAATACCAGAAATACAGTAGTGATGAAAACTACTCCATTACATCTGATTTTCTTGCAGTATGTAAACATTTATTGTATTAAAACTGAAATGTGTTGGTCAACAACAGACTACATGTTACAGGTCGTCAGACAAATAGACATTTGCCCAGACTGTTTAAATGCCATTGTGATCATTCTTTTAATCCTGGTCAGCCACTTTCATCTGGTTTTACTAGCCACTGGGATTTGAGCCACAATCCTTTCCATCCTTTCCAGAATCCTATCCATCTGTTGCTGCTCTTTCATTTCCTCTTTGTCATTCATGAAGTTTTAGCACAGATTCCAGACAATTCCAGTTTTGCCTATTAAAAGGTAAAGCGGACCTTTTATTGTTACATGAAATTAATTACATAATGTTTTCCTAATAAACAAAACATCCTTGGTTGGCTGTAGGGCATTTTGACCCGTGTCAGTTTGTTTCATGTCAGAACATTGATAAGTACAGGCAGTTATTCAGGTTTTTCCTCGGAAAGAAAAACAGTTCATCCTGTGAGTCAGGATTATTTTTGCTGTATGTGCTAGTGGAATAATCAGTCATTCAGCTCTTATTTAATCAACCATGCATGTAAATATCGACTGTTACTTCTCCATATTAATTGTCAAGTGGGTTTGACTATGTAGTTTAGTTTATTGGTAGGTATTTAATGTTTAGTATTTCAATCATTTCAGTCTCTCTTTTCCTACTTTTTTTTTCTTCTAGTTAAACACGGGAAAATAGTATCAGCCACATGGCAACACTATTTGCACTTTTAAACAAAAAAAGGGAGGATGTGTATCAGACTTGTCACACTCTGATAAGGCTGGAGATTGTACCAATGCGGCACTGTCAGAACCTAACAAGCTACTGTAACTAGTTCTCTAGCAGTATTTTTCTTTTCTTCTTTTAATAGCTGAGTCAGCTAATTATTGAAAACATTTCATATTGTTAGCCAGGTCTTTGAAAAAGCTAATAATAGGCTAAGTATTGTGTTTTGTAATCACCCTAACATAGGACGTATGCTGGTAAGCGATCAGTTGCACTACTACTGCTGTCTATCTTCCATTTTGTCCTGTGTTATAACCCCTTGCCCTGGGTATGCCATGTATTCATCTCTGACTTTGTATCGTCATGGCTGCATTGTGTTCTTAACACTCCGTTACAGCCAGATGCCTGGCCTGCTCAGTCCTTTATTAGCTTCACATTTACGCACGTTCTCTATTGATAAGCTGTCTGTGTGTATGGTCAGCTGTGAATGAACACGGCATGGTGCAGGAGTGATAAGCTTGCGATTGCATGGGTGTGGGTACAGGATGATGGGAGGTTTTCCAAGAGCTGCTTTTTACTCTGGATGGTAATAGAGCTTATTTCCAACACTGATAATGTACTAAAGGCAACTCTTCTCAGATCCATATAATGTAAATTCTGTTCTTATTGAGAACCTGTTGATGTAATAACACGTTTTTCTTTCACACTTAGTTACACAGTTAATCATATTTAATGTGATCTTTTTTTTTTGTGAGCTTCAAATTTAGTTCAGATTTTGTTTATAATCACTGCACGTTATACAGTCATGTATTATGCATTTTCCCCCCATTTAGTAGATTTAGTCACTGTTCAAGCATTTTTCAAACCTGGTAATTATTCTTCATTTATTTTTTTCATAGATTTGTGTGCAGCTATTTGTCTGCCTATATATCTTGTCCTACCTCATTCTGACACACTACAAGAAGAATGCCGAGTTTGTTACTGGTAAGTATAGTCGCCCTGGGCACTTTCTCATCATAAATGCTGTTTTCTGTATTGCACATGCATTATTTTAAGATGCAGAGTAAGTTATGCGTAGTGTCAAAGCATTAAAGAAACACTAGAAATCTTTTGCTTATGTTTTGGATCGTTTATACCGTATTTTCGCTTTGTATTGCAGACATGTTAGCCTATAGACTGAGGTTGTCTGCATGTGAGCGTTTCTGTCACAGGGATGTTAAGATGATATGCTAGGATCAGTGTTGCAGATGCCAGTGGAAGGGCTTTACGCAATGTCCCTGTCAACATGAAGTGGTTGGGGGTTGTGAAGAATGTTTCCGTGAGATAATAAACACACGGCTCCTTACCTCCAACTTCCCCAAGCCTGACAACATGCGTCCACTTATTCTGTTTTATGGAGACACAAAGCACCACTTGTTTGCTCCTTTAATAACAGCAGGTTAATACAACAGAGTCGTTAGATTGCTTGGAGATTTTCCAAATTGTTCCCAGATTGATTGTCATTTTGGCACGAAGTCATCCAGAAATCTGCAGAAGTTTGTTTTGCTGTTTCAAAGTTCTCATGCATTTTGCCTCGTGGCAGAATTGAATTGCGCAAGCTTTGTTAATCTCAATTCCTAGGAGCCAGATATTTCAGATTTCCTCTCTGTGAGATGTAAAATGTGATTTGTATTTTTATTTTTTTTTTTAATCAGTTTTTTAACCTACAACTTTGTGTTACATCTTCTCTAAAAAAAAAAAAAAGCAAGTTATTACTTTGTTTGATTATTTTGTCAGGTTTAACTGCTATTTCATAAGCGTGCAGCCATTGTCTTGCGTTCTTTCTGTAATTTCTTTGTATTTCTTCCTTCCTTCAATAATTGTGTCTCTATTATTATATCTGTGATTTCATAGTATGTTTTGCTGCCTGTTCTTTTGATTTGCTTTTTTTTTTCATTCATACACTGTTTTGTCTTATTCGTGAGTTTCTCCTTGCTTTTCTGTCCTTAACTGTCTCTGTCAGACTCTGTCTTGTTATTTGTGTCTTGCTGTCTGTCTTTTTTTTATGTCTTTGTCTCATTTCCTGCTGTTTTTCAGGTCTTTCTGATGACCTGTCTTTCTCTGTCTGGTTCTATTCATCTGCTTGTCTGTTGCTGTCTGTCTACAGTTCTGTAACAAATTTGGTCATACTGCTTGAATAACATTGAGTAAAGGAAGGAAGCTTGCAGATCAGAACAATTTGACTTCAACATACAAAATTTCGTAAGACTTACTTAATGCACACTGACAACGTCATTGTGATTTTTGTTCTCTCTCTCTGCTTTATCTCCAGATGACGTTGAGGATGCCACTGTGAATAAAATTGCGTAAGTAATAAACTGCTTCACATGGACTATTGGAACAAGTGTGTTGAAGTAATAAAAAGACTCGCGAGCGCACGTGTGTGATTTTTCTCTGATTATCTCTGTGTTCTGATTGTTAATATCTGCACTGGTTTGCACTTTGTCCCTCCATCATGGTGTTTTGTCTCCTCATTTTATAGCTGGACTCGTGTCACTAACACACACTGTTCTTTTCTTTGGCTTTGTGCCCTCTCTAGGCTGTGGTTGTGTACGTTCACTCTCTCTGTAGCCATGGGTGCAGTTCTCCTCCTGCCCATCTCCATCCTGTCCAATGAGGTCCTGCTCTCTTTTCCACACAACTACTACATGCAGTGGCTAAATGGGTCGCTTATCCACGGTACACAGAAACACACACACTCTCACAAAAACACGCACACACACTAGCACATGCAAGCATCTAGAACGTCAGTTAATGACTGTGTTCAGATTTGATTGATGTAAAAGCCGAAAGCACAATCATAAAAAGTGTTGATTGACATTATAGGCCTGTTTTCTTGGTATCAGGCCAGGTGTTTGCTCATACAAATCATGATTGACATTCACTTGTGAGCACTGGCACTAACAATCAGAGCCAAGGCTCTAGTAATAACAATGGTATGTGCTAAATTCAGTCAGCACGTGCAAATTAATTTTCTGTTACTTCACCGTGGCTCAAAAGATTTCTAGTAATATTACCAAAGACACTGTATTCCTATAATACAGTCAGTTGATGTACTTACAGATCCAATATTAGAGTTTTATACGATCCACTCCAGCACAGTGCACTCGCATGGTTCCTACACATTTTCTTACTGGCGTATTATATCCTTCTTTTGTTATGCAGGTCTCTGGAACTTGGTCTTTCTCTTTTCCAACCTCTCCTTGGTCTTCCTCATGCCCTTCGCTTACTTCTTTACAGAGTCAGAAGGCTTTGTTGGCTCCAGAAAGGTAATCAGCATTTTTAATTTAGTAACTCCTCAGTTATATATCTTAAATGCATTGATTTGATTTGCCCGTTGGTTTCTGAATCTTGTAGAAAATCAACACATTAAGTCAACAACCAGTGTGTGGAGTGAGTGAGTGATTGATTGATTGTGTTACAGGGTGTGATGGCCCGGGTGTACGAGACCACTGTGATGTTGCTTCTGCTCAGTCTGCTGGTGCTCGGCATTGTGTGGGTGGCATCAGCGCTACTTCATGATAACATTGCCAGGGAAAGTCTCTACGGTGAGTGTGTTTATAGAACACATTTCTTTTTGATGCACTTTACTAAATATAGTTTGTTGTGTGATTAAGAAATAAGACCTTTACAAGAGATGATTCAGAACAAAGCAAGGCTCTGTTACCACCATGAAAGCTGACTACCATCAGATGCGTTCTATTCTTATACCACAACAATTTGTCAACATTTATATTTTTATTAATAATAAACGAACAACATGTATGTTGTTGTGTAGAACGTTTGTAAAACACTATTATTATAGCAGCTACACGGGGTCATTTTCTCGGCAGTCTCTTTCTCCACTGCATAAGTCAAAAATAAGATGTCGTTATTTTACCATGTCAGGAGTTCATATTACAGTTTTATCTTTGATTTATTTATAAAGCCGTGTTTGAAAGCCTGGATACTCTTTCCCAATATGCTAAATAAATGTCTCCTCAGACACAACTCACTATAAAACTATATTACACTTTTTTTTAAAAACGTTGCTACAGTTGAAATGATGTATTAGAATGAATGCATTGATGAATGAAACTCGCAGACTTGAAAACTTTGAAAATTAATTATTGAATCGAGCATTTATCTGCGCTGCGATATATAATTATTTTTGAGTTATTTCCTACTGAAATGAAGTAAACATTGCAGTAAACAGATTTTTTTCTCCAGCTGTTAATCTCAGTCCCTTGTATATTATTTCAGACCTGTGGGAGTACTACCTGCCCTACCTCTATTCTTGTATCTCACTGTTTGGAGTGCTGCTGCTATTATGTAAGTGTGTTTTGGGTGGAATGAATAGAGGGTTAGAATACATGTATAATCTCCTTTAATATGTTACTTTAATTTCGTCATTCTTTTTTTTTTTTCTTCTTTAAAATTGTTTGAAAATTCATACTATAGCATAATATGGCTAAGCAAAATGTCAGAGTTCTCAGAATGTGCCATAATGTTGATGCATTTGCTTATGGTCCAGACGCTGTGACTAGTGATTTTTGATGAATTAATGTTTTCTGTTTGTCTTTTTTTTTTTTTTTATTGTGCTGACTGTTCTGCATTTCTCTTCAATAGTATGCACTCCCTTTGGAATGTCACGGATGTTTAGCGTCACTGGAAGTTTATTGGTTAAACCACGGGTAAGCATTCAAGATATTGGTTTTTCAATATCCCACATAACTGAAACATTTGAACATTTTATTATAACAGTAACATATGTAGAATGTAAGTCAATATAAAGCTAATATTATTCCTTGCACTGATTTACCAGTCTAGTGAAAAGAAAGTTTATGCTCGCTTGACATAGCTTCTCAAAAGCGTCAGCGTCAGCAGGCGTGTTTGATAAGGTGCAGCTCTTTCTGCCGTCACTACTCGGTTCAAACAATTCATAAAGAATAAAACACTGCATGGTTTGATGGGTTGATACAGGCTAAGGTGGAACAAAGAGGACTGGTTTATATTTCATGCGTGACACAAGTGGTAGCAGCGTTATTCACATACTGGCCTATATACAGTACTTTTACATCTGGAGGATTAAATGCAGCATTCCACAGTATGACGCATCAGAGCCAAAGCATTTCTAAGTAAACATTCAAGTAATAAAAAAAACTTGAGAAGCCCAGTATTCAGAACAAACCTTCCTATAGGTATGATGGCTTTTTTGAGTTTTTAACATTTAAACACCAACTAATAGGAAAGCAGGTTTTTGGCACAATAGCATGTACCCATTATTTAAATATGGTCCATCTGAATGCCAGTAGCATTTCAAAATAGTAGCACGAAAATCTGTTTTTTACAGTTATATTTCTAATATCAAGTTGTAAAATAAATAGAAGAAGAGAATGTTTTGAACTAAAAAGTACTTGATCTCATATGTGTGGAACTGTGTAATTATTCAAGCCTTTCTAGACATTTATATGTGAATAAACAAGTATTTCATAAAAGCAAAAATAAAATAGATCAATAGATCAAAGTTGAAGTGATGCTGATGATTGCTTCTGGTTGGACAGCTGCTGGAGGATGTGGAAGAGACGATGAACTGTACTGTGTTTGAAGAGGCTTCTCTCTCACGGAAACTTAAACGTGAGTCAGGGATTATGGGTGACATGAGGCTCTATAACTGCTGTATTAATTGCTGACATCCACTCAGTAACTAATTACTCTCTGTCTCTCTCTGTCTCTGTGTCTCTCTGTCTCTGTCTCTCTCTCTCTGTCTCGCTCTCTCAGGAAGCAGCACCTCCTGCTGGCTGAGCCTGAATATGGAGACAATGAAGAAGCAGATTGTGAGCATAAAGGCCAAGCGCATGGCTCTAGGTGAGAATCCTCAACTCACATGTAGGACTGTAAATTCACATGAATCCTTAGTGGATTTCACTCGGTTTTCAGCACTTTTTCTACTTTATTTATTTATTTTTTATGTTCTTTTACAGAGACACGAAGAAAGGCATCTGCATGGCAGCGTAATCTGGGCTACCCACTGGTCATGCTCCTACTCTTAGCATTAACTGTAAGGATTAGCATTATAATATAGATTCTGTTTGTTTGGAATATTAAATAATATTAATTCATGCTTTAATAATGCGATGGCTTGTTGATATTGCTTTTCAGGTGGTGTGTGTGTTGATGGTGTGTTTCCATGTGTTGGAACTGCTTTTTGATGAGTCTGCCTTGCCCAGAGGGATAGGGGTAAGATTTATTTCATTGGTACACACATAACATTTTATATATGTGTTTGTATGCACATACATACATACATACTGTACATACATACACACATACATAATGTATTCCACTGTATTTTTTTATTACAGGACCCGCATTTGGGCTTAGCTTCCTTCTCCATGTTTGGCTCTTTGGGGGCCACAGTACAAGTTGTTCTTTTCCTGTATCCTTTCTTCATAGTTTTGATGTGTTTTTTAATCAACATGATTTGTTTGAGTCACTGGTGAACATTTATCGATGTAGTTTTGTTTTATTCCAAATGCGCTTCTCAGAAACATAATCTATTCTCACATGGAGTGCAAATGCTGCGAAAATAACATTTTAATCGAGTCTATCAACTCTTTTGTGAGATGAGACCCTGTCAGAACAAGCTTTGCCCCTCATTTACTCGGCAGGCTAAAGATTGTCCACAAGGGGGCGCTGTGTTACAGTGGTGTTTAGTTTCAATGACACTTAGATTTCATACATCAGAAGATTAGAGCAGTTTCCACTAGAGATACCTGGGCTGACTATAGCTGCCTAGTTTTAGTTACAGGGACCTTTTTTGACTCCTGTTGTAAAGGTGGTACAGGGAAAGTGACAAATTTAAAAAGAAATCTGTAAAAATGCCATAACTGTAAAAGACAGAGGAAATCCATGCAGACATGTATAGAAAATTCAAAACTCCACATTGTAACAACAATTAGTTCAGTATTGAACCAGGCCAATGCTATCCGCTGCCAAAGTGTGCAATGAATCTTCTTGTCTTATATATTATTAGATCATATACTTTTGTGTGTGACATGTTTTGGCCCTTAACTTTAATGCTAGCTATCTGATGGTGTCCTCAGTGGTTGGTTTCTACAGCTCTCCTCTTTTCAGCAGCCTTCGGCCTCAAGCTCAAGACACCAACCTTACACAGGTACAGTGTGCTACACACACACACACACATATAGTCCCATCAGTGCAGAAATGCTCACATGGTCATTTTTAAACATATTCTCACAATTTGAGCTTGTGTGTGTCTTTACAGATTATAGTGAACTGTGTGTGTCTCATGGTTCTCAGTTCAGCTCTTCCTGTATTCTCTCGTACTCTGGGTGAGCAATGCTATGGAAAACTGATTTGATTTGTGTTTGTTAGATGAAAACAAAAGACTTTTTCAAAACTCTTTTGCCCAGAAATGTTGATTGTAATGTGCTTTTCTCAAGAGTATGTTTCATCAAACAGTATCAATTCACTTCTTGTTCATTTGCTGTCTTGTGAAATTTTTACTTTTCTCCCTGATTGTATTTAGGAATCACAAGGTTTGATCTGTTTGGGGACTTTGGAAGGTACAACTGGCTGGGAAACTTCCACATAGTCTTCCTGTATAACGTGCTCTTTGCTGGTCTCACCTCCGCCTGTTTAATCAACACAGTCACATGGGCCGTGCAGAGGGAACTCATTCGTGCCTTTGGTTAGTTTTAGGACTTTTTTTTAGGACATTACTTGTGTTAGCTGAAGTATGCAAAGGTGGCTTAGATGGATTTGTATGTGGCCTTAATGTCACATGGGAAATGTATGGGGGGTTTTAATAAGCTGTCCAGACAAAAGTGAATCATATGACATTTCTTTCCTTATACTTGTTTACACATTCCCTTGGCTTGTTAATCCTGTCTGGATGCCACTACCATCTTGATCAGCTGTCAGTTATATCCCACTTTTTAACAACTAACTTGTCTTTGGTTAGAGCTCAGTGATGCCTATACAGATACAAATAATCCTGCAAATGTTATATAGGAGTGAGTTGTAATATTTTCCAAGCAAATCAGAATGTACCAGTGTCTGACTAACAACTGACAATCTGGTTTCAGTTGATATTTGTCCAGTGTGCGATGTACTGACAACATACAATAGGGCTGGTGGTTCTGCTAACTAGGACTGCTGTGAGTGTGTGTGTCTGTGTATGTGCGTGTTTTCATTTGGTCTTTAGCTTAGGTGTTTCTAGAGCAGGACGTGTTTCCCTAAGGGCTGGTCTCTTTTCCTCAGATAGAAAGAGGACAATTCTCTCAGGAAAGTAAAAGGGGACAGCAGGGCAGTAGGGTTCCCTACGGGCCAAAGACTAAATGTCAACCACCTCAGCACGCGCGCGCACACACACACCATCTGCCCTCCACCAAATACAAATAAAACAAATGAACACACCCTAAAAATCAATCATGAGACGTATGGTATTTCTTACTGGGATTGCATTTAAGTTTACATCATCTAGCATACACCCTTCTCCAAAGTGCTATACAGAATTGCTTCCCCTGCTAATACAAATAGGTCAGCGGCTAAGAATACTACAGAGCTATAATTGTGTTAGAAAAATACTTTTGATCAGAGTTATTATATACTCTTTAGAAAGGTCTACCTGAAATCAGTTGAGAGTGTCTTTCTTCTCAATATATATGATACACACTCACCGTCCACTTTATAAGGAACATTATGTATGTGTGCCTGAACATTTATGCAGTTATCTAATACCTTCAGATAATGCTTTTGGCATCAGGAAAATATCAGGCAAATAAAGGTCAAAGCTTCAGGTAATGTTTACAACAGAATGAAGAGCACCTCTGACTCTGATCATGGCATGGATAAAATAATAACTCTTTCCAATTGTGCTGAGCATAAAAGCATCCCAGCATGCTCAAAACAATAACAAGAATCTGAGGATACCAAGAGCACAGATCAACCCAGACTGTACAGTTTAGAAAATAAATCACTGAAAAAAATTCCAGTCAATTAACATTTCTTCTATTCTTTCCATAAACAGGTCTCCATCGCCTGCCTTTCACTGTCTCCCGATCTGCAGTCCATTTCAGGCTCCTGATGGCAAGCGGACTCTCAAAAATCCAGTGATTTTTTTTTTTTTTCCCAGGCAGTTTTCCTGGTAGATCAGCTCAGGAAGCATTTTTAAATCCAGTGGAAAATTTCAGACCTGACTTGTTCAGTCGCAGCCTATGGGTAAACGGATCCCCAGAAGGCTGGTGGAGGATTGAGGTTTTTTGCAGTCCGGAGAACGTTAAAGCAGTGACGTTCTCATTACAGCTTTAAACTACAGGGCTTTGAGCATTTAAGCTTTTATTGCAGGTATTGTTTGTGGTTTCACAAACATGCAAAGTTCTTAAAGTGCTCCCTTTAAGGCTGACTTCATGTTCTCTAAAGGTCCTGTGTTTACATTTTTTGATCAAACACTGCACTGGCTGTCAGAGGTGCGACTGTGATTGATGCATAGCCGTCCACTGAAGCTATTTCAGAGAACGACCTCTTAAACTCGACTGTCCCTTTCCTGTTGAGCTCGGTACAGCAGAGCTCAGCCAAGACCCCTTCCTCCCATCCACCACTATTTTTAGAGTGCATCCATCCCATTGCTGTTCCTCATGGGTCTTAAAGACACTTTTGGAGGAAGGTTGTCGCAGGAAGCCCAGTCTGCTGAGAGAGGGAGGATACAGGATGCTCCTTACATTTAGATGAAACAATCTTGTTGAGTGAATAGAGAGTAAGCTTCTCTTTTGTAAAGTTTTTTCCTCAATGTTAAAAAAGCTTGGACTTCTGCACAAGAGACATGTTTATCTTTTATAGTTAAGTTTTACAAGCACCTTATTTCAAACTTGCTGCCTTTGATAAATCCAGGTTTTAAAATATGTCTTGGACCATTGTAACTGTGAATATTTTTTATTATGTGTTAATTAACCATGTGCAATAATATACTGGAAGTGTGTGTTGGATATAAGATTATGTTCCATCTATGTGGAAGATTACGTTCCGGTCCTAAATCCATGACATGCAGTGTCTAGTCAGTGAAATGCAAACCGATTTTAATCACAGATATACAGGGAGATTAGCTTGCCTAGCTAACAGTGATACTGCTTTTCTTCTCTTGAGCTATTGTATCATTATTATTATTATTTTTTATTAAAAAAAACAAAACCTTTTTTTACAAACTATTTATACCATCACTTTTACTTCATTTGCTGTATCAGCATGTTTTAAACAAATGTTTTGCAAGAGATGGCCAGAAGGGGACATTATATTCCAGTCACACTACAAGCTTGTGATTTAATATGGTATGCCTTTTTTGCTCTCATACACTATCAGTAAGGAGCTCACTTTTTTCCACAATATGCGTTTGTATTGCATGTGGTCGATTGCAGCTGGTAGAAAGATTGAAAGACTTTTTGAGCTGTCTTAATTAGAAATTATGAGGTATAGAAATCCAATTCAAACCTGTGTAGGTATCTTAAATTGTTAAGAAGGTATTTATAAAAAAAACTATTCACTGACAAGGGTAGAAAAATAGTAATAATTTGAACACAACTACACATTGTTTACATTGTCTGTCTGTAAATGAACTTTTGAATCACACAAAAGAACAATAAATGTATTTTCTAAACACTGTCTCTTTGTCCTTTGTGAAGTTTTTAGTCACTGTAAAGGGCAGCAGTACAAGAAGTACATATTTCAAGAAGTGTTGTATAAACTAGAGTTCCACCGCTGTGATTGCATTTTTGTTTTGTTGGGCCTGTGTGTCTCTTTATGCGCCTACCCCCTATGCTGAGCTGTCCAGCTTTAATCAGCAGCGTCTTTGTGTCCAGGGTCTGTCAGCAAGCCTGTAGAAAGCGACGCCACTGCTTGTCCAGCCTCTGCCTTCCTCCATGCAGATGCCCTGGCACATCAACTTCTATATCATCATCAGCAACAGCAGCACCCTGGCCACGTGCACTCTCTCTCCTTCGCCTCATCACTTGCGTCCATTTTCTCTGCCCAATGTTCATTTCCTTTTCCTTTTTGTCCATCATTCCGAACGGAAAAAGACGCCCGGTCTTCTGATTGCTGTTTCTTGTTGGATGTCTTGATTGAGGATAGTTTTGATTTTTGCAGATGTTTTCTATCCGAGTTTCCTCTGTGTGGGTGCTGATAAGAGCCTCAGCTATGGCAGACACTCTATATATCTATATATGTGCCATTTTATTCATAAATAATTTTAAAAATACACCTAGTTCATTTTGCTCTTGGTTACCATTAACATAGATTATGTAGGAAGGTATGGAAACTCTTGTTCTTTGTGTTTGTTCTATCCTTATCAGCTTATCCTGGGGGGATTATGACAGAAGTCCTTGTCACAAATTCATTGTATTTCTTTTCCTGAATGTGGTGTAAAGGGTGGACACACATCACAGCTTTTGAGTAACTGAGACCATTTGACTGGTCAGAATTACTTCGGCATATCAGACACAAAGTGGGAGACGGACGGCTTTTCGTGGCATGTGATAGGCTATCTTTATTGTCAAAACACAAGAATGAAGGGGGAAAGTCTTAGATTAACTTTCCTGACAGTTAGCTTTTTGAAGTGTGAGCCAAAGTGCACTAGGAGTTATTATTCCTACAGCCAAATAGAAAACTGGTGGCAGGAAAAGGCGAGACTTCTTGCTAATCATCTGATAATGGGCCATACAGTCCGACTGCCGGTGTGTCCCCACACCCTCACTGCACACTCTCAGCACACTTACTTCACACACTTCAAAAGAGATTAATACTCCCACTGTGAGCAATGAAGTTACGGGAACAAGTTTGATGATTTTAACTTTTGTGTTAGAATTCATTTAAAGATTTTAGACATGGCATTCACAGGAAAAGTGTCATTCACAACAACCTATGTGCATATTTAAGATAAATAAAGCATTAATAAAATATCTACATTACTTAGAAGTCAATTCTTGTCTCATTCTTTTCCTTGCCTACACCTTTATTTTAAACACAATCATTAAAATACTTCACAATCGTAATAGATTTGCAATATTGTGTAAATCCATATAACAACTCATTTCCAGGGGGCATGGTGGCTTAGTGGTTAGCACGTTCGCCTCACACCTCCAGGGTTGGGGGTTCGATTCCCGCCTTTGCCTTGTGTGTGTGCAGTTTGCATGTTCTCCCCGGGTCTCGGGGGTTTCCTCCGGGTACTCCGGTTTCCTCCCCCAGTCCAAAGACATGCATGGTAGGTTGATTGGCATCTCTGGAAAATTGTCCGTAGTGTGTGATTGCGTGAGTGAATGAGAGTGTGTGTGTGCCCTGTGATGGGTTGGCACTCCGTCCAGGGTGTATCCTGCCTTGATGCCCGATGACGCCTGAGATGAGGACGCACAGGCTCCCCGTGACCCGAGGTAGTTCGGATAAGCGGTAGAAAATGAATGAATGAACTCATTTCCAAAATATCATTTTTCCATTAGTCATCCATTACAGGTTATGAAAAATGTACATTGACCTGTTAGATTTTCCTCATTAATTTTTCTGGAATAATCTACAAGACAATTATATTGATTAATCTGGTCCTTTCAAATGTTCAATATTTCCTGCAAATTTCAGTTTGAAGGCAAATTTTTAATTAAAATAAAATAAATCATAAGAAAACAATGTTTGTCTTAATTCCATTATCGTGGATGCTAGTTTAAGCACATTTTTGTGTATTTGCTAATTCTATGCTAAAACTTCAACCCTGTTGTTCAAGAGCAAATGCAACCATTTTCAGCAAAGACATCTTACTAAAAATGGGATTGTATGATAAATTGGGTTAACAATAGAAATTTTTGAATGGCCACAGAACATTTGTAAGTGCTGAATATATTAGTGTTTTAAAGGTAAATTTAAATGGAATTAAAAATAGATCATTTGGTGCAGCAATTGTGGAACCATCCAGTTGGTTCCTTATTATTTATAGTCATGTATTTACCTGGAAAGACAATAGAAGTTCTTAGATATGTACCAAATGTGATAGCCGGTATGAGTGTATATTTTTTTCTTTTGACCTCTAACCTGCTTGCCTCAGGGCCGGGAAGTTCCACCCTGGCTAGCTATTGTCCAGCCTGTTGCAGCATCACGGCTGTCACACGATGGCAAGCCTAAATCTCTTGTTGAAAAGTATCTCTATATATTAAACGCATGACATAAGGGCTAAAAGGATGCCACGATTGTAGTACGACATATATCACAGCTTACTGTCATAAACATACCTACAGATCATACTCTTCTGTCAGCCTGTGTCTCATAGCGTTAAGCTATGACAAGAGTGTTATGTGAGGTCATCAGAGTTTGCCTGCTGTTGCTAATGAGACCTAACGCAAACCTCGAACTTGTCCTCTCCTTGCAATGCAGCACACTGCTTTTTCCTGCCCTGATAACAGTTGAAACAGCTCAGAATGGCCTGCTGGATCTGCTGGAGAGTCTGCTCCTTGACCGCCCTTGCCATCAGTTTCTCTGTCAGGAAATAGAAATCCTTCACAGTGTCTAATCAGCTTTTTTTAAGTCTAACATACATCCTCTGACCAGTCCTAGGTTTGGAGTGCTTGTTATATACACATACATATACACAGTTGTATGTTATGGCTACAATTTCAGTTACAAGCCTTATCTGATGGACATCTCATGACAGATGATTAGAAGCCAATGGAACTAAGAGCTTTATAAATGACTCAGCATCTAATTTTACTGAAGCTGAGCATGCTGGAATGAGCTCAACAGCAGCATGCTATTCTGAGCCCAGGTGCAGTCACAAGCCCACTGTGACGGGGAACAAAGCGAGCTGGAGTAATTCTGGCAGGAAAGATCTTGTTTTCTGTGCTGTGGCTGCTCAGGAAACATGGCCATTCATGGCACTACATACTCCCATCCTGAAATAGGGGAGTGAAGTCAGTAAAACCCAAGAGGCGTAGGCCAAGATCAAGGGAGTGGGAACAAATAATAATAATAATAATTTTACTATCTTCCTTATAAAAAATTGCTTATTTATTCATATCCTTAGTTTCTTGTTGTATAATTTCTATAGTTGATATTTTCTGGTTTCTAACCTATAATACATTAATACCTGGACAGTAGTCAGTACTGTACAGTACTGTACAGTACAGTACAGTACATTGGAGTATGTACTGTATACATACAGTGTGTGTATGTATTGTTGGATGTTATTTGTTAAACTCAAACGTGCTTGCATCTGTTAGTCTTGGCCAGGACGCTCTTGTAAAAGAGATTTTTAATCTCAATGTGCTTCTTTCCTGGTAAAATAAAGGTTATAATAGTACCATATATGGACTTGATTTCTCCATTAGCGTAGAGTTTTAAATGGTTTATTGTTGTCTCATTTGCCAGGTAAATAAAAATATTTTTACATTTTTTTAAAAGTTAAAAAAATAATACTTCTGCATTTACTTTAAGTTGCATATGTGTTGGATAGTTGATGTACTATTGAACCACAGCACACACAACTGTTGATTCATTTTCTATAGCACCAGCTCTGACAGTAGTTCCAGCTAGGATTCAAACCACAAGTTTATACTAATGTGCTTAATTTATCAGTTACACAGGTACAGATGCTTCACATAAACAAATAAAAATGTGTTTAATTATTGATATGCTGTTGTTGTGCTGAAATTTGTCTTTGAAGAGATTATTTATCAATAATAATAAATTATTGATTTATGAGTAGTCTCCAGTGAGTTTATTGAAGAGATTATGAAGAGATTATTTATCAATAATAATAAATTATTGATTTATGAGTAGTCTCCAGTATTACTATCTGAACCTGTAATTTTTTTGTAACCTATTATTAGATCAACATGATCTACAAGACAGAAGGCTTTTTTTTTTTGGTAACATGCAAGTTGCATTTTTGTCTTGTGAATTAAATGTCTTGTGAAATTAACTTTTCTTGTAGCAGTTCAACACCATTACATAACTATAAATGAGAAAACACATGGTGTGTTATTCATGAATGAATTAGAAAATGTATCCAATTGCAAATTACAGTAAGATGAAAAGAATAAAACATTTTGGGATGATCCGTTGTTGGAAAATAATCAATATTAAGGTGGAAACAGAGAGTCAAATTGTTGATTATGTAGATTTCCAGATTTCCCAACTGGAACTGGAATCTGGAATTATGTAGATTTCCAGATTTCCCAACTGGAACATGCATGTTTTTAATAAGTATTACTAGATCTAGTATTTGCCTTGATCATGATGCCTATTCATGTTGGCAGGCAGCATAGTGGTGCAGTGGATAGTGTTTCTTGCTTCACAGCTCCAAGAGCCCCAGGTTGATCCTGAGCTTGAGTTACCGCCTGTGTGTCATATTGCATGTTCTATCCATGTCTGCATGGGTTTCCATCCCAAAACATGTTGGTACCAATGGACATTGATTATTTTACACTGTGTGTGTGTGTGTGTGCATGTGTGCATGTGTGCATGGTTCTCTGGGATGAACTGTGATCACATCATGGTGCATTCCTACTTCACACTGAGGGTTCCTGGAATAGGCTCCAGACCCACCGTGACCCTGACCAGAATGAAATGGTTACCGAAGATGAATGAATATTCCTGTTTGAAGAGCTATGTTGTTTTCTTGCAACTGCAGTCTGTTTTTTTCTCTTCCGTCTTACCGTCAGAAAGGAAAGTCACAAACACTGAATAGACAGTAATGGAGAGTTTTCCTGGGGATATTCAGGGCAATCCCTAACCTTTGTCCTGTCTGTCATTTTGTGCCTAAATAAATGATCTTAGTTGCCAAAGTTCTGGATGCATATTGGAGGTCAACGGAAATCACTGCAATATCTTTCTTGGCTTTATTTTTCTTCCCCTTCTTGTTCATATGGTGACATTAAGAATCTTATGGTCAACTAAATCCATTGTTCTAGAAAAGTAAAAATATATATGATGTTTTTACGCAGATGGGTGTTCCCTGTTGAGAAGTTTGTTGAGGGACCACAATTAGTTCGTTTAATTTTCGTTTTTTGAAAAGGAGCAAACAAAAAAGGGGAAAGAGATAATTTAAATATGTACATCTGTATGATATTATTATACCTGCCTGCTCAACCTTTCCTCACACTAATTCAAGCTTCTGTAACAAATATGTATAGGCTTAAAGCATTGATTGTACAGCAGGATTTGCAATACTGAATCACTGAATATAGTCATAAATGTGTCAAGCTGGACTATGTAAATGCTTTAAAGTTTCAATCTTGTAAGAATCAATATTACATGGTAACAATCAGTTTAGTACTGTAAAGTGTTAATTCAACAGTGTAGCCAAACACTCGTACATAGTACTGAAAATGTACTTAGGGAAACATTATGTGTAGTAATGTGGCCTCACAGCTATACTCAAGGTCCTTGGTACAATCCTGAACTTGGATTTCACATGTTCTCCCTGTATTTGTGTGGGTTTCCTCTGCGTACTCTGGTTTCCTACCATTGCATCAATGCAAACTCGTTGCACTATTTGTGGTGGCTCAGTGGTTAACATCAGAAAGTAGTGTCATCGGGCAAGATCCTTAATCTTGAGCTCAGTCGTATTCTGTATCAATTATACGATGCTTTTTTTTGTGTTATTTTATACCATGTATAATATTACAATGTACAATGTACCATGATTATTTATTTTTGTGTGTGTGTGTGTGTGTGTAAAGCCTTAAAGGTACCTCCATCTTTTGAGTTACAAGATGCAAAGCTAGTAAAAGAGGATACAGGGATACAATTTAGTAGCCTTTTATTCTGTGACTGTACAACTTGGAACTTTGTAAAAATGTGCAAGTTTTATAAAATAATAAAATGTATACATTCTGAGTATTGCAGAATGAATCAGTAATCTTATAGGACATTCTTAAGGTGAGGTCTTTAGACTTCGACAGTGGACAGGCGCGTGTGCGGACAGCGCGCAGGAAGGCAGGGGGGCGGTCCTGTCCTGTCCTGCCCTGTCCTGTCCTGTCCCGTCCGCTCACATAAGCATGCAGCCAGTGCGGAGCTGTTTAAAAGCGGCGGCGACACACCGGCAAATCCTCGGCACTCCAGCACCGGCAGGAAGTCTACGCTTTCTTTTCCAGCGCGTTTACAGCCAGCCTGATGGTATATAGAGGTAGATTATTAATATGTTTTTGTCTGGAGCTGTCCAAGGTGCGGAGAACACTAACGATGACATTTAGGATGAGACACCTGCGGCTGTGCACATCTCTTAAAGGATGAGGAGCAAGCAGGTAACTCAGAGTGTCTGAACTGCGGTCAGCATGACATGTAAATGGAAGCGACTTAGGAGTCGCCCTTGAACGCCTCTATAGCTCTATTAACCCGAAAAAGGAAACACTTGTTTGCTCAACTGTTTGCTTTTTCTAGACCTGTTTGATTTTTTAAATGCTTTACGTGCGAGTTCAAACAATGACTATGATCCGTCGCAGAGCTCAGTCTGGTTAATGATTTACAACCTCCGATCCCCGGAAAAGCGTGCATTGCTAATTTGGGCTCGTGGTACCGTCGTGGAAAATACTGTCTCGCGCTGAAATGCCAGCAGGTGTTTAGTGCTGTTGCGCTCGCGCCGCGGAGTCCCGGGCCGTACTGAGCGCGCGCACCAAATGACGCCAGTTCCGCGCTTCGGCCTGCTGGCGGCGGCGTGCACCTGCGCGTGGCTGCTGGTGCACGGCTGCGGGCCCGGTCCGGGTTATGGCGTGCGCTTGAGGCCACGCAGGCTCACACCGTTGGCCTACAAGCAACACGTGCCCATCGTCTCCGAAAACAACCTGGGCGCGAGCGGCAGGGCCGAAGGAAAGATAACGCGCCATTCGGAGCGCTTCAACGAGCTGGTGTGCAACTACAACCCTGACATTGACTTCAAAGATGAGGAGCGCACTAAAGCGGACCGGTTCATGACTAAGGTAATAGTGAAGCTGGGTAATGGTTAATGAAGTGGTTCACTGGGTAAAGTGTATTCAATCTTTATGGTTTCTGTACATCCTTGCAGTTTTCCTTTCATTACATCCATTGCATTGCATTCTGTAATCCATTGCATTGTAAAGTTGTAATTCAATTCATTCAAGTTCAAGTTTTTATGAAAACAACCAAAAAAAGTTGTACAATGTCGCCTATGTATTAGATGGACAGCTTAGTGAAGTTTTAACCTTAAAACACACCGTAGTGGTTCTTAGCACTCACCTTGGAGTGAGTTAGGAAACAAGAAAGCACAATGACAATCCACAGTTATTTTCAAGGCAATTTGAATCTAATTTATTAAGTTTAGGTGCTATTTTTAATACACCAAGCCTGTTTTTTGGCTAATCACATAAAACATGGATTAACAAGTCTATGCCCAGTATGCAGCCATTCATTAATCTTCAACTGAGGTGTTTGGTGCTAAGAAATTATTAAATTCTTGTTTCCCTTCTGTGATCATGTAATTAAATCAGTAGATGAGGCGGTAAACTTTGTGAAATCCACAACTGAACAAATTCTTTTAATGATTAAAAAAAAAGGTGCACACTCATTATTAACTTAAACAGATAAGTGTTTTGTTGGTACAGTGAATGTTTTCTCATTAATCTTTAAAAAGGGTTCACAAAGTCTTAGTGGGAGTAAAAGAAATCTGTGACATATTTCAGCAGCAGACTCATACTTTGGGTAATGTGCTGCACATGTTCACACAGTAAACACAAGATATAACTCAGAAAGTAATATTTCGGTTTCTTAGGACATAATCCTTCAAGTCATAGCTGGGACCTTAAATTATTTTCATTACACATTATGTGTGTCCTGCTGAGTCACAGGTACCTTTCTGATGCCAAGGCTGCGAGTTGGCGTATGTGTATGTATGCATGTGCCCTCTCCTTGTCCAGCACTGAAAGCTGTCCTTTGTGTATGTTTTGGTAGTTCTGCGGGGTTGTCTGTACAGAATTCCCGCCTGCTGAAGTAATGTCAGCATCGGAAAAGCCTCTATTGTCGTTCTGACAATGAAACTCCTCTGTCGAACCTCACTGCGAGAAAAATGGGCCTGGTTTGTTTTTCGCCTGGCTTAATTTCTCACTTTTCTCTGTCTTATTCACAAATACATGCCCAAACATTCCACCAATCTGCCCTCTTACTCAGACTGGGTTTCGCCTTTTCTTCTCTGCTTGCCTTTTCTTGACCTCCTGTCTCTTTCACTTGCCCTTTCTCACTCTTCTTGAATGGTCTCAATATACTCCACTGTGAAACATTACATTTCTCACGACAAACCACATTTTTCCTGAAATGTTAAAAAACCAAACCACAATTTGTTCATCCTCTTGAACAGACGGAAGCTAGAACAGATACTGTAATAGCACCACCATTTGACTAACCATGCATAAAAGGCTGTGTGAAAATATTACTATCTTGTGAGAAAAAAAAATGTGACCTTGAATTTACTCACTAACATAGCTGAAGATGGCCAAAGAATGTAAGAGATTAGTTACAGTAGCTTTGTTTTGATTGTTAGTGGCATTTTTTTGAGGGGTTGTAGATGGCCTTTATCAGAGCTGAATGTACAGACAAAATCTGCTGATGTCAACCAGTGAACAAAACCAAAGCAGAGAGACAAAACACAATCCAATGCTATGGTGTTTAGTCTTTGTTCAACTTGAGCAGCTTGCTGAAGGCAATGTGAAAGTGGAATCTGCCGAGAATAAAGAATCATGTCTAGGTGTGGTGTTATGGTGGTTTCATAGCTCGTTTTATTGTTCAACCTGATTCTGTGAATAACATATTTCTTTCCATTACTGGCAGCGCTGTAAGGATTGCCTAAATAAACTGGCCATTGCAGTTATGAACCAATGGCCAGGTGTTCGACTACGAGTGACCGAGGCCTGGGACGAGGATGATAATCATCCATCTGGCTCTCTGCATTATGAGGGACGTGCTGTGGACATAACCACCTCAGACAGGGACATAAAAAAGTATGGACTCCTTGCTCAGTTGGCTGTCGAGGCTGGGTTCGACTGGGTGTACTACGAGTCCAAGTATCATGTGCACTGTTCTGTCAAAGCTGGTAAATCTCGTTCTATCTGAATGTACTTATATGACTTTTTTTTGGGCAGGGGGGCTGGTGAATGCAAGCTGGACCTTGTACAAGGGTGACCAATTAAATAAAAATTAAATCAAGTGTCAAACCACTGTGAGCAGCCAGAATAGCATACAGTTCTTTGGAACTGTATTGAAGAAATTGGGGAGTATTGTCTTAACTGTTGTTTGACGATGGTGGTAGAGAGGCACCAAGTCCTTTCATAGTTGTTCAAAAAAAAAGCCCTATAAAAAGTCCTATAAAAAAAAGCCACCCCAAAGTATAAGACTGACATAATTTTTCCTTTTATTTGTCACATGTCTGCATATATTTCATAATATCCATAACATTGCGAATTACTCCTTGTGAAATTATTGCCGTTGCTTTGTTTCCCTTTTTTGCAGATCACTCTGTTGCAGTGGAGAAAGGAGGCTGTTTCTCAGCTTCAGGACTCGTGACTGTGGCTGAAGGAGTGCAAAAGCCTATGTCTAATTTGCGCCCTGGAGACTCAGTGCTTGCTTTGTCTGAGTCCGGTGGCATAATCTTCAGCCGTGTTCTCCTGTTCTTACATTTGGACACTGAGCACAGGTCCACTTTCTTGATTCTCAGCACAGAAAATGGGCATAGACTCACAATTACACCCAATCACCTCATCTTCATGGCTCCCAACCTCAAGTTAGACTACAATGAGTACTATGCTAGCTTTGCTAGACAAGTTACAAGAGGAGCCTATGTATTAATTTGTGGACAGGATGGTCATGTGCATCCTTCCCAAATAGTTTCCGTCTCACAGGAAGAAAGAATTGGGGTTTATGCTCCATTGACAGAACATGGCAACCTTTTTGTGGATGGTGTGCTGGCATCCAGTTACGCATCTATAGAGGATCAAAGGCTGGCACACTGGGCATTTGGGCCTCTTCGCTTCCTGGTTGGACTGTCACGAGTATTCATGGCAGTGAATCCACTAACAGTGGTGATGCAAGGTGCTGCTGAAGTTCACACAAACTTTTCATCCCACCAAATCCTTTCTGAAGGACATACGAGTGTGATACATAACAGTTCAGGTGTAGTTCACAATGCAGTAAACAAAATGAACAGCACATGTTTTAGAAAACATAATTCTATGCTATATTTTGATTGTCTGTATGGAGCACAAGTAGGGGTTCACTGGTATGCAAGGCTGCTTTGTACGATTGCTCAGGTTTTCTGTAAACCTCAATTTGTGACTGAAGATCCAGTAAAGGAGATATCTTTCTGTTAAGGTCAGAAAATTCTAACCAAATAAAGGCAACTTACAGTACCTAAAATACAAATTATATAATGAACTGATATGTAATATAGTATTATTAATTCCCTTTACTGTACAATTGTTTTGTTGTGGTCATTTATATAATTGAAATACACTGTATAGCATAACGGTTGTTATTTGACTGTGGCACATGTTAATGTTAGATTCAGAGCAAACATTTTTATACAGAAGAGGGAATATTTCTTAGAGAAAAGACTATTTTTATACTTTGGGATTTATAATATATAAACATTTAAATGTTGTTGTAACTAATCTCATGACTTCATGTCTTTATTTATACCTGCACTTTAGAGTGATAAATCATGTGTTTGATTGACCAATTGAGTTGGTTTCGCTGATGCCACTTGTACAAAAATATAATCCATCTTTATTAGAGTCCTGCTGCAAACATCTCACTATGGACTTAACTGATGGGACAATAGTAACAACAACAATAATAATAATAACAACAATAATGATAAATTATTGTTATTTATTTATTTATTTATTTATGTTCTTAATTACATCTTGGGCAGCACAGCTAATCTAAAGACAGACTATGCATTTCTTCTATTTTAGCACAATTACAGTATAATTATAATATCAAAACAATGACACCCTTAAACCTATAGGAATTGTTATAGAATAGTTCCTTAAAAAATAAACTGCAAATGAAATGAGCATTTTTGATACTTGATATTTTGAGTTGAGAATCTGGTAAATTATGGATATTTTGAAGCATCTGTTTATTTTGTGTCATTTTAAGTTAAGGCCTTGAAAATGTTTTTTATCTTGGTCGTCGTTTCACTGGAAATGACAATATTTTACTCCCCCTTGTGGACAATATGCGCTTTTACAGCGCGTCTTGACCTGGTCATTAACTGATCTCTGCTTATGAAATCTAACATGGTTCATTCATTCATTCATCTTCTACCGCTTATCCGAACTAACTCGGGTCACGGGGAGCCTGTGCCTATCTCAGGCGTCATTGGGCATCAAGGCAGGATACACCCTGGACGGAGTGCCAACCCATCGCAGGGCACACACACACTCTCATTCACTCACGCAATCACACACTAGGGACAATTTTCCAGAGATGCCAATCAACCTACCATGCATGTCTTTGGACCAGGGGAGGAAACCGGAGTACCCAGAGGAAACCCCGAGGCACGGGGAGAACATGCAAACTCCACACACACACAAGGTGGAGGCGGGAATCGAACCCCGACCCTGGAGGTGTGAGGCGAACGTGCTATATGACGATAAACGAGTGGTTTATTAATGGTCAGGATGTACATTATCCTAGAAAATTCACCAAACGGCATACAGTGATTTTAAAACTTACAGGCTGTCTGCTATAGTCCTGAATTGTGTTTTAGCAATATATCACATACAATTTTAAGGATAGTTTTCACAAAAGCTAAAGTCTAAACAATAAGAGTTACAGTGATAGATATCATTCATATATGACCTTTAAAACTAAAGGTCTCTGTCAACGAAAACAAATAGCATCGGTTTCAGCATCAAAATCAGATTAGATGACATTCAAGCTTTTCTTCAAGGGTCCCTTGATGGGGATGTACATAACGTGTAAAGATATAAGGGAATAAAAAAAGAGCTTTTTTAACTAAATGCATTAACTAACAGAGTCCAAAGTCATTGTAGCAGAATTTACAATATATATTTTAACCTGTGCTTCTTTTTCTAGTATTTTGGACAGCTGTTGAGATGTATAAAGAGGATTATCCTGTTGATGGAGGCTGCAGATGGGCATAAATCCACCTAAGATCTTTCTGAGATTTATCTGTATATAACCAATAGGAGACACTGCATCAGGAAGCCACACCCTCTGTTATCATTGCAAACCAATCAGGTCTTTGGGGTACTAGACTTCTTGGTTAATTCTAATCCTGAAGACAGGCATGTATCAGTTTACTAGTCCAAATTGCTTACAGTCACCAGCTACAGTTTTGTGTAAAAAGTTCAATTCAATTCAAATTTATTTGTATCGCGCTTTTAGCAAATATATATAAATAATTAATTTTCAAAATTTGAATTGATATATAGTTATTTCTTTTGGTTTATAGTCTATATATCATAGTCAAGTCTACATTATAGAAATACATAACCATATTTGTTTAGATCAGGTTGCTAGGGAATTTCCTCTCTTGTGGTTTGGTTGCTTTTACATGCCATTTCAAATGGCATAATTCATTGATCTAATAAAATTAATGTCTATTTACTTATTTTCAGACAGTTCACTAAATGTTTTCTTTAATCACTTTAGAGTAGCTAATGTTTTACACACTTTCAAATCACTTCTGAATCCTTGAGTTTATTCAAAATGACCTGTTTTACCTCTTATATGTATAATAACCATACTAAAAATGTTTGGGTTTCCTTTGGTGCATCTGCTATACTCCCCAATTCATATTAATATGACGAAGGTCACTAGCGTGGGGTTCATGGGCTTGGTGACTATATGTGCTATAACCTGGTATGTTCTAAGCCTAGAAGACTAGTGTAGCAACACTTTTGGAGCACCAGCCCATCACAGGACATCATGCACACACTCAAGGTATTCTCCCAATGTCCATGTGGGGTTCCTGTATCTTCTTCAGCTTGAGTGAATGATGCCCTGTAATGGGCTGGTGCTCCAAAGAGTGTTGCTCCACTAGACTTCTAAGCTTAGACCGTACCAGATTATAGCGGCTACTAAAGATGTGTTAATGAGTGGATAGTTTGAGGTCATTTTTTTAAACAAAACAAATGGATGAATTCACTCCAGGTACTTTGTTGCTAATATCTAATCAGATCAACAGAACTTTTTAACATGATGTAGGTTTGGGGGGAGAAATAACAAATGATAAAATATGCATATTCTCCCAATGTCCATGTGGGGTTCCTGTATCTTCTTCAGCTTGATTGTGTGCATGATGCCCTCTAACATATGCATGATTAGGGTTGGAAAGGTGCCCCAAAAAAAAAAAGACGTGTTCAAGGTTCCTTGACAGAATATTTTACCCAGGAACAATATATCCATTTGTAAGAAGAGAACAAAACACAAATAAACGAAACGTACATGTGTTTTCAATCGGGAACATTTTGTAAAGGGATGTATTTGCATCATTCTAACACACACAAAGTGAAAGCGACACAATGATTATTGATGTTAAACAAGCTGGCTGGAAAATGGCTGCAATTTAATTTGTAGCCATCCATGGACGTCTAACACCGTCGTAGACCTGCGTTATACTGTTTCACATCAACACACTGCTAAAAAAAAAAAAAAATGAGTATTTTAAGCCTTGGTGATAGAAAAGGAAAACAATTGTTTGCTTGATTCGTCTCTCCGTGTAAAACATGGAAGAAGCACGAACAAATGCAGCATAGCCAGTCTTATCTAGAACGATGTGATAAAATGGATGTCTGAGAGATTTTAAAAAAATGACTTGGAAATGAAACAAAGAATTGACATTAGTGAAGCATTAACAAAGTACAACAGCGTTAGCTCACGTTAGTCGTGTTAGAGTCGACGATAGAGGTGTTATTACTACTGGACATCAGATAAGCGAACTTAGTCAATGCCTGCGAGTCTGTCGAGGTTTATTAAAACAAAACAAAACAAAACAAAACAAAACAACGCTCAGACAGGCTTTTCAGACAGCTAGCTACGCAGTTAACCTTACAAACTGCTTCAATTTAGCAAAGAAGCGAGCAAAACTAGCAAATACGGTTACCATCCAGCCTCCTGTGTAGAGATTTGAGTTGCTTTTTTTTTTTTTTTTTTATTCGGCTTGCCTACAGGAGTACAATATGATTAATTTGGTTAGCCATCTTGTACGCTAGCTAATACATGATCAAGTTAGCAGGCGTTTACAAGCAGCCAAGGGCTTCGGGCACTTCCCCCAATCCACAACACAGTGCTCAGCCTGCTCAGCTTTATGAAATGAAACTAATACACACGGATTTGTGTCCGTAGGACTGTTTTTTTAATGATGTATGAGGACGCGAGTATCGTTCTGTAAGGTGAGTTCAACTCTTATAACCTGTTTTGGGGTCTTTTTTTTTGTTGCTAGTTTGGGAATGAAGTTGCCATGCTAGCTAGCGTGTTGTGGTGCACGGTGTTTATTCGTGTCGTTTACCTTACTGTACTTGTTAACCTCGTACCTGAGCTGGCACATTTTATTATACAAGATTGTAGACGCGTTAAATGCTTTGCGTGTTTTTTTTTTTTACGTATTTTACTTACCAATTAGCAAAGTTTAAAAACATACATCTTAGCTAGCTATTTCATAAGTCTAAATGATCTCAGAGTCGTTCGTCAGAAAGAAAAAAAAACAAAAACAAACAAAACAACAACAAATCGTTACTTTATATATGTAGCTAAGGTGCACGGTTGGTGTGCCCTTGTTGTTAAGTTATCGATAGGTTAGTTTAGCAAGCTAACTACCTTCCTAGTGAAGTTCAAACAGTATCTTCAGCTCATATTTAGCTTGTTTCATCTCACTAGTGTTATAGTATGTTGGTAAACGGACACTGCTTGTGGCCAACTTTGGCCTGTTTTACTGACAGGAGTCTAGCTAGCTTCATGTGCTCTAAGTGTTACCTCGTCTGCTAAACATGTATAGCTTTGTAAACTAAAACGTTAAGTTTGTTGTTTGGGTAATAGTATCTAAATAAATAACTAGCCAGTGTCCGCATCTACATACATTCCGTTTAGGTTTACAGGTGATAAACGCCTTGGTATTGAATGTTTTTTCCCCTGAACGTTGAAGAAACGTTGTGTGTAACACTTTACCGCGGATGGATATGCTTTTAAGCTAACTAGCTAGTAGAGTTCGCTATAAATCACATTTCTGAACAAGTTATATTCTACGGACTACTTTTAAAGTTCAGTAAATGATCAGTTACAGTTCACTGGTTGTGTTTTATGCTGTTCGTGGTCTTCTAGTCATGTTTATGTTGCTCGTTTTATGCTACGTCGCTAGTTAGAGGAACTTTCCCCGCCGTATGTGTCGAATAGTTTGCTAGCAGTCCACCGTCCCATTATTTTGGATTAGGAGAAAGCCGATTTTAGCTGCGTACTTTATATTTTCAGATTTCTGAAAGTGAATACCGTGCGTATTGATCCTTTAGTAACATAATAAATCGTTTTGTTGTATGAACTTAAACGTCTACTCTGAATAAAAATCAATTTCAGAATTAATTAAGCTAAGCTCACAATTAAGCTAACGTTGACAGCTTGCATTAGCGTATGGAATCTTATGAACCTGCTAGCTAACAGCTTGGTAGTGTTTTTCTTTCTTTTTTCTACCTCCAGATTACACAAATAGGGGTTTTTCTTCCATTATTTCCACTGTGTGTTTTATTTTATTTTTTTTGGTTTGTTTGTTTTTATTTGGTGGAGCTACAGGGTGTAGACATTTGCATGTGCACGTTACAGGTACTACAGCTTATTTACATGGATCATATCCCTTCCCTGTTAGTGTAATCAGGTCTCTTTTTAAGTATTTCTAATCCAAAAATAAATGATAAACATATTCAAAATGTCTTAATTTTAGTCTAAATTTCACTCCTTTGGTTTCTCTACATTTCAAAGTATATTTTATTTATGTAATAGCTTTCAAAATGGTTAACACACATGTGATCATGGTTTTTTTTTTGTGATGCAGGGTGAAATAAAGTGTTGGATATGAAA
The DNA here is from genome assembly GCF_030014155.1 of Tachysurus vachellii. Classification (NCBI taxonomy): domain Eukaryota; kingdom Metazoa; phylum Chordata; class Actinopteri; order Siluriformes; family Bagridae; genus Tachysurus; species Tachysurus vachellii. Next base: position 5,498,342 of record NC_083478.1, on the reverse strand, counting down.
TACCACGAGAGACGAAGGGGGGAAAAAACAACAACAGTATAAAACTTCTAACCAGTGCTGCTTCCCTTCAGTTTCCTTTACCCAGTGGTGTGTTGTCATAGGAGGAAACACATGTAAATAAAGGGATGTGGGAGAACAACGATTTTTAACGGTATTGGCAATAAGAGTGAAAGTTTTTTTTCCCCCCATGTGGCCTAAAAAACCTCATAGTATAACTGTTCTTTTTAGGTTTTATTTATATAGATGCACAAGCAGTACATCTCTCTGCATTAGTTGTCACTATATAAATGTTAACCTACTTGAACACATCAAATCAAATTTTATTTGTCGCATACATACAGAGTACGACATGCAGTGAAATGCTTTTCGCATCTGTCTGGTATTCAAACATAAGGAATGCAATTTGGGATAAAAAAAATATATAACCAAAAGGAGGTAGATAAATAATAATAATAAAAGTATAAACTATATAAAAAGAAACTATATAAAATATGAAAATATAAGTGAAAAATAATGTATATACATAAATTTACATAAATGCGTATGGTTTTTAATTATTGTCCTTAAAGTGTCCATGTGTGGTATGGTGTGTGTATAAAGTGGTACTGTGCTGTGCAAGTCTAGAGTTAAAGTGTCAGTGCAAAAAAGGTGTGCAGAAAAACAGTGAAGGGGAGAGGTCCAGTACTAGGTCCAGATCTAGATTTATATCTATATAGATAAACATTTAATTAACAACAATGACTAGTGTCAGAGCTGCTGCTAAAGAAAATTAATCAATGATTAAAGAATCAACAATTCAACAATGTAGATTTGTTTAATCTAGGAAAACCCAAGTATAGTTTAAGGCTGTGTTGTGGTCAGTTTGTCATTATATGAGCACTTTAAATTAAAACACAAAAATTGTATTAATGACAACCAAGAACATTTCAGATGAGAGAGATGGACAAATAAAGTATATCAAATAGGAATCCCATAGTGTAATGTGTAACTCGACAGTCATTTATCAGAGGATTGTAGGCTGCTCAGTTCCAGTCTTTAGGTTTAAGCTTTTATGACGGAACTAACTAGCCGCAGCTTTGTTTCAGCCCGGAGTGGTTGTGAACCGTCACAGGAAACGAGCCACTCGGAAGTTGTGTTTTCTTTGTGTATCTCCGTTTAGTGTTGTTTTATATGGAGGAAGTAGCAGTACGTATTAATTATGTACGCAGTTTAAATATTTTATTTTACTCGGCGTTACCCTTAGCGACCATATCGCGATGCATTTGTTGCTTTATATTTCTGTGTCTATGAGCGGTGACCGGATTTTTGTGCAGAGAGTTTGTTAACCCCGGTTAGCAAGCTAGCGATCGAGCTAAGCTAACCTAGCTGCAAGTACTGTAATCTGTAGCTAACTGGCGGATAAACGTATTTAGAACCAAACAGTCACAGATCGTTAGCTTTTGTTTGTCGCTAACTGTCGCTCCCCTTGTAAACTAAGAGAATGAGCTGAGGTGACGAATGCGATTTAATGGTTTGTATTCCACATATTGTCTTGTTAAAATATTACTATTGCAGTGTGGCACGAACAACGTATTAGTTGAACGCACGGTTCAGTTAATCCTCTCATGAAATAGTCTGACTTTTTAAAAAACAGAGAGTTTATTTATTAACTTTGCAGGTTGTTTGGAAACTAGTTAGTTTAGATGCTTATCTATGTTTATACGATCCCTATATCACGTGGAACCTTGTAGATTCAAACCTAATTACATTTTATAAAATTGTTCATTGTAGTTATTGTAGGTTTGATATAAATTATTGCCCATTTCAGGTCTCTTCTAGGGAGATCATCTTCAGGAGAAGGAATGGATGAGCAGAAGTCAAACTGCGAAGAAAATGATTCAGAAAAAGCAGGTTAGCAAGCAAATGTTTGGTTATTTTAGGTTTGTTTGTTTGTTTGTATTTTGGCCTGCTGTATAAAGACTATGCAAATGCCGGCTACGTTTTGTTAAAATTTGTGTGTGATTGCCTGCCATGTTTTTTTTTTTATCGGACAAACTTCTGAGAGATAGAAAGTCCGCAATAGTTTTCTGTTGGATTTATTTAATTTGTTTTTCTTTGAATAATCATTGTGGCAGTTATTCACAAGACCAGTGTGAGAGCCGTTTCTGTGGCATGAAAGAACAAGCCTGTGAACCTTATTGTGTCTCTTGCGCATACATTTTGACCTATATGTGGCGTGTGCTTTCCAGCTGATGACAGTGCCTCTTCAAACGAGATTGTCCCATCTCAGGGGGAATCAGAAGCCCCTTTTGCTGCAGAGGACATCTCAGGCACTACTGTGGACCCTTCCAATGCACCAGCGTAAAGTCTTTTATTTATATTCCACTTTTTCATACATAAGCTGTTGGTGAGATGGTTTTCGCTTAAATCCAACAAATTATACACAGTATGGTGTCCATGATCAAAAGATCACATACGTTTCTGGCTTAATTTATGACTGTGGTGGATGGCTATCTCAATACTGACTTGTATCTTCAGGGAGATTGTCAGAGCCTGTGCGCTTTGCAATTGTGTCGAGAGAAGTCTTCATGGACAGAGGGAGCTCCGGTGTTTCGGGCCCTCTTCCCTTTGGCCCAATCTGGAGCCATCTACCTCCTCACTGCCATTAGCTGGAAATGATGACCTGTCTTCCATTGGCTTCTCTGAACCCATCAGTCCTGTGTCTCTCTTTGATTACAAAGGTATGTTCAAAATATCTTTTATTTTGCATTCATTAAGTTATGTCTATAGTATTTTTCCATACTTTCTTTTGGTACAGGAAGCTTTTGGGTTCACCACTGGTGTGCAGTATGGTCAGAAGGGGTGCAAATGGGCGATGTAGAAGAGCTGATAAATGTGGATAAAGCGGTCATCTCAGGGATACAGCAGGTGGACTAAAATCACTTAACACTTAGAGATGACTCTTGACTTAAAGATAAAAAAAAAATGAAGTGTAAAATAATAGCGTCTTGAACATAAATAAATTTTTTTATATTTACAGCCATGTGATTATTGTAAAAGGATGGGGGCGACCATCAGGTGCCGTGCTGTGGGTTGCTCACGGTCCTACCACTTCCCTTGTTCGGCTGCGAGTGGATCGTTTCAGTCCATGAAGCAGTTGGCTCTTCTGTGTCCTGAACACATAGACCAGGCAGAAGAAATGGGTAAGGAACGCTGTCAAAGGAATAAGTGCATCATCATTGGTTAATTTATTGGATTTGTTTAAATAGCTTTTTTCTTTATTCAGCTGGAGAGGAGGCTCGCTGTGTGGTATGTGACTCTGCAGGAGAGCTGACGGGGTTACTGTTCTGCACAGGCTGTGGGCAACACTATCATGATGCCTGTCTTGAGATCAGTGCCACACCGCTCCAGCGCTCTGGCTGGCAATGCCCAGAGTGTAAGGTGTGCCAAACCTGCAGGTATGTTTAAGAGAGCTTGGTCATTCAACCATAAAAATAGGTGTGGTTGTTTTACATTTAGGTGACATCATTGGACCTTTCACTACATTTAAATTGCGTCCTATGTTTAGGCAACCGGGGGAAGACTCCAAAATGCTGGTCTGTGATGCATGTGACAAGGGCTATCACACATTTTGTCTGCAGCCAGCCATGGACTCTGTACCCCCTGATTCTTGGAAGTGCAGGGTAAGTTCTATCCAGCATTGCTTTCTTCATATTTGCTACAGTTTGTATCAAACTGAGAAAGTGTACAATATTTCTTTGTGATGCTGTAATACCTGATAAAAGTAATGCAAAGCTAACATCCAGTAAAGTAGTTGTTTAGTATAAAAAACGATTTAAAACACGTCTTCCTTGTTCTTATTGCAGAGGTGTCGTGTGTGCACTGACTGTGGAGCTCGAGGTCTTATTCTCCCTGGCTCTGAGCAGTGGTTTGAAAGCTATTCAGTGTGTGAAAGCTGTCAGCGACGGCGCATATCTGTCTGTGGGGTTTGCAGTAAGGTCACTGAGTCATCTGTCACACTACAACACCGCTGTTCCATCTGTCACAGGTGTGTCTGTGGCTCTATACCTCCATCCAGAACAATGTGTTTTGTGTGCATCCTCTTGCAGGAGTTTTTTGGGTTAGCTTTAAGCGACAGCCACATTTGATATGTTTTCATTCTTTTATTCTAATGAACTGTTTTTTGTTATCTTTTTAGAGAATGTTTGAATGTTTTGTATTTCATTCATTTAAAGACATAATGAAATGTGTTATTACTTTGGTGTGTCTGCTTGATTCTTGGTATGCCTTTGCAGAGTCATTAGCTGGGGTCATTTAGCTGAACCTTTTCCAGTAGCTGACAATAAAATGTCTACTCGGAGGGAAAACTTTAGTCTCTGTGGCACTTCTTAACTTTTGTATTTGAGCAAAATAGTATGATGTTGTAGCATCAATGAAACATCAAAACAAAATGGATTGCCTAGTTGCCTGTCAATAATGCTAGTCACTGGAGAAAGCTCTTCCTTTTGCACTAGTACTTATAGACTCTGCATAGGCAGCCTTTAGTGAGGCTTTTGAGAGGGAGATGTATGGAAGGGGGTGAATTTTTCTGAACGGCTTCTGCATGACTACACAAGGAAAGAAAATTTGATCAGTTAAGAAAACGGTGGATCTGATCCCAAGACGCTTTAATAAAAAATGATTTCCCTTTATAGGTGGGTACACAATGAGTGTGCATCAGTCTCGGAACCTCCAGATGAAAAATGCACCTGCATTATCTGCAGAGAAGCACAGAGTGTTGTCTCTGAGGCACAGCAGTCATCTACACAAGTAGATGAAAAAGCCGATCCAGAGGAGCCCATGGAGTTGGGTATGTGTTTTTTTTTGTTGACGTGTATAAAAGCTTTGATGGTTGCTGTTGAGCTAAGAATTTTAGGTATGTTTCGCTTTTGAGCTCTGTCCACATATATAGTGTGTTGATTCTGATTTAGAAACAGAATCTGAAGTTGTTGAAATGGAAGAAGTTCACAAGAGCATTATGGAAGAGGGATCACCGCAAGAGAAAACTGTGGTTTCTACTGATCCTCACTTTGATGGTCAGGGCTCTCCTAAGGAGCAGACCCCTGTGGCCAGTGATTTAGGTAATCATTAAGCAATTGTGCACAAGTTATCGTTATCCTCTCCGAAAGAAATATTTGAGATCTGTTTGTATTTTGTGCTGCAACAGATATTCTTTTTGTTTATAACAAAATGTAATTAATTGGGCTGTCAGTACACTTGTGTGAAGAATGCAGTCTTCTGATTTTTGCACATTGATCTAGATTCTATGTTTTGTAATGCATTTGCTACATTGGAAGATGTAGTAAAACTGTGATGCCTAGGAAGTTATGTAGTAAGCTATTGGACTTAAGCTTTTTGTGAAGTGATTTATCAGGCTTTGTCTTTTTGGCAGACATTACCTCACTGTGTTGCATGTTATTGGTCTTCGTTTTAATAGGTGTAAGTGATGCCAGCAGACTCACGCAAGACCATAGTGAATCTGTTGCTGATGGTGCTGTTAATATGGAGGATGAATCTAAAGCTCAGGCCACAGTGGACAGCTTTGCTAACACCGTCACTGACACCATGCTGGGATCAGAATCTAAAGTGGCAGAGGCCCATGAAGATGTTCAGCTACAAGACGAAGTCAGCAGACAGGACGGAGAGGAATTGAGCAGCGATTTGAATGTTACGGAAACGGAACCTGCTCCGCTCTCTTGCTCATCACCACCTTCTCAGATTCCTCAACCTGTTATTTTAGATAAGGTAGAGCCTGTTCCAATGGACCTCTCAGAGGCAAGGTTAGAGGTGCCGAACGAGGAGGTTTCAGAAAGGACTTCTCCCTCTGTTGCTCAGGTGGAACCCTCTGCCTCAGACACAGATGAGCGAGTGGGTCAGTCAGAGGAGGAGGAGGAGGAGGATGATGATGATGATGATGAAGAGCTGTTAGATGAGGCACACTGTAAGGATGAGAGTCAGGCTGAAGATGTTCCAAAGCATGAGGCTGTTTCTCATGAAACAAGCATCAAGCCAGAACTGCTCCTGGATGAGATGTCCAACATGAGCCATGGTGATGAGAGCAGCAGTGGCTTCCTAGGCTCACCAGCAGAGGTGGACTCCCAGATGCTGTCTATGGACCTTAGTGTTATGCCAACAGGCAGGGCACGCTCTGATTCCTTGCTCACTGAGAGTGATGAGTTTATGCCGTTTGACGCTCTCAAGTCTGATGGAGAGAAGTTAAAGCGGCGAGGATCTCCAGGTCGCTCCAGAGTGAAACAGGTAGTGTGTTTTTATGCCATCTGTATATTATTTCTCTCAATTTGCATATGCCAGTATAGTTTTGCATGTATGAAAATACACATTTATGTGTTGTTTTGATGGACGATTCAGCATGGACGGGGCGGTGGTTTCCCAGGAAAGAGGCGACCACGAGGTGGAGGAAGCGGAAGAGGACGAGGACGATCACGTCTCAAAGCTATGGCCTCTTGCATTGATGCTTTCTTAGTGAGTTTCTTCATCACGTTTATACTGTTTCTTTTCTTTAAAGCAAATGCTGAATTATTACTTTTGTGTTGTGGGCAGTCATGGCACATGGTGCAGTTCAGACAGGTCCCTGCTCTGTCTATGTGTGTTTAAACAAATGAGCAGTTCAGTGTGTGTATGAAAGCATATGTCACTGTTAATGTACAGATGGTTCAGTGATGGATAATGGACTGACTATAATTAATTGAATATTAGTAATAAATATATGCCTTTGTAAGGCCAGACCCTTTTTTATATATGCTAAGCCACAAGTGACTCGCAGGAAACCAAGCCACCTAGAGAAATGTTTTGAAAGTCATCGCTTTGGCAAACAATGAAATGCATCCATTTTGTCATCCCTTTAGCAAACAATGACTGCAGATACTGGATTGAGCAAAGAAGATGAGGAGGAAGAAGATGACACAATGCAGAATACAGTGGTGCTTTTCTCCAACACTGATAAATTTGTCCTTTTGCAGGTAAAACATGGAAATTTTGTTGTCTGTTGCATGTTCATGACACTTTAGGTTTGCAATTTCACATGGCATTCTTTCTCTGCTTCCTAGGACATGTGTGTAGTATGTGGCAGTTTTGGACGAGGAGTAGAGGGCCAGTTGTTGGCTTGTGCTCAGTGCTCCCAGTGTTACCATCCATACTGTGTAAACAGCAAGGTAAGCATGTCATGACTGATGTTATTTCAGCTGCAGGTTGTGCTCATGTTGAGAATAAATATTTTTTTTTCTTTTCAATCCCTCTTTAGATCACTAAGATGATGCTAAGAAAAGGCTGGCGTTGTCTTGAGTGTATTGTTTGTGAGGTGTGTGGGAAGGCCTCTGATCCTTCACGGTTACTGCTGTGTGATGACTGTGATGTCAGCTATCACACCTACTGCTTGGATCCACCACTGCACACAGTGCCAAAAGGAGGCTGGAAGTGCAAATGGTACCTGAATTGTTCTTCACTAGTGTTGTTTTGTAATATGTGTCAAGTGAGTATAATTTAGTGAGCTTTAATTTACAGGAGAGGACAAATTATTTATCAAATGTAATTGTAATTGCACTGTCTCATACTGATTGCTAAAACTCTATTGACTGTATTTAGGTGCAATATTAAGAATAGATTTTGCAAACATCTAGTTTATGTAATAATAATGTAGATTGCATTCTATACTGTTGGTCAAATATTATTCTATAGTACATTAGGAGGGGCATTTAGAAGACTGTAATAACTACATGTACCCAGAAATACATAGCAAATGAAACATTTTTGTTTGGCACCATAAGTTAATAAGGAGAGGGGTTGGTCTGCAGCTGAGTTGCTTGTCAGGTAATGACAAATGAAAAACTGAGAGCTTGCACACACAATCTGCTTGTCCAGCAAAACTGAGTTGTCAGACCTTGGCTGGTTTCATTGCTTTGTTACTGCTGGTGTGGACATGAATGGACCAATGGCTTTGTTTTCATTCTGTTTCTGCTAGGTGTGTGTGCTGTATGCACTGTGGGGCCAGTTCACCAGGGTTTCATTGCGAGTGGCAGAATAACTATAATCACTGTGGCCCTTGTGCCAGTCTGGTCACATGTCCTGTATGTCATGAGAACTTCATGGAAGAAGAACTGCTTTTGCAATGCCAACACTGTGACAGGTACATTATAATCCTAACTGGAAGAATGCAGTAGTTTTATGTTGAAAACTGGCACATTCAATTTATTTATTTATTTATTTATAGATGGGTGCATGCTGTATGTGAGAGTCTCTATACCGAAGATGAGGTTGAACAAGCCTCTGATGAGGGCTTTGCCTGTACAGCTTGTACTCCTTATGTTCCCAGACGTGTTGGTGAGTCTTTTTGTTTTGAAGATTTTATGAGTAAAGTAACATTCTGTTTGAAGTTTAGAAACTATTGTCATATTTAAACCCCTTCTTATTGTTGATTGTGTCATATTACTGTTTTTATAGTGGAGTCTCCAATGATGTCAGCATTCAAAATAAAAGAACCTGGTATGTCTTTTTGTTTGGTTTAACCTGGTTTATATCCTATATAAATGTCTAACCCAGTTTAAAATGTTTCCCTACAGAGCCACAATTCTACCGTCTTGAAGGTGTCTGGCTCACAGAAGCAGGAATGTCTTTACTACGCAGTATTTCTATGTCACCTCTGCATAAGCGAAGACAGCGGCGTTCCCGCCTGGGTACCATCTGTATTGATGGAGCTTCTGAAGGCCTGGAGCCGAAAGAGGGTGATGGTGAAGGAGAGGAAGGGAAAGGTATGTTTTTAATACCTTTAGTGTGTGTGTATATAAAACACTTAACTAGTTTACAATACAAACAATTATTAGGCAATACATCCACCGAAATTGAGAGCAAACAAGAGAAAGCTAAACACTCCTGGATTGTTTATTTTGTTATAGAATTAAATTGCTCTTATTCATTCTTTCACCCTGCAATAATTCTCCAGGTGACTGTATTATCAAACATGGGTCCAGCCCTTTGTTTTTTTTTAATATTTGGCTCAGCTGTAATAGTTTAGACTTGCTACTCAATGGTTAACAGACCATTATCTCAATACCAATGGAAATGAAATTGGTAGTTTTGGTTCAGTTGTCCTAAAATTTTGTTCTCAGGGTGTGCTGAGTCAATGGAGTGTGAGTCTAAACTGGAAGCTCCTGGCAGCCCAGATCATGATGTTGGTTTGGACAAGGAGCCAGGGGCTGACGGAAGTAACGAGGGGATGGCTGACTGTGATGTTCTTAAAGGAGGAGATGAAACAGATGAGAGAAAGAAAAGAAAGCGTAAACCATACAGACCAGGTGACCATGGACCCTTTGATATTGGTTATGTATTTGCTTATTATACTACAAAAGGCTATGAGTGCTGAAGGAGTTTGTTAATCCTTTGTAGGCATTGGAGGATTCATGGTTCGGCAGAGAAAATGTCACACAAGGATGAGGAAAAGCCTGTCTTCATTTGGTGATGGTGTGTCTGAAGGACAGACAACAGAGGCAAAACTTGAAGAAGGTAAGTGAAACCAGCTTTTGATTGCCAAGCATATAAACATACTTATGTTTTTACACCAAGGTGTTAATATCTAAATGTACGTTTTTAAGGCCCTCATCCTGACATGGATCCACCTGAAGTGAAAGCATTGGAAGGAGATGGTGAACTTGCTAAAAAACGTAGAGGGAGAAAGAAAAGCAAATTAGAAGACATGTTTCCTGCATACTTGCAGGAAGCTTTTTTTGGAAAGACATTACTTGACTTGAGTAAAAGGGCTTTTCTGGCCCCTCCAGCCCAGAGACATTTTCAGGGCATGCCAAGACCCTCATTACCTGTTCCTGGCTGCAGACCTGTAGTTTCAGAATCAGGTATTTTAATGTTTAATTTGGGTATTCAAATTATATTTAAGATGTCTCCACATTACATCAACATTAACATAACATTCTTTTGTAGTAGAAGTTGAAAACCGTGCACCTGAAGCAACCCTGCAGCTAAAGAGAGAGGCTGATTGCTTAAAGCCTCGAGAAGATATAAAATGTAAGTTGCAAAATCCTGAAGTGCTCAGACAATTAATTTTATAACAAGATTGTGTTCAATATATTTATCGCATTTGCAATTTTGCATGTTTTAGTAACTGCAGGAGTAGGTGAGCAGCCCTCTGTCAGTGATCAGAGTTTAAGTAACACCCCGGCTTCAAACATTCAGAAAAATGGAGGTAAAACATGCTCATAAACTTTTCAGTAAATGTTTGCTTAGAGCTTGTAGTGTTTTTATAAAACAGATTTTTTTACTTTTGGTTTTAGGTCTTCCACGGGGGACAGAAAAGCAAGATTCTGAGCAGTTCTTCCGTAAGGTTCTTGGACCCTCAGAAGGGAGCACTCTAAGTGGGTCAGTTCAAACTAGTGCAAGGCCTGTTCTGGAAGGGGAGAGTAATCGCACTGGTTTGCCCTTAAGAAACCTTCCTGGTAAGCCATCGGCATAGTTGCTGGCCTATATTTGGTACTGACTGATACCTGTGCAGCTTAACATTTATTGGTTAAAATCTTTTTACAGGTGCTTCCACGTCTGGCTCATTGCCCTCAGCTAGTATGATGGAGTCTTTTCAGTCTCCATTTTTTGATCCACTGTAAGGACTTGTTTTGGTTGTTATAAAACATTCATATTTATTTTTTGTACATTATTTACATATATATTGATTGTATAATTATTTGTAACCCAGTGATCGTGGTGGAATTTTCAGTCCAGAACAGGATGAGGAAAGCCCTTGGGCAACACCTTCCACTCCAGCCACTCCCACTACTCCTCCGACTCCTACTGAACAGGAGGGAGATGGCCTATCATACAATCAGCGAAGTTTACAGCGCTGGGAAAAAGATGAAGAACTTGGAAATTTATCCACCATTTCTCCTGTTCTGTATGCTAACATCAATTTCCCTAATCTCAAGCAGGATTATCCTGGTTAGTAATTATGGACATATACATGTTTTTAAGATAAAATTGTCATCTCCTGTTATAAAAAAAAGTAAACATCATTTTTGACAGACTGGGCAAGTCGCTGCAAGCAGATAATGAAGATTTGGAGGAAAGTGTCAGCTCCTGACAAGGTTCCCTTTTTGGTAAGAACATAATGCATGTAACATAACTTCAATATTTTCAATATGTAGTATTGATACTTACTTTCTTACATTCGGTTTTATTTTTTTAGCAAAAGGCCAAAGATAACAGGGCAGCACAGAGAATCAGCAAGGCACAGAAGGTAATAATTTTAACATCAATTCGATGCAAATCCAGAGTCAGAGAAAGCATTACTGATCCTTTTTCTCCTCCCCTGTTATTTTCAGCAAGCAGAGAGTCAGGTGTTGAGGCCTGTTAAAACTGAACCAGTACGGATAAAAGGGGAGCGCCCTAGTCTGCACCTTCAAATTCCACCACCCTCTGGCTCTCTTTCTACATCGTCTCAACCAAGCTCTGCTGAAAGTGCATTTCCATTTACCCCAGACACTGCATCTTCAGTCTTTTCTCCAGATGGACCTCTAAAGGCTTCAGGTTCAACAGACATTCATAGCGACTCCTTTCCTAAGCCTCTATCTCAGTCCCCACGTGCTCAATCTCAACCATCAACTCCCTATTCACAGCCTTCCTTTAGCCCTCTGCATTCCTCCTCAGGTTACCCTTTACCTGGCCCACAGGGTGCTCCTCAGGGACGGCCAGCCAGTCTTGGTTCTTATGATATGCAGCCAGGATTGTCTCGTAAGGCTCAGCAGGTTGACCCATTCTTTAAACCTCAGCAGCAGGTCTGTCCACCACAACAGGGAGCTCAGGAACCTGTTGGCCTACCTGAAAGTCCTCGACCAAAAGCAGTTGGGACTGGAGACCCTCCTCTGTTCTCTTCACCCCACTCAACTCACCATGGAGACCCAATTCGTGGCCGACAAGAGTGCATTTCCTCTTTATCCCCCTCGACTGTTGCTTCGCCAGGAGGAATGTTGCAAAACAGGGTGGAGATGAGTGCTCCTTCTCCCCGTGCTTCTACTGGTTTAGGCACAAGTTCCCCTGCACTGATGGGGGACTCTGGAGATAGCTTGTTCAAAGCTCCTATGACACCACGCATGCATCAGGGTGATGCTGGGACATCATCTACACCACTTCCCCCTAGTCTATCTCCTAATCATCCTCCTGAGAGCTATCGTCAGTCTCCTTCTACTTTTTCTGATTCCTGTGTCCAGTCACCTCTAACACCCCGGCCACAGTCAGGAGATGGTTCATCCCCCTTGCACCAGAGACCGCCTATATCCCAGCAAGAATCATATCCAAAGGTTCCCTCTAGCCCTCAGTCACAGGGTAGTTCTCCTCTTACTCCAGGAGCACTCTCTAATGATGGACTATCTGTGCAGTCACCAGCTACCCCACGCTTTCAGTCCCCAGACCCTCACTCAGGGCCACCCTCACGACCTCAGTCCAGAGACCCTTTCACTTCACTGCATAAACCTCCTCGTCCAGCCTCAACAGTCACAGAGGCTCCCTTTAGAGGATCACCCCATTCCAACCAGCAGCCTCCTTGTTCACCATCAGTAGGAGATCCACTAAGTGGAAAACCACTTGGTTTTAGTTGCAGTCCCAGCATGGATAGCCTTCAAATTAGCCAGCCACAAACGGTTGTCTCAAAGCAAGTAATAACTTCCCAGCAAGCTCAGGGTCAACTCCAGCAATCCTCATCTATGCCTCCAACCATGGCTGCTGATTTGGGTGCTAAGACACACATAGCACCCGGAAATAAAGATTCACATCATTTACCAGTCATAGCAAGTACCCAAGAGTTGCCTGACATTTCAGCTGTACAGGACCAGTCAATTATTGGCCTTAGTCCATCAGAGCTTGAAAAGCACAGACAGGTACAGAAGAAATTCGTAGTGTTACAAAATCATTAGAACCAAAATCATCTAATCAAGTTTTATTAACTGTTTCTATTTTCTGTTTGCCTGCCTATTCTTTACAGAAACAGAGACTTAGAGAATTTCTGATAAGACAAAAAATGCAAAGAAACTCCCTTCGGCAAGAGAAGGAAGCAAATGTACCCAATAATAATGCTCCAAATTGGCAAGAAGCTGAAATGGCTGTTTTTCAACAAGATAAATCTCAGCGAGCACCACCTCCTTATCCACAGGTATGTTTTTCAGTTACAGTGACCGCTTAGATAAGGATCTGTATGGCAACTAATTTCTAATGTAGGGAACTAGGATGTTCAGTTTTTAGTATTTGTCTAATGTTGAAACGTATGATTAGTTGTTGATATAGATTTTTGATTGTAAAAATATGGCAAATAGGACAGAGCAGCTGTTGCTCAAGATGCTGTCCCAGGCAAGCTACCTCTACCTATGGGGACAGTAGATGAGAAGTTGTGCCACCCTCCTCCTCCTCTTCTTCATGGAACCCCTGGTATAATGGACCCTAATGTGCAACGGTATGTTCTCCTAATTTGTTTTGTGTATCATGTTTTATTTCAGATGAATGATTAATAAGTAAGGCTTGCAGCACTAATGCATTTAAATGTCTAAAAATTTGTCCATAGGCAACCTGGTGCTAATGTTTCCCAGGGGATGTATCCTCGTCCTCCATTTCCTACACAGTGGCAAGGTCAGGTTGCTAACCCACGTAGGTTTCCACAGCCATCCATGATGGAAATTGGATCCAGGCACCATCTTAACGCTTCTTTAAACAACCCTCTTGGTCTGCAAGGGATGCAAGGCCTGCCTAATCCTCTTGCTGTGTCACAAGGCACTAGACCTGAGACAATGCAACACTCCATGTCTGGACCTCCACCACAGTTCATAGAATTAAAACATAATGCCCAGAGGCTACCAATTGGACCCCAGTTTTTGGCAAGGACAGCTCAGCCCCGACCACACCTATTTATACCACAGCAAGACGTGCCTGCTGGGTTTGTCCCAACATCTTTACCACCTTCTTTTTCTACTCAGAGAGAAGGTGGACAAGGTCCCAGACTTGGGTTGCCTCAAGCTAACTTGGGCCAATTAATGACACAGCAAAGCAATATTCCTCCACCCCAACCCCAGCTACAGCCACATGAGGTCCCATCAACCCATTCAAACACACCTGTTTCCCACTCAACTATTCAGCAGCAGAGTTCTCAAAACAATGCTGCGGGAGAACAGCAGACTGTGGAAGAGACTGTGGACTTACCAGAGGCTGAACTTGAGGACCATTTTGTAGCCAAAGACCTTGGAGAAACAGGGGCAGAAGCTGGAGTTGAAGATGAGGATGATCTTGCACTCGACTTGGATCCCGATAAAGGAGATGACGATTTGGGAAACCTTGACAACCTTGAAACTAATGATCCCCATTTGGATGATCTCCTTAACAGTGATGAGTTTGACCTGCTTGCGTACACTGATCCTGAGCTTGATCAGGGTGATCCCAAGGATGCTTTTTCTGACCAACTACGGCTTGTTGAAGCAGAAGGTGAGGGTTCAGGCACTAAGGCGGAACAGAAAGCTAAAGTTGGTGCAGCTGCCAAGCAGTCACATGCAGCTTCCACACAACTACATTTAAAGACTGAGGCTTCCACACCTTCTGGTGATTCTCTTCCTCCCAAGTCAGAGTCCTCAGATACCAGTGAACTTGCTGCAGTTAAACTCGAAGAGAAAAGCCTGCTTGGTTCTCACCAGTCAATACAGAATGTGGTTAAAGATGATATGGGGGAAGCTGTCTCTTTGCTTCTTAGTGGAGGACCATCCAAGGTCTCAACCCAGCCTGAGAATTCATCTGCCTCATTAAGCACTGTCCGCTTAGGTGGCGTTCAATTTCCCCCTCCAACCCAAGCTAATACACTTGCATTTCCTCCAGCTACACCACATCCAGATCTACCTGAAGATCCACTTGCTCTACCAGATGGCGGTGGCCAACACTCACCTGCAGTTGATCTTGACAAAGTAGAAAGCTCACTAGAGGCGAGTGAACTGCCTCTATTAATTCAGGACTTACTAGAACATGAAAAGAAGGAGCTTCAGAAACAGCAACAGCAGCAGCAATTGAATGCTCTACAAGGGGGGTTGGGCAGTCATCTTCATAATATTCAGAATCAGCAACAGCCGTCTGGTGGACCAGGCCAGATCTTACTACCCCATCATCGTCCTCCACAGGGTATTGTGAGTCAAACAGGAATGGTACCAAGGCCTCCTCACATGTTAACTCCACAGCAGCAGAGGATGCTTAGTGTGCCAGTCCCTCCACCTGCTCATGTGGCAGTTGTGCAACCACAAGCCCAAGCCATGTTAAGAGCTGGACAGCCAAGCAGCATTCATCCAGCTCTTGAGCCACAGCAGCAAGCAGCACCACCTCAACACCATCCAAAACCACAGACAGTACCTACCAACTTTTTCCCAGATAAAGGTAGAGCAATAGCCTGTGAGTTTTTTGTATCTTTTGCATAACATGCTATTTCTTATATATTTATGTGACTATATATGTTCTTTCAGATCTGGATAAATTTATGACTGATGATATAATGGACCCTATTGCCAAAGCAAAGATGGTGGCTTTGAAAGGCATCAAAAGGGTGTTGACTCAAGACCCCATGAATGTCCCACCTGGAATCAATAGGTAATGTTTGTTGATTCAGTGTAAATCTTTGCCATTCTTCCCTATAGCAGGGATTGACCTATATGCCCATTTATTTAATCTTTAGGCAACAGGTATCGCTTTTGGCCCAGAGGTTGGCTTCAACACCAGGAAGTACAGACACTCAGACCCACATTGGTTCTGGATCATCTAAGGTCAGTGACTTGTCCTTTTTTTTTCAGCTTGATTGCAAGTTTTGAGTTTCATTGATTATTACACTTCTCTTAATTTCAGGAGGGTGAAAGCAGTGATAAAGCCCAGCCACGACCTAATCCTCCACAATTTGTCCAAGGGATCATCAGTATGTTTTTTCATCCTGTTTTTAAAATATTTAAAAGCTAAATATCCAGCACATTTTATCGTATAATATATACTATACAGAGTATTTATGTTTAAATGCCTATGCACGCTAGATGATGCTGAACAGCACCAATATGAAGAGTGGCTTGTACACACCCAGCAACTGCTACAGATGCAGCTAAAATTTCTGGAGGAACAGATAGGAGCACATCGTAAATCCCGCAAAGCACTTTGTGCTAAGCAGCGTACAGCTAAAAAAGCAGGACGTGAATTTGCAGAAGCAGATGCCGAAAAGCTGAAACTGGTCACTGAAGAGCAAAGTAAAATCCAGAAACAGCTGGATCAGGTGAGCATTGTTTCATATTAATCAATTAGTCTATATCTTGTGTATTTTTCCTAGTTAAAAAAAGTGTTCTTTCTCCTAGGTACGTAAGCAACAGAAGGAGCACACCAATCTGATTGCTGAATACAGAAGTAAGCAGCAGCAACATCAACAAGGCTCCTCCATGCTTGCACCAGGTCCCTCAAACCAGGCACCCCACTTGCTTTCTAAGCTGCCAGGACAGATGATAATGGGTCAACAAGGAGGACTGATAATGGGTCAAGTACCTGGAGGCATTCCTCAAGGGGGAATGCCAGTTAGAATGCCACAGGGGCATCCATTTACAGCAGGCCAAACTCCTCACCCTGGGGCACATGGTACTGGGCCACCTGGCCCAACTAGTGGATTTTTTCCACAAGCGACTGGTGCACAAGGGCCAGATCCAAGGATACTTCAGGAAAGGCAGATGCAACAAAGGATGCAGATTCAAAAACTGCAATTTATGATGGGTCAGCAACCTGTGACGCATCAAAGCCAACAGCCTGGTGTTATAAATAAGCAGGCAGGACCTATAGGTGGTCAGGCACCCCAGGCATTGATGAGCAATGCATTAATTGGGCAGCAGCAACCAAACTTACAACCAGGATTAATAACTAACCAGCAACATCAACAAGGCCTTATGCAGGTTCCTCAGGGCATGATGGGAAACCAGCCGGTTGGGCAGGCACAATCAAATATCATGGCACAGTCAATGACTCCTAATCAAAATTTAATGACTGGTCAAACAGGCATGGCTGGAAATCAACCTGTGCAGCTGCAGAGACCTCAGGGTTTGATGGGCCAACAAGTTCCCAGTGAACCACAGCACGTTCTTAGAGGACCACAGGGCCAGTTTACTGCTCAGCAGCAGAGTGTCCTGGCACAGCGTATGCTTCTTTCACAGCAACAACAGAATACAGCAAAGAATATTGCACAGCTCCAACAACAGCAAATACCACAACAGAGACAACTGACACAAATGGGTGCAACAGAACAACAAGGAATGGTGGGAACATCTCCTTCAAGTGGCACTCAAGGGAATGTTGATAATTCACAGCAGGGAGTTCCAGTCCTCTCTCAAGATGTTCAGAGCCCAGCTCCTAAAGATGGTGGAATTCTTAGCCCTAAAACTCCACCTCAGCAAGGTGGATCCTCAACTCCAATCCAGATGCAACAAGGGCCAAGTGGGGATCTGCAGGGAGCAGTTGGTCAGCAACCAGCAGCTGTTGCGTACATGATTCCACAACATCAAGCAACACCGCAGCAACCGGGGCAAAATGTTGGACCAGCACAACAGCATAGCTATGTGAACAACCAGCAGGCTGTGATACAAAATCAAGAACAGATGCAACTTGCTTTGCAACGGCAAAATTCCCTTAATACAGAAGTGAAACAGGAAGGTCAGCAAATGTGTTATGTTGCTCAGCAGCTACAACAGGGAGGTCAAAATGTTGCACAAATTCAGGGCATTCTAGCACAGCAGAGTGGCCAGAATCAGGCTGTAATAACTGGTAATCCAAATCAGCAACAAGATGTATTGGCCCAACAACAGCTAAATAGAACTCAGCAAATAATGATGAATCAGAGGGCAGGTGCACCTCCTGGGCAAATTCGAGCTCCTATTAACATTCAAGCCTTAATTGCACAGAATCCTCAGTTATGTCACCTACCTCCTAACCAGCAGTTACAGCAAATTCAGGCAATGATTGCTCAGCGGCAGGGTCAAATGCTACAATTGCAGGGACAGACACAGGGCCAAATTCGTCCACAAGGTCCACAACCTGTTGGTCCAAGAATGCCAGGGCTTGAGGCACAGCAGCAGCACCCCTATGCGTTTGTTGCTAAGCAGGGTCCAGTTGGATCTTCACAGCAGCAAGGAGTGATATGTCAGCCCTCTGTCATGGCTCCACAGTTTCAGAATGCTGGTTCACTGCACCCTCAACAAACCTCACAAGGAGTCTCGCCTCAATACAACACAACCACCCAGCAACAGCAGCAGTTGATGCAGCAACAGCATCAAATGATGAGAGGCCAGGTACCTTTGGCACGACCAATGATGAGCCAGGTTCGCCCAACACCTCTAGGTCATATGGTAAGACCAATGTCTCCTCGTCAGCTAATGGGCCAGGGCTCACCTGGCAGCCCCCATTCTGGTCAGCAAAGACAAATCATGGGCATGCGCCAGACTCCACCAGGCCAAGGGCAGTGTCTTGGCGTGAGAGCACTTAGCCCATTTCAGGCTTCTCCTTCTCATGTTGGGTCTCCTGTTGGTTCTACTGTTCAAGAATCAGCCTCAAGTCCAGGATCTTATAATAAACATGATTTTGGTACTACTTCTGTCTCTAACCACCCGTCACCTGCATCTAGATCAGACTGTGGGGCTGGAAAAAATAGTCCATTTGGTAACGTTGGAGCGACAGCAGCCTCACCATTAAGATCACCTATAGCTAAGACCCCACAGGACGTATTAGGCCTCAAGTCTGAGCCTCAGGTCCCAGGGGCCCAAAAACCAATAGCTTCCATTCCACTTAATGGCCCATCTCCTAAATTGGCATCAAACCTGCCACAGGCATCAGTTTCATCAGCTGTAGTTGAAGGTGACATGTGTAATGAAAGAGATCTGTGCAAGATCTCCCTACAAAATATAAAACAGGAACCTAGAGAGATTAATTGTGACTCAAGAGATAGTGGAGAGGCTTCTTCGGCAACTGTTAAGCGAGAAATCACTGGTGACTCACTTAACACCGGTAATATTTCATGCCCTGGAAATCCCCCAGGTGACTCTATGGGCCAGATTCCCAGAACAGAGACGGGCCAACAACTTCTGCAGAAGCTCCTTCGAACCAAGAGTCTTCAAATGCCATCACAGAGGACATCTGATGGTATCCACAATGAAATAAATGGCCATATTAACAGTAAGCTCGCAATGTTGGAGCAAAAGCTTCAGGAGACACCGCGCAACATGGAGGTAAAGCGTGAAAATAATGCATGAAAATAATGTGGTAGAATTTATTCTTGTATCATCAAATAATCTTGCTTGTTTTTATCTACTGTTTTACTAGGATCTCCAATCAATCACTAAAAGACCACCTGTAACAAAAGCTAAGCGGCCTCCAAAAGCTGGAGAGCGTGGAGCAAATGCTCGAAAAAAGAACAAAAAAGATGAAGTTGGAAAAACAGAAGCAATAATGAAGCAGATTAAACAAGTAAGGGCTGTGATTGCGAGACAAAGCAAACTGTTACAGTATAAACAAAAATATCATTACGATAATATTGTTTTGTAAAGACGTATTCAATTTTTCCTCCTCAAATCCTCTCAGGGACTTTCTCTTCTACCTTTAATGGAACCCTCCATTACTGCTAGCCTGGATTTGTTTGCTCCTTTTGGCAGTAGTCCAGCCAAAGGCAAAACACAGTTGAAGGGCTCTTTTGGAAATGCAGTAATAGACAATATTCCAGACTACTACTCCCAGCTCCTTACTAAGGTACAAGCTAATTTCATGCTACTATGAATTTCTGAAAATGGCAACCACTATTCTATAAGGATCTGCAGGTGTCTGGTGAATTGTAAGATAAGTTTATTTGCTGAGTTTACTGTTGGTTCATTTAAAACTTCTCTTCACTTAGAATAACCTCAGCAATCCCCCAACACCACCTTCGTCACTTCCTCCAACTCCACCTCCTTCAGTGCAGCACAAGCTTTTGAATGGAGTGACCGCAGTAGAGGACCTAGCAGGAAGCCAAAAAGAGAGAGAGACTTCAGAGGACATCACAGGTCATTGTAGTGATAACCGTAAATTATTATAATTGTAATGATCATGCTATCAAAACTCTAAATTATGTTGATGTAAACTATACTGTACAATGAAAGTACTATTTCTGTATTCTGTAGACTCTGTTCCCGAAGAGGTAAAGAGTGTGGACATACTAGCAGCACTTCCCACTCCTCCACATAATCAGAATGAAGATGTGAGGTATGCAGTAGAATTAAGAAAAAAATATTTTACCTATGATGTATATAATATGAAGGTATACTCATGGATTCATCACTTTTAGGATGGAGAGTGATGATGACAGTGATGTTCCAGACACCATTATTCCTGCATCATCACCTGAGAGCCAGTTGGGGGATGAGCCATGCCGCTTCCCACACCTATTGGAGCTTAAAGAAGAGGAGGAAAATAGAGCTATTTCTCCTGTTATTCCAATGATTCCACGCTCTACTATCCCTAGTATGCTTTATAACAGTGTTTATAACTCTTGTTTTTTCTAAAAATGATCTACTGTCCTGTCCACATATGGTTGAGCTGCCATCTTTTTTTTAACCCTTATGTCCAGGTTTCGCAGATACTAAACCATTTGAGGCAATAGAGGGGAAGGCTGGTTCCTCATCTGGTTCCTGGGACAAGGCAAAGAGCAATGAAGTGTCTGTTACCTTTACCCTCTCAGCAGCTGCAGCCAACGTATTTACACTTTAGCCTGCTTTAATATTATTACCAGGCAGATTCTCCTCATTTTCTTGACCCCATAGCATTTGTTCTCTCATCAGAATCTAAACTCTGTGATGGTGGCAGTTGCCCAGCTACTGCAAACGCGTATACCAGGGTCCTATGAAGTGGCTTTCCCACGGAGTCCTGGTAGAGCAGCTGGTGTTGGCCCTGGGAAAATACCTGACTCCTCAAACCCAGGTAACCGAATCAAAATCATTGCTACTCTCAAACACTATTTAATTCAAACTTAGAACAGTGGTTTCATTTTTGCCGCTCAATCATCTGTCATTAATTGATTAATAATTTTAATTGTCATATATGCTGATTTAAAATAAAATAAAGTTTTCATTATTTTTTTAAGGACACCCGTATGTAAAGACTGATCCATCTACAAACCAAGATGCAGAATGGCTTAAGCAGTTTGATGTCACTTTGCCAGGCTGTACTCTAAAGAAGCAAGTTGACATTTTGTCTCTGATCAAACAGGTTGGCTGTCTGGTTTATTTATCACTTTTATTACTCAAGTCATATGATGATCTTTATTTATTTATTTTTTTTTTTATAATTTTTCAAAAAATTAATGATTGATATTAAACTTCTTTCCTTCCCCAGGAATACACAGAGCAAGAGGATCGACCAGCTCAGCACTGTTACATGACCAATGTGTCAGACCTTGATGTGCGCCATCTTCCCATTATTCCTGTTGAGGTTTCTCCACCTCCTTCACCCCCACCACCAATACCACCACTGCCACCTATCAGTGCTGAACCAGAACCTGTCACTCAGTCTGATCCTCACACTCAACAAGAATCTGAACCAGAGCCTCCTGCTCAGCCCAAGTCACCAGCCTCCTCTAGCCCCAATGCTCCGATTAAAGCAGAGGCACCAAGTGAACCTTTGACAGCTGAATTTCAGAGCACTTCTGTTAAGATTGAGCCTGAGGAGGCCCTATTAGCCCCTCCAGTTGCACCACCTGAGGAGGCAGCTTCTGTTTCAGTTTTTGCCTCAGCATCTCAGGGGTCTCTGATTATTGAGGTCTCGCCCAAACCCATTAAACAGCGCAGGCTGTTCTCAGAGGAAGAAGAGGTACGTCCCAAAATTAAGAAGTGGAAAGGTGTGCGCTGGAAGCGCCTTAGTTTGGTCATTACCATACGTAAGGGCAGCTCCAAAAAGGAGAACAGTCGAGAGGTGTCTGAACTCATGGAGCGCCTGCGAATCACACTTAGACCAGAGAAGCTGCCACGTGATAAGCGCAAGTGCTGCTTTTGCCACGAAGAAGGCGATGGTCCTACTGATGGTCCAGGTCGTCTTCTTAACATTGATGTAGATCTGTGGGTGCATCTCAACTGTGCGCTGTGGTCTACTGAGGTCTATGAGACTCAGGGAGGTGCACTCATCAATGTAGAAGTAGCACTTCGGCGTGGACTTCGCACACGTTGTGCATACTGCCAGAAGACTGGTGCCACCAACAGCTGTAACCGTCTCCGCTGCCCCAACGTCTACCATTTTGCCTGTGCCATTCGAGCACGTTGTATGTTTTTCAAAGACAAAACAATGCTGTGCACCCAGCATAAGCTGAAAGGCCCCAGTGAGGAGGAGCTCAGCAACTTTGCTGTCTTCCGAAGAGTGTACATCGAGCGAGATGAAGTAAAGCAGATCGCCAGCATCCTTCAGCGTGGTGACCGCATACATCTTTTCCGAGTCGGTGGGCTCATCTTCCATGCTGTGGGGCAGCTCCTACCATCTCAGATGGCTGCTTTCCACTCGCCTACTGCCATCTTCCCTGCAGGTTATGAGGCAACGCGCATCTACTGGAGCACCCGTGTGCCAAACCGACGTTGTCGTTATAGGTGTCGCATCAGTGAGCAGGAAGGCAAACCCTTGTTTGAAGTGCGTGTGCTGGAGTATGGACAGGAAGATCTACATTTCCGTGACAGCAATCCAGATTGTAAATAACTGCTGTGTAACAATTATTTCAGATGTTTTGAAGTGAGTGTGAATCTTTGTGCTCACATTCTCATGTTCTCTTTTTAAAAATTAGGCATATGGAACAACATTGTGCAGAAAGTTGCCAAGCTGCGTGAAGAGGCAGCCATGCTGAAACTCTTTGCTGATCATGTAAAGGGGGAGGAAATGTATGGACTTACTGTCCACGCAGTGATGCGCATCACTGAGTCGGTATGGCATGATTTCCAGCTCTGTCTGAATGCAGAATTACAGGTTATAATTCTAAGAGTATTTCACTTTCCTACAGAAAATTTAACAAGCCTCTTATGCTGCAGCTTCCAGGAGTGGAGAACTGTCAAAACTACACGTTCAGATATGGCCGTCATCCTCTCATGGAGCTTCCTCTTATGATCAATCCTACTGGTTGTGCTCGCTCTGAGCCTAAGATTCTCACACACTGCAAACGGTAAAGCTTTTGGTCTGAGCACCTATTTTTTTTGTAGTTTTGCTTTTTAAGAGGCAAGATTGCCTCCTGCATGTATATGTAATCTAAAGCTTTTCTCTTTCTGTAGGCCTCATACACTGAATAGCACAAGTATGTCTAAAGCCTACCAGAGCACGTTTACAGGGGAAATCAACACACCCTACAGCAAGCAGTTTGTTCACTCAAAGTCCTCCCAGTATAGGCGGTTAAAGACCGAATGGAAGAACAATGTGTACCTGGCTCGCTCTCGCATCCAGGGACTGGGCTTGTATGCAGCTAAAGATTTGGAAAAACACACAATGGTCATTGAGTACATCGGTACCATCATTCGTAACGAAGTGGCAAATAGACGGGAAAAAATCTACGAAGAGCAGGTTTGTCAAAACAACATAGCTGAATTCAAATGAATACTTTTACAAATATTTGCATCACCTGATATCTCCATTATTGTTCCGATTCAGAATCGTGGGATCTACATGTTCCGCATTAATAACGAGCATGTAATAGATGCCACCCTCACTGGCGGCCCAGCTCGGTAAGACACTCAGAATGCTTGTTTCTGTCATTTGCAGTGTTGATTTATTTTATTGTACTTCACTTTGCATGTATATGTGCTGTTTCAGTTATGTGAATCATTCCTGTGCGCCTAACTGTGTTGCGGAAGTCGTGACATTTGACAAAGAGGATAAGATCATCATCATTTCCAGTCGTAGAATCCCCAAGGGTGAGGAGGTAAGAATCATGCGTGGTAGACGGAATCCATTCTTTTTATGATTTTATATCATTTATATGTTTTGCATTCATCTTTGAATAAGTCTGTTTTTTTTCTTTTTCTATTCTTCAGCTGACCTATGACTATCAGTTTGACTTTGAGGACGATCAGCACAAAATCCCTTGTCATTGCGGAGCCTGGAATTGCCGAAAGTGGATGAACTAATGGGGAGGGAATGTGCAAGACATGCCTTTGCTCCCTGGTGCCAGAACATTTCTGCGCCAAAGCCTCGTTTTAACATTACTACCCAGATCATAAGCTGTTCTGAAACAAGAGGAGGGCAAACGTTTACTCTCCAGCTAAAAGAAAAGACTTTTGTTATTTACATCAGGAGCCAAAGCTTTGAAGAGAGTATATTTAAAACTACAACTCATTTTCTGATGAGCTCAAATGTTTGCTTGAATCTTCTTGTGGAAACTCGCCTCTGCCAAAAGCACCTCCTTCCTACTTCCTCTACTGTTCTTCTCCAATAAGCTGGCTGGAATCAATCCTCTCTACATCTACCAAAATGTTTGATTCTGTATCATATCAATACACTTAGGGTAGAACTCGGTGAAGAAAGTTTGATTAAAGCCATTCACGTACTCAAAAATGAACTAATACTTTATCTTTGGACCTATCTTTGTTGTTTTTTTTTGTTTTGTTTTTTTCCCTACCACATTGTCACCCCAGAACAACACTCAGTCAGCAATGAAGATTGACAAAATGGATTTTGACAAGACAATCCTGGAGTGGCTCAGATCAGAACTATGTACCTATTGTGAACAAGATGTACGATAATATAAAGTTTAAATATTATTTGACCTGTGGCTCAAAAGGCACCAGATGATTTATTATATTGAGTTTAAAGGTGGGTTTGGTTGACCCAGTCTACCTCATTGAGTTTGTGGGAAGTGACTGCTTTGTATTAAACTGTTAAGTGCTACTGTGGAAAGGGGAAGGGAGGAATGTTTTCAATGCAGTCGCCTTTCTTGGTTAAGCAGGGAAACTTAAGCAGCTGGTTTGCTCCTCTCTGTGTTGCTTATTATTTACAGTAGTGAGCCATTGCAACTTATCACAAAACACAACGACAGAGCCTCTATGACAGTCTATCAGCACGATCATGCATTATTCAGAGCAATCAAAAAAAAAAAATGGGTGTCTAATTCTACAAAGCCACCTAATCTAAATGACTGTAGTTCTCGTGTAGCCTTTTTCCTTACTGTATGTCTATTTGCATCTAGAAATCATGCTTTTTTTTCCCCCCCCGCTCCTCCTCTTTCTCTTATTTAAGCACACA
The DNA here is from genome assembly GCF_030014155.1 of Tachysurus vachellii. Classification (NCBI taxonomy): domain Eukaryota; kingdom Metazoa; phylum Chordata; class Actinopteri; order Siluriformes; family Bagridae; genus Tachysurus; species Tachysurus vachellii. Next base: position 5,473,058 of record NC_083478.1, on the reverse strand, counting down.
ACTGTAAAACCAAATCCACTCTTACCCAGACAGTGTGAGTAACAGAATGACTTTGCAGTGAAGCAGGGTGCTGTTTGAGGTTTTTTTTTTTTTTTTCTTTTTCTTTTTCCCCTTCTTCTTCTTGCCAGACAATTATGTTCAATTCAGTCAACACTCACCTGACAAAGATTGATGCCTGAGGCTCTTGACTATAACACATTGTAAGTTATGATGCAAGACTACTATTCTGTTTGCCATGTTTATTTTAATTCTAAATACCCTGTTATATAGATTTCCATCACATCACTCCAAGCAACTCCTCATATATCTCTTTGTAATACTTAGTGGACTGTTGTAAACTTACTGTAGTGAGCCTTTCTCTGCCTGAGCACAAGGCAGGCTGTATAATAACCTGTAATGTGGTGTGAGAACTGTTGGCACTGTCTTCTTGAGGCTGAAGCGAAGGCTGAGAAAGACTTTAAAAGGGCATTTGATTTTCATTCATATTAAAGTAATTTAAAAGCAGTTTAAAAAAAAACAAAAAACTAGTTAATCTTCAGAGAAGGGAGTTGAACAAAGTCTCCACAGATCGCATATAACTTTGTTCCTTCCTCCCCAGATGTATGACCTCATATTGAAAAGTAATGCAACTTGTACAAACTGTATATATATTGGGGGGCTAAAGCTGTTTATCCTTCCCGTTTTTAATGAATAAAATAAAATCAAAATTCTAGAGAAATAAAAATTGATGGAATAAGAGAAACCACTGGATATCATTTTATCAGAAAGATTAAATGTGTATATATCTATAAATATATGTAAAATGGACAAACGAAGTAATATCTTGATATGTATATGACAGAGTGTTTTTTTTGCAGTTACCTGTTTTTCTATTAGCATTTTTTGCTATAAGACCGTATACAGACATATTCAAATTAGTGATGGTTATCATGTGTTCACCAATGATCTGGACGAGTGTTTGAGTTGAATGAGAAATCCGAGACGGGATTCATGTTTGATATTAATCCTGATATTTCATCATGCAAATAGATCACCTTTGAAAAATGACTGGTAGAATGGTGCGTAGCCTGTGTGTATTTATGTAATATTGGTCACATAGATTTCTTCCTTCATTATTATTTATGCTACTGCTTGTGAAATACCTGAAATGCTGAAATTGGTCTTTGAATTGGTAATTGGTTACCAGTGGGTTTTTCTTTCTTTCTTTCTTTCTTTCTTTTTTTTTTATTTTAAAGACAAGTTTCCGGATATGATACTCTTGGTGAGTGTCATATCCACCCTGAAGAAGTGAACGTGTTTATGTAACTTGTGAAATGGCAATATAGGCAGTGTACGGTTTGATTTTCATATTCAGCGATTCATCCCCAATCTCCTTAAAGACCGATGTTCACTTCTCCTAACGACTAATAGCAGAACCCTTTTTGTCGTGTCATTTTAAATCTCACTGACACTGAATTTTAGCAGAAGCCCCATCTCCTGATTTGTTATATATTAATTTAAAGTCTCCCTGCATATCATTAATTTAATTATACGTTAAATACATTGCTTTTTTTTTTTTTTTTAAGCCCAGCCTACTTTTTAAAAAATAAAAAGATGCTGCATCTGTACAGCAGAGCTACTTTGAGGAAGATAAACATTTTTATTGTATGTGGCATGTTTTGTATGGATATAATTTTGAATTGTACATATTTTTTGATGACAGAGGTTGCATCACTTTATATACAGCTGCCCATTACCCTTCCCTCTTCTCTTTTCTTTGTCTTTGCTTTTATTTCTTGTAAAGAAAAATAAAATGCATTTTAAATACAGACTTTTTCATCCGGGTTTGTTGCTGATTTCTTTTCAGGACCAATGATTGGTGCTGCTGATGCTGATGCTGAGGCAACTCCAGACATATGATGAGCAGGAGTTAATATATAACGTACATCAAAGTGCAATTATGGATAATTGAACCGTCCAAAAAGCACGAATAGTCTTATCTTGGGAATTATACTTCTTGTGAGTTTTTAGACACTGAAATATTAAAGACTTAAAGAATAAATTATTCAGGGGCATGACAGTATACAGGATATAAGATTAGTCTTTAGTCACTTTAGAAGTTTAGTGTTTAGGTTTGTACCAGAAGTACACAGGAATGTACTGTGAAGATTTATACAAGGGTTAGTCAAATGAAACTTTGTTATTGCTGGTATATTTTTATATGGAACTCTTGCAAATATAAAAGCTTTTAACAATGGACCTGTAATGCCTTACAACTTTTGCCATCATGATGTAGATTTGCAGCTAAAGGCTGCTGCTATTATCATAAAGATTGTCTTCTGCTCATTCCAGGACTCATTATCCGCTTCACGTCTTTTAACAGTACAGAACACTTTTCATCTGCTGTACGCCAATAAAGTACAGGATCCGTTTTGAGCGAGGTTCCTCTCAAAGATTTCTTCATGCTGTCTCAGGTAGTTTTTCACTGACACTTGTCCCTGGTTTGCTTGTTAAAGAAACTGTTGGACAATACAGATTTTCAAAAGACATGCAAAAATGATCAGGGCTGGTTATGGGTTTCAAGGCTACTAATTATGCATTTTAGCTCCTCTTGAAATGTAAAATTTCTCATTACATTTTATACTCAACTCAATTAAATCCCTGTCATCTAGTTTTCTTATGTCATGAAACAGCATTCCATATTGCAAATGTTCAGTCAAATAAAAACAAAAAAAAAACGTGCCGGTGGAAATAAGACACGCACCTTTTCTCATAAATAAAGAAATCCAGACATAAAGGTAAGAAAACAAAATGTATTATGTACAATTTCAACAAATCCCCAAAGGAATTTATATTTCACATGGGCTTAACACATGGTTTAAATTACAGGCATCCAGTCTTTGTGACAAACCAAACAAGGGCAGTTAGTCTACACACCAGTGTGATTTTTCCAGTGATCCTCCCTCCTTGTGTCGTAGGCATATGCTATGTAAGATTATGCAGTAAGTCTCAAAATCTAAAGCGAATTACAGATGCAAAACACAGAGTTATAAATAAAGAGGTGGTGACAAGTCCATATTCCTTACATTAGTCAAAAGATTCCAGTGCCCAGTCAAATGCAATGCAAGCAATAAGGTAGATTGTTCAATCAAGTGATTAAAAAAAAAAAGTTAACATTTACTGACAGTAGACTTTACAGTTCTTTTCTTTCTTTACAGTACTTTTGTCTTTATGAAATGACTACCAGACTGAGTTTGGTGCAACAAAAAAAAGCTTGCTTAATTAACAACCTCCTGACTTTACAATATTAAATGTTATATAGTGTAAGTGTTCACTTTTCTCTCCAAGCACCCTGTTTAAGACTAAGCAAGATTCCTGGACAGGTTTGTTTTAGCCTGATTCTTTTGACACCCTTGTGTTAATCTATAATCGGAAACTCTATGCTAGTCCAGACTAACGAGATTCGTTATGTAACTGTGTATTCATCCACTGTGCTCATTCAACTGTTATAGACCTTTCAAACTGCCCAGACAAAAAGCCTGGATTGACAGGGAGGAATGAAAACACATAAAAATAAAAAGACACGCACACAGACACACAAATTCTATAAAATCACACTGGGGCCCAGGTGTCGATTCCTGCATTTAGATATAAAGCGTTGTGACAGACCCCAGCATATGAAGCTACTCGGTTCATAAACAGAACTACGAAACCTAAACGCTTAGAGATTTTCATTCATGCAAGGAACTGAGCAGTCAGTAGTACCTTCTCATTCGATTGAATTAAAAACGATAAAATACGTGATGAAAACACATCATAGAAAGTTATAGATTATAACCGTTACATCATAAATAAGCAGATAGACCGAGGCATTATTTTACACGAACCATTTACAGGATGCTTCTTATAGTAGTGTGAACGGTCGTCTTCTGTCACTTTCCCAAAGGAACAATAGTGCAGTTCATAAAATCCTATCGACAAAAGACAAATTGGGTATAGTGCATGCTCAGAAATGTGAGGGGGAAAAACAATGAAATTCTGCTACATTTCTTGCCATGAATTTGATGTTTACACAGCATTATATTGTGTATACATCATATTAATATCATTAATGGCCATAACCTGAATGAGCACTAATCTCACAGTGTCCTGAACAGCTATATTACATATAAAGAAGGGGATTTAAAAAATAAAAAACAAACAAACAAAAAAAAAACTCCCTGGTTAACAGTCAACTGAACATAAACCTTAATGCTTATAAGAAACATGCCTTTTTGTACAGTAACTAAGTCTAGATCCTGCAATCTAACCGCCACTGTACATCTGTCTCACGACTCCATTTCTTTATGCTTTTTTTTTATACTAAAGGCAGATTTAAAAAAAAAAAAAAATTAAAAATCAGGAAACACAATCCCAACACCACAGTGGAGAACAGGCTATGATTTAGACTACTGCATATTGTATAGGGATAAAGAAGACACACAAAGTAAGACCACATATACAACCATGCTCTTTAGTACACAATAGTCCATTTTCAAACAAGCCAAGACTTTTTCATTAAAATAAAATAAAATAAAATAAAAAAAAATCCCATCCCAGCACTGTGTCCTATCACAGTTAATGAATTAATCCTGCCTTAGAATGAAAAAGTCCATGCAGCGGAGGTGGGAAGAGTCGACTTGATAAAGACAGACACATACAGACTGGACTGGGAGCCCATGGTGGGATTGTAGAACAGCTGGAGTGGCCTTAAGCTCAGTAGTTTTGGCTAAAAAGGTGAGGTAGTCCCTGTCACAACGTTATAAAACTGTCTGGTCACTCCGAGTGTGCGTGTCTGGGAAGGGGAGCAGCAACCCGTGGGCGCATCACATCTTAACGTCCTCCTGCACGCTGAGCTGCGAGAGTGTCTTCTTGATGCGCAGAGCCGTGAGTCTGGCTGCTCCGTTAGAGTACCAGCACTCGCGCATGATCTTCCCCATCACCCTCAAAGCCTTCGCAAACACAAACGATGTCCTTATTATAATGAAATATTTCAAAACCTGAAAATGATATTTCGAAAAAAAAAAAAAAAAATGGTGTTAAACGGGGTCTATACCTCGTAGCTCTGCCACCAGTTGGGCACGTTAGGCCGCAGTCTCTGGTCACACACAACCTTTCTCATCTCCTCTATGGAAGGGTCAGAGGGCACGAGGTCATAGTAAGGCAGCTGGTACTCCTCATGGATGCCTGTTGGTATAAAGCAATGATGAGAAACAAGACATGACAAGCTTTTCTTTAGCAATAGGATTTACAGTCAGTGATGATTTAACTATGCTTGGAACTGGCTAAACCTGATATCTGCAATATGAGAACCAAAAAAGCTTAATACAGTATTATACGAATCAGAACTTGGAAAAACAAACATTAATAGTTTAAACAACCAAATATAGTGAAAATATACAGAGGTTGATAGACATCAACTGTGCTAGTCTGGAAACATCTGGAATCTACACATTTACATTTTAAACAGAACACACTGGGTATTAAGATATTAAGATGCCTTGATGAGGGAAACAGTAACGTCACTGTGTACAAACTGTGATCAACCACAAGGTCTTACCTCCAGTGTTGCATCGTCTTGCTATCTCCCAGTACACCAGTCCTAATGCATAGATATCGGCACACTTAAAAGAATCAAAATGCTTCATGTTGATAGTTTCATCCAACACCTCTGGTGCCATATATCTGTAAAACAAAACCACTGCAGGTTTGTTGTGTATATCCAAAGTGTTTAAAATGCGTCTTAGTGAAGATTTTCACAATTAGATGAGCATGTTATCCAGAGATGGAGCAGTACCTTTTGGTGCCCACCCTCTGATTAGGGGCGATGTCAATAGTATCGGTGACGGACTCGTGGCGTACGGCCAGGCCCAAGTCCGCTATAGCACATGTGCCATTCTTCTTTACCAGGATATTTTTAGATTTGAGGTCTCTGTGTGCAATGCCAGGCTTTCCTACAAGACAAGTCATTGACAAATTAAAAATACGATTGCAGTGTTTTTTGAACCAAGACCAGACATAAACAATTTGACTGATTACATATAAAAGGTGCATGGTTACGGATCTGTATTTACCCTGCGTGCCAAGGATCTCCATATGCAGGTGGGCAAGACCACTAGCAGCTGACAGAGATAACTTGATCATGCCTTCAATGGTGACAGAGTAGTGGTTCAGGTAGTCAAACAGAGAGCCATATTCATGATAGTCTGAAACCAGCCACAGCTGAGTCCACGTGCCATTGTCTAGAAGAGTGAAAAGAAAATTGGGAAAACCAGAACAAACTACAGATAACCTTGTTTGACATTGCTTAAAGCTGCAGATTGCATACAATCTCTTACCTTTGTTGTCTGCTGCAATGAATCCCAAGATGTTTTCGTGCCGGAGCATGATTGTCTGGTAGATCTCAGCCTCACGGAACCAGGAGCGTTCCTCTCTGGAAGAGAAGATTTTCACAGCCACGTCTCCTCCTCTCCACTTACCCCTCCACACCTCCCCGAAGCGCCCCTTTCCTATAATTTCCTGCAGCACGATGGTCCTCGCCACCGTCCTCTGCACAAACAGAGGTAGACCTGCAGGATGTTCAGCAAAACAGAAGTCACATTGGAGTCCTGGGGGAACACCGGAACTATGAAGTGAGAAAAATGCGGGACTGACCAGATCCAGAGCCAGAGGTGGACAAGTCAAATATGAGGTCTTGCAGGGTTTTGTCTTTGGCAAGGTAAAGATGGTCACATGAGGGATCTTCTACATCTAGCCTCTGCCTGTGGTTGTAGTTCCTCTGGTGGTGCTGGAACAGGAAGACACCGATGATCAGCAACAGGCAGAAAACGAAGACTGGTCCTGCTATGACTGCTACTAACTCCACTGGGCCCCAGCTACCAGCTGGGCCTGACCAGCTTTCATGCTCAGGAACTCCTGCAAAAGAGAAAGAAATCTTGGTTACTCGTTATAGTTGTTAAAACGAGAGTGCAGCACTTAAAAGCTGGATCAAAGCAAGATACTAAGAGAAACCATTTAATCAAGTAACAGAGCGATGTTTTCTGAGCTGCTCACCATTAGGGACCTGCAGGTCGATGCTGTTACAGTAGTCTGTGTAGCAGCAGTGTGTGTTGAGAACTCCCTCAGCACTCAGGCAGTAGATGGGTTGACCAGGTGGAATTAGACTCTCACGTGGAATACAGATGCGCACATGCTGCTCCTGGCCTTTAATGTAGGAGGTGGAGGCCATGCAGGCTCCATCTGTCTCACACTCATAGCCACTTTTTTCACAGTTAGTACAGTTACACTTCAAAGCTGCAGAAAGGGAGGAGAAGAAGAAAATAATCAGAGATGCTACATCAGCTTTACTACAGTTTAAATGCTATCTTGAACTTAATTATAACTATTAATCATCGTACATTCACAATTAACTCCCAATTAATTAACTACTGCAGAATTCCAGCACAGAAATTTAAAGATGAAACGAATAACAATTGACTTTGAAGAGATTGAATACTCAGAAAATTATACAGAAGGCTCATGCATCAACAGAGAAATTAGATTTTTTTTTTTATTTTTTTTAGTTTGTTTATTTAATGCCACATCAGCAGCAAAGGCTGTATTCATGGCAACATAAACATTATATACAAAATGATTACAATAGTGAGGATAGTGGTAATAATAATAATAATAATAATAATAATAATAATAATAATAATAATAAACAAATGATTGCAATATCATTCTCATACATTTACAGTCAAAGCCATGATTAAGAGCTGATGATTATTCAGTAGAATGTGGCCATTTATGAGAAAAGTAGATGTTAGAAATACTAAGGCACAGGTGATAAACTCATGGATCCTAGTGCAAGACAGTTGCAGGTACAAGTCAGGCGCCACAAGGGGGCGAGCAAAGTCTAACAGCACATGGTGAAGAACCGAGTAGGTGTCACTGTTAGTTCAAGCTGAGGCCATGAACGCGGGCACCAGTTTACCACCGGGCTGCATAACATGAAACCGAATCCGCCACTGCAGATGAACCCAAACAGACTGAAGCTGAAGCACACTGCAGCACACTGCTAAAGGCAGGGAGCAGCACCTCAGCATGCACAGTAGCAACAAGAAAAGTACTTATAATAACCAGAATAATAGTAACATATTAATAATAAGTCATTTTGATCAGAGATTAGAACAGACATGTATTTGGATTTAATGGTAAAAGTTTTGCATTTCCACTCCATGTTTTTAAATGTGCACGCTCACATATAGATCATCTAACAAGCCACTCTGATTTTCAAGGGCATCCAAATAGATTGGTCCCATTGTCCTGGCATGTAAGCCATGTTTTCAAACTCTATTTTTGATCTGTCATCACTGGCATGAATTCTTGTCTCCCCTACCACTCGAGCTGACTGAAAGTGGCTGGGATTAGAGAGGGGCCCTGCGTCTCTGGCACCCGGAGGCGGCACAGGCGGGAGGTTGAGGTCATTGTAGGGGGAGCAGGCCAGCCTGTCATGCTTCACTCACACCCTGCTCTTATCAGCCCCACAGCTCAGTCACCAACAATGGTGGGCCATTTAGGACAAATTGTACTGGTTTTCAAAAATAACACGACTTGAAAACCACCGTGCATGACGGCAATTTGGCCGTGAGAGATCAAAAAAAGATGTATTTTTTTTAAACTTCTACAGATTTCTGTAGCTCCTTCACAGAATTGCTAAACTATACTCCTCACTTCTCTTTTTCTTCTAGGTCTCAATTTATCAACACACTAGAGCCTCTGATGTTTGTTCAAGCCTCATATGTAGATCACGTCCTCACACACGTATGTATACACACTCACTACTTCTCATTTGCTTCCTTGCTTTCACACTTTGGACTCCAGAGGCTGGGTTTAAATTGATCTTGCTCAATGCACTTCCTCTCCATTTCTCTCCCACGGATTGCACAAGACATGACACAAGAGCAGCATGACCACACCCTTCTATATGTATACAAGCGAGAGTGTTTGTTACTATTGTTGTTGACTCATCTCATTTGAGAGCTCTGACAATGTTGAATATTTAAACAGGCATGTCAATAATTCCTTACTCAGAGAAACAATGAGGCAGAGAGAGAGAGAGAGAGAGAGAGAGAGAGAGAGAGAGAGAGTGAGAGTGAGTGAGTGAGTGAGTGAGTGAGTGAGTGAGTGTGTGTGAGTGTGTGTGAGTGTGTGAATGAGTAAACAGTAATTGTTGAATGGCTGTGTTCTTTAAGGCATAAAACCCATACTGCCAGTAACTGCCAGTGGAGCAGATCCAAGTTAACTGTTCACATGTACCAGGAATTTCCTGAACATTGCACAGAGGTGACCAGGCCCTGATAAAGTGGGAAAAACAACTCTGTGCCATTTCCTCCAAATCACTGTACTAATATAGAGCTTTTCCTTCAGGCAGCATGGCTCGACCTGGCATATTCCCCATAATTCTCCATATTAGCACCATGTTCACATGATGGATTTGGTTACTGCACTTGGTCCAGGTACCACGTGTCTTGAGCTGATCTCACAGCCATGCAGATGAAGAATTCTTACACTAAATTCTACAGTAGACAAGACGTAGCTGATTATGTTCCTAATGTAGTAGGTTTTCCTATTACATCTCTACTAATCTTATATTTCTTAAAACCACCACCTTCTAGTCCGGATCCAAAATGGCTGCCAATTCACTTCGACTGCATGCTATTAGGGACTCAAGCACAGACAGGAACTCACTACCTAGTGCCCTCTAATAGTGTGTAGAAAGACATTTGAGACACAGATGCACGGCTATGTGTTTGGGTTAAGGGGCAACTGTTAAGTGAAATTTTGATCCATTGTATTTTCACTAAAGATTAAAGTATTGGCACACTCGTGTTTGGGTGCATGAAATTCCATTAAAACTGCACACACAGCACTGAGAAAACATTACCTCACCCAAAACCAGGCTTGGGGTCCTATTACTCTGAACGGCGCACAAATCACCAGCCGAAAAAAAAAGCTACTGCAGCGTTCTTACAAAATTATAAGCACTTTTTAAATTATTGCTTATGATTGAAAAGAGATTAAAAGCGCAGCCATGTCAACAAAATTAGTCATCTTTGCAAGTGTGGTATAGAGTGCACTGGCAGAACTATTGTTACGAACACCATGAACATAGCTCCATATGCGCGGTCTGTACGTGGCATGTGGTAAATCTGCTGAATGGACTGTGGTCAGGTCCAGGGCAGATATTCCTCAAAAACACCACACACACACACACACACACACACACACACGACCTGTAGCTCTCCCATAGCCCAACATCTTTCTGAAGAACACCTCATTAAACAACAAACAGAAAGAAAATTGTTTGTCAGCATGTTGTAAACAGGGGCAATGAGATCATTGAATTTCCCGTCATTACAAATAACTGATGTCAACACATGACCTCTTAACATATAATGACTACAGAAAGTAAATAGAGCAAAGGACCAAAATAGCAAGCTAGTAAAAAAACGTCACAGCATGAACAATGCTATTAAATTCACCCAGCTGAAAGAAGCGACACAGAGAACACGTCGGCTGGGGGGGGAAAAAAAAGCACAATTTCAAATTTGGGCCAATTAAAAGTGTCTAATATGGCATTTGATGGGGGAAAGGCAACAAATGGGGTGTGAACGAGTGTTCTCTTGTGTACACATAATTGGTGGCCTTACACTGGCCCTTTGTTTGGAGATTAGGCAGACATGAGGAGGGACTGGCCTGACTGTGCCTGAACAAAGAGCACGAATGGCCTGTGAGGAGAAGGGCTGTTAGGGGGCTGTTAGGGGGATGGGGACCCCCCCCCCCACCTTAGGCTTTTAACTGCTGTGGGGGGGGGGGGGGTGTAGATGCAGGATAGGATTGGGGGTAGGGTACCGACTGCACTCGCCATTATTGTGCAGTTTTGGTCAAGGGGCCAGCTGCGACCGTCATTAAAACCCAGTCTAGACTTTGACTTAACCCGTAGGAAAGAGGGAATTCAGTAAAGGCCCTGGCCCAGAATCTTGCTGGCAGTGTGAAGTGCCTAGCATTCCATTCTTGTTCAGACAGGAAGTGACAGACATACAGACATGCAGGGAAGAAGGGGTGTGTGTTCATGGGGTGGGGGTTGGTGGTGGGGGCTGTTAACATTAAGTGCAAGTCTGGACGATCGGAGTGGGGTTTAGAGAGATGATGAAACCGCAAATGGATCTGGCATAAATAATTGCATATTACCGGTAAAGTGACTAAGGCATATGCAGGCCAAATATTTCCCCAACCCCAGAGTGCCCTTGTAAGCTAGCTGAAAATTTGTGGTGTAACTGGGGTATTAAACATTTGGAAAAACTACAAAACTATGACTTGAGCTCACTTTTGTTCCTCATTTAAAAAATAATAAAAAAAAACCGGTTCTGGTCTCGATCAATTAGAACAGTGGATGTTATCGTGTGCTGCCTCCATCAGAATAATTAAAGTCCATCATCCTCCTTTGTGTCGTAGAGTACAGGATGCCGTGGGCCAGAGGGAGCAAGCTGACTACGAGAGTGCTGTTACCCAAGATGCAAAGGGCTGAAACAAGATCCATAGAGCCCCCAGACAGGGAGCTGATTAAGACATGCTGACGCCACCAGACAGAGTATGCACACTCTCACAAGCCTGTGCACAAACGCACACACTTACAAAATCAATACAGGGGAAGGAGGAGCATCTTGCTGTTCTCGTGGTCAAATTACCCGTCTGGTCCAAAATCAGAAATCTTTTTCTCCCTCTAGAATCACAAGTCCTCATCTAACCAATATGTATCCCCTTGGGTTTCAGTCATGCTCTTGCACAGTATAACTTGAAAAGTAGCTTGGTGCAACACAGAATTAGACATCACTGTAGTGAACGTCACTACCAAATCACTCAACGTGCATCTCAGGATCGATAAACCTAACGGCATTGCACAGTACAATACGTTTGTGTGCAAGCAAGTGTGTATGATGCAGCAAGCCTTTTAAGCATCATTATTTGCACAGAACATACAGATAAGGAAACCGAGCTTCTCTTTCATTACTGAGGCATCCTCGAAGTATTTCTAAATTTAACACATGACTATGACGAATGCACACATCAGGAAAAGCCACATTTTCAAAATCAAATAGTCCCATGTGGCCCTGGGAGCCTGTTCTAATTACCAGTGGCCTACATCTTTTCAAGCAAATAGGGTACTTTCACAGGATTTGGTAGCACTGCCTGTCTTATTTACCCTGTTTCAGAGTGCATGCGATATCGCTATAATTTGAAGGCCAAACAGACAGGCCATTATGTCATTAAGCTAAAAAGATGATAAATAAACAAAGGCACAAAAAGCCTCTGAACAGAGAGCGAGTCGGGTCAAATAAAGGCTAACATGTCTGTAAGTGCAGTTAGGCTGAGCTGCTTGCCGGCCATTCAGGACATTAGCAAGGTCATTAAAGAAGTAAAGACAGATCTCGGTCTGCTGTGACCGTGAACTCAACCCCAAGACAAAGGCAAACCCACAGCCTCGGATTCAAAACACTTACACTTGGATACACACGAATCTCCGCCCACGTAAACCCACATATATCCTTTTCCTCTGGAGCTCAGGATTTGACTTCCTGAACAAGCAGACACATGCAAAATATACTGTAGCTTAATGTCCTCCTTCATTTCATTTTTATAACTTCACTCTGACATTAGCAAGCTCGCATAGCAGCTGCTATGCTTTTGCTCAGCCTTGATGCTGTCTGTCAGTTGTCTCACCCTTGAGGTCTTAATTACACTATAAATTCGAAGCTTTCAAGACACACCCTTTTGGTGGTTTTCACACCATTTCAAACAAGCCCACAAACAGCTCATAGATCGTAGTTTACCACCAAATCGAGGAGAAAATCTTTTTTATTTCTTCTTCACTGGTGGACTATGTGATAACAGTACAAAAGAAAGTGCTCCTGTTAAACAAGACAATACCCAAAGGAATGCATTAGGCTGTTTGTTCAGTTTGCTGGAGAGTAAAATACAGCTAGAAAACACAGAGATGCACCCTGCCTCCAGGCTGTTTGCCTGGCTCACTGTTTCTCTATCACACTGATGCCATTTTCTCACACAGCTCTGTGAGAAACGTCACACGGATGTGTAAGAGCTCCGGCCTTCATGACAGGCTGCTTGCAGGCCCCATCAACCTGATTATGCTGTAATCAAGTTAGCGAGGCTGCTGAGAACGGCGTTAAAAATAAATAAATAAATAAATGCACTCCTCTCCCACACATACGCTCTAAAGAATTTCTCTAATTCTTACATTCATTACCGTTTACCTTTACTGCAAAACTAGCAATGATGAAAATGTTTTTTTTACAACAACATTCTTACATTAACATTTTTAAATTTTAAACCATCTCATACTTTGGATATAAATCATCATCTCACCAGGATAAAAGTGCAAAAAAGATTAAGCTAACAGGAGACAAAGAAGCCCTGTTAGCAAAAATACCAACTGTTTGCTAGCTAGCGATCCAATTTTAAATAGGTAAACCATTTAGATGTCTAAGTTAATAAACAATCTATTTACAAACTGCAATCAGCTGACAAAGCAACATGTGACTCTCACTGTGACAAAGCTAGAATCCATCCTGCGTTAAGACCGTAATTCAGAACGATAGCTAATACCTGAAGTAACAATAATGCAGCTAGCTAGTCCCTGCTGCTGTTTTCTTTTGATACTTAACCAGCAAAGTTAGCTAGCTACATGAAAAATGAAGAGCTTTGACTCCTAAAAGTTTAGTTACAGCAGTAACCATTATGTAACAGTGTAAAAATACAGTTTTGCACAGTTTGGTATACAGTGAACAGTTTTGCTGCCAAATATAGAAATTCATTCACAATCGATAATAATAATAATGGGCTAGAATTGTGCCACAAATTGTTTACAATTACACTAGAGTTTTATACAGTCTTTGAACTGTAATTGAATTGAATTTACAAAATAGCCAAATGTTTCAGTCACATCCAACTCCTGTTGAAGACGCCAGACAGCAGTCATGCTTGAGACGTGGTCCACCTAGTGTGAGTTGTGGCCATGTTCTGGTCACCAGATCTGGACTTTCTCAGTATGTGGGCCAAATGAAGTGGTAAGTGTGGGCTGGCTCTACACCATTACCGTTCCTCAGCTTCTTTGGTTTCAGCAGGGGGACTGACACTTTGGACACCTTCACCCCTCTTCAGCCAAGACAAAAAAAAAAAAAAACACAGCAGCTGTGTTTCTGCTCTCGAGCAGCCTGATACCCCTCTCAAAGTACCACAGACCTTTCACTGGCTTGCTCATACCCCTGAGCTGTTTCTCATCAGCAGTATGCATGGATGCAGGTGGAACCGATGCGGCCTTCACCTTTCCCTTAAGCCTGGTACTGGAACGTGTGCCAGAGTTTTGCACATAACGTCCTTGTGTGAAAAGGGAGGAAACATTCTGGGAAATTAGATGAGTAATCCTTAAAAAAGAAAAACGATTAGAAGCAATTAGTTAAAAAAAAATAAAATTGGAAATTCGTTGCACAGCCTTATCGAGCAACGCTAGCATAGCCAAAAACAACAAGGGAAAACTTCCAAATTGCACAAAAGAAGAAAGTGTTGGTTTAACCCCTCACATGCTGACTGAGCTTTCTTTAACTGATTTGGATCAGTTTCTCAGGATTTTAAACTTTAAAACCAAAACAGAACGCTTGCCGAGTGTGATAAAGCTCACACAAGCCCATGACACCTTGTGTTACCATACTACAGCCATGTTTATGTATGCACCAAATGTAACCAACATTCGTTTGGCCTTACAAAGGAGACGCAGACTTCTCTGACAGCCCTCTGAATGGGGGCCATTGCCCACATTTCCATCACAAAGAGCCAGACTTCAACTCTGACTTCTGTCTGGGTTTGTTGAATGAACAGTTTGCAAGTGGACCATACAAACACCACCCCACACTTCCTACATGTCATAAAACTGCACTTCAGTTTTATGGGCTCGGTGAATTTACTTATTAACCAGAATCTCTAGGTTAGTGTTGTACCGTGTTTAAAGTGGCACTGCTGCAAAAAAATAAATTCCTTCTTCATGTTGTACTTGGCAAATATACGATTCTGCTGGGTGACTGTCAAAATGTAGGGATGTTTCACTGCTCCGACTTGTATCAACACATCAGTGAACTACTGAGTAGTAAATCAGTTTGAGAAGAAAGACAAAAATCGTTTACTGCAGGATTGTGGACTTTGTCGATAAACACGGACTGACTAAAAATACTAAAAAGTAAACAGCAACCTTTGTATATTTTAAATACACAAACAGATAGGAGTTTTATTGATAACTTCTATATTTAAAGCACAGCATGTTACTCATTCGCTGTCACAATGCAATAAAGCACTGGCACATTGTGGGGATGTTTTGTTTGTGAAGCAGTTTAAATGCTACAAGATTTTATTTCCCTTTAATCTTCACAACACAACATTTCAAATCACGAGAACCAGACAAATTAAAATTTATAACCACGTTTTCACGAAACCCAAATCTAGTCTTGTGTGTCCAGAGATTTCACTGCTCTGCTTAAGCACAAAAAGCCACGTGTTTACCTAATCAGAAACAAGTTAAATCCAATCTATGGCTCTCCATGAAGAATTTTTCATTTCAATGAAGCATTTTAAATCCATGCCCCAGTGTTGTTCTTTCCCTTCTAGATTCAAATCTGGTTAAATATAAAGCAGCACTTCAGTGTTTACTCCTTAGATTAGGAGTGATTTACACACGCATGGATAGAAAAGGAAACGTGGAGGAATTAACGTGCCATTAAATCGTGCAAACCTTCCTAAACAAATACCATATGTTAGAAATAAGAGCTTCCTATCTCGCTTTGCTGAGTAATGTTTAACCCGCTGATTGAAGCAGATGGCACAGTGGGTCCTGTATCGTTCAGTCTGTGATCAGAAGGTTGGGGGGAAAAGCAACAAAACCGGTTAACAACGTCCTGATGTTTAGTTTAGCAACATTACAGTGGCGTTAGACTGTGATGGGACTTGGTGACTAAATAAACCACATGTAGGATAGTATCCACTTAACACTGTGTCGGGGTGAAGTACAGGCCAGGTGACGGTGCTGTAAATAAATAAACGTCTTAAACAAAATGACAAGCACTCGGTTAGAATCTGGAACATTTACAGGTTTTGTTATGAAGCGCTCGTTGACCACAAAAACCGAACGCGACCTGGAAACACTATCGCTTGGGTTTCATCCGTAACGTACAGGATACGTGGTTTATTAAAAACACACACACACACACACACACACACACACACACACACACACACACACACACACACACACACAAGGAACGGCGTGTAAAGCGGAGGACACGTCGAGAAAACGACGTGTCAAACAGACGTGTAATACTTTCGCGTTTACGTTAGCGAGCAAGCTATGAAGCGCGCGCGCACACACACACACACACACACACACACACACACACACAGTACTCACCATCACCCGGCGATATTAATCCAGTCACCACGAACAAAGCTAACACGGTTCTTCGCAGATACATGACTGCGAGATTCCCATCGCTTCGCATTTAACGCATTGGTGGTATGTTATTGACAGGGCGAGCACAGCACACTTCATACATACACACACACACACACACTCTCTTTCTCTCTCTGTCTCTCACACTCAGTCATACAATCTCACACCAGCAGGTAGGCACTGAGGCAATAAAGACTCGCGCACACAGCTGCGCTTAAAGGGGCGCGCGCACTTTCTTTCTTTCTTTTTTTTTTAAAGGGGAGGGTTTTACTCCGCGCGCGCTCCCTTTGTTGTTGCTCGAGCGCTTGCAGCTTCCTCTAAAACGACTGGTATATTATTTACTGTTTATGTTTTGTTTTGTTTACTAAACAAACAGTAAACAAAACAAACAAATAAATAGATAGATAGATAAATAAATAAATAGATAGATTTATAGATAAACAGATAGATAGATAAACAGATAGATAGATAGATAGATAGATAGATAGATAGATAGATAGATAGATAGATAGATAGATAGATAGATAGATAGATAGATAGATAGATAGATAGATAAATGTAGGTATGTAGATGAATAAGTGAATAAATGTACCCCCACATTACTACCCTCTAATATGAAGTAATAGTGAGTGAGAAAGGAGGAATAATGCTATGTTCTTGTGACATAGCATTTACCAGACTACTGTAAACATTTCTTTCTAAATACACACCCCTAATACTTTACACTTAATAAATACACATTTTTAAAGATGAACACACATGGGTTAATTTACACAAAACCGGCTTTTGATATATAATTTGTACAGGTCCCATGCTTTCTGGTTGTAAGAGAAATGCCTGTATCTAAAGTATGAAAATAAAGTTTTGCAGTTACTGTCAATCTCCATACCTGCTCTTTGTAATCAACAGATATATCAGGACAAATATGAGGTAAATAATAACATTCAAAAATGGAAAATAGATATCCATCCATCCATCCATCCATCCGGAGGAAACCTCTAAAGCACAGGGAAACAGGCAAACTGCACAAAGAGCAGTGGCAGGAATCAAACCACCAACTGCAGCAATTGTAAATTATGATAAAGGATCATCTGTGAAACATGGAATAAAGAAAATGTCTTGTTGGTAGAGATTAAAGTTTTGTTTCAGTTGTACCAATTACTGTGTCATATTTATTTTGTTATGCAAATGTTAGCACGAGCTCTTACAGATTCTATTTGAACTGGTGTAATGTGTTTATATAGCTGATTAACTTTAACCAGGACTTCTTCTGATTGTCCACAGTCACAAAATATCTTCTTGTTATTTCTTACATTGGGTGAGTCATACATATGTTGAAAGCCTTGTTTTGGACAAGTACAAGAAAGAAATATTGCTAATGACGTGGTCTGGTCAATGATGCTTTGTCCGTTTACCCGTTCTCTCTTTGTCTACTGCCAGAATTGAGACTGTAATGAGACTGTAATGAGCTTACAGATCCCCTGCTAGTACCCAAAGAGGCACCCAAAGAAACTGTCATTGTGAGGAATGAAGATTTGGAGACCTAAGGTGCTCAGTAGCCAAAGATTAATCAAAGCACATGGAAATCTCCTTATTTACTTATTATGCAGCTGAAACCTTTGCCCTGATGACTGAATGAACTGATGATTCTTAGAGACCTTTAAAATGCTTCTTTGTTACTAGGATGCTTACTATGTTAAGATGGCAAGGCAGAGAAGGACCTTGTGACTCAAATTTCATACAATAAAAGCATTTATTGCCATTCCTCATGCTGTTTAGTAACCGCATGACACTGTTAGACCCTCTACCTTAGAAATGGAAATGTAATTGAGGTTAGTGCACAGAAAATGCTTCGTTACTATGTTATGTTACATTACACTTTCAGCTTGTGAAATTTATTTACATATTTCAGACATGAATTCATATCCGAAAAGGTCAATAGGACCGTTTGAGTCTGGCTCGTATGAAATGCTTAAAAGTGTGAAGTATGCCAATACAAGACAATGGAGGAAGAGAGTATTTAATAATCTGTCCAGTATATGTGTGCAGAATCCTTTCACAACCCCCCACTCCATTTGACCAAACAGACAGACTGGCTATTCGGGGAACTTTATCTCCCCTAAAGTCTGTGTGAGCACCGTCACAGATGGCTATACAGAGAACAGACACATGTGAGAACAGATATAGATAAAAAGGCAGACAGAAATCAATGTCCATCCCCTTACTGACTTATAAAACGATACACTTTCACTGACAATGGGAACTGGACACTCTGACTAATAGTACTCGTTGGAAGACCTGACTAATTGTACCATTTTTTTTTTACTGATGACTATTTAGGAAAAACCTTCTTCAGAATTTGTGTCTAATCATCTAGAAGTGATTTCTGTAATTATAACATCCTTTCTTGAGTTCAGATTAGGCTACAGTGAAACCAGCACTGTGTAAGTGTGTCTGGGTGAAATCGAGAGTGTGATCTCGTGGCCTTGTGTGTGTGTATGTGTGTGTGTATGTAATTGCTCATGACCAAGGTTTAATACTAGAAATACACTCATTTGGAATGAACATTTCCATGAATAAGAGATATAGGATCGTTTTTTTGCTGGGTAAATATAGGCCCGGGTGAAACACTACCTGGAAGGATGCATTCAACATTGTATCTATGAATGCTTTTGGAGCACTGAGGTGCATCTCGGTTACTCCCTGGGGATATCGGGTCCTTGAGTGCCTTTTGTGTTGCTTTGAACAGTAACATGATGCACAAACACCACATGCACAAAAAAACCCCAAATAGATCAGATTAAAAAGTAATGGAATCAGGATGAAAATAATAAGCCTGCTGACACTATATTACATAAAAAAGGATGACAGTGAGTCCAGTTAGATGAAACCAGTCTACTGCTGAACAAAGTAAAAAAAAAAAAAAAAAAAAAAAAAAAAAAATGAAGACCTTCTGATTGAGTTTGGAGCTTCTGATGCCCCCTAGTGTTAAAAAGTATGTGCTACATGCTTGCCTTTTTAAACTCTTTCACATTATATTAAAGGGAAAATCCACCTTGCATATTAATCTTATATTTTATTTCATTTTATACAAGTGTGCAATTGAGGGTTAAGGGCCTTGCTCAGGGGCCCAGCAGTGGCAGCTTGGTGGACCAGAGATTCAAACTCACAACCTACCGATTGGTAGTCCAGCAACTTACCCATAAGCTTACCACATGGTATTCAAGTATTGTTTTATAGTAAAATACTTTTTTTTTTCTAGTTTTTTGTTCTCTATTTTTACATTGGTCAATGATTTCCTACATAAGTAATGTTCAGATCAGGATTCCAAACTTTTGGTGTTTATGTTAATGCCACTGTCAAGATCATTGTGTTTATCATCTCATAGTTCACTACCTAGCTATTTTGAATCTCAGGATATGTATTTCTTTATTGCATTCTGGGAGTTTGAGTCCAACATTTTCAATGATGTCAATGATTTTTTATTAATATGACTTTGAAAATGGTGAGTGAAAAACGGAGCACGTGCTCTTTTGTTTTGAGGAGGTAAGACTCTTTTTCTTCTATTAAGCACCATCGAAACTGTGTTTGCAAAGTCCCCTGTGACAACAATACAGCACACAGGAACATCAGTATGGCACCAACCAACCAAGCAAGCAATGTGAACTTCATTCATTCATCTCAGGCGTCACTGAGCATCAAGGCAGGATACACCCCGGACGGAGTGCCAACCCGATGTGCCAATCACAGGGCACACACCCTCCCATTCACTCACGCAATCACACACTCTGGACAATTTTCCAGAGATGCCAATCAACATACCATGCATGTCTTTGGACCAGGGAGGAAACCGGAGTACCTGGAGGAAACCCCCGAGGCACGGGGAGAACATGCACACTCCACACACACAAGGCGGAGGTGGGAATCGAACCCCCAACCCTGGAGGTGTGAGGCGAACATGCTAACCACTAAGCCACCGTGCCCCCGCCATGTGAACTTCCTTACATTAAAATATACACTTGCATTTTAACTCTTCATTCTTACTACTGATTTTAATATCAGTGAAATATAACATTAACAGGTATGAGACATATTGAATAACCTAATATATTTTTTTATTATTTTGTTAAATACCGTTATTTTTAGTGAAAATTTGTTTTTGTGCAAAAACATTACAAATGAAGTCTTTTACAAATAGAAAACATATCTTAAAACGTGAAACATTAAAAGATATACCATAACCATAAGTATAAAGTTTGTATAGTGGAGAAGGGGCACCACAATGCCCTGTAAGTATGCACGATATGTATATATTGCATGTTGCATAGGGTTGCACACTGGATATTTCCACACTGGATATACCATGTAAAATACCTCTAGTCTGAAACATAATTATTTAGCAATAACATATAGTATAAGTCTTACATTTGAATGATTATCGCTTGTGTGTTATTATATCAGTATGTATTCATGGATGTATTTAAGATATGGTCACTCCAAATGTTTTCATCATGACTATGGAATGGATAAAATATACATGGTGGAACAAAGTACATGGTGTCCTCATTTAAGACATTTAGAACCTAAGAGGAGGAGGGAGACAAGGTCATGAAGGAATTTCAGGAAACTCCTCCACTGGGAAGTCCAGTATGGCTCATATCCTGACAAACACATTCATAAAAAACACTGACAGAAAAACATGTGCAAATCTCTCGACCCTAAGGAGTACTTTCAGCCATGGCTCACTTTCACTTACAACTGAGTCACTGTGCTGAAAAGCACAGTAAATCCTTCAACGGTAATATTGCAGTACAGAGGAGAAGCACAGCTCTGAGTTCAGTCAGTCCATCAGCTTTATGGCCTCCTCGGCTGAAGCTCTAGGAATCAACTCAGGTCAGATGCTGCTCTTAAGGCTAAGACATGTAAGGCTAAGAGGGGTTCTGGCACCTGTTCTGTAACTTGTGTCCATTAAGCAGGAGCAGACCTCTAGACATCCAATTTGAGTTTGTCTGTGCTGTAGTCTTGGTCTTGGTCCAGCTTTGCCAGGGTCTTACGCACACGCAGGGCAGTGAGGCGAGCCGAGGGACTTTGGAACCAGCACTCCTTCATAATTTTAGCTATGGCTGACAGAATCTGGACACAAAGACATTCTGATTCAGTAAGTGGATTGTGGACGTCTGCTCTGTCCGGGTGCATTGTTCATAGCTTAAAGTAATACGGCATTAGCAGAAAGAGCTTTTAAAAAGTTTCAGCTGACTACGACAACAAGACAATGACAATTTTTAAGCTTAACAGAAAAGAAATGTATACCGGATGGGAGTGCAGTCGGTTGTGAAGACATGGCCTGTACTGGTCCACACACACCACCTTCTTCATCTCTTCAAAACTGGGGTCGGAGGGCACTACGTCAAAAAACGGCAGGCGATACTCCTCTACAATTCCTACACAACAAAGATTATTTTTTCACAAATTTTAACAATTTATTGATTGACAATTTTACGATTATTTTTTAACAAAGTCATATTTTTTCAAAGATGTTCAGTTAAAATTTGCAGTCACCGACACTGTCTTTTTCCTCACAAAAAGGTCAGAAATTTGTTGAGACTGAGAGTCAAATCATATCAGCAAAAGAGACATTTGAAATTTTAAGGAGTTTGGAACAGCTAATAGTTCTGTGGGAGGAGGGCTGGAAGACATCCAGAAAGTCTGTGTATGTTTGGTAGCTGACATCTCGGAGAAAAATACTCAAGAGTATGATTTTACATCAGAAAGGGGGAATGACAATAAAACTTTATATCCTTTACTGTTTGACAGGACATAATAAAAGACATGCTTCTGCCATAAAGGTATAAAGTATATGTGTGCATAATGTGTCTAAAAAAACAGAGAGAAAGAGATAAAAAAGCATCTGGACTGTATGAGTTGGAGTGCTGACACTTGATAAGAGTGTTTATAATTGCTGGACTGCTAATCGTGGGTGGATAGTGGAGACAGACACAGATAGAAGAAACGGACAGACTGGGCTGGCAAGACACAGACATGCGGATTCTGTGAAGTGATGTGACAAATATGGGAAATACTTCATTTACGCTATTCATTATGATGTAATACATGTTGCGTGCAACAGAACAAAGGATTATTCATAAAATTAATAATGACTTTGCCGGATATAAACACATTAAATCATGATACTTTATCAGCCTATGTTGAATAACAATACTGAACACTGGGGTATCCTGGCACTCACAAAAACATATATGCCCCCTTTCCACCAAAAAGAACCAGGTGCTGGTTCAGAGCTAGTGCTGGTGCTGGTTCAAAGTTGGTTCCACTGGAGAGCCTTGTAAGAACCGGTTTGCCTTTCCATGGGCTAGAGAGCCGTCACAGGGCCGAGTCTTACGTCTTGTATATCTTGTATACGTGTTATCTTTCCCAGCAACGTTAGCGCAGCAGCGGCAAACACAAACACAACAACAACAATGGTGGATGTTGTTTTACTGTTAATGCTCATGGCTTTGTAAACCTACATTGGCATCCAAACGCGGCGATTCCAACGTGTACGTGCAGCTCCATGTAATTTGTATAAACGGAGGTTGCAATCGAGAAAGTACATAACATTATTTTATCATTAACACAGAAAAAAGTTAGCCTTAGCATGTAGCTACCTACTATAATGTGTGCTGATAATTGATCATATTGCAGTAAAGTAAAAGTGTATTAAACATTAGTATACTTAAGGTACATTATCAAAGCGCTAACAGTAGCCCCACCCACAGCCCCTGACACAAGCGGTTCTTAAGTCTAGACCAGCAACGTTTTGGTGCTACTTAACAACCACTTTTCCTGGTACAGAGCCGGTGCTTTGGGTGTTGAAAAAGAAAGAAATGATTTTAAATTAGGTGCTGGCTCCGAACAAGCACTCAAACTGCCTTGGTGGAAAAGGGGCAATAGAGAAATATGGGTTATGGATGGACTTATTACCAACTTAAAAATGACCAATATCTTGCAGCAGATGGGTTTTTATGATTTTATTTATGCCTATGGATAAACTCTTGAGTTAAATGATTTTATATAGTGCTCCTTATAGAAAGTTATAGGGAATTCTGGACCCTGAATACGTGCACTGTACTAACCGTTTACGTTGGTTCGACGGGTGATCTCCCACAAAACCAGTCCCAAAGCCCAAATATCAGTCTGCTTGTATGATTCAAAGATGTCCACACGGATACTCTCATCTAGGACCTCAGGGGCCATGTAGCGTTTGGTTCCCACCCTTGGGTTGTTCCCTACATCCAGGTAGTCATTGGACTGAGAATGAATGACAGCCAGACCTATCAAAACACCCAAGAGCAACCCGTAAATGATTTCAGATTCTGTAAAATATTTACTAGTTGTATTGTACTATAAATATTTTACACGTTTTAGGTAAACCCTCCTGATACATCCTTTTAGCATTTCCCTTACCCAGGTCAGCAATGCAGCACTGGCCGTTCCTCTTCACTAGGATGTTGCGGCTTTTGAGGTCACGGTGGGCGATGGCTGGCTTCCCCTGAGTGGTGAGGATTTCTGTGTGAAGGTGCACCAGGCCACTGGCTATCGATAAGCACATGCACAAACATGTCTCCGGATCCAAGAGGCTGTACTGCAGGAAGTCATAGAGAGAGCCCAGCTCATGGAAATGAGTAACCAGCCAGAGCTGTGTGCTGGAGTTCTTCGATGTCATGTCTGAGGCAATGAATCCTGAAAGGAGAGATTGAGAGACAATACATAGCTATGTGCTCAGTAGCATGAGATGTTTAGCCTTCTACGGTTTGAGAGCTGTAAAAGGAAATCAATTTATGTGCCAGTACTTGTTAGGTACAGAAATTATCGTTGGCATGTTAGAAACTGCTCAACACACAATTACAGACACACACACATCATAATTACAGGGAGTTATACCAGATAAATACACTAGACTTACAGTGGGAAAACAGCCACTATTACAGAATCCACATGCAGTCACGCAAGCCAGACATTTCATTTTGCTGCCAAGAACTGCCTACTTTCTTGAGATGCTATTTGCAAAAAACGTTTACACATCACTCTCTAATAACTTTAAAGCTGTGATGCCAAACATCTTAAAATCCAGTGACTATATTGCGCCTATATAAGCAGAGATTCTGAAGCTTGTATCCGGCTAAATGTTGAACACACCTGTGACTAATACAGAAGTAATATTAGACATTAATGAACAGGGCACAGTGTTGACCACAAACCACATTAAACTGAATATTTATTATTTTGTATTAGCATCGCCACCTCATATCTCCGGGGTCCTCTGATTGATCTCAAACATCTATAAGGAGATTTGCGTATTCTTCCTATGTCTGTAGGTTTCATCTGCGTTGCCCAACCATACAAGTAGGTGAATAGGGTAAGTTAAATTGTCCTAGTGATGGACTAATGTCAGATCCAGGGTGCATTCCTGCCTCACACCAACTGATACTGAGACAGACCCTGGATCCTCTACAATCCTGACCAGGTTCCAAGTATGTGGGTCTTACCCAAGATGTTTTCATGTCTTAATTGGACAGTATTGTAGATTTCAGTCTCTCTGAACCAGGACTGTTCATCTCGAGATGAGAAGATTTTCACAGCCACGTTCTCCCCCATCCACGTGCCCCTCCACACCTCTCCATAACGCCCCTTACCTGCTCCCAAAACATACAGTCTTAAAGCTTTTACCATATGGAAAAATAAAGACACTTTAATTTACATTATACTAATATAACCAGGTTTTTTCAAATTCAACTCACTCACCAACACACTCCACTAAGGAGATCTGACGAGCCATGGTCCTCTGCACCAGGTAAGGCAGGCCAGTGCCACTGCCTGATGTGCAAAACTCATCAAAAATATCCTAGATAAAACAAAATTAACCTGTCAAACAGATAAGACTCAAACATTTTATTAGAATTCAACTTATCAGGTTGCTATAAGTACAGATTAAAATATGTGCGATTATATGAAAATAATCAAAAAGGAGGTGGCGTGAAGCATTACTTCTTACGTTTTATCAGTTTATACAAGCCATACAGTTCTCTCTGTAATGATGATGTAAGGAAATTAATAAACACCTTCTAACAGAATTAACAACTCACCATGCTGTGAAATAAAAGATCCTCAATGATTCTATTTTATATTTATACAATAATATAAGGTTAATATATGTTATACAGTATATATGTTGTGCATGAACTCATGAGCAGCAATTACCCCATAGGTTGGGTCTGCCCCACTGGGCAGTTTCAGCATGGGGGGGTGATGTTCCTGCAGATCGTGCTGTCGTTTGGAGCGCAGCCACAACACAAAGATGCACACTGTTATGGATAGCAAAAGCAGCACCAGCAGCGGCACGACCACCAGCACGATCACACTGCCAGATTCACTTGGTTCCACTAAAACACACACAGACACAAAACATCAATATTTTCAACATGCAACATTAAAGGCTAATACAATTATGCATAATTTATCCATCTGTTTTTTTTTTATTTCTGAACGTTACACATGAACTGGCTGTAGTATTCATCTATATACCACCACTAGATGGCAGCAGTGTAATCTTTTTTGTCACTCTTATGTGTGTCATAAGAGAATTAAAGTCCCTACACGGAAATTCCTTACATGTAGCTATGATCATGGAGCTTCAGAATAGACAGAGAATGACTGCCACCTCATGTCATCATGATTTGAGCATCAGATCCTCCAAACACAATTTCTTGTTAATAAGTCATTCATAATTCCTGACCTGGTTTCTCAGGTAATGTCAGGTTGGCATTGCAGTAATCAGTGTAGCAACACTTGACGAACACGTTGGGGATCCCATTGGCGATGCACTGCTCCATCTGATCCTTCTCAAAGCTGCCCTTCGTAACCTGCCCATGGTTCCAGGTGAAGAAGCAGACAAACCCTACACAGGAGTCTGTATACGTATTTTCACATGCACAGTTCACCCTGTGGCCTTTGAGAAAAAAAAGAAAGCAGAGAAAGAGAAAGCATGAGATAACAATGATGACATGTCACAGTTGACTTATGCTAACTGAAAATAATAAATAACTGTGTAAATGTCATGTAATGTATTATTCATCTGATACTACAACAGATTGCTGTATCACATTTGATTGCTTAAAGAATCACATCATACTTTTATATTCATTTATAGTTATGTTTAATGTTGTGGAATGTCAGAGAAAAAAGTTAATTCCTGAATCACTTTTTGTCTAACAGATATAAACAGTAACCCCCGTCAAATTCATAAGACCAAAAATGTCCAGCTTCTCATGTTAAGGAGAAACTGCAAAGACTTCTTTCCTGAAGACTTTTCCATGGTGGAAAGCTACTGACTTTTACACGCTGACACTAGAGACTCCTTCCAAAAATGCTAAACCGACATCACCTCACAGAAAACTTAACACATATCATCACAACACTATTAGACACATTTTTAAATCAGTTTATTTGAATCCATTATACTTGTCCCTGTGTAATTCATAACAATGAAATGGTAACTGTCTATAAAATAAACTTTAATATACCCTTGAACTAGTAACTACTGTCACTTCTTACTGTGGTGTTATAAAAAGTCAATAAATCGAGAAGCAATCGAGAGAGTTGAGGTATATTTATAAAATACCACATAGAAACATATCAGGGTATGTAAGTGTAGTATAAGTGTAGTAGTATCCTGACAAACACATGCAGTACATTTGCACAACACGTGTCCTGTCAAGCACAGTAGGCTTAGCCGGAAGATGCACGTTTCCTTTGCAGTATTGTTTCATTGCTAGAGAGAGAGAGAATCGCACCTAACTGATTTACAATCAGTAACACACAAAAATCACAGCCTATCATGTAAGATGCTAAATGACATGCTAGGTGTAGCTCACAGCTCGCATTACCTGAGTGCACCGTGTTTAGACTTGAACACATCAAAGTGAGCAGCAGCAGGAATCCTGCAGCAGCCTCCATCTCTGTGGTTGAGACAAAAATAAAAGACATCAAAGGCCTGTGAAATGCTGTAGCTTACGTTACGCTCACATCCGCTGCAGTCACCCCTGCCCCCCTCATCACTGCAACATCAAATCATCTACTGTCTTGTCTTGTCCAGCTGTGGTTTTAAGCTGATTTGAACCTGGCTGGCATGCCACGTGACCAGGATGCAACGTCCCTAGATGGTAGCCCAGTCCCTGTGGTAGAGGAAGTCATGGGCTGAAAAAGCAACAGGCAGTGGGTCCAGTCAGTCTGCCTGCACCCTAATTGCAGCAGTCAGAGTGGGTGGGAACAGGCTTTAGAAATGGACACGCTGGCTGCTCGGCACACAGAGTAAATATTGATGGCTATGCTTCCTGCCATTGAGAAGCTCGGCCGCAGTCATTCCTTAAAGTCTACGAGGGAGCTTGGCACGCAAACAAGATGGCTGCATGTGGCTGTTTGTCTCATGAGATCATCAGATGATAAACATCTGAAAGGCGTTGACCTGGCTGCTTTTAACATTTTACACTATGGAGACTGAAAAAATGACATTCTAAATCACATAAAGTTCAGCTTATGGCGGATAAGCATTGCGTTAGAGTTAAGTCATGCTCTTTCTGCAGCTTTTCGTTGAAGAAAACCACTATAGGGCTTTTTAAACGGTTCATCAAACATCAGGAAGCATTTGAGCATGGCTCTGGGACTGTAATTCCATAAGTATACAGTTTACTCCTTTCATGTAATGGAAAAAATGAGTCAACCATGCTGTTTTGAAAAAGATGGGTATTAAAAGCCAGGCAGGGGTTGGAACTGATTCTTTTCTTCCAAAGACACAGAAAAATGTCATTGTTCTGCTTTGATGCATTCTGTAAAACATATGCTTTGGGTTATATTTTTTCCACAATATTCAGAAATGTTAACTCTGCTATAGATGCTTCTGTCCTTTAGACCCAAGATTAAGGCTTATGTATATCATCTGACTTTGTATATCATGTGCATCACATAGCAGACCGATACATGAACATTTATTTATCTTGGTACTAGGTATCTTACTGTACCTTACTGTCATACAGCTTTGGTTTGCAGGCTGCTGAGAAAATGTATCATTCGTTTTAGCTGTTTGCAAAAGCAACCCAGAACAGCTTCAAAAACAGGGCCCTTTTTAAGTGTGGTTACATCAACACTAAAAAAGCAGATAGCTAACCATTAGACACATCCTATGTAGATAGTGCTGTAGCTAAAGCTAATTACACAAAGCTTTAAAGTTGTACTTTAGTCAAACAATACATGGGTCAGTCAGGCGCCTTTAGCTAAATTTCTCTCAGACTGTTATCAAAGGCTTTTCAGATTAGGCTATCAGAGTTTATCCTACTTGTTGCTTTTGATGTATTTTTATCTTTTCAAATATTACGATTTCATTTAGATCAGTCATTTACATTCCCGAGTGATGCCTGAATGCAACTTGAGGGAAAGGAGGGAAAGGTACAGTACAAGTAAAATGTCATGTAAGGCTATGAGACACACATGATGTGCAAAGTTATCAATGTACAGTTCAATCTATGATTTCAACTAGCCTTCGGGCATCTCATGTGCATTTATGTACACCGCTGTACAACAGGCAGTCTTTAGTATTTAAGACATGCCGTGTGTATTTATGTACACTGCAGTACAACAAGCAGTCTTTAGTATTGAAGACATGCCGTGTGTATTTATGTACACTGCAGTACAACAAGCAGTCTTTAGTATTTAAGACATGCCGTGTGTGTGTGTGTGTGTGTGTGTGTGTGTGAGTGACTCCACCCCTTACCCAAATAATGCTCTAAACCCCTTGGTCAACCTCCAGGTCTGCACTTTATCATGTCTTGTATGCAATTATTCGACAGTGCATTAATTTAATGTGTTTACTGTTGATTCCGTTTCCATCAATATGGGTTTCAATCCTAAACACTTACTGTATGACGGTTTCTCTAGCTTGCTATGATGGATATACACTATATGGCCATACATTTGTGGCACTTGACTATAAAAGCCACATGTGCTTACTGAGCTTACCTGCTCCAGACTAACTTAGGGGCATTATCATGCTGGAACATGTAGTGTCTTAGTTCTAGTAAAGAGAAATTTGAATGCTACAACCTTTTCTACTAGAAAACCTACTAGGCTGCATTAGCGTTTCCTGTTTGCAGAAGCCCTCTCTCTGTACAGCTTTGTAAAGTTTACCTCGTGTTTCAGTGTCAGTCACAAATAGACAGAAGGAAATTAGAGATGACCATTTTTTCCCAACCAGTTTACTATACCAGAGAAAAAAAAATCTCTATAAACTATAGTCACCTGAATAAACTATAATTATTTTAAAAATCACAATTTTTATGTAATATTTGCCAACTTATCGAAAGTATCGAAGCAGAATAGTAAGAAGTGCAATCTTAATTCCTTGAGAATGTTTAATTTGGGGGTTATGCACCAAACCTGTAATGAACCTTTCCAAAAACTGGGAGAAAACCCACATAGATTTTGTGTAAAATAAACCATAGCTGCTATTTACCTGAGTTAACACACTGGTTAATGAACTGGTCTACTAAACAGAAGGACATGATTCAATTCCCAGCATCCTCAAGCTGCAGCTGTTGTGCCTTTAGCAAGAGCCATCTCTCAACTGCATCCTGTCTCATTGTACATGTGAAAGTAAGTCATTTTACATGTGAAAGTGTCAGCTAAAGGTGTTTAAAGGTAAATCGCTTGATGTTGTCCGTGGCACATATTGGATCCGTCACCTATCCATTGATTGAGGCAGGACTACACCTGGTATACATATCTGAAATAAAACTGGTAAATTCCAAAAACTCTGATAGTAGAATGGACACACTGTTAAATAGGTTTTTTCATATCTACATATCTAGTCTTATCTTTTTCATACCTTCATATCTATTCATATCTACTAGTAATCTAATAAGTTCTTATTATAAAGATAAAATAAAACTAATAAAAATATAATGAGGTGCCTCTATGCAAATAAATGACTATTTTCAAATATTTTGTTAGTACTTTTGTTAGTATTAAATTGTTTGTCTTTGGCAAACTTTCCAGGCAAATGCATTTTTTATTTCTCTCCTAATACAGAAACAGATTTCTGTCACTGACCCTAATTACTTCTGTGTCATCTGAGTGGGATGTCTGATATCAAATCAGACTGGATCAGGCAGTAATCTCATTAATCACAAGTTATTTTAGACTCTTCATGGCAAGCAATTCCTGTTTCACTGTCCCTCTCACTATTTTCACAAGTAGCAGTCACCAGACTCATGGGAAATTGTATACTTTGTCTCCGACCTTCCTCTTTTTTTTTCTCTTTCAGAGATTCTTCTGGTTATATAAAGTCAAACATTCAGTGAATGCTTCCCATAATCTCACTTCATAAAAGCTAATGTAGATGAATACTGTTTTCCTTACATGGTTTTATACTGAGACCCAGTGACCAAAACCAAATGTGCAATAATTAACACCCGTAACTTAACAAAACAGTGCCTGGAAGGTTTTAAGGACGTTATCGGAAGCTCCATCTTGTCGCTCTTTGCAATGATTTGACATCAGTTGGGAAGGAATGGAATGACATGATGGCCTTCGTGTGTACCAGATTTCCCTTGAAACATCAGATCCTTGCATTTATCCACGCGTTTGTTGGGTGTGGATTCCTTTTACACTCTCTCTTGCAGAAACAAAGTGATGATAAGGTTATGTTATGTTCTACAAAATCATCTCCACTTTATGATACAATCTCAACAATTACCATTCAATTACATGGTTTTGCAAGGCAAGGTACATATTCCTTGAAGATGGTCTTGGGTACTGTCTGAAAAGCTTCTATTGAACATTATACTTATATTATTTAAAGCAGATCTACTGTAGTCTTGTACAAAAAATGACAAGACGATGAAACAAGGTGACTGCACTCACCTGTAGTAAACATTACTGGGTGAAAACGAATATAGGCTGAATCCCAAATAGCTTCCTATTAGACACTCGGTGAACTACACTGGCTTTGGAATCCATTGTATTCCGCCCTATATAGTGAGCGTGTATAGGGAGTAGAGCGCTATTTAGGATTCAGCCTAAATTTGGGCTCGTTTTACTTTAAAATTCTGTTTAACCCACTATTTCTACACCTACATTAACATTATTAACAATTCGAACCAACACGTTTCACGTATAAAATGTTTAATATAAATATTTGGCTTAAATTTGACTTCAAAATCCTGTCTTTTTGTTTGTCATTTACCTCAGGATTTAATCATTTACCTCAGAATGTGGTCGGTTACCTCAGGACTTGGTCATTTACCTCAGAATTTGGTCGGTTACCTCAGGGTTTAGTCATTTACCTCAGAATTTGGTCGGTTACCTCAGGATTTGGTCATTTACCTCAGAATTTGGTCGGTTACCTCAGGATTTGGTCATTTTCCTCAGAATTTGGTCGGTTACCTCAGGATTTAGTCATTTACCTCAGGGTTTGCTGCTCGTATCTCCTCTTCCTCTGATAGATCAATAATCCATTTGCTCACGAAGCAACACTTTAAGGCCACATACTACCAAATATTATTGTATTGAGCTTTCTTTTAAGCACGTAGAGCTTCTCCTGGATCCAGTGTTTAGAGTCCGTACCGTTCACCACTACATCAATCCTCCTGATCAGCGTCGGTAACAAAAAAAAAACTTGAACTTAAACTAATTTGCAAAACTTAAACTAATCTCATCTCCTTACTCGTAGCTGTTAGTTTTAGTTCAGCTGGAAACAAGAACGCAGTGTAAGACGCGAAGCTCTGGAGAGAAGGACAAGGCGCGGTATCTTCAACCCAAATCTTTCTACTGATAAAATGGAAGCTGTAAAGTGGAGCTCGTGCAGAGGGACTTTTAGGCTCTCTCAGTCTTCTGTAAACAATCCTCTTCCTTGGATTCACTCTCGATAAGCAAGAACCGAGTTGATGTTCTTACTGATTTGTTGAATATCCAGTGCAGTTCCCGCCCCGTATTGTGTAGCCCGATGGGCTGGAATGCGTTCTCTCAGTGCTGCTTTCCTGTCGCTCACAAACCTTTCATTTTCGTCACGTCTGTCATTTTCTATGAATAGAGTGTGTTGTTGCAACAAGCAGCTCATTACTTTACTACACTTCTACAAAGTTTGTGGACAAATCTCAAGTTAAAACGTCTTACATTGGAGTACAAGACTTAATCTGCCCTGTACAAGGCACACAGTTATGAAAAACATTATGTCAATTCTCAGTCATTGGATCACATTCAATAGAATTTAGTGAAAATAATATAATATATAAGGTCGAAAACCTTCTATAAGACTATTACTCCCTATAAATAAAACAAAATCAAAATATACTACATATTCAATACCAGTTTCTAATTTATATGTGCTTGGTTGTTAGAACATTTGCCTCACACCCCAATGGGGTTTGATGGGGGTTTGGGGGTTTGATTTGATTCTCAGTTATATGTCCAGATATAAGCTAACTGTCATCACTAAATAGACTTTGTGTGTGTGTGTGTGTGTGTGTGTGCGTGTGTGTGTGTGTGTGTGTGTGTGTGCGTGTGTGTCTCTGTCTGTGCAGTTTTACCTATCCAGGATGTCCCCCTGTCTTGTATCCCAAGGCCATTGAGTAGTATATCTGTTACAGAAGATATATGAGGTGACGTATGATGATCAGGCTATCATGATAAAAAGTTGTGCATGTGACAGTGCAGATTTAAACACAAATCATACATAAATATAAGGAAAACGACAATACAATAAAAACGAAAACAATATTAAACCTCCATAGTGTCAACAGTGGAAAGTCAAACATTGGAATCTCTTTCGATAAAATGAAAATTTGTAGATGATTTTATGGACATTATGCACTCAGTAAGCGTCATATTAGGAACACCTTTGCACAGACGCATTTATGCAATAATCTAATCAGCCAATCTTGCTGCAGCAGTACAGTGCATAAAATCGTGCAGATACAGACCAGCTGCTTCATGTAATGTTCCCACTACCGTTAGAATGGGGAGAAAATGTAATCTTGGTTATTTTCATTGTGGCATGATTGCTGGTGCCAGTCAGGCTGGTCTGAGTATTTCTAAAACAACTGATCTCCTGGGATTTTCACACATACAACAGTTTGTAGTATGTAGTTTACTCAGAATGGTGCAATAAAGAAAAAACAAGAAGTAAACAGAGAATAGCTAGACTGGCTGGAGCTGCCGGAAAGGCTACAGTAACTCAGATGGACACTCTGTACAATTGTGGTTAATAGTTCCAATTCTGTCAGCTAAGAACAGAAAGCCGAAGCT
Source organism: Tachysurus vachellii (assembly GCF_030014155.1). NCBI lineage: Eukaryota > Metazoa > Chordata > Actinopteri > Siluriformes > Bagridae > Tachysurus > Tachysurus vachellii. Next base: position 5,439,133 of record NC_083478.1, on the reverse strand, counting down.
GCAGTGGGCACAGTCTCACCAAAACTGGTCAGTTGAAGACTGGAATAAACATAGCCTAGTCTGATGAATCTTGATTTTTTTCTGAGCCACACAGATGGTGGTGTCTGAATTGGGTACCAATACAGCATGACCCCAACCTGTCTTGTGTCTACAGTGCAGGCTGGTGGAGGTGGCGTAATGATTTGGGGAATCTTTACTTGACATACATTAGAACAATACCAACAATACAAATACCAACTATACAAATACCAACTACTTTTAACATGATATTGCACTATGCACAATGCAGAAGTTGTCTCAAACTGGCTTCCTGACCATAACAATGAGTTCAGGGTTCTTCAGTGACCTTCCCAGTCACTTGATCTGAATAGCGCATCTTTGGGACATGGAAGAATGGGAGATTCCTAACGTAAAAATGTAGGCATTCTCCAGGAACTGCATTATGCAATCATTTCAACATGTCAATACCAACAGTAACCTGATCTCAGGATTTAACCTGGTACCCTGGATATGTGTCATAGCAGCAGTATGCACTGCTTCATCATGCCATTAAATCCTTCAACATTAGCTGTTAATTCATTCATTCATTCATCTTCTACCGCTTATCCGAACTACCTCGGGTCACGCGGAGCCTGTGCCTATCTCAGGCGTCATCGGGCATCAAGGCAGGATACACCCTGGACGGAGTGCCAACCCATCGCAGGGCACACACACACTCTCATTCACTCACGCAATCACACACTAGGGACAATTTTCCAGAGATGCCAATCAACCTACCATGCATGTCTTTGGACCGGGGGAGGAAACCGGAGTACCCGGAGGAAACCCCCGAGGCACGGGGAGAACATGCAAACTCCACACACACAAGGCAGAGGTGGGAATCGAACCCCGACCCTGGAGGTGTGAGGCGAACGTGCTAACCACTAAGCCACCATGCCCCCTAGCTGTTAATTCAAAGCTGCTAATTCAACACTAAAGTATATTAAACATGTTGGACTTTAAACCATATATGACATAAGGTCATGCTTTTTTTAAATACAATTTTTACGATAAAAATGATAACATAAGAAGGAGTCCATTAGTAAAGAAGGACAACTTCACTAGCATTTGATGCTTTTGGTATCTTTAACTTGAGCTCTACATATATTCATTCATCATTTTTAGTAACCGCTTTATCCTTTAGCTCAGGATTGTGGTGGATCTGGAGTTTCTCCAAAGGACACTGGCTACAAGGCAGGAAAACTCTCCAGTAAGTTTAACAGCAAAAGTAATTCAACATTGTATGCCGTCATTTCATTCTGTAGGTCTTCAGCACTCTATTAATTAAGGTCAGTCCTGGGGATTTTGATGTCAAAATATCTAATTAATTTTATTTAATTATATACATTCTCAAGTCTTCTAAAAACTCTGCTCATTACAGACAAATAGAATTCTGCATGTTTTCAGAGAAACCTGTTATGGATTTCTTAACACACATTAAAGCAAATTAAAGTAATGTCAAAGTCTAATGTAGAGAAAGACATTGAGACAGAGCTGGAATGGTGTGAGGGAGCCAGACGACATTTCACGTTTCTGGGGAAAAATACACAGACAGGAGAAAAAGGATGTGAATTAGCCCAGGATAATGCCTATCTTGTGCTTATTTGAGGTAAAGACAGTTATTGTTTGTTGAAAAAAAGAGATTCAGGAAAATTGTATTATCTTGGATTCATGTATAATAGCTCATAAATAGCTCTATATCATGCACACAATGTTTGTGCAATTGAGTGTGAGGCATTTTAAAGAAGAATTGATTTTCCGAGTAGGACTCTCCTCCTTTCCCAGAGCTTGTAATCTGTACACTTGGCTGATGTGTGGCAAGACCAGCTGGAACTACTCACATCTGTGGGATGAAGAGAGGAGGAAAGATTATTTGATTCAAATTTTTTATTTTCTTTGCAGTTCCCATGAATGCAGGCAGTCATAAGCACATACAATCTTATTTTCCTTGGGATCAGCACAAACTGACCTCTATTTTTCCCTTGAGGATGAATGTCCCCTAGATGCAAACTCCTAACAATTAATGAGGAAAACGTGATAAAGATATGAGCTTAATAGCACGTCAACTTTTTAAAAAACTTTTTATGGTTATAGCTTCTGTGGTGAATATATACCGACTGCACAATTAATTAAGAGCATTTTTAAAAATATCAGCCATCTGTTTACTCATCTTTGCTCCACAGACACTAAAGTGACTTCTTTCCTGCTCTCTTAACCTTTTAGTCAGCATTAGAGTGCCAGTGATCATAAACGTGATTGCAGTTTTAGAATTCTGAGTTACACATGAGCACAAAATGTTTCAGGACTGTATTACAAAATAGCTCATTGTATATTGGCAAAGTTAAACTTGCAGAGTTCATTCGTTCATCTTCTACCGCTTATCCGAACTACCTCGGGTCACGGGGAGCCTGTGCCTATCTCAGGCGTCATCAGGCATCAAGGCAGGATACACCCTGGACGGAGTGCCAACCCATCGCAGTGCACACACACACACACTCATTCACTCACGCAATCACACACTACGTACAATTCTCCAGAGATGCCAATCAACCTACCATGCATGTCTTTGGACTGGGGGAGGAAACCGGAGTACCCGAAGGAAACCCCCGAGGCACGGGGAGAACATGCAAACTCCACACACACAAGGCGGAGGCGAGAATCGAACCCCCAACCCTGGAGGTGTGAGGCGAACATGCTAACCACTAAGCCACCATGCCCCAACTTGCAGAGTTTTACATGTAAAACAGAGGTTCATGTCATATCATGATTATTATTCAGTTAAGAAGAAGGAAATTTCTTTATTTTTTTAAATGATTAAACACAAGATGTGTCTGCATATTGCAGTGAAGCACACTGTGACTTAGCAAGTCACAAGGAATAAGCAATGGAGTGTAGAGAAAAACTTCATTTTTCTGCTTTCTATGACCACCTTGGTGCTAAAAATGTGTACAAAAAAAAAATACACAGACACCAGACAATCTTCATAATGTAAACTATAGTAACATGGAAACTCTGGGTGTTTCGTACACACTTTTCCAGCATTAACAGTGTTCCTAGAAAATACAGACAGGGACTAAATTAAAGGAAAAAGCACCCCAAAATCTGAGTGTTTGACTAACATTAGCCTCTAGAACAGCATCTGGAACTGAACTAAAATATATTTCCTTAACTGGTGTCTCCTAAAATGTTAGAATTGTGTCGATGTCCCAATATTTATGGACCTGACTGTATGTGTCTTAAATCTTCTTCTGGAAATGGCATTTTAATGATAGACGTCTAGTATCGAAGTTTGTGAAATTGTGTTATCAGGGGTTTTAAGGGCTGTTTTATTATTTTTAAAGATTTTTATAATTTGTTTGATCATACTTTTGAATATTTAGGTTATACTGTTTAGGAAAAAAACAAAATGTAAAACATGCATGACTCAAAAAAATGTAGGAATTTATTTTGGCTTAAAACAAATTTTTGCAAATGCATAGTAGAAACTCTTGTATAGAGATGCTGATTGGGCAACATGCTCTTCAATAGTATTGCAATAAATACATATACTATCATCCCTGAGACACACAATAAGACAGCAACAGAGAAAAGAATGTGTTCTTTATGAGGGTGTCTTACGGAAGGAAGGACAGCGAATTTAAGAAACTCTGCCATCATCTGTTATATACACCCAGGAACATATATTAAAGATTCTTAAAGAGTAACATCATATAACTATAGCAAGCATTTGAAATAATAAATAGGACTCTATTTGCAAATGATTTACTCATAAACTGAAATAACATGCATGATAATCCTGTATCTCTGAGCTGTCATTATTATGTAATAAAGGTCTTCTTCTCATGGCTGTTTGGAGAATAAACTTATGCAAACATCTGGCAGCGTACCGTACTTCACAGCAATAAAAAAACAACCAAAACAACACACAATTACATTTAACAGAGCCACTATCTGTCCCATTAGTTTTTTTAGCTCGGCTTATTATGGGAAGTAAAATTCTAGATATATGTGTGTGTTGATGAGTTTCTTATCAATTTTTTGACTTTTTCTTGGCAGTTTTTTCCATCTGCATCTTATGAGCCTTCTCTCTCTCCAGCCGCTTCTTCTCTTTTTTCTTCTCCATTTTCGCCTCCTTGTACTTCCAAACAGGTGGCTCCAGGTAACCTCTTGACATCTTCCTTTTCTTTTCCTTCTTGGGGGTTGGGTCAGCTGACTTTGTCACTTTGATTTGAGGGATGCAGCTTGCAGGGAAGACGCTGTTATGGCGGGCTATGCTGCGTGGGACCAGTTTAAGCATTCTTCTGGAAGCCAAGGAGAACATGCTGCTCTTACTCTCTGGGTTTGAGTAGCATGAGGACAGAGATATAGATGATTTGGAACTGATGGTGGAGGATTCTGAGGAGATGGAACCATTGCTGTTGTGTGTCATGTGGCTGTTAAGTTTCTGGTTTGGGTTTGACTGCACCAGTCCACTCATGGCTAAATACCTCTTGCCGATCTCTGGGGGGCTCGAGGGACAGAGTGGATGGCAACCTGTGACCACCAGCGGACTGTGGATACTTGTGGTGATGCGCACCATGTGATCCAGGACACCGTTGTCCTGAGGATCTTGTGGAAAACTGAACGTGAATGTGGACTTCAAACGACAGGCGACCTTCTGCCCTGCACTTTTTGTGGTTGTGGATTTTCGTACCAGCTCTTTAAGATCTGGCCACTCTGGGACGTAGGTTTCACAGAACTGCTCTGCACGAGGCCGATTGAACAGTTGCCTCAGTCTTGTAAAAGTTTCAAAGTGTCCTGTTTTTAGCGCCCACTCTCTTACATCCTTCCTCTGTGTCGCATCTACTGAATTTATATCTGCACCTGAAACACAAAGAGAGAAAGGAGACAAAAGTTAGACAGGGTCACAAGTTCTAGGAGAACTTGTGTTTTATTATAAATTAGTCCTCACTTTTTAATTCTGGTGAATCTTTTTTGAATTTCTGTGTAAATCTTACATTCGAATTGAATTGAATTGAATTGAATTCAATTTTATTTGTATAGCACAACAGACATTGTCTCAAAGCAGCTTTTCAGAACATACAATTCCTATGTAGATTTATTTGCATTCATTCCCTGTAGAAAAAACTTCCTTAGATGGTATAAAGAAGAAAAGAAGAAGGGAACCCATCCTCATTTGGGTAACACTAGAGAGTGTGAATATAAATTATTATAAACACCAGACAGTGTGAATATAAATAATGTCCTTTCTACAGTCATATACAGTCAGTTGAAATTGTGTAAAAATGAGCGCCTGAGGAACTCAAATTAATCTAATCAGCTGAGTTTATTATAGATACAACAGCAACACAATGATACTCAATGATGGAGATACAGCATATGTAGAATGTAATTTTGTATGTTGATTAAGAGGTTGTTCTCCTCAAAGTCCTCATCGGCTCGGCAACTTCTCTTTGGATGTCTGAGATCTTCATGAAGTAGAAAAAAAACTTTACAATATATATAGCATTTAACACACTTTGGTAGTCAAAGTCTTGCTACATGTTCATGCTTAACATGAACGTAAGAGTTAACATTAACAGTACTACTGTGCAGTAGAAGTTGGTTTTCTGTTGGTTTTAGGGTTCACTGTATAGTTAGTTTACTGTGTAGCCTATTTAATAGTTTATTGTTGGAGTTTATTGCATTTATTATCTTCTTATGAGATAAAAATTCTAGCATATCTGTATTTAATGAGAGGAACTACACTAAAGTTTAGTGGAATTAACAAATCATGTTAAAGGTTTAAACAATTTTGAGCTTTAGATCTTGGTTTTGTAGTGAGTCATAATATGAGGCACAGTATACCAGCAAGACGACATTATTGCGCCCCCTTTTGGCCTTTTGTGGAAGTACATGAATTGAATTTAAATTAAAACGGACAAGATAATATTTCTACACTAATTGTAGTGAAGACAGCAGAGTGTTTATTTATTGTAAATTGTATTTTCAGAAATCCATAAAGTTATAAGCAAACATTTTGGTACGATGATTTTAATAGTGTTACACCAGTGAAGTAACTCATAAAAGTTATAGAATTTGATAAAAAAGTTATTTTTAGGATGTTCTTGTAAGTATTATCTTCATTGGCATTAATATAATATAATGTAATGTAATCAACTCTGTGACTCAACTCTCCTGCTGTGCTGCTGGCCAGAAATAGATGAGTGTAAATAAACTGCTGCCTTTATTGAACTCTAGCTCTAAATAGGTCTGGCTGGAATGAAGAGGGATTTTAAAGTCCTGAAAGGTCCACACATTCTTAATCCAGTCCTCTTTGAGATGACTCTTGGATTAGCAAAAGGGATCAGAAATTCCATTAGATCTGACTTTTAAACCTTCCTCTGTTTGTGTCATCATCTGATATTTTGCTTTTTCATTAAACGGCTGTAAACTATAATCAAAATCTCAGTTTCAAAAGAGGATCAGTTCCATTTAGTCTGGTTCCTCTTATTGTTTCTTGCTTAAGGTTTCTCAGGGAGCTTTTCCTTGATGCTCCTGAGACTGGGTTGCTCAATAGGGATCTAGATTTAGACCTGGAGTTCAGTAAAACTGTTGTGTTCCTGTCTATTGTTGCAAAATGCTTTACCAATAAAATGTAATTGAATTTTAATTCTTGGCTCGATAGAAATGGTGATAAAGGAGCAATAGCTTGAGGGTGGGACGGGAAATTACTAAATAGGGAGAAAATGGAAAAAACAATTTTACCAGCCATGAGCAGTGAGGCCACACAGTCGTTGTTGCCCTGCAAGGCTGCTTTAATGAGAGCAGTGAAACCTCTGTGGTCTCTGAGCTCAATGTCCACACCGGAATAGTAGTTCAGAATGTAGGTTAGGATAGTCACAAAACCTGCAGTGTACAACAAAATGAGGCTTTTAGATTTCCCCTGATTATTTATACATTTGCTATTTATAAGAGAAACCATTTAAAAGTGTGCTTACCAGCTTGTGCTGCAATCATGAGTGCTGTGTTTCCGTCATTATCCTGATGATTAATATCCAGAAATGGACACTGATTCAGGCCGTACACAACATCTACAAAACCTTTGGAAACTGCCAACATAAGGCCGTTCTGTCAAAAAGCAGGACAAAACCTTGTAAATCACTATCTTTAAAGTCTGTGACTGATGACTGTGATATGTGTTCTCAGAAATTTGCTGTCATTGGATTAATATTAGGTTAAAAATTCAACTGAACTCCTACCCTGCCATTGGTGTCCAGCTCCATGACTTCTTCCTGAGTTACGCCCCGCTCTAGGAATTTGCACAGGGACTTTGCCTGGTTCTTAGCACATGCCTGATACAGAGTGTTGACCGTTCTGTCCATATTGTCCTCCAGCTCATACTCAGGGAGGGCAGAGTCATCTGAAAATATGCTCCCAGAGTCTGAGTCCTCCCAAGGAATATACACAGAGTCATCCTCATCTGGACCAAAGCCCAGATCTAGATCCTCGTGAACTTTAGCCATCTGGGTCTCACCAGTGACAGATCACACACAGAGCAGGAGCTCCATCCCTGTTTGTATCCCAGCTGTAGTCAAGCCAGACACCTGCAATGAAGATATTAGTATTATTAATGGTCATAGATCACATCTTGCCAATGTACAGTAGTTTAAATTATTACAACATACAATAATGGCCCAGAAAGTAGGTATGAATCTGAGTGAAACCTTTTTTAAAAACTCTCAGCATGCCCTATCTCTCAGAGGCTATGAAGGCTCTGAGTGCTATGGACTAAGTGCCCGACTATAGCACATGAGGTGACTGGAGATTGACAAGTGCTAATCTGTTGCTGTAAACTAGATGTGACCCGAGTAAAACTAAACAAACGAGGTGAATTGTTCTTGATAAATTAATAAAATGTTTACCAGGCACGTTTACCTGCGCATCACAGTGACTCTGCAAAAAAAAAAAAAGAATTCACACAATCAGTTATCTTTCAAATATTCTGCATCTTCTTCTTCTTCTTACTAGTAATAGTAGTAGAAATAGTAATAATAGCAGTAGTAGGTGTAGTAGTATGAACGAGGATATGAATATTGTTCAGTCCTGAAAGAAGAGAATTGATGAAATGACCCTTTAATCTAATTGCATAAAGTATAATGACATTTTAAACCCTGTATCTCCTGGGACAACATCTCAGCAAGTATTGTTTGTTCACAACACACATTAAACCCTTTATCTGGACTGATTTAATGTATTTATTTACTTAGTTAAAGTTATATTCCAAGAGCATTGCATGCCAATTCAGCATTTGGTCTTACAGGTTAACAGGTTCCAATGACTGGCTATGTTTAACTCTTTCTGATGATAACATATTTTATCTGTTACAGGGTGACGTCATGTGGTGCTGCGATGGGTACGGACAGCGGGTGAAGATGGCAAAACATTGTGGTTAATTTCCATAAACAGTCTGTTCTTGTAGAACTGACACTCAGTTTATTTCCAATAGCAGATTTGTTCAGCTGGCACCACAAACACAGCACAGCTTTACCAAACATTAGGCAAGACTTTCCTCATGCTCCTAATGCAAAACACTTAAGCTGAATAATGTGTGGAAAAATACAGTATATACCATTTCAGCTATCGTGAATGATTGACAGTTGATTTAATTAATTTCTCTTAAATCATGAGGATATTATTCCTCACAGATATAGATCAAGTAGTTCAAAAGTCTTATTAAATATCACCTAAATAGTTAAATATTAAGTAGTTTATCATTAGGAGGTAAGAAATTACACTGTGTGATAGGATGTTAGGATTTTATGATGCTAAAACAATTTAATGTTTTGTAATATTGTTCCAATTTAAGCAATGTTTTTTTAAAAGCTCAGTTGCTATATGTTTTTTAAAAGCATGTGTTAGACAGGGACAGTTTCACTACAGATGTAGTTAATGTTTAATGTTATTTGAGTTATTTATGTGAAGTAATCATTTGATTTGATATTAGAGCCATACAGTTTTCTATTCCTAAATCTAGAATTACTTTTTAAGAATTAAAATGAAGAATTACTGAAATTTCTGTTTATTTTTAAATGATTGAGATTTGGATGAATTGTTTTCTAATTACTCACTCTCACTCACTCACTTTCTACCGCTTATCCGAACTACCTCGGGTCACTGGGAGCCTGTGCCTCAGGCATCATCGGGCATCAAGGCAGGATACACCCTGGACGGAGTGCCAACCCATCGCAGGGCACACACACACTTTCATTCACTCACGCAATCACACACTACGGACAATTTTCCAGAGATGCCAATCAACCTACCATGCATGTCTTTGGACCGGGGGAGGAAACCGGAGTACCCGGAGGAAACCCCCGAGGCACTGGGAGAACATGCAAACTCCACACACACAAGGCGGAGGTGGGAATCGAACCCCCAACCCTGGAGGTGTGAGGCGAACGTGCTAACCACTAAGCCACCGTGCCCCCTGTTTTCTAATTAATTTTATTTATTTATTTTTTAATTTAAATCCATAGCAACTAAATCACAAAAGTTCCCTATTAAGTGAAAGTAGAGTTAGCTCATATAGTTTCTCTCTCTCTCTCTCTCTCTCTCTCTCTCTCTCTCTCTCTCCCCTCAAAGAAACAAAAAAGCTTGTCTCTTGTTGCCTTACTATAATATGTACTCAGTGAAAGGTGCAGATATCACACTGGACTCGCACTTCTCACCTGTGTTGCCTTGTCTCTTGCCTTGCTTGTCCTGATAAAATGAGGCAGATTCCTGTTTTTTGATGGCGATTCAGACAGCAAAAGGCTTCAGTCCTTACAGTTCTGAGTCAGCTAGGTCACTTAGCTAAAGAACCTTCCCAAACCTCTACATAGATGTCTTAAGTCAGGCAACATGCTCCTGCTCATCCTGATTATAAGAGATTTGGGGATTAGTTGTCAGAAACAGCAACAGGCTTTTTTTTCTCTGTAGTTACAGTGGACTTCAGAGCTCTTTGGTTTTTCCTTCTTCCTTTTCTCCAATTTTCACTGTCTTAACTGCATGATTTGTTTCCACAGTGGCAGAGTGTAAGAAAAATTGAATGTAATGGCTTAAGAATCTGTCTGATTATCTCTCCCTTTCAATGCCAGAAAGAGGAGATGACAAAGTGAGTGTATTGACCATGGGGTCACAATCGAATTATGTTTGATACTAGTTTCTCTCTCTCTCTCTCTCTCTCTCTCTCTCTCTCTCTCTCTCTCTCTCTCTCTCTCCCTCTCTCTCACACACACACACACACACACACACACACACACACACACACACACACCACACACACACACACAGGGACAATCACAGATGCACACAGACATATGGTTTATAATTAACTATAATTAACTATAAAACATGATGAATAGACTGTTATAAGAATGTGTGTAGTTAGTATAGGAATTACATAAACTCATCCTGAAGGAATTAAACAAACTTAATTATTCTCATTTAATTTTTTTCCTTGTGAAATTCTAATTAGCCTGATGTTATTCTTCATTTTTGTGTTTCATTTTTAGTAATTAAAAAAAAAAAAATTATTATAATTCTTTTTTACATTACCTAGCAGGACTGACTAATTGTTTGATCTACTGTTAAGCCACAGCTGACACATCACATCATCACTGCCATTATAACATTACACAATTCATGTTATTATATATATATATATATATATATATATATATATATATATATATATATATATATATATATATATATATATATATATATATCCCCCAGTGTAGTTCTGTACTGTATTTCCACTCTTTATTCAGCTGGAGGAGGTACAGCTTGATCAACAGACGTGATGATGGACGATAGGAAACGTGTATAGGGAGTGTGTTCTTGCTCTGCCAGGGTCACTCAAATTTAGGAGACAACAAGAGGAGGGAGCTGAGTTGAGTTGAGCAGGAAGAGAGCAAGACGCCCCTGCCCTTTTCTCCCATGGCTGACCTGAAACAGGAAATGACAGGAAGTATGGCTGACCTGCTATTTAATAGAGAGGCTGTTTAGGAGTTCAGAGAAAAATTTCCACTTGTTTTTGCAAGTTGTTACATCCCTAAAAAAACAAAAAGAGTGCTGCTGATATATTGATATAAACAGTATGCTTTATTATATTTTATTGGTTTGACTTTTGTGTCCTTGTCTGTCATTACTACACTGTAATAATCTGACTTTAAATCCATGTGCTCCGAATGAGTGTCTTTCCACTGTTGTGTCAGAAGAGGGAGTCAACACAAAGGCAACGAAGGACTGAAAAGTTGTTCCTTTGTTGACCTAATTCCAAAAGAATGTCATTGCGTTGTGTAATAGGTTATGCTCAACATTTTTATTTATAGGATTGGGTCTTGTGTCTTTATCAAAAACAGATCCTCACGCTAGTAAAAAAAATAAAAAATAAAAATAAGATGGTCTAAGAATACCATCAAGCCAAAAATTGGTACAAAAAATATACATCAAGGCTGTTTTAATTAGTGCCCATTTAAGTGCAGGGTAAAACAGATGGGTGTGCAGTCTTCGTTAAAAGACAGACAGTGACTCAAATGTCCGGACAACCAGAGGAAGGTCATTTCGCCATCTGGGTGCCAGTTGAGAGTCTTAATGCTCTTTTTCATGTTGTGGGATTGTGGTTCAAGTCGAACCATGCTGGAGGCCTAATGAAAGCGCCTATGTGCCAACATTTTAGGCTTTACAGGCAGGCATCAGTGCATTAAATCTAATCTGGACAGTTATAGGAACCAGTGCAGGCTAATGGTGTTGTATGGGAGAATTGAGGAGGTTGGAAACACATCCTACAGCTGCATTCTTAATGAGTAGTAAGGCGTGATGTTGTGCAAGGAGAGGCTAGTTTCAGTAGTCCAATGTCAAACAGATTAAACAAGATAAAACATCTTATTTTTCCAGTTTTTGTTGTAAAAACCTATTTTGTTTTGTGATTAAACAAATGTCTGAACCTCTGAAACCCATTACAATATGGAAAAACTTGAATGGAATCTTATATTGTTGTATTTTATTTGATCTATTTGTCTGACAACCAGGTCGATATTTTCATTTGCTTGAAATTTTAATGTCACAAAAGGCCATTATATTCAGAGAATCAGCATCAAGTATCATCGTATTACCACAAAGCCTCCATCAGAGGCTAGCAGACGTTTGTACAACACGACTGAATCTCATTTAAAAGCGATGAAACGTGTCTAAAATCAGTCACAGTTCTGCTAATCTGTTTTCTCCAGTTAGGACATTATAAAGCCACATGGAAAACACAAAATGCCATTACAACCCATTACAAAGCCAGCACACTGTCAGTGAAAGTCAAAGTGTGAAACAGTGCCTTATCATGACGGGTTTGACTCTTTGCTCTCTGCCCTCTCAAAGACTGGTGTTTGCTCCGTGGCTAAGCTGGGGGATGAACAAGAAGAGCTCTAAGTTTAGACACAGTGCCAGTTCTAAACAAAACCATGTGCTAAACTATTATTAGACTCTTGGTGGTGTTTCCATGAACCATTTTAACACATCTCTGTTCCAGCTTTTAGAGGCTGGAGAAAAATATTTGAAACTCTATTTTTTATTTTATTTATTTATTTGTTATTATTATTTTTTAAATATGTTCCTCTCCACCTCACAATCATCCGGTTTAACTCATTATAGTCATTATCCTAGGAGTATTTATGTGTAGGAAAAGTTACATTTGATTCTTCTGTGTGTGGTTTTGGCAGCTGAGAATGAGCAATCACACTAACATTTGTAAATCTTCGGTGTTATTCTGACTCCAGGCCAGATGTGGAAGGAACAAGCTGCAGACAGTGGAATGTGTACGTCTGCTCTGTACGGGAAAAGGTGAAGCTGTTTAAACAAAATTCATAGTCTACTTATTTAAATCCTGATAACAGATAAGGATAATGGATAGTGGAATGCAGTAGCACACACATATACACATACACACATATATCCATACACTTATCACACTTGTTGTTTCAGCTTATAGCTAGATAGTGGCAAAAGTTCAACGATTCCTGTTTTGATGTGAGTTTAATCCATGGAAATGGAGGCTGTTTATAACTCGTGACAGATTTGTCTGTGGTTTCCTGTTCCCTAGTCTAGTGTTGTAGTATCCAGCTACCTTATTTGGTGTTTACACAATCCGTGAGTCGTTAAATGGGTTTAAGGCAGAGATAAGGGAGAAGAGCTGATCTGTGGATGGCAGAAAGAAACCAAGAAGGAGGAGAAACAAAAACTCACTCAGAATCAGTGTCTTGTGTAAGAGAGAGCACTAGGGAGCAAGCGATGTATGGGGGAAGAGAGGGAGGAGTGGACTTCTGAAGGGGTGGTAGATGCATGCAGCCAATAACAGCCTAGAGAAACTGAGACTTCAGAGACTCCAGACTTTAGAAAGTCAGTCCTCACATAGCAAGAAAGGTACTAAACAGCAAAAGAGCATGAGGAGAAAGGAATGGGACACTGTGACGGATAAAGATTTGAAAGAAATGAATTTAAACCCATGCCATGATGCTCTGTGAAGTGACCTCACGGACAGAGATTCGGGACGAGGCCTGAGTAAATTGTGCTGTACTTGCGATCTCTTCAAGACGCAGCAGCCAGAAAGGAGTGCTAGAATAAAGAAGGCACGTGTCATCCCAGACAAAAGCACCCTTAGCTCCTCCACAATCAATTATTTATGTGCAGGAGAATTGCAGAAGGCCAGGCAAATAGGAGTTGGCCTACAGCTCAAAGCTGTGCCGTATTGTTCTGGATTAAAGAAAGAACGGCTCTGGAAGACAGGAGGGAGATAGAAACAGACACGGAGAACTGCTGCAATAATGAAACCTCTTCAGAAGAACCAGGGGCGCACTGATCATATCTTAGGTGCCATGGCAGACATGCTGAGCTCACTGGCCATGCCTAGCCAACACTGGGTGAGTACACCAGACCTTCGTTCAATTCCTTTTAAATTTGATGTACTGTTTGTTTTTTCCTTAATCATAAACAACAAATGACAATCACTGTGAAACGATAAACGTCAGGTGCTCGTAAAGAGAAATATCAGAGCGTTTCTTTCGGACTACTAGATAGAGAACTTTTTTAATATGTATATCCTGATGATGACTTAGATCTGGTTGTAAATAAAACACACAGAATCTTTTTATTTATTAAAACAACACAAAATTACTTATTCATATCAGAGAGAACAAGTGGCTAGTTATTGTTTTTGCAAATAACTTTCACTGACTGATTTTTCATTTTTGATCTGGACAAATCAAATAAATTGTGAACCATCTCTCTCGTTTATTTTTCACTATCAGTCTCTAATAAAAATGATTGCTAATGGCTTTCCAATTGCCTACATGGCATGACCTTGTTGCACAGTAAGCATCTGTAATTTCAAACACATTCCAGAGACCAGATGAGATGTGGCATGTGTGGTTATGTGTGGAGGAGCCTAAGAAGATAAGGAGACCGATTCCGGAAAGAAAACAAAAATGTGCAACATGTCCTCCTGCTCCTCCTGTCCATTAGAAAAATCAGGGGATTAAATGCGTAGCATAGATTATCAAACGTCCATCAGGATAATCATGTCTTATTCATTCCAAAGTCCATTAATTCTAGGACAAACATGTATCGATTTTCACAGTCTTATTTCAAGAGACAGAAATAAGCAGAGAATTTTCTGGGATTTTCAGAGGGATAAAAACGGGAAAGTAAATAAAACACATTTGTCACACAGCTCAGAGACAGAGCAAAGTTGAAGAGGAGAAGTGGACAAGCTGATGAGAGCCTGACCTCTGGATGGGTACCATGATGAATGCTCATGAGGAATTTTGGATGTCCTACAAGCCTAGGAATCTGAGTAACACTGATTAAGACATCGCTTCATGACCATAGAGACGATGCAGGTCCAGTTCCTCACCGCAGCTGTCAGGCTCGCATCCCACTACAATCAGACTGTCTGAGTGCTGCTTGTTTTTGTTCCTGTGTTAAAAGCAGTATTGAGTAATAAAAAATTAATTCAAGCAAGAAACAAAAAAGACAAAACTTTCTCTGTGTAACGAGGATCTACAGTAGATCAATAACAAGTAAATAATAAATGTCGCAGTGACTGCAGGGTGTGATGAGAGGGATACAATCTTATATCAATAACTTGCAATATCTTGATAATGAGATGATTAAGGGATGAGCAATGCATTATATCCTGAGGTCTCACTGATGACATAACAAGAATGACATGAATGTTTTTCGAATATATTTCATACACCGTTAAACATGGTTTACTGATTTACTGTTTACTCCAAATTCCAAATATAGTGCAAAATATTTTTTTTTAAAAACACTAACCTAACACTAACCTAGTGTTAAGTCTGTAATGAACTAAGAAATTATCCTCACCTATTAGCTCTTAGTTGCACAATTCCACTCGACTTTAAACTGTTGTTGAAAGGATATTATTTATATTTACATTATTTCCTGTTCAGTGTCATCCAAATGAGGATGAGGTTCTCTTTGTGTCAGGTTCCTCTCAAGGTTTCTTCCTCATATCATATCAGAGAGTTTTTCATTGCCACGTTGCCTCAGGCTTGACATTAGAGATAAATGTTAGAGATATAGTAGAAACAGTAATTTAATTTTAAAATGTTACATTTTTATTCTGTTTCTCTGCTTCTGTAAAGCTGCTTTGAGACAATGTGAATTGTTTAAAGTGCTATACAAATAAGTTTAATTGAATTGAATTTTTTTTTACTATTATTGTTTTTTCTTCTCCAAAGACATTTTGGGAAAAAAATAATGATAGAGTAAATAATCCGTCTTAATCTAATCTAGGGTTGTGTCAGTCTGTGTAATCGCCTGGCCTGACTGTCACTGATATGACTAATATGATGCTGCACATAACTCAGCAAAACAGAACGAACCACTAATCAACTGCTAAATTATCTGATGAGAAGTGTTAAAAAACAAAACCTTACAATGATATCTTTTTTTTATTCCAGTTTTTTATTTATATCAGCTGTCTCTGGTGCACTAGTGGGCACTTGTGGCTCAAGCAGTTAAGGCTCTGGGTTATTGATCAGCGTTCAAGCCCCAACACTGCCTAGCTGCTGCTGTTGGGCCCTTGAGCAAGGCCCTTAGCCATCTCTGCTACAGGGTATTTGTATCATATCTGACCTGTGCTCTGACCCCAACTTTCAAAGTTGGGATATGTGAAGAATGAATTTCATTGTGCTTTAAAGTATATGTGACAAAAATAAAGGCTTCTATTGGTATCAAAGAATGTCTTGTAGTAATTATGCTGCATTCGTCATAACTCAGAAGTAGGACTTCTAGACTAAGGGGAAGTATGCTATTTTTGAGCTTGATGTGCTCAAGCTCTTGTAAGAAATAAAAAATGTGTTGTGTAAAAATAAGACGATGATGTTGAAGATCTTAATGAAGAACAAGAAGTTTATTCCAGCATAGCAGTGACAAAATACATGACGTACTTTGGGTTCATCGGAGTCAATAAGAACCCAGAGCAAATCCTGCTCAAGCATTATATACAGTTTTCCCTTTTGGTAATTTAAATGAAGTTCCGCTTTGAATGTGTGTTGAGTGTAAGAATTGAATGTCTCCCAAATGGCTGGGCTACACCTTGTTGTCTAGATGATTGTCTTTAAATGTTAATCATGGTCACGTACACAATGTCTTGGTATTGTTACAATTGTTATCAACCAAGTGGTCACTTTAAATGTTAATCGCAGTCACTTAGACCCTTTGTTCGTGGTGATGCCATATTTATAATTGAATCAAGTTTATACGTTTAGAGTCCTAAACGTATTACCTTATGATACTTAAACCTTTTTAGGAATGAGCTCTTTTAGATGTGTACCTTGGAGTGGAATTTGGGTGCAATTTCTGTAATTTCTTACACTCTGATGTGGAAAAAACATGTATGCGTCCATGTTTTGTTAGGAACAAGCTAGCCAGCTAATATTAATCATGAATTGATAATGTATTAACTTTCTTAAAATAGCAAACTCTGTTACAGAGTTAACAAATGAACGTGTCTATGTTGAGTGATCTAAAGATATTGGTACTATAAAAGTAATGTTTTATTTACAGGAATATAGGGGTTGAGGACATCTTCCTGACTAGGAAGTTCAGGGTGCATTTTCTTTGGTTTTGCCTGATGTCTGAATTACAAACCTTAAGTCTTGGTGAGCAAGCTTCTTCATTCATCCAAGGAGCTACTGAATGGTGGGAAAATGCTGCACTTAACTTCACTTTAAACACCGTATTTAGTATTTGTTTCACCTGTAAGGTCATGAGATTGATGTGACATCAGGGTCAGAGTTGTGAAGCCGCAGTGTTCAACATGTCAGGACAGCACTGTTATCGGGTAATAAGTGGTGCAACAGACCATCCTCTCTACCAGAGTGACATAAATGGCCTCTTCAGTCTTTTTTTCAGACTAGCTGACTTCTCTAATCTAAACATGCACTTTATCATCCTCAAAACAATGCACCTTGGGCTTGTCCAGGAATTTGCCTTCCTGTGTTCTGACATGCACTATTGAAGTGATTCAGCAGTGTTCTGATCTGTACATTCCTCATGGCACTGGACTGTTTCTGTCTGAATGTGTTGCTGGGTTTGATGTACTTCAGAGCGTGATGTTTACTGAAAATCCACCTTGGATTTTCTGACCCCCTGCCTCATAGGGGATGGCATTATTGTTCCCTTTGCTCTGCTCTTCCTCTTCCTCTTCACTCCTTGATCTGGTGTTCCCCTTGGATCCTATTGCTGCCAATATTGGGTTTCAGACATTTTCATTACTTTTGGAATCTGAGAAGATGGCTGGCACGTTTAAATTCTCACTCTGGTGGCAGGATGGTGTTCTGGGCAACAGAACGAAACACAGTGATATGTTCCTTACCTCCATGTGGCTCATGGTGTGAAGTGGCTGTTCAGTGAAGATTCTGGTTAAGAAGCTAAATAAGACTGAGTGACATTTGAAAATGTCCTACCAGAAAACCCAATGTATTTTTTTACAATAGGATTTGGTAACTTGTAATTAGCTATCTCGTGTGAGGCATTAAAGCAATCCTTTTTGTCACTATAAGGACCACACACAGGGCAATCAACATTTCATTAGGAAAATCTTTATTAAGTAGCTGGCTAATTATTTTTCAAAAAGGAACATGTTGTGAAATTTGCTAAATAGCGTGTTTAGCTAGTGAGTTGGGTTGGATTTTTTTAAGATCCCAAGTTATGTATTGTTTTTTTTTCATGAAAATTTATATATTTATTTTCAGCAGACAATCTTACCCTGAATGACCTACAGAAGTGCTTTGTACTAGCTATCAAAATCACATCCTCATGCTAGTTCAACATGTCAGGTTCTAAGAATACCATTGAGCTAAAACCCTGAAAGGGGAAGGTTAGCATAGCTAGAACAGGAATCACATGTGGAACTTTACATAAAGTTAGCAAAGAGAATAAATAAATAACAATAAGCTTGCTCTAGCTGATGTTATCCAGAGTGTGAGTCTCAAAACACAAGCAATCAGAGAAACAAAAAACCCTAACTCCTTGTCATGCTAGTTTACTAAGTCATGGACTGAAAGTACCAGCAATCTTAATCAGCCATAAGCTTATTGGGATGTTGGAACAATCTGAAGAGAAAACACAAGACAAAGATGATTAAAAAATAGAATAAATAAACTGCTATAAAAATAAATAAAGTGCTAACAATGCAACATACAACATGAGTAACAGATACGTTTTCTGTTCTGGTTAGCTAATGTTTGCTTGTTTTGGTTGTTTAGCTTTAGAACTAACTTGATGTAACTTTCCCAGTAAGGCAGCTAGCTGGTCTACATTTAAAATAGAAGTAAAAAATTCAGATCTCTGTGGTAATCTTGGGCATGGTTTTTGCTAGCTATAGGCAGTTTTTGTAAAGCTATACCCAGAATCTAATAAACCCTAACTTCTGGACTGTGAACTAAAGTTCCATTCACTTTGCCAAAATAAAGTCTGTCATAGACACAAGAGACATTTTAAAGACATTTATGAGATGTTGAAGCTCAGCAGGGCTTTTATGCTCCACAAATTGTAGTGTAGTAGATTGGCTATTTCCTTTACTAAGCCTCTTCATTGGATGCTGCAAACATGAGGCAAGTGTTGGCTTTAATGTTGTGCATAATTAACTTAAGGAGACTAATTTTACAGATATTTTTTCCATCATTTATGTTCTCATGTGTATTTTGCAGAGCTCAGAGGGCACAGAGGAGCTGCCAGTGGATGGCGAAAGAAAGGCAGCAAGCCAGTCTCAGTGGGATCAGGAAAGGGTTGAGTGGGAGCAGGAATCTCGGGACAGCCCTGAGAGAGGGCAAAGAGACAAAGAAGGTAAGATTTACAGGCCTTATTTGGTTCTGTTCAGCTCAACCCAGACACAATTTTTAATCCATCATATCTGACAGTTGTCACATTTCCAGATTCAGCCGAGAACAGAATAGTGACATGCTGCAGTCAACAGAAATAGCAAAGTTACTCTGTACACGAGTCAAAAATAGACATATCTCCTTTACAGTTAGTAAATGATTTTTGTGTCATCTACTCTCCACTCTATCTGACATGATACACTGTTACACAAAGCTAATAGCATGACCGGGCAATAGCTCTTACTGGAAAAGCCCATCATTACTTTTAATCACCACCAGGAGCAGCATTTCTGCCATTGGGACTGGCTCATGTTGTATGCAAGCTGCCAAATATTTACAAATCTGCCCATGGCTATTACCATGAACCAAAACGTTCTTTTAATAGTTTCCTCTAAGTATATTAGTCCAAATATTCTTGACCTGCAACTCTAGCTTTGCAGACAAATCACACAATTATGCTGTGGGCGTGACTGTGCTTTGTACAGATAAGCATGGTTTTTATCAGATTGGATCTGTTACACTAGTAATCCTGAGGTTAATGAACCACACCCTTTAACTGCACAGCCTGTGCTGATAATCAGACTGGCCGCTAATTTTCTGAAAACTCTGATGAGTAGCTGCTGAGAACAACTTCCAGATGCCCGAAAAAAGCATATCGAATGCAGCCATAGTTATTTTGCCTAGGAAATGTTTGCGTGCATTCACTCTTTCCTTGAATGCAATGGAACAAAAGGAGCTTTGTAAGTGCCTTGAGGGAACCGGGTACTACGGTTAGCACCATATGGACAGATGGTGAGCTGACATATGATGTGCTGCACGTGATGTGAGGTCAAAAATGATGACAAGGTTGATTTCAGACGAGACCGATCTGCCAAAATTTCATCTAATGAATATTACCGTCAGCGATACCACAACCAGCTAGGGTTGTGTTCTACTGACGTGACTTTCTCCGCACTCTAATTACACAGGATTATGTGAGGTCAGATTTCTCAAAGCTGTGCTTAAGTGGTGGACAACTGTGTAATGGTTTACAAACTGTATCTACTTTAGCAAAAGGTCTAAAGACCGGTCTTCTTGAATTCATTCTCTCTCTCTCTCTCTCTCTCTCTCTCTCTCTCTCTCTCTCTCTCTCTCTCGTGGTAATGCAATTTAAGTGGTCCATTAATAAGATTTGAAAGGGTCAGGGTGGAGTTACCATGCTTTGCTGAAGATGAGGAGGCCCCGGCTCTTGTTTCTTCAGAGAAGGATAGAAGCACTGGAGACCACCCATCTGGTAAAGATTAGGAACAATATGCCTTCTGGTGGCTTCACTGGAATTACGGGACTGAGCAAGTATTCTCTAAATCACAAGCAGAAGCTGGGTTTTGAAGTGAGACTGTCCCGCTTTTTCTTTTATTCCATCTTTACCATTTCTAACTGCAGTGCAGTGTCCCAGTGTCCCACAGTGTTGGTATAATTATATTTATCTCTCAGATTGACTCTTTCACTCAGCACACTTTATAGCTCACCCATGAACAGACTTAGCCAGCTCCTCAAATTTGGATTGAGTCATTTAGCAGCTCTTTCATAACAAGCCAGGTTGTGCCAAGTGCATCAGAGATAGCTGATCTTTGTCAGAGTGGAAAGCTTAGATACACAGCAACAGGAAACAGACAATTGCCAAGTTACCTATTTTACTTTTACATAATTTGGCAGATGCATCTTATCCAGAGCGACTTACATTATCTAATTTTTTTTTTTTTGTTTTTAATAATACCACACGCTCCTATTTCCTCACAAACCCCGAAGCTAGTGAGAGAAGATAGGTTATAAGGTGCAGAACACTTCAAGGATTAAAGTTAAGAAGAGCAGTGAAAATGTGTTTGGAATTATACTTCATCTTCAATAGTTTCCAATAAGGCTTTTGGGAATTGCAGACTACTCACCACTGCTGGATGCGTAATCTTTCCTTGTCCCAAATTTCCATGGGATTTTCATACTCACATATAATGTTACTGCCTTTTAATCTTTCTTTTGCATGTCATACTCTTGCCAGTGCGGTTAGTATTATGTTGCATAATCAATCACTTTCTTTTCCATTTCATTGTGGATGCATTGTGGCAGTTTGTAAAAAAAAAAAAAAAAACAACCAAAAAAAAAAAAAAAAACCCAAACAAACAAACAAAAACAAAAAAGTGAAAGAAATAATTAACAAAAACTATGAATTTGTACAGCTTGGCTACTGTATATTATTTTCAACAGCCATGTTTAGCTGAGTTTTTAAATTTTGAGCCAGAAGATGCCCCTTTAAAGGTTGCAATTTGTAATTTGAGTCTGAAATCATATTTAAATTGAAAGATTTAAAAATATTGTTCCTTTTAGGGTAAAACAGAGGAATATACTCAGTAGCTACTGACAAAATGGGCTAACGATGCATCATGCCTCATTTTCAAGCTAAAAATTTAATACTATAAACATCTGTTTCACAGCAATTGGGAATAAAATCATATTATCACAACTTTATTGATTTGAATATGTCATTTTGCAACCAATATATAATTCTGCTTAATATTAAAGGATACTGTGTTTAGATTCATGGCATATAATGCCAATTAAGTAAAAAATTTCTTCCCCTCTTTTAGAAATGAATGCAGTCTGTTCGTCATTTTTAAGTGATATACTGTACCTATGTATCAATGTTCAATCCATCTGTGCATTCAAAATGTTCATGAATGAAACTGTATCTCACTTTATATCAAACTAAGTGTAACGTGGTCTGTTATCTAAAAGGAGTTTGACATCCCTGCTCTAAAGGATACTTTCATGACTTGGCTTTAATTGCACATTTAGTCATTCATAGGTTTATGATCCATTAAATCCTTGTATTGCCCTAAAAAAAGGCAGCTACAGGAATCTACATCTGAGCCTCTCAGGGGACCTGGTGGCTAAGCCAGGCCTGACCTTAAAAGGGCTACCGCAGGCTTCCAGCTGGCCTGCTCAAAAATCACGTTTGCGTGAGTCAGGCTTTAATATTGCATATATTTGTATGAGCAAGTAAGTGAACATTTCTATTTCAGCACTTATCCCATCATGATTAGACCATAGACTAATTTCTAACTAAGCTATTATCCACCTCGAGCGTTGCTGTCCTATGTGTCAGAAAATAAGAAGCAGATGTCAGTGTTAAGACAATGACAGTGCGTGTAAATAAAGTAAAAGTGCAAACTTTTAGTCTTGAAAATAAAGCAGTGTTGTTGTGGGGAGCAGACAGGATCCCAGGTCATTGCTCC
Source organism: Tachysurus vachellii (assembly GCF_030014155.1). Classification (NCBI taxonomy): domain Eukaryota; kingdom Metazoa; phylum Chordata; class Actinopteri; order Siluriformes; family Bagridae; genus Tachysurus; species Tachysurus vachellii. Next base: position 5,416,398 of record NC_083478.1, on the reverse strand, counting down.
TGAGTGGATGACATTTTGATAGACTGCTGTTCTCAGCAGCTCTGCTCTGGGCTGCAGGCCAAACCAGACGGCCTGAAACGTCAGCCGTAAAGCATCCAGACGCCTCGACGTGCAGGATGAGCCTGTGTCAAATGCATAAAGCCAACTCCTCCTTTTATCTTTCACCACATGTACCTAAATATCAATATATTAAGTATAAGTATATAATATAAATAAGTAAGCCTTGAATAATTTAATGTGTGCAGAAATTATATAAAAAAAGATTTTTTGCTTTTAATAATTAAAAAAACACATTTATTGCAAGCTTTAACTAATGAATTCTTAGTAAAAACCTCAAGGTTGTTTACATTGGGACATTTAACAAGACAACTCAAAATCTATTGGGCAACAAATAAACAATGAAGGGTATAAAATTATACGTGGTCTGCATATTGACTGAGATATGCTTTCAGTAGCGGAATAAGTAGTGGAAAAGTCCTTCAGAAAACCACAGAAATTATAGGGCCAAAATTTTCATTTTCAGCCAAGTATACACAATAGCGCTGTTGAATTCTTAAATCTGATTGGCCAGAACATTGATTAATTAATTTTATATTAATGTGGTCATTCTAAAATATTGTTATCACTATAGCAACAGCTAATTCAGATTAACATGTTTGGGTGACGTTGCAAATAATCACAGATAATAATAATAAGATGATTAAAAACAGATGGGTGAAAAAATTAATTACTGATATGTTGACATTATCAGATATCTGTAATGAGCCATTTATTTTGAATTTGGCATTCTGGTTTCTCTGTAACATGACAAGCTGCATTTTAATGTCTTATTAACTTCAATAGACAAAAAAAAGAGAGTCTGGAGGAAGTCTGACAGTTTAAAGCTGCTAAAATCTAAGTGGAACTAACTAGTAACATTAAACATAACTATAAACAGATCATAAAAGACATCGTGTTCTTCGAAAAATGAAAAGTATGTTTAATTTCTCGCAATTTGCTGTGGTAGAAAGGAATAAAAAAATTGAGACATGCTTTCAGATGAAAATATCAACCATCCTGTTGAAAATGTTTTACTATAAAACTATATTCATTGTGTTTTATTCCCTACTTGCATTCTGGATCCTCTCTGAAATATTTAGGCCTCTTCTTTTTTTTGGATCTTGAGCTAAGCTACAGGTCTAGATCTACATCACGCTAATCAGGCATGTCAGGCACACAAGATAGGTTTGTCTTACAAATAATGCTAGTTTCAACTGGTTTACCTTCTATCCGTGGACTAAAACACTAATTTAAAATCCTTTTACGATTTTATAGCTTAATAAGCCCTTAAAAATAAAGAATACCATCGGTTGTATCTTACTAATAGTTCAATAAATAAATAAAACACAAAAACCTCTGAATGGTCAAAAACTTTCAACTGGCCATGCAATATTTTCCTTTTAAATGGTTCTGATTCATTTTTTTATATACTCTAGTTGTGAATTTAGAAAATAATATGCAGTGAAACAGCCACACAGCCTGCGCTGTGTCTTAAGGTTCACACAAAGTACACAGCCAACAGTCCTTTTGATGAACTATCCATTTGGAGGTATAGCTTTGATCCAATTCATTGGGATTGAGGGTTGTCTTCTGTCTGACTCTTCTGACACTGACCAGGTGTCATTTTTACAAGCCACAGGATTCACCACCCATCCCTCAGGCCCACAGAGAGAATGTGGTATCTTTAGACTGGTTTTTGAAAGAATCCTAAAATGTTTTCCTCCTTTCTGCCCACATTAGTCTTTTTCAGCATATTACCAAATGACCAAACTGCAGTGAAATGCTGCAGAGAGGAGACGGAAGAATCGATGTGTTGTTCAGTGCAGGACTTTAATGAGATTCTTGTATGAGTGATGCTTTATAAGGCAATGACATTAGGTCAAGGTTGGAGTCAGGATGTCTTACGTAATCTGAGAGGGCTTCATTTGTTTTCCAGAATTTAGACAAGAAAGTTGTGTGGATTGTGTTTATATGAGATAACATCTGTTGGAAATTTTTGAACTGTATAAAAAAAAGAGATGGTACTTGTTTGAGCCTCGATGTCTGGGCTGATTGAAGATGGGGAATGATGGGTACTGAGCCTAAGAGGGGCTGTGAAATACACCACTTGGTACTTACACATTTATGTACGCAGACCTGTGTGTGTGAAGGTAGGTGGGTGTGGTTGTGTGAAAAAAACATACATCTTATGGACTTGTGGATAGTATTTGCAGACAAGCTAGTAAACAGTTTACACTACATACAATGAGCTGTATCCCATGGTGCTGGTTTTAGTGGTTAAACCATAGCCTCCCTTCTACTGCTCTTTATGCAAGCAATACTGAACTGACAGAAAAAGAGAAACAGGCAGAGAGAAAGAGAGAGAGAGCGAGAGAGAGAGAGAGTGAGAGAGAGAGAGCGAGAGAGTGAGAGAGAGAGATAGAGTGAGAGAGAGAAAGAGAGAGAGAGAAAGAGAGAGAGAGAGAGAGTGAGAGAGAGAGAGAGAGAGAGAGAGAGAGAGAGTAGCGAGACAGTAGGATAATATAAAAGCTTTCTAGCTCTCAATTTGGATCATAGTTTGTTATGTCTGGAGTTCACAGTAGGCGTACAACCTCAGTATAGCGCTGGAGAATATATCCTTCTGCTGAGGGGCGAATGGGGAGGAAACACACAGTCTTTCTGTATCTGAGGCTGTCCTCTAACCATCTGTGTTACTGTCTGTGTTTCATTCTGCATACAGTATGTTTAGGTCCTCTTGGTTTCTTTCCACCATATGGACTCCATGCTAAATAGAAAACTACCACACTACCAGATCTAATTGGTCAGAAGGTGCTAACTTAACTTAAATTTTTGTTTTAACTGAAAAGCAGTCAAGATAACGGATTACTTAAAGTTCCATCTTTCAAAACTTATAAACTTGAGTTCCAATATCCAAAACCTTTTATGACAATTAGAGTTAAAGAGAAGAAATAAGTTCCCATAACGTAATATATTTTACAGCACAGTATGCAGCCCTCCTATCTGTACATTAGTTAACTGCAATATGTACAGTATAATGGTCATCAATCCCATCCTCTTAGGTCATGCAAGGTGGACTGATTATATAGTATTAAAGGAGCGGTTTGTAATTTTAACAGCCCATGTTGACTATGAGGTGAACTGCAATTGCAACTGAATAGAACTAGTAGTTTGTCTTGTAATGTAATCTTATGTCTATTCTAGGTTTTTTTCTGACAGTTTGCACCTTTAAATACAGAACTGTGGATAAACATAAACATGTTTAAATATGTAAAAAGAAAGCCTACTTCAAAATACTTTCTTTCTTCCTGCTTTGATCTATAGGTTTTGAAGTTAAAGTTTCAAGTTAATTACAGTAATGCCCATTCTGACTCTCTGGTCAGGCAGATTATCTCACTCAGCAATCATGTCTCTAGATGAACTAGGACTTGACCTGTTACATCCTTGATTATCAACCAGAAAGTAGTGTCAAGCTCCGGTGTTTTGAAAGATATCAGCTTCACTGTGTCATTTATGGCTTTTCCAGAAGCCTGTTTCTGTGCAGATGACTTGACCTTCTGCGAGTGTTTGATATCCGTTGAGCATCATGCAGTCTAGCTGTTAGGGTGTGGGATGAATTGAATGGGTTTTAAATGTATGCAGCAGATGCAAGGATGAAGAAAAGAAAAGCTGTTCCTGTAGGCCTGATCCCATCCTGCGCCATGCTGCTTGGCTACTGGGCACACAAGCAGGGCTGATAATCTAGTCTTCTGAGAACTGGGAGCTTGTACAGATACTTACAGATATGTGTGTGTGTGTGTGTGTGTGAGAGAGAGAAAGAGAGAGAGAAAGACAGAGAGAGAGAGAGAGAGTGGGTTTTTTGACTTTTAAACACCTCTTTTATTCCAATATAAGCAATAAAGCATCTTAAAATATTTCTACAACACTCAGGGTGCTACATCTTAATGTGTTAGTACAAAAAATATGTAAATCCATCTATCTATCTATCTATCTATCTATCTATCTATCTATCTATCTATCTATCTATCTATCTATCTATCTATCTACATATATATAATCAATTCGGGACCATCGGGTTCGCATAAGAAGTGATCAACACCCCATATATGGTAATAATCATTCACATTGTTTACAAGGATGTAATAAGCATGTTCTATTGTTAATCTCTCCTTTATTAAAGCTTTCACCATTAAGACAGGATCAACGTCCTTCTCCTTTGTTCTTCCTTGTGACCCATATTGCAATACTGTATATAAAGTTAAGTAAAACCTGTTTTGTTTTGTTCTGTTAAAGAGAGAGAGAGAGAGAGAGAGAACGGGAGGAAGAGAAAGACAGACAGGGTGATTAAATGAGTGCACCAGAATTCAGACAAGCTTTATTACTGAATACTAGCATATGAACATTTTCATTATATACTTCAAACCGTCACATATGCAGTCCATTAAGATTCTACTCAACATTATGACTAATACCCTCTATAATTCATTTCAGATTTGCGAGCACTATATATAACATCAAGCCTGTATGCTCACTAAATACACTATTTAAAAGTGTAAAGCTCATTAATTTTTTTTTTCCCAAGCACACAATGTTCACGTTAAATTTGTTGTGCCCGTACCGGCTGTAGCCTCAGACCCTGTTCCTGATTAAGAGACGTGGAAGCTGATGTGGTCTTCTGCTGTTGTAGCGTCATGGTTTAACATTTTGCATTTAACATGTGGCACCGACAGCCATGGCAGAGACAAAGCCACAGAGATCAAAGTTTAACGTCAATATTAACTGAAGCGCTTGACCTGTACTGTACATGATGACATGAACGGATAATTACTTGAAAGAGAAGTTGTACGGATGGCCTGTGGATCTATAATAAAGAGCCTATTAGTATTTGTTCCCCTGACAACAAAAGGATGTAGAGACCATCACTCAGGTGAAGGAGGAGAAATATGAAAAACAGATTGAGGGTCTGAGACTCACTGAGTTGAAATTCGAGGAAGGTATCATTGTGTTGAAGATTTCAGCATTGAGCTTCAACAACGGGGGCACGGTGGCTTAGTAGTTAGCACGTTCGCATCACACCTCCAGGGTCGGGGGTTTGATTCCCGCCTCCGCCTTGTGTGTGTGGAGTTTGCATGTTCTCCCCGTGCCTCGGGGGTTTCCTCCGGGTACTCCGGTTTCCTCCCTCCGGTCCAAAGACATGCATGGTAGGTTGATAGGCATCTCTGGAAAAATTGTCCGTAGTGTGTGATTGCGTGAGTGAATGAGAGTGTGTGTGTGTGCGCCCTGCGATGGGTTGGCACTCCGTCCAGGGTGTATCCTGCCTTGATGCCCGATGATGGTGAGAGAGTGAGTGAGCTTCAACAGCAGCAGATGCATCGTCCTTGGTATACTATAGTTTGTCATTGGTAGGGTGTGTGTGTGTTTTAGGACACACACCCCAATTTTTAATGCACTCAATTAAATTAAATATAATAATATGCCATGTAAGGATAGAAATAACTAACTCTGTATTCATTCATAATAATTAAATGATATTCACCAATGAGTTACTCTGCCATCAGATCTCTTTGATTTAATCGGTCTGGTCTTTCTGTGTGTATGTGTGTGTGTGTGTGTGTGTGTGTGTGTGTGTGTGTGTGTATTCTTTAATATGATCAATCTTCATAGAAGTAATATGATCTTGATTGAAAAAATAAACTAGTACTCATTCCCATTTACCACCTACATATGTCCCAATTACTGCTGTTTTATGAACTTCTTATTAAATTCTTATGTGCTCTTCAAGTGTGTGTTTGAATCTTTGAGAAAAAAGGATTATGAGAGAGAGAGAGAGAGAGAGAGTGGGTGGATTTGTTATACACGCCATCAGTATATATCAGTGACAGGGGAATGTTTTATTGCCCATGCTCTTCTATGATGAGGATTTTTCATTACCCACAATCCTCTGAGCTTTCACTCAGAGTTATTCCAGTTTCTTACTTTCTTTTCTCTTTAACATGTGAGGATGGACAAGATTTTCTTGATGTGTCTGTGTGTGATTACCTTTTGCTTACAGCTTGACTCAGTGTGGTCTGGTGAAAATCCGTGGACTGTTTGAACTGTACTGAATCATCGACTCTCTGATGCCACGGACTATGTGATGTTTTCAAGGCTCTCTTATTAACAGCAGAAGTCGAGCATTGAAAAATATGAGGTTCTGCAGTGTCACTGTTTGGAAGCAGCACATTTACGGACAATCCTAGTGCTCTTCTGCTACAACTCGCTTAAACTACACAGTGATGCTAATAATAATAATAATAATAATAATAATAATAATAATAAGGAATATTTGAGTAACTAACCATGTCAATTTCTTGAAGAAATGAACAAAGCATATTCTTGTTCACATTGTTCTTTTTTGAAAAAAAAAAAAAAAAATTTCTACCTCAGCAACCTTATCAGTTTGTATATAATGACAAAATATTTATGAATCTACGTAGGAATCTATAATATTACGAGACTTTGGAATTAATAGGTTTCTGATCTTTCATCAAAAATGTTGTGCATTTACTGAATTTATCTCACAGCCCTGATGTCATGCTTAGTTCATACCTGAGTGTACAGTATGATACTGTTTATCTTGAGTTTTTAATCTTCATCCCAGAACCGCATACAGTACATTGCCTCTAGGTTCTCTGGTTTCCTCCAACATTCAGTAGGTGGAATGACTTGGCTAAATTGCCATAAATTATCAATGATTGTGAGAAAACATGTTTGTGTAAGTGCAAGAGTCTAAAGTGTTTTTTAAAGTGATTATGTGGATAGTGATTCTTGGATAGTTTCCAGATCAGATCATCAAAACAAATCGACTACTGAAGTCGAATAAATATATCAGAGACATTTCACATAAGATATTGCTTTAAAATGTAAATAATTAAGGATCAACAATTTATGGGTAAATAGTTCTTCTCATTTTTGGGTAGTAACTGTGCAGAAGAGAAACTCTGGTCTCTGTAAACTGGAGAAAAAACATACAATATTGACCACCTAAATCAATCAATCAATCAGCTCAAGGAGGCATCTCTGCTGAACCATCAATCATGTTGTGTGTGAAGCTTCGCTTCCATTAGCGTTCGGGTTTTGTTTTTTTCCTGCTTCGTGGGTGTGGCTTTACAAGTAATGCTAAAGGACGAGTTTGTATTACTGACAGTTCCTTGAATAATCCGTGCTGATCTGATTCATTTACGGGATACTTTAATACTGAATATTACAAACACATTTGAATAAGGAGGACTAGAGGGGTTGTGAAAGAGTTTGCAGAGAGCGACAGAGAAAGAAAGAGAGGGGAAAAAAGAAGAAAAGGACAAAAATGAGAGCGTGAGAGACGATGTAGATGGATGAGAGGAGGGTAGAGAGGGATTAACTCACTCAGCACAATCCTCAGCTGACAATGTTCTCAGAGTAGAACGTACAGACATGATCCGTCTCATGAACTTCTCTCGCGTAGCTTGCAATAGCCCACATTCCAACACACACACACACACACACACACACACACACACACACACTTTCCCCCCAAGCACACATGCTGGCTCAATTAGGCAGGAATTCTCTGCTAAACTGCTCCCCCCTCAACCTGTCACACTGTTTGTGTTGACATGTCACTGAATTGTTAACCATGTGTCCTTATGGGTTGGCTATGTAACAAATAGTCCATAATCCATGGAGACATAGTTTTAGACTGATGGTATTTGTAGTGAACCAAAGCACTCTGGATAAGGGCATCTGCCAAATGCCATAAATGTAAATGTAAATACTCATACATTTTTATGACACATACACAACATATATATACGGTTATATAGTTATAGTTATAAAGGAGTGCCAACATTTTCTTTGTAAAGAAAGAAAAAAAGACACGTTGGATTTGCTGTAAAAGAAAATTCATCAATGGTTTGGTGTTTGAAATTGATTATTTTCTAGTAACAACACCTCCTGAAATGTTTTATTCTTCATACAAACAGTTTTTTAATAAAAGCACGATTAATTAGGTTTCATGTTGTTGCTGTAAACAACTATAATGTCAAAGCCCGCTGTAAACTTTGTGTCTTCAGGTTTAAGCTCTGTCTGTTACAAAGCACTGACATTAAAGACTCCTTCCCTCCGAACAAGTGCTACATAAACATCTTCTCCCAGAAAACCTTGCCATATGACCAATTACACACTTTTTAAAATTCAGGTATGCAAGCCAGGCAAGTCCCAGTGTAAGCTTTTACGATAGAAAAGTTTGCCTTGCAGACAAGAACTACTATAAGAGCTGCTTTTTAAGCATTAAAATGAATCAATATATTCTAGCCAGTAAGAATTGAGAATTCAACGGTGCTGTAGTATAATTGTCTTTAACTATTTATCTACTATTAATAAAGCAGAAATACACAACACCAAGCTTCACATGCATTTACTAAACACAGTCTAGATTACAAAATAGTTTTGCTTTTTCATCACTGAAGGCTATTAAAATTAGCACATATCACCCACTCACATATCAGCAGGCTACTGTTGTACGATTGTTGCTCTGGTTATCTTGCATTATCTTGCTTCATTTTTGTCACTTTCAACACAGGGTCAGGGGTTAAATAGAGATTTAGGAGGTGGCAGTTCTGGAGTACTATTTGGCATTAGCATTTAGTTTATGTTATTAAATGTTTCATGTGGATAGTATGGAAATAGCATTTTTTTTCTGCTGTAGAACTACAAATTAATTTAATACGAAAATATATATGAATATAAAATATGGTTTCTATGTGTCTCATTATTAGAAAATTCTCATGGGATTTTCATTGGAATCTGTGGGTCATGAACGGTGTCCCCATGAGATGCTGTGGTTTGTTTGTGGGAAATCATGGGGTATATATGGAATCCCTGGAAAAATGTGTGGTATTTCCATGTATTGCCATGGAGGCACCTAAAGTTCAGAAAGTTTAAACAGGCATGAAGTGGCACTTACAGAAATGCCCTAAAACTAGATTTACATTGGACTTATATGTTGCTACTGGATGCTTGAATCAATACAGTATCTATCTATCTATCTATCTATCTATCTATCTATCTATCTATCTATCTATCTATCTATCTATCTATCTATCTATCTATCTATCTATCTATCTATCTATCTATCTATCGATTAAATCAATGTTATGTCCATGTGATCTCCTAATCTTTGCCTGCAAGCATCTCAAATTTTACTGATAACACACTACATTGTTTAAATCCTATAGCTGTAAACTTTTTTTTAAGAATTTCTAAAAAGGGGGACATAGCATCCTTATTTGTCTGAATAATTACACACACACACATACACACACATACACACACACACACACACACACACACACACACACATGATTCAGCCTGGCTATGAAATCGACAGCTCTTGTCTTGCACTGCAGATATAATTATATCATTAAACACATGTGCAGCTATTTTTGACACGTGTTTATCTTTGGTTCTGACTTTCCAGCTGATTGACGATCTGGAAGCAGCGAATAAGGAATCTGCCAAGTGATATTACATACCCAAAGGCTAAATGATACAATGAGACTTGAAACAGAACCAAATAAAAAATAAAAAATGGATCAGGAAGTGAGACCCTAAAAGAAAACACAAGCTGTAAAGAGGGGGGAGAAAAGAAAAGAGGGAAGTGGGAGCTGTATTGTGGACTAGCCAGTGAGTGGAGTTGCGGAGTTGAGCTCCACCTCCTCCCCCCCTCCCGTCTTGTGTCTCTCTCTGTTTCTACCTCGTGCTCTCAGCCAGTGGTGCTGTCTGATCATTTGACTAGGCGCTGAGCAGAAGAGAACAGGGCAGAGGGAAGATTGCTGCACATGGCAGGGAGAGAGAAACAGAAGGGCGAGCTGAGCTTTTCGCCTAATCTTGATTCTTTCACTTATAAGCCGTGACAACCTAAACCTAAACCTGAACTTGGTTTCTTTACTGGTTTTTTTCATCATCAAACCCCCACTGTTATCTTCCAAGGTTTTTCGGTTACCTCTTTGGGATTAACTTGGGGAGAGAGTGTGGGTTGACATGGGTCATGCTGGTTCCTCGTAGACTGGCTGCCTGTGATTGGGATACGACATGAAGGGCGCCCACCACCACCGGGGCTGTGCCTGCCAACACTTGTTCCGAAAAGTTATGGCAAAGTGCGGCTGCTGTTATGCCAGGGTCAGAGGTCAGTGACTTTGGTGTTCTGGTTCATGTTGTCATCTAATTTACTATCTTAAACAAAGTGCTCTGGTTAGTATTACAAATAGCTGAATGTTATTTTACCACAAAATTTGATCTGGTTGAAACTTGACCAAAGTGCTTTGACTGCTTTTGAGATCATAACAACATACAGCCTACATATATTTGTCTTGTTCTTCATTTCCCAAACATTTCTCATCAGATTCCTTTGCCTTAAATCCGCTTTGACAGATGCTCTCCTACCTTCTCCTTATCTGTCCTCTTGAGATTGACTGTGGGCATGCGCTTATGATTAAGCATAGCTCTGTGTGTGTGTGTGTATGTGTTTGTGGGCATACAGTATGTGTGTCACACATCCTCAGAGCAACAGACTCCTGGCACTTCACCTAATTAAAGATCCTTTTCTTTACTTCTTTTTGCCTTTTTGCTTTTCTTTTCACCAGTTTAACAGAAAAACCCATACATGTATGACTATTTAGTGCTTTTAAACACGTGCTATGAAGTGCTATTAAACAAGTGCTGCTTGTGTGTATATAGATGTGTCGCGAGCCTCCTTAGGTGATTCAACATGCTTTATTTATGCACTGTATAACACGTGGGTTTAGGAAACAGTAGGGGACCGGGCCATAGAGAAAAATTCCTTTCTCTGCAACAACAGGATTAAAAAACTGCTTTTGGTCTTCCTGCCTTTTTTGCTACCACCTTTTAATTTTTCAGCCAATTACTGAAAGCCTTGTAATTCTGTCTTTGAGGAACTCACATTTTGTGTGTTTCAGTAAAACAGTGGGATGTATGATGTAGCTGCAGTTGGTAGTAACAACAAAGGAATTTGGTTGAAATATCCAACTAACAACCCAAGAACACACACACACACACACACACACACACACACACTTGGTAGAGTTTGTGGCCAAACATCACTGCTGTGCTTCTTCTGTAGTTAACTAAAAGGGCACTAAAATCGGCAGCACCAAAGGCCCTCTTTTTTCTTTTTCATTGAACTCCTCACATCTGAATTAAGGGTGATTTTAGCGATTTTAGTAACGTTAGCTGAATATGCCAAGATGACCTCTGGTTCAATCCTGAGCTCAGGTTACAGCATTGCTTTCCTTGGGGTTCACCAGTTTCCTCCTACCTTCTAAAAAAAGCCAGTAGGTAAATTGCTGACAAGAAATGAATCTGTATCTAATGTATATGGTGCATTGTCCTATCTGATGAACTGGCATCCCAGCTGTAGTGTATTCCCAGATCCACATCATGATCAGGAAGGAGTAGCTGATGAAGTATGGAAGATGAAGATGAAAAATTTAAGCCTCAAAAACACAGCACAGACTGCCTTGGGCAAAATGCCTAAAATATACGTCATTCAGAGGGAATAGAATTGATAGCCAGATAGATATGCCAGTTTCTTCCAGATATTATATATAAAAACTACATGACTAAAACATCATGACCCGGCTGTGATTTCTACATGACTAAAACATCAAATCACTGGCTGTGATAGTGATTTGACTATGAAAATAATTCACTGTTTGCTTTACACTAATGATGTGATCAAAAAAGTTCTAAAAAAAGTGTTCTAAAAGTAGTAACATGCACTCATTAAACTTCAACAATGCACCGTTTAACTCTTTCGCTCTCTCTCCATCAGCTTAGCTCTTTCCTATGCAGAATGTGCAGAATAGGGTGCCACTCCATTCCATCAGCACTATGCCTGCAATTGTGTGCCACTTATTAATAGTTATTGTTTTAATTCTAGGAATTAACATCAGACCCAGCTGCTTTAATATAAATCACATTATCAGAGAGCTGAAGGTAAATGGAGACTGCTTAAGCTGATATATGACATGATATATGACCCTTCTTAGCCTTTTCTCCTTCTTTTTCTTTATTTTCCTCCATTTTTTCTATTCTTCATGGCCTTGTCAGCTCTTAGGCACCTTAGCTGCATTCTCCGTGATGGAGGAGGGTATAACATAGTGGTTTACATAAGAGTGTTTAATCATGCTCGAATAAGGGCTAAATGTTTACTCAGACTCTGGAATAAAGGCAACAAGCTAAATGTATTCAGCACCAGATCCTCTTCATGCTGCATTCTTGAGTTACACTCCCATTATATGTCAAGGCATCCAAACTGAGTCAAGACTTTGTTCGACTCATCAAATTGAATCAACTTACCGTAAACACACACATACAGTGCACATACAATGAGCGCAGTCTTTGTTTTGATGTTTATGATAGTCACAGGCACTCTGGAGTGGATTAGACTCACATGCCAGCCATTCACGTCCTCCTTCACTGCTGCGTAACAATAAACGCGGCAGCTCATGTTTCCTGAACTGAACTGTCTCACAGTTATTTAGCTCCACTAAGTCATAGCAGTAGAATTTCTAGAGTCATTAGAGTCACTAGTCATTAGAGTCACTTTCTGTGTATCTGTGATTTGCTACTCATTTCAGATCTTCTAATGTTTCACACTGGTGCATATTTTTTTTCAGAACCGCTTGTGCATGTTGCACTTTAGCCAGACCATGATAGTCATAATTACGCCGCTTTAACGTGCAGTTTCTTTCCGCACTGCAGCTGTTATTTACAAGCACAGCAGGGCTGAGCAGTATGACGTCTTCCTCTCTGTCTCAGTGACCACACCGGCCAATGACAATTAAGGCAACAGTGCTTATAAGGCCTAGAGATTCCAGAAGGCACTTTTGGGCATCTGTGTCTGAGTAGATCAATATCATTGAGCTTTTAGATTGAACTTAGATCTAAACGTATGTGCGTGTGTGTGTATATGTGTGTGACTGCATAGCCGAGTTTATGCTTTGATGAGGTACTCAATGTCTGATGGACTGTGGATCAGGATCCACAAGCTTCATGACTCCATACACTGACATTAGACGAAGCATTAAATTGCACTTTCTGAGATAATCAGTTACATTGTGTTAGTTATGCATTCAATAGCGCAAACACTGGGTGTAGAAATGGAAGAAGCAGAAGAGTTGCAGGAGATCAGAGTGTTATTCTGTCTGTATCATCTCACCTTCTGACTTCAGCCTTCCAAAAACAGGAAGCTGAGCTGAACCTCAAGAGGAAAACACATCTCAGGCCAACGCTGAGCAAGACAAAGAGGTCTCATTTACACTTATTTAATCAGCCTCATCATGTGGTGATTCACAGCAGTTTTTGTTCTTCATCGCTCATCCTGCTCCTCTGATTAATCAGTAAACCACAAGATATTTATACCTCATGAAACAGTATCTTTGGACTACGTTTATTTTTGTTACAAAAAGGAGTGCAGTACAAGGCTTTATAATATTTATGTCACTTTCTCATACATGAAGCTGATTTACTTTCTGTAACCTGATGCTTAACTGTGGCTAAAACAATCTGCAGGTGAACTTTTTCCTGACATAATGTAATAGTAAGTAAGTAAATAAAGTTTATTTATATAGCACATTTATCACAGCAGAGCTGACCAAAGTGCTGAACAAAGTCAAAAACTAAACATTACGGGGGGCCGCAATAGAAAAAGCCCTATCACCCTTCGCTTTTAAGCGTGAGCGAGGGACAACCAAGAGAGCTCTATCAGCAGATCTTAGAGATCTGGTGGATGAAAAAGGAATAAGATGATCTGTGAGATAAGATGGGGCTTGACCATTAAGAGCTTTAAAAACAAACAATGTGCTCCTAGAACCGATCTTTTATAGAACAGCCAGATGTTGAGTAATTTTCTTTCTACAACAGCATCTTTATCACCTATAGAAGAAATCACAGGTTTTTATTAACGTGTGTGTTCTAAATCATTAATGCTTCTATGGAAACAGGTACATTTATGGCAGATGCTCAAAAATAATCTAGTCCTAATCTTTTAAAAAAAACAACACGTTATTTGACAAAGAAAAACCTATAATCTGTATTCATATTGTAAAGTCATAAACCTATATTCATACTGTAAGGTTATCCATAATAACATGTTTATGGAAGGATTCTCTAAAGTTGTGAGTCCAGAGCTGTGGTGTAAGAGGAATAAAACACTTCAGGGCATGTTGGTATTGGAAAATAGTTCACTTTGTGGTGTTTATACTAGCCCTGCTTCACTTCAGCTTGTTGATCTATAACAACACACTCCCAAGTGTTTTTTTGTTTGTTTGTTTACATAGTGAAACTACATTATCTTTTTATTTTTTTTTAATAAATCAAACTGTTATTGTAAAGTCATGCTTTAAAGGAACAGTTTGTGAATTGTAGAGCCCACTGCTGCATGTAAAGTAAACTGCAATTGCAAAAATACACTTTGTTTAAACAGCCTAATCAGCTGCCTTTTAAGGAAAATGGGCGGGGCTAATTTCAGACTAGTTATATGTAAATAAATCCGTGATTTTAAGAAACTATCCATATTTATTGCATGGCAATACTGCAATCGATAGTTCTTCTGTGCTGTGTTTGAAGTGAATATGTGATTATAATTCGGAGAGAAACACTTTCTAATTGCAAACTACACCTGTAATTCTTCCCGATGACAAGGATTAGCTGTATTACATATAGAGCGCACTCAAGGTCGAATTGTTTTATAGCTGCTGGCTGAGAAATGGTACCTCTTCCTCTCTCACTGAGGAAATAAAGTGGTCACTCAGAAGAGTAATACCTACACATGATGTAAACTATAGGGCCCCTCATATGTGGACCTGTCTGGCAAAGATAGTGTAGTAGATGTTGACACTTTATCAACCTATATCCGTCTACCACATTAATCATACTTAAGGTCGGTGATTAAGCAAGATACGGTTTCAGACTGCGCTGGAGTCTGTACATAAGCTGCAATGTTGCATTTTTACCACTAGAAAGCCTCCTACGCATCGAAAGGTATTTGAAGAACGTGCAGGTAATCTCTCTTAAATCCATGTGGTAGAGGACAGACATTCTAAAGGGGCTCACTTGTGTGTGTGTGCGTAGGTTGGGTGTGTTTTCTACCTCTCTAAGGCTTACTGCCCATGCTCATCTCCCCAGTAACAATCATTTTCCCTTTTTTTGGCTGCTGTGTTTATGAAAGTTTCCACCACTTCCCCTGCATTTTTACCAGCATCTTCTCTCTCTCTCTCTCTCTCTCTCTCTCTCTCTCTCTCTCTCTCTCTCTCTCTCTGTTTTCTGATCACCTGCGTGGAAAAATGCAATTACAGCCACATCTCTGTCTCACAGTCACACTAGTTATACAAGTCTTTTTTATGAGATTCGTTTCAGATCTGTCCATTTTTTCTCCTACTACTGAAACGTGTTCAGATCTACCTCCCAATAAGTGTGTCTGACATGTAAACAGCTGGCAAAAGACAGATCAGATGCTGAGATATACTTTCCAAGTTGGAAACTATGTTCCTAGATTTGGCAACATTTTATTTGCCTTTAACGAGAGCCTACCAAAAAACTTTTTAATTGACCAATCACTGACCAATAATTTTCCAAATGACCAATTCCTGCTCAGCATTGTTACCAACAACCAGTCACTAATATAATTTTTCTTAAAGATCAATCACTGATCAATAATTTTCCCAATGACCAATCCCATATCAGAATTGTTCTTAAAGACTAATCACTGACCAAAAATTCCCACAATGACCAATCCCTGATCAGCATTATTCTTAAAGACCAATCACTGATCAATAATTTTCCCAATGACCAATCCCAGATCAGAATTGTTCTTAAAGACTAATCACTGATCAAAAATTCCCCCAATCACCAATACCTGATCAGCATTTTTCTTAAAGACCAATCACTGATCACTAATTTTCGCAATGACCAGTCCCTGACCAGCATTGTTCCCAACAACCAGTCACTAATGATAATTTTTCTTAAAGACCAACCACTGCTCACCATTGTTCTTAACGACCAATCACTGATCACTGTTGTTCTTTATTACCAATCACTACATATTCTCTGACAGAATGCTACTGTTACTGGTTCCAGGGCCGGTGCCTGTGCTCTGGTTTGGATGATTAATGTTTTTAGCCCCATAAAGGGGTTCTACTAGAAGCATTTTGAACACTGGATGTAGGTTCTCCCAAGAAAAGTTTCCACAGAAAAACAAACCAAAGAACACTTTATAGTGTTAAATGGAAACTTTTGTATAATCTCTAACCATGAAAAAGCTGGTGCTCAGACTGCAGATTTACTTTATCAAGGCTTTGGGGTTCAGTGTGTGGTCATTTTGTTGCTATGGGAACAACTTTTGAGTTTTTTCACCCTCATTACTGTCATTCAAATTTCAAAGTTTAAGGAAGTTTGAAGATTATTATACTGAAAAGAAATAAAAGAAATAATACGTGGCAGATAGAATGCAAATCGTAATCCTGAGACTAACAAAGTTTCCTTTGATCAGCTACGCACACAGCATTAAGAACGAGAAAGCAGCAAAGCATGTTTTTCTCATTTTGCATGTGAGCATTGTCTATGACCGTGTCTTCGCTGTGTATAAATGCAGACAGACATGACTTTACATGGTAAAATATCTTCTCAAAGCCAGAACTTGTAAAGTCCTCCACGTGTGTAATCATTTTATGCTGTTCATTAGTAACCTCCTTTATTTGATTATGTAACGGTTTGAAATGTGGGCCAGTTTTCAAAAGGTTTCCCTTGTTTCCTAAACAAGCACAGATACCAAAGTCAATGGAAACACAGTATTTGGTATTTCACCATAACTACAGAGATGATAAACACTTTATATATTTTAGTAACTGCTTTCCAGTGAGTGTCTACATGGGGTGTTGTGTGATTCAGGCTGCTGCCGAGAAATCTGAGGTGACCATGACGAATGCTATGTTCCAATATGGATCATATACTATGTGTGGATCTTTACTGTCTCTTTGTCATTCAATTGTAAGATGTTGGTCCTGGATGGACTGTAAAGCAGCACATGTAGCTTAAAAGCAAAGGATGCAGTGGAACAAGAGATATTTTTGACATAAGGCCCCCTCTTTCACACTCCCTGTTTGCCTTTCATTCCTACTTTCCTGACACATCTCTCTTTGTAAACTGCGCTTCCTGTGCAAGCCTTGCACACACACACACACACACACACACAGTACATTAAACATTCATTCATTCATCTTCTACCGCTTATCCGAACTACCTCGGGTCACGGGGAGCCTTTGCCTATCTCAGGCGTCATCGGGCATCAACTCCACACACACAAGGTGGAGGCGGGAATCGAACCCCGACCCTGGAGGTGTGAGGCGAACGTGCTAACCACTAAGCCACCGTGCCCCCCTACATTAAACATGATAAAGTAATATCATTTAAAATTCAAAAAAGTTCATTGATATTAAACAGAGATTAAAATCATTTTTAGGGCAAAACTGTTTCACTGTTTGTCTTTCTCTGTCTCTTTTTGCAGCTGGTCAAATTACTTTTGCTTCCCTTTTACTTTCCTTTTAATTTCCCTTCTGTTCACACTGCACTCGCTCTTTCTTTCTTCCCTTGCCACCATCCTTCCCATTAACATACCTTTTACTCTATTGTATCCTCTCTAGACACTATGATGTCTGGGATCCTACATAGCACAAGAATAACCTATTAAATGCAGCCGTGCATTCCATACCTTTTTTGGAGGAAAAAAAAAATGTTCCAACTATATTTATCAGATGTATACTTTCTCGCATGTGACTTAAAAAGATGCAGGCCAACACTTGAGGAAGAGGACTTTCTCTGACCTTTTTGGTGTGTTACTTTGCTGCGTTACAGAATTGTGTTTTTTAATACAAAGGTCCTGTATCGTTCGGCAGCCACCCGGAGCTTTGTCCCTAGAGGAGTCCTCAAAATAGAGGACTGCCAAACATTTTCATGAAATGAAGAAACAAATTTCAAAGTGCAAACAGTTCTGCAACCTCTCATGGCTTAACGGTTTGGCCCCTGGTCGATGGAAGAAAAAAAATAGTAGAGGGGGTTAAAGCTGTGGTGTCTGAGTGGAATATTATTGGCTGTTTTCTAAGAAGGGAAGGTCTTGGTCTGTTATGCAACAGGGCTAATGCTGTACTAAGAAATGATGAGATGTATACTGTTCCTCTTGACCTTATGGGGAAATCCGCAGCAGACACTATGCACTTGCAGTACGGTTATCTTGTGGTCCAGCTTTTTAAATACTCCTGGGTGTATTGGGTGTATTGAGTGGTTACATTTTTGAAGCATAAATACAATAAAAGAGTACTCTGCTCATTAAAACTGCTCATTGTGTGTTCAAAAGTTGTGTCCTGCCGGAAACCAGTGCTCAGAAGTGAGCAGAGCTAACGCCAGATTGCAACCTTAATAACCTGGTGCTTGTGGCCAGAAAAGTGTACAGCAGATACTGTACACTTTTACAGTGGCCTGAAGGGGCGGAGCTTCTGGGACTGAAAATAATGTTTGCATAATGTTGGCAAAACTCTTTAGATTATATAGTTTGTAAGTAGCATGTGATTTTATTTTTACATGAATGAAACAAGACGAAGAAGGCGTTTATTATCATGGTTCAGTGCAGTTTGTTCTCTTGCAATACGCATGTGACGGACCAGCTGTCAACTTATATTTCAGGACGTCTATTTATTGTATTTACTTTATGTAGAATTGCTGGGTGTTCATTTGATTTAGGAAATATTATGAGGTCACAAATTAAATGTCAGCTGAATAAATGATTTAATATAATAATAATAATGAGGCAGTATGTATATCTTTCACAACATAACTTTTTAACATTTAATAATCTCTTATGTCAGCAGAATGAGCAGGTAATTGATACGTTACAAATTCTTGAACACGCTTTTAGAAAAAACGCTCAGTAATGTACGGCGAAAAAGCTAGAAATTGTATAGTTACAATCTTGTAATCTAATAGTCACCCATAATAACAAGTGAGGCTTAGGAGGTATAGATCTCATCTGGTAACACACTACAAGTGACATACTACATATAAAATATCCATTATTTTACCTCACGAATGTTGACAAGTCTTCATTTATGTTATTCATTTATATCTTGTAAACAAGGTGTTACCAAGCTGGCATATAAAAATGTGTGTGTGTTGTGCATCTTTGTGATTACTTATCTTTCATGTAGATGTCCCTAACTCCCATCCACTTGGATTTAGTTGCTATGGCAATGTGACGTAGACAAAATCGAGAGCCATGGCAAAGAATAAAAATGGGAGTTTGAGAAACGAGCCAAACAGATGCTGTACAGAGTCAGTGTGCATTCAGTCGCTTCGCATTCAAACGGTTAAATAAACATATACAGGCTGCTGCTGCTGATGGCTCTCAAAGAGTTGTGATGAATTTCTTTACTAAACAGAACAAAAAAAGAAGCAGCAATGATTTGTGTCTTTGACACTTTCCTACAGAAAAGGGGTAAGACGTATTTAAACTCTACGTCAGTAGTCAAAGTATGTTGGGAGCTAGAAACATAATGTCAGTATCATAATCCATATTAAATTCTATGATTACGTTCGCACAGGCTCGAGCACACACTCTTCAGAGATCTGTAACATTATCTCTACCATATTACGTGCACCATTTTATTATAAGCGCACGTGTCCTAAGCTCTCAGGCAGTTACAGTTTTAAGAGAGGACAAATGAAAAGCAGAGCTACTGTAGTTTCTGTCCCACTAAATACCTCTGATGTGCAGGCTGCGACCAAACGTGTCCTTTAAAATGCACTGACCATGCAAGAGTGGTGCTCCGAGTGGTGCCACAGGAGGCTGCTCAATCTGCACCTTAGAGCTCTAGATGTAGAAGGAAAGAGAGATAAGGGCTCAGGTGTTGTGGCCTAAATCAGTCTGCAGTTTGGTGTCAATTTGATTGTTTTATGTTTCATAGCTTAATGTGGTGAATTAAGCTGTAGGCAGAAGCCAGGAGGTGAGGAGGCAGGCTGGCTCTACTGCTTTTCATCTTTTAATTGTTGAAGTTACACACACACACACACACACACACACACACACACACACACACACACACACACACACACACACACACACACACACACAGGCTTCAGTGGTCTCGTCACTGCAGATGGCTCCTCAGTACCATCTGGGTCCCCAATGCAACTTCACAAATCCAAAGCTACAGTGAGTGTAAACACACACACACACACACTCACACACACTCACACACACACACACACACTCACACACACACACATTTGTGGGCTGAAACTTTGGCAGACATTTCCATAAACACGATGCTGGTGATAGTTCTGGAGCTGGACCTTGTACCATCTGGAACCTGATCACCTTTTTTTTTTTTTCAAAAAACCAAAATTCTGCTGGTCTGGAACCAAGATAAGCTGACACCAGGGCCTCGGATAATATTTTACTGGCATAACAACAACTTGAATAACAATTTTTATATCTGGTAAATTAAAATAAGATGAGAAACAGTGGACCGTAGAAGAACCAGTTGTTTAACTGGAACTTGAAACTGGCTTTAAAATGCTGATGCTAATGCAAGGATTTTAATGCTATGCTTATTTTGGGAGGAAAAAATCTGACATCTAATGAGTCACATTAATTATTTTCATTAGCAAGCTAAAAAAAAATCTCAGCTTATAACTGCGGGGTTTATTGAACATAAGAAATTGAAACCAGTTTAATAGGAGTTACATTGTTAATGCTAATTGACACAAATTTCTCTACTGCTTGTGTTTTGAGTTCTTTTGAGTTCTTGTGTGCTTTTTGTTTATGTTGCTGTGTCTGTGTTTTGGTTTGGTCTCTGCCCCGTCCCATCTCTAGTCTCTTACCTAATGTGAGCAACTGTTCTGAATTCAGCCCTGGATTAGTTTTTTTTTATACTCTTCTGTTTTGTCTACTCCTTGCAACGTCTTGCTCATTGCAAGTGTGTCTCTAAGCCTTGATTCGTTTCCAGGTTTCTGCATTAGGTTCCCACGTCTCTCTCTCTCTCTCTCTCTCTCTCTCTCTCTCTTTCACTCTTTGTCTCTCTCTCTGTCTTTCAACTTGGTTGTTGTTCATGGATTGTTGCAGTTTATTTTTGTCTGCCAGTGTTCTGACCCCCAGTGAACTTCACAATAATTACTGGATTCAACCATATAACCAAATTGCTGAGTTTATGCATTCTGCTCATCTCTACCACACATTGCACTAACTCTACCATTACGTCCTTTGAGATGCTTCATACTCAGAACCATCAGACAAAAGCAACAAAATCTTGTGGTAATCGGTGCTAGGATGTCTTTGAGTTCAATATACAGTAGATGATAAAAAGTGTGTTGCAATATTTTTTGCTACATTTATGCCATAAAATTAGGGATTTCCAAAGCCACCATGTTAGTTAGATTTTTGGGTTATATGAGATTCTGTTGAAATAAAATAGTAACAGTAAACAATTCCTATATGTAGAGTCTTCCAGACAGACATGACTCCAGCCCTGATCTTGGTTTGTTATGGTCTATTCTTCTAAGATTGTTGGATTCATGCGATTAAACTTGATGCACTTAGGGTGAGGTGAATCAGGCAGAAATAAATACAAAAATGAAGCAATACCAGAAGCAAATACCTGTTTTTACTCATCCTGAATCGCAGTGAAGGGGTCAATGAGTTTACTCTCTGCTTGTAGCTGTTAGGAAGAAAGCCTTATCTGTAGCTGCTTATTAAAAGGTCTGATCTGTTGATGCAAAATTCAGGCTAAATGGTACAATTTCCTTCTTCACTTCCTGGGTTTAATGTCAGTGTCTGTCTCGAAAACCACAGCGAGATCGTAGTTGCAATGTCGGACCCCTGTGTTGGTGCCAGTGGAACGGAGGCCAATGGCTCCCTGGCAGAAATTAGTGTCCGTAGAACACAACTACAAGGCTCCAGTTTAGGCCTGCGCTTAGTACTGAGCTCACATAAATGACATCCATGAAAAATAATATTGTACTAGGGGAGGAAACCGGAGTACCCGAAGGAAACCCCTGAAGCAAGGGGAGAACATGCAAAACTCCACACACACACACACACACACAAAAGGCAGTGACAGGAATCAAAGCCCCAACCCTGCAGTCAAACATGCTAACTACTAAGCTACTGTGTCATTCAAGCCAGTTGTTTGGAATTGCCCTTTTAAATGTCATACCAAATTTGCAAAGAACCACAAAGAAATTTAAGTATAATTGATAAATATTATATAATACCGCACCTCTGTGGCAAACATAGATGCACAGTCTCCTGTTGTTACTGTGATTGTAGGAATGTATGTACTTATCTAGTTAATGTAAATCTGTCCCCAATGACAGGCCCTGAGAAATCTTCAACATGTATGATAGGGATGATAACCATTGATAACATGTAGCACACTATATGAACATTTTGAAATATAATCGACATCTCATAATGACATTAAGAATGAGTGGAATGGGGAAATAGCATCAATTCTGTCTTTCTTTTTATGTACAGCTCACATCCTATTTTCTCATTTACTCGGTGCTCATTTAGTACTCCGTAGTGCCGGGTTCAACCCTTGGATCTAAGACTCAAAGCCCAATGCTCCAGCATTTTGCAAATCTTATATCTTATACTGGACTCAGAGAAAATTTGACAGACACGTGTCTCTATAGAAGAATAGAGTCATAAGAAGGTAGCATATCTTGCTCTTGGTATCTTGAATGCCACTCTCATACCTTTTTTTTTCACTCCCGGGCCTGACATTAGTTTTGCATGTTTATTTTTTGCCACAGTGGCACAGTTGGTGCATGTGTGCATATGTTCTGGACATCTACTGATTATCTGGTTTTATAATATTTACTTCATGTTCTGCATTATACTAAAGTTAGTTCATATGCACACCATGTGACAATTTCAATCTTCTGTTGTATTCACGTGTGAACATTGTGTATCAAGGACGGCTTCCTCTCTTATGACATCCTTTTCTATCGCTGCACCAGTGTCCTGAGGGACATCTGAAGGAAGCGCAGCTAGATGGCTCTATGTTATGGGCTCTTCCTTTATTGCTTGTGGCTTTCCTCCACCATACAGTAATCACTCACACAGCTGGCCTCTGCTCCGAACTGGACTCATGTAACAACCACAGAGCTGGAGTTAGCACTTCTGAGATGCCTGGAACTGTTAGTAGATTTAAATGAAACGAAGAGTCAGCAGGACCACTTTATATGGGTTTATCCTGGCTCTGTACACATTAATATTGAGGCAGACAGCCTAATCAGCACATTTATGGGATATGATGTACCAGCAGGGCATTCCTGATTATACACTGGTGCTCTGAGTAATTCACGGGTCGGAGCTTTGTCCATAAGTCACTGGCAATTTACTGTCACTTTCTCGTTCCTCATTCCCTGCTCTCTGGTTCTTGTTAGACATCGGTGTGCATTTAAGTGGAAAACAGACACTGAGAGCTTGCTATCTGTGGAACCTTTGTTAATTATGCTGCAATAGGTTTCTTTTTCAGGTTTCCTGTAATAGCAGAGGCACCAATGATGATTCAAATCTGCAGCTCATCCTGGTTGCCATGTGCTTTAGTGCTCAAATCAGCATCTTTGGTCATGATTTGGCCAGTGCTCATAAAGGAAAGACAAGGCACTTTGTGAGTTATGAGAAGCCAAAAGAAAGAACAGCCAACATTCAGTACTCATTAAATTAAAGAGTGCAAAAAACATGTTGGATTTAATCCCCAAATATGGAGGAGAGCATAAATATGAGGGCACAGTGAAACAGCAGTGGTGCACTCGGGCGAAATAATAAACCTGAGAAATGAATATAATCATAACCAGCACTGCTAAATTTACTTAAGTGTGTTCCTGATGCAGGGGAGGAGAGAGCCCAGGCTTGCAGGGTTATTATTTGAGAATTTGCTTCAGTACTTCTCAATGGCCCTGTGTTTCAGGTGCACCGTTCTTTCCATGCAGTTGAACTCACACGGCTCCATTTCCTCTGAGTAGGTGATATGCAATCTGAGGGCCGGGTCTGAGTGCAGATGAAGTGCTCAAAAAGAGAGGGAGATGGAATGAGTGTGGGTGTGACAATCATGACTCTGCTCTTGTTAATAGAGGTGCTTCTTGACCAGGTCAATAAATCTGGATAAATCTATATGCACACTTGTATCCTACCTGCTGTGAGTTTTAAATTAGTTTCGCAATGACGGTAGAGCAGGATTTTTGTCAATGTGTGTGTTTGTCTGTGTGTATTTGCACAGGCCACTCAAGGTTAGCTATTGGTGCAAAGGCAAAAGCGTGAGTGTGTATGCTCCACTGAGCCAGACAGCAGTGCATGAGCTTTGGGCAGTAGCCAAATGCGGGCTCTATGGCACAGGCAACCGAGAGCTGACTAAAGGCTTTTAGGTCCCACAAGACTACAGCACTCTTAGAT
The DNA here is from genome assembly GCF_030014155.1 of Tachysurus vachellii. NCBI lineage: Eukaryota > Metazoa > Chordata > Actinopteri > Siluriformes > Bagridae > Tachysurus > Tachysurus vachellii. Next base: position 5,391,815 of record NC_083478.1, on the reverse strand, counting down.
TCATTACTCCCAACACACACACACACACACACACACACACACACACACACTCACACACTCTCCGGCTGAATGGCTGCCTCAGCATTCAATCAATATACGAAACCTGAGACAGAATTCTTCAAAGAATCAGCACCTGAGGGCCGATTAGCAAATATCTAGCAACAATATGCAGGTATAAACAAACAGGGATTAGATATAGAATTTATGTTTATGGTAATGTGGTAATGTATTTACTATGTACTCATGTACACCCTGTGCACACCCAATGTACAAAAAGCAAAAACACCAAAATTGATTAAACACACACACATACACACACACACACACACACACACACACAAACACACACACACACACACACACATATTTGCCCACTCCACTTCACATGCCTATTACCATTTCTGCTCCCTCTCTCCCAGTTAAGTCAATCTTTGACCATTTCTCTTACCATATCTATCACACACTGCAGGTCTGATCATTAAAAAACATAATTCACAGTTGATTTTGCCTGATGTTTTGGATTCATGTCTTGTCACAGCTTATACCCATGTTTCTCTGAATATTTTGGAATTCTTTGTAAATAACTAAAATAAGGTAACATTAAAAAATCCAAAGGTGTGCAAACCTTCGCAATGAACTGTAAAGATAATGTTTTATGATGGTGCAGTACACGTATTTATTAAGTAGGTGCAGTACACGCATTTCAGACATACTAAGAGGAGATGCCAACTCCATGTGGTCTTTGGGGACAGACTGTCTGATTATATATTTTCACACCCAAATGAGGATGGGTTCCCCTTTGAGTCTGGCTCCTTTCAAGGTTTCTTTCTTTCCAACCATGAGAGTTTTTCCTCACCACAGTCACCTACAGTACAGTAAGTCACCTCAGACTCGCTCATTGGGGATAAATACATTTAAATATATCTAATATTAATCTTGAATTTTGATGATATTAATCTTTATATTAACCTTTTGTTTTATGTTTATGTTCTGTAAAGCTCCTTTGAGACAATGTCAATTGTTAAAAGCGCTATAAAAATAAATAAAAATTTTAATTTTGAATTAAATATCTTCAGTCTGTAGGTTTCCGACACATTCTTTGAACCTGCTGAGGTTATGTTGAGGTTATCACCACAAGTCTGATTTAATATTAGTCAGGACACTATTGGCTTTCAGTGTGAGATGCTTTTACTTCTGCTGGGATAAACCTACACAGAATTTAGTGGTTAAAGCTAATGACTTCAGATTTTAGGGTTCAGAGCAGAAATGGAGCCTTTTGGAGTTTTGGGTTTTTTTAGCTACTGGTAAAAAGAGTTAAGAAATAAAAGATTGAAATATTTCATCAGGCAGCATCACACCACTTTGTTGTTTATTTTAATACACATATATGACATTTTTTGGATATGTGAAAAATAGATTGACTGAAACAAACAGCATAATACTGATTTAAAGCAGACATTCAAGTGCTTTAAATTCATTACATCTTGCTTGAACTCTCATTGTTTTATTTTAAATCCAATATGCCAGGACAGAGAGTGAAAACAACTGCCTACTTATCGACTGCACTGTAACTGCAGCTGCCTCTTGGTGCCAATGATTTTTTTTTCCTTGGTAAGCTTAGAGCTCAGAACAGGAACCATGAAGAGCCATTAGTGAGTAAATGAAAGAGAGAAAAAGAGAGAGAGAGAGAGAGAGAGAGAGAGAGAGAGAGAGAGAGACAGAGAGAGACAGAGAGAGTGAGAGAGAGAGAGAGAGACAGAGAGAGTGAGAGAGAGAGAGAGAGAGAGACAGAGAGAGTGTGTGAGAGAGAGAGACAGAGAGAGAGAGAGAGAGAGAGAGAGAGAGAGAGAGAGAGAGAGAGAGACAGAGAGAGTGTGTGTGTGTGTGTGAGAGAGAGAGAGAGAGAGAGAGAGAGAGAGAGAGAGAGAGAGAGACAGAGAGAGTGTGTGAGAGAGAGAGACAGAGAGAGAGAGAGAGAGAGAGAGAGAGAGACAGAGAGAGTGTGTGTGTGAGAGAGAGAGAGAGAGAGAGAGAGACAGAGAGAGAGTGTGTGAGAGAGAGAGACAGAGAGAGAGAGAGAGAGAGAGAGAGAGAGAGAGAGAGAGAGAGAGGTGTATAAGGAAGGAGAGCCTGACATCAACTTATCATAGGAAGGGATGCAGGCTAAATATGCCTGACTTTTACTTTTGGCTGTTAATTATCCAATCCACTAACCTGTACTGCACTTGCATTAGGAAAATGCATCTCTATAATCCGTCCTTGCTCTCAAGCACGCCATTAGAGAAATGAGTTGCTGATGGCCCAGATAGTCCTGAGCAATCTAGCAGTGGAGCTCTTTTTAATCTCTATAATACATGTGCGCTCTGCCACAGTAAAGACAAGAGAGACAAACATTCTCAGTTATGAACATTAACACACAGACATCGCACATGAGGAAAATAAATATTGTTGTAGATATATAGGTGATTGTTGAATAACTCACCTTTGCAGGGTCATTTCTGTTATACAAGGGTTTATTATTTGCCCCGTACAAAGTATAGACAGAGTATACATCTATCTTAGAATATGATGTGCAATCAGTCAGGTTTCAAGCCTCAGCACCGCTGCTAAAATGCCACTGTTGGGCCCTTGAGCAAGGCCCTTAACTCTCTCTGCTCCAGGGGCACTGTATCATGGCTGACCCTATGTTCTGACCCCAACCTCCAAAGCTGGGATATGTGAAGGAAGAATTTTCTCTATGCTGTAATGTATATGTGACTTTGTCTTTTTAGTAACAGTTTAAAGTATGCAGACATCCTGCAATGCATGAGAACTGATGTACTAAACATGTAGGTGAGTTACATAGAGTACCAGTAAAAGTGCAGCATTCTTTACATGATATATGCTTGCAGACCACTAGAACATTTAACAAATCATTTCTCATTTCCTTGAAGGATGTGTTTGTGAGTATGTGTACATTGCTCTGTAGTGATTTACCTCAGTATGTTTAGGCACCCTGAATCATGTGAGAGTGGCAGCTGGATGGTAAAGCCAGCCTAAGGCAGGCTGCGCTCAGAAAAGCTCTTCAATCTCTCCACATCACAAAGCAAACCCTGAGTCACACTGTCTCACAGTCATATCCTAAGACACACATACTGTAACACTTACCTAAACGCAGAAATTAGAATGGAAAGAAATAAAAATATACACACAGGCTACAGACAACTAGTAGATTACAAATAGCTGGAATTGTAAAGCGTACTTATAAAGATACGCTTTAATTAAAACATATTTGTACAATTTCCTCCTTGATAGTGTTTGATCAGCAAAGCTGTTTGCGGTCTGATGTTTTCTTAGTTATTGCTGTATCAAAGGAGACTTACGTTGCTAAAAGTAATGGACGTTTATCTCATACAGAAGTTTCTCATATCTACTTAAACTACATCTACTTTTAGGGGCGCGCGTGTATGTGTGATCACGAGCCGAGCAAACTACAAGAGAGCTGGAAAGCTGCCAAGTCAAAAAAAAAGAAGTTATTGACTGACTTCTTTGCCACATGAGTCTAAATAAAAATCTCACATATGATCTTATTGTGGGGTTGCTGAGTTTCTGAGTAGCGTACTGATGACTGTGACTCATGAGCTAATACAAAACAAAACAAAGCTCACATTGGGTTTATGACTAGCTTTGTTCTGTGCTAATGGCGTATTCAAGTAATGGCGGAAAGATCGTATATCTGTGTTGAACGCACATGAGAGTTACGACAAAGTCGTAATTACGAGTGGGAAACTCGGATTGCGTTCAATTGCTCTAGGGAAGCGTCTGTTTACTTTGGTCGAAGCAAGATGGAGCTTTCCTTTCTCTTAACTACTAAAATTGCAGCAAGATTTGAAATCAAATGGAGAACAAATAATGTGCAGCAGATGTTTTTTTTTGTAAGTTTTTAATCAATGTATAAATCCATTGGGGTCAGAATAAGATTAGATTAATTACATATCATTAAACAATGAGCTTAAATCTTAAGCAGATAGCTTGTATTTTAATGAGATGCATTGTATCCCAAACACATGGTAATTATATAATAATAATAATAATAATAATAATAATAATAATAATAATAATAATAATAATAATACCCACAACTCTGAAACTCAGTGGTCAAAGCAAATCTCAAGTTTATCATTCGTAATTATGATATTGATGTTGAAGTCTATGTGTTAAACTTATAAATACAACATTTCAGACATGACTTGCACCATATCTTTGGGCACCAAGCATTTCTGCCTTGGTGGCATGTCCATAAGAAAACAAGGTGACATGAATGGGTTCAGTGTCTGTAGTTGACGGTAAATTTGTTACGTAAATCGAACGTTTTCTCATTTAAGAAACTGATTTCATGTATTATGTGTTTGTTTTATGCAAGTCATTGTATTGTATGCACTGCATTTCAAATATGATATCATTGAACAATTACAATATAACGTAAAGATTCATAAATGGATTCAATTAGCTTCATAAATTGATTAAAAACTTTAAAAAGCAAAACTGATGAGCATTCTTTGTTATTCATTTTCTAAAAGTTGAGCTTAAACATTTTTTAGAAAGGATTTTAGAAGAGATGATACTTCCATTTTTCTCCAAAAGTGTAAGTTACCTGACAGTGATTTGAACGCACCTAACATCCTAAATGAGAACTTTCCAAGATAATTTGAATGCACAGCAAGAGACATTAATAATCAAACGATCAAACTTACTTTACTTACTTTATCAAGTATCAGCTTTATGAACTAACTTTGCCTTTTATGTGTCAAATAATGACTTTCATTGCATCCAGGCAAAATAAAATAACCTGGTGAAAATCCAGACTGATCATTGCAGCAAAGGTGCAATGGGACACCAGACACCAAACCTTTCTTGCTGGGTTGATTATTATTTGGAGTAGATGAAAAATTCTGTGAATTCAATTGTTTAAACAGTTTCTTTAACATTGGTTTGAAGTTTGCATGTGACTTGTGGTTCTACAGCACTGGTGTTCTGCATGAAAAAGCCCCAGCACCAGCTGCGTTCCTTTTTATTCTTAGAACTGTTGTCCCGATTTGTTTGATCTTCCAATCAGCTGCATGCTTGAATGACCTTCCCACAACACATGGCACTAAAGGATTTTCTCATTTTCCCATTCCCTCAAAACTCCATAACTCACTGTTGCTGTAATCTAGTTTATGGATCACTTAAAAGAGCACAATTACACAGTTATTGCAGTCTGGAGCTCTCATTTCTCACTCCACTTCTGTGCTTATGACTTCCCCTACCCTTAATTTGTTGCTTTTTAAACGCTGTACATTTGTCCCTTGATATTGGATCGCTTTACAAAGATTTTGCTTTTGTGACAGCTTTGTAGTCATGGAGGAGCGACTGAAACTGCTCCTGCTGCTCTGAACTGAAGCACATGCTCTCAAGCATGCACCATGGGGGGGGGTTTCCAGGAATGTCCTCTGTCAAACTGTGTGTGTGCGAGAGAGACAAAATAAAGAATACCTACTCGTGCACCCTTGTGGGTGATTTTGTAGCGGTGTTCGGCAACAAAGACCGAAATGTTTGTTTATTTTTTCCTTTAAATGTACAAATCCTCTGCAGAGAGGACAGCACCATGAAGAAACTGTTGCTTGATAAATCACAAACTGCATTTCACGTTTGTTTAAAAGGATTAGACTGTAATTTATAATGTATCTTTTAATTCTAAATATTTTTATTTTATTATCCATTTTGCTTCTTTTGCAAGAAAAATCAAGTGTCAGTTTCTAATCTCTCCCTCTCTCTTTCACACACACATTAAATACAGTACATTATACACAAATTACATATTGTGCTAAGTAGATTCATCTCATGTCATGTCAAGTCAAGAAGCTTTTATTGTTATTTTAACCATATATAGCTGACAAAATACACAGTGAAATGAACCAACATTTCTCCAGGACCATGGTGCTACATAAAACGACACAGAGCTAAGGACTTAAAGTAGGTTGTCCTAGCTACATAAAGTAAATTGTGCGCAACCCAGTGCAAACGGTGTGAGACAAAAGACAGTGGTCAAACCTTGTTAGAAGGCAAAGAACACTTGTGGAAAATTTACATATATGTTAATTATTGCCTGTGCATAAATGAATATTATTTCTGTTCTTATGTGTAATCATTGTACTGTTTTGAGTGTGACTTGGCTAACAGATAAAGCATTGTTTTATAATATATGTCCACAGCTGATTTTTGAAGGATATCGTAAACAATAGGGGATTGTTTGAAACTCCATAATGTCATTGCGCAGGCCTTGATTTCTGATAACATTCACTGCCACAACACTGCGCTGTATTTGATTCAGTATGTTTCTATAAGAGCTACTGTAGATAGACTTAAGGATAGACTGATGTTGCTCTTGTCCCTGGTGGTGGAAAGTAATTGTACTTTATTACTCTAACCTACTTTATAATCACCAAAGCACTGGCACTTAATCTTACTGACTCCTTACATTAACGGTGCTTTAATGAAAACATGTTTGTATGAATTAATGCAGGCAAGCAGCTGTTGCGGTTGGTCTTTGCCAATTTTATATCAATGAAGTTGTAAAAATTGTCAGCGCAAGTAGTTATGGATTTGCAAGTGGATGTTTTGTACTCTAATTTAATTTCCAGTGTGTGTACAGAGACACAGAGTCGATCTACCTCATTCCCACATTATTTAGACAAAACACTGTAATATGGTGTGAGAAAGTGGATTTGTTCGTCTGCTAAGTGGGCAGCAGGAGCTGTAATCCTTCCTCTTGAGATACGTCTAAATTCCATCCACTCTTAATTATGGTATTAACTTATAACTGGAAAATTGTGTGAAAATGGAATAACTGATTTTCACAGCAGGAACACTTTCCATAAAACAGTATTGAATTCAGGAGCTTCTGCGATATCACAGGTTTGCTCTGGACTGCACAAGCCTTTTAGCCACTGGATTCGACCCGGTTTGACCTCAGGCCAACGGCCTCTGCGGTTGGAAGTAGACAGAGAGCATATATCCTGACAATATCATGAGTCAGATGTCACCTGGGGCTACTGCAAATTTGTGTATGGCTAAATTACTATGTCCCACGGATGTAACTGTTACACCGGGATACGAAGGAGCAAAGCAGGAGGAGGAGGATGGAAGCTGAGGGAAGCGAAGAGTGAGATAGATGTGGTGAGAAAAAACGTTTGCATCCTTTCCTGTGGGTGAGGATTAAAGAGTGCTTCCTGTGCACATCCCCCCTTGCTCCCTTCCCAGGGTCCTTGTGACACCGGCAGTGTGCTCACAGTCTCAGCTGGACAGGGAATATATTTAGCTCCCCTGGGTCATACTGAAGCCTGGCTAACTGGCGCTGCTCTCTCTCGAGGCCGGCCGGTCTGATCGCTTCGAGTGTGAGCGATGAGAGCTTGAACGGGCAAAGGGCACATTCTCTCTCTCTCTCTCTCTCTCACACACACACACACACACACACACACACACACACACACACAAACCACACCACAGACAAAGATGATCAAAGATGAATAGATTTTCAGAAAACTACAATATAAAAAGAAAGCAGAAATAGAAAAAAAATGCTACACCAGAATTCTAAATATTGTGCACTTTAGACATTTATTGTGGAATCATAGTGGAATGATTTAAATGCGCAGATGCTCAGAAACACATTTCTTGTTTATTTGTTTTTGAATTAGGGAACATTTTTGCTTCTACAGTACTTGCCATTATTTGTATTAGGGAAATGCCTATCTGAATCCTTAAATGCTTTGCTAATTATGTGTACATACAGTATAGAAAAGGTGGTAAAGGGATTCTTCAAACCTTTCTTTTAAAGGAGAAGGGTGAGGTTCCCATAAAGTGCAAACACAGAGGATAAATAAAACCTCTTTAGGAAGTTTAGGAGACTTGAACAATCCTCAATTTTATATAATATAATATAATATAATATAATATAATATAATATAATATAATATAATATAATATAATATAATATAATATAATATAATATATAATCAGTTTTGTTACTAATAACAAATCAATAATTTGTCATTTTGTAATTTTTTTACCCCGTATGCTAAAAACCTAAACTAGGTCTTTGGGAACGAGAGATTATTATTCTATTTCTCCCTCTAATTTCAAATCTTTACATTACAAGAAAGTTTTAATATAAAACACAAATTCCAACCAACTCAGAATTTTAATTGTGATGGTTCCAGCCCTTAGGCTATAGGTTTATGTACTCCTTAACATGACTTTTTCCCTTGTACTGTACTGTATATAGCGCCGTATTTTAATTTTTTTAAAAAAAGGTTTTAATACATCATGCCTAATGCCGGTGAAAACCACATTACTGCAGTCCCTATATGGAAATATAAGCACATCAGCGGTCATATGACTGTAGACTTTACTGTGGTAACAAGTAAGATGAAGACAGTCTGCTGTTTTATCAGTGAAACACGTTTTTACTATGTTAACTCTGGCATTTACAACAGCTGCCACTGTATTTCTAAAGGCACAGAGCCAGTAAACGTGCTCTCACTATTATTGCCACATAAACACACTGAACAGTAGCTCCTTTATGCCCATGTTTAGTGTCACACAGCTGTGTGTGGTGGTTTGTGGTTGTGTGAATGACTGAGCCATGTTTATGCAAGGCAGCCCTGTTTGTTTTCCTTCCTCTGCTCATCCTCTCAGATACATCTTCTCTCTCTCCCTCTGTGCGTGTATGTGTATACAGATTCGTACACTGCAGCAGGCAGTGAGGGCAGTATCTCCACATCGGTGACCTCTTTACCCCCCCAGGCATCAGGCAGTTCTGCCCCAAACTCGCCTGGCTCACGTCACTCTGTCAGTACGCTGAAGAAGTGGCTGACCAACCCGGTGCGAAAGCTGAGTGTCGGGTCAGTTGGAGGGATCAAGGGGGAGAGAGCGACGCGCAGATTGGAGGGCAAAGCACCTCCTCTACCCAGCAGGAGCAACCCTGAGCTGGGCAATAACAGGGCAACAGAGGACCGTGCCACCATCTTCACCAACACAGAAAAAGAGCTGGTATAGAGAGGCAGTATATATTCCCATAACCTAATATACTTAATTTTCACTATGTCTTCCATTAGTGTAGTATACACTAAATACTTTGACTATCTATCTATCTATCTATCTATCTATCTATCTATCTATCTATCTATCTATCTATCTACTGTAGGCAGTGTGTCACAGATTCTAAGAGGAAATATGTTATGATATGATACATTACTATAAAAAACTTTATTAATATATTTAAAAAATACATAAAAAAATATAAAATATAAAATATATATATATATATATATATATATATATATATATATATATATATATATATATATATATATAAACACTTACATTTCAGTGTTCTGAATGCATGAACATTAATAATTGAATCCAGTGCATGAACATTCTCATTGGACATCACAACCCTTCATTCTTACAAACAGTTTATGGATTAAAAAAAGGTTTAGTCACTAGTTTTTAACTTTAAACCTAAACCAGATAAGAGACTAAATTAATAAATGTCATGCTATGCAAGCAAACATTAAAGCTAATGGAGAGTGTGATTGAATGATCCAAAACCAATAAGACCCAATATTTTGACGTGGCATTTACGTTTTAGCTAAACTTGCCTAAGTTGAAGTTGTATATTAGATTGTAAACAATCTTCATTAGACCATTATATTACTTTACACTGAATTCTAACAAACAGTGAAACAAACATTTTCCTACCTCTGACTCACCCTGAACTTCACACAGTTTTACACTCAGTCCACAGTCCACCCACACACACACGCACACACACACACACGCACACACACACACCCCTCTATAGATGTTACAGTGATACAGTGAGAGTCGACACACACTGAGCCAGCAGCTGACTTGCTGGACTTCCCTTCGTTTGGCATCTGTCTTATTACACACCATGTGGTCATGTGTTGAAAACTCGGCTCCTGTATTGTACTGAGTAATATCTAATAGCAAATGCGGAAACGTCTGTAAATATTTAGTAAGATTTATTATAAAACAACTACTGATTTTATAGATGTGTTGTAGAAACAGAGTACTCTGTTGATTCTTCTGTGAAAGAAGAATCTCATGGCACTGATTTGTGTGTGTGTGTGTGTGTGTGTGTGTGTTTGTGTGTAGGAATGGAGGGATGGTCATTCTGCCTCTGAAGATGCCTCAGGAATCCCAAAATCCTACAGGAACCAGTGTGATGATTCACTTCAGGGCTCCACCTCACTGGGCCCAACTCAGGTGAGTTTGGAGAGAGAGAGAGAGAGAGAGAGAGAGAGAGAGAGAGAGAGAGAGAGAGAGAGAGAGAGAGAGAGAGAGAGAGAGAGAGAGAGAGAGATAATCATGAGTGTGCTGTTCTTCCTCTTGATTCTGGCTTTCCTGAGGGTCTTGGTCTTGGAGAAAAGAGCAGAGAGAATGAGTCAGTTACAAGGAAGGGGTTGTGAGTGTCTGCAGTAGAAGTGATGGATGTTTGATTTCAGTGTGTGAGAAAAGCCAGAAGGAATAAGACAGCCTCAGCTGGGTCATTAGTAAGCAGACTGCCTGATGACAAGAGGTGAAAACGTTGACTGGTCAAACACACACATACACATACACATACAAAGGCACACATACATCTTTGTATACTGGAGCCAAGGGAAACAAACACAGCTCCAGGCATCACACACAACATCACTGTTAACACGCTTCCACTTGATCTAGCTGCTATACCGAGTGTTTCAGAGGAATGACAGTTTTCCCTGATCTACTGTATCTCCTCTCACACCTACAGCTCCAGGATTGATATAAGACAAAAAAGAAGTGGCAGTTATTCTGATTTACAGCCCTGTCTTTACCACACACGTCAAATGATGTGCTTTGCTTAATTGGAGGAAACTATTAGTGGCAGTGGCATTAATCAAATATGGTGTAGATCTGGCTTAAAGACACTTAAATCACAGTGCCAGACAATTGTGCAGTCTCAGCTTTCAGAATATCCTGTAATGTATTCAGCAAGCTCTTAGAAGATTTAGCTGTAGTGTGTAATAGGAATAAATATGACATGGTTTGCAAAACAATCAATGATATGATCGTGTGGCCACAAAGTTTGATATTTTCCAATCACATGACATCCCAGAGTGATATATGTTTGAAATTTATTACAGAATCAAATGTTGTACCTTCTGTGTTTAATGCTGTGGGACATTAGAAAAAGACAAATAAGTTTCTGTTGTCCCTGTAAACAGTTGTTGCCTCACTAGCTTTCTTTTTTCTCTGTTACTAAGACAGAAGAATTCAGCTCGACATGTTACTGAGTAACAATACATAAAGCCCTGAAGATGAAGTGCTGGCACTGGAGACTCCTTCCAAAAATGCAAAATAAACAACTCACTTTTGATTGCGACCAGGGTCAGAAATCAACAGGGGCACAGGATTAAAATGCAACCAGAAATGACCCTCCAGACATTTTTAATGTAAAAAGGCCCGATAGTTAATTCCTGTTTTTTTTTATATTAATAACGTTTGATAAACTATGTATACTATAGTATATACTCTGCTATTAAATTTGTAATGAAAAAGAAGACAAATAAAATACAAAGAGTTTAAAGTAAATAGGTACAACTGTGTGTTTTATATGTTTAGAACAAAATCCCCTCATAAAAGTAATAAATGACCCTTAAAATAAACTCCAGAGGACAAATATTGCTGTTTAATAAAAAAAGTTCATTTCTGACCTTGGAGCACCTTCATATAAACATTGCTGGAACCATTCCCTGAGCTTAATGTTTCAGAAAAGTAATTAACAGAATACAAAAACAAAGACAGGGTGTAGGGTACAACATTAATTATAATCTTAAGCTTTGTAACCTAACTTGCTCGGTTAGTCCACACTCACTCAGTATTAGCCTCAATCATGCCTATGTTTTAGCAACATAGAGACAATAAACATACCCTGATCTACACCAGGTTCTGGGATGGAACTGACTAGAAAGAACCCTTTCATAGTGCAGTTAACTTTGGTGTTATGAGGTAGTGTCCTTCTGTCCTTGTATAGAGCATAAGAATGAGTACAAATCGCCACAAGGATTAAAATCTATAAGGGCATAATTACAGGTCAGAGTCCCACAGTGTTCTGTACTCAGTCATGGTCATTAGACCATTTATTTTTCCAAGGATCTTTTCTGGGCGTTACTGTGCGGATGTCACGTGATGTGATGTGATGTGATGAAGTAACTAGGCGAATGTGTGTGTCTATGTGCTATAGGACCGACCTGGCTGTGCACTGATGATGATAGGTTTCTAGCAAATGGTTTGCAGAGGTGAAGATACCTGGTAGTCTGTGCTTCAAGAGCCTTTTTAATTTTTACTAAAAGAAAGTGTGATGAAGTCACATTAAGAATGAATTTTGAAGCACCATATTGAGAGACAGAATGAGAGAGAGAAAGAGAGAGAGAGAGAGAGGTCAGGTCAGTCCAGTTTAGGTAATGCCCTCATGCATATTAACCTGTTATTACTGTAAACTGCTGAAATCAGGGTTAGTTTCAGTCATTACACAGCCTCCCAGTACAGTGGGTCTAATCAGTATGTTGTGTCATACTGTCCTTGCTAAAGGCTTATATTTTTCTCTTCACCTGCCTCTGTGCTTCAGACCCTGGGGTTCCTGCAAAAGTTTATTGTTTGTTGGCTAATGGAAAATTCCTGAATGAACATATAATCGTTCCAGCAATCCAGCCCTCCTCTGTCAAACGGACGGTACCTCAATGTGTACCTCAATGTGTTTTAACAGCATGCTTTGTAACCGTCTTTGCAGTTTGCATTTCATACAGCTGCGTCCTGATCCTTTTCTAGCATAGTAAAGATTGTTCTCTTGACTATTCTCTTACAAGGTAGAACAAGAAATAATAGAAAAATGATGAAACAGCTTACTGGAGCTGAATCTAACTTTCACATAATTTCCTGCAGGAAGCACAACAATCCCGAAAAAAGTTTTTTTTTTAATTTTTTATTTTTTATTAAACGCCCGAGAAAAGAGATCTAGACTTCTGGATAGAAAAACAAGTCTTGAATTAAAGGAGGGAACATGATCGAGGGGGGATCTCTCCTGTGGTTGTGGCTGGAGCACATCTGAAAATAATCAGAGACGAAGTGTACTGCCAGGAAACCTGTCAGCCAAGCAGGGGAGCACAACCTCGAGCCTGAAGCACGGCACCGTTCAACTTAACGCCACTCGCAGTGCACACAAAACTGCAAAACGGATCATGATAACATGATTGCAGCTGTTCCACTTATACAGTATGACGAGAAGTGGACCATTGCTGAAATATAGTAGTGAAAATATAAATACAAAGATAAACATTCACTTCTCAGGTAAAATAATCAATCCCCTTCAGTAATACTTGAGAACAGTAATAAAGTGGAATTACTCTGTACTTTCTATCACTGTGTCTGTCACAGCAATAAACTCAGAGATGATGTGTTTAAATTACAGTTTAATATATTTAACTTTTGCAAAGTTAAAGTAAAGTAAATATTGCAAAAAAAAAACCACACCCATACACAAATAATATTTGCAAATCCCCACGTGTCCAACTGTGTATACTTCCTGAGCACACACAGTGCAGTAGGTTTAACAAACATGCACTCATTTAACATATTTTTTTCTCACTGCACATTTAAAAACAAGAACTAGCCCCAGTAGAAACCAATCAATTCAGGGTTTCTGGTTGTATTTAATTTAATTTAATTTTTTTCCAACCTGAGAGACAGCTAGAGCCATCAGAGTGATGACTTGAAAAATTGGCGTCATGCAACAATGCCGTCGTTCAACCCATCATGGTTGAAGTGTGAGTGCATGGATTAACTTAAGTTATTTATCTGTGGCGACCCCTGAAGGGAAAAGACGAAAGAAGAAGAAGAAGAAGATTTATCTGAATTATATAAATATAAATTTATAAAAGATGAGCTGGCAGGGATTCTGCCTAACAGCTCCAGGGGCTCTTGAACTCTTTTATGAATATCATTACACACAATTATGGTACACATTTTTACGTATAAGCCATGCTGCATATGTCTTATGTTAACCACCAGCACGTAAATATTTAGAACTGTTTATTATGCAATTTTATTTCTTTGTGTTGCATTTGTACTGTACAACATAACTATTAGACCGCCCCAGGTGGTCCAGCGACAGGATCCCACATTCTCATTGGCTGGGTTCGATTCCTGAGAAGAGCGCTAACCCAGCCACTAAAGAGTTAACTCTAAGTGCTGGTCCTGCACCCGGATAAAAATGGGAGGGCATCTAATCTAACCTGATCTAATATGCGGACCATGTGATCCTCTGTGGCGACTCCTGAACAGGGAGCAGTCAAAAGATGGAGAAACATAACCATTAGTGCAGGTTGGGATCACAGCATTTTGATGCTCTAAGCATAGCACCAACAAACCCAACTGTCTTTGATAGCCCCTCCCCCAGCAGATAGCTCCTCCCCCAGGTACCATTAGGTCCTTTCAAACCCATTCTTATGCAGGTTTCAAAAACTATACAAAATTTAATTTGGTGAGTGAGTTGTAACTAATACCAAAGGCACAGATCCAGTTTCTTAGTAGCAAATGTTCCTTTACTTTGTGCCCTGATGAAATGCTTTAAGACCGGTAGTCACTTTTGATTTATTTCACATGCCTTCTCTTTTCTTTGAACAGTAAACACAAGACTTACAAATCTGACCTGATCTATTCAATCTGGTCCTCTTTCACATCCCTGCATCACTGTAGTGAGTCAAGTAAAGAGTAGAAGTGACTACAACTTGACTGTTTCACCGTGCTGTCTTTATGGCATTAAAGAGGAGGCTGTGAAAGGCAGAGGCCTCACTCAGTAAAGCTCTGAGAAATGAACACGAAGAGAGAATGCAGCTAACTGGAGCCCTGGAGACGTTCAATAACTGTGCTTTCTATCACAGCATCGGCACAGAAATCTCAGTGTGTTTCATATTAGGTTATGTGACTCCAATGCTGCAATCAGCTCTCGCTGAAGCTAAGACTGGCTCTGAATTTCTGCAGTAACAGACATGTGGTGTTTATTGAAGGATTTGTGTAGTGCTGGTGCTGTTCTAGAAAAAAAAAACATTCGATTAATGTATTGGCCTTCTTGATCATTAGTCGTGAACATTTATCATTCTAATTTATATTCTAGAGAACGATAGAAACTGAGAAAGGGCTGCAGAGTGACTAAACGTTTGGCAACTGATTAAGGATCTTTCTGTACCCAGTACAGAGGCAACTGTCTGTATTTTTTTTTTTAATTTCAACACAAGATTTATTTCTGAAATAACAATTCTGTCATATTCATCACATTCCCATTATATGTATATCTCATGTACCAATTTCTCATTGATTTTATTAGGGAAACTATGATTTATGAAGCTGTCCTCGGTTTACCTTTCAAAATATGCATTAATAACAAAGACAGGAACTTCATACTGTCGTACTTCCCCTCCTACACCACATTACACAATTTGGCAGGACCAAATTCCACATTATTCATCATTAACATGAACAATAGCCAGCCACGTCACGCTGAATACAACCAACATCCTAGCTGTAAAAAATTGTAGTAGCAGTGACTAAGCTTGTTAATCCTTCTTATCAGTCACGTTCACTATCACACTCTGAATGTCTTTTTCCTGTCACCAAGGCAACCTGCGCCGTTACAGCAATACTACAAGAGCTCAGCTCTTTCTCTGCCAAGCATTAAATATATTTAAGAACCCTTTCGTGGTTTCTTTTCTCCACAGAATCCCCAACCCAGTGACTTGCAGCTAGATGGCAATGGCTCTGTCTTGATGGATGACACTTCTAGCCAATCATCAGTCACTGCGGACAGTGAAGAGGAGCGGAGGAGTGCCATGGAGAAAAGCATGTACGTCTGGAGTCTAAAAAACTTAACCTTTAACAATTTTAGACCAACAGTAGGGAATTTGGAGTTTCAACATCTTTCCTACATATTCACATCCCTTGAAACTTTCATTCACTTGTCATGAATCTATAAAAAAAAAATACAAAAATAAAAACAAGAAGGTGATTACTCATTACCTTGAGAACACCATCCTCATATTAAGCCTGGTGGTGCTAGAAAGTGAGCAAAAGTTATGGACGTCAAGCAAGATCCACCCATTCTGCAAGATGAGTGAGAATGGGTGGAGCTTTACCTTCTAACAAGGCAACAAGCTACACTGAAGTGATTCAAAACCAGGAACCTGAATGTACTAGATCTGCTGTTTTAGTAAATGAATAAACACCACCTGACCAGTCGGATTTGAGAATAGTTTCCATTTTCCATTTTGTTTTGACCATTATTTTGAAGAGACATTAAAAAATGGTCTTATAATATATTTTACATTTTGACTTATGTTCAGATCTGCAGATGTTCTATATTTGAACATCACAATTAAACACTGTGTTTAACCCATGCTCAAACATTAGTCTTTTTCCTCTTTTTTCTGCAGGTATGTACTCGAAGAGTTAATTGAGACAGAGAAACTGTATGTAGCTGACCTGGGACTCATAGTGGATGTGAGTGACAATATGCCAGTGACATTATACAGTAAAAAAGTGTAAATAAAATAATTATAGTCCTTTATAGCCCCCTATGTTTCCCCCATGGTTCCCATAATTATGTATGTATGTTAAGTTCTCTATTAAGAGGTTAGAGCTGAGTGGCTCTGTTATGGCAGGGGCCAGGGATAATTGCAAAATGAAGCTGCGAATGAAGGCATCTATTGTATTACAATATTTTACATCAGTTTTCTGATGTGTTTATAAAATTAAATAATTATTACAGGTTTTAAAACATGGTTAAATATATAACAAACCAAATTCTTAATACTGCACATCCTTATAATTAATTATCCTGTATCCTGTAAGCATACTGAACATCTAGGTTAATATTTACTTAGTTATTTCAGTAGAACTTACCAGGTAATATGCAGACATTTAATGGTTAAACACATTCTAACAAGATATTTGCTGTATTAATATTGACAGTATGTGGAGTGATACAGTAACACAGCCTTGTAGAGGTCATTAGTGTTTCTCAATAGCATTCAACATATTAAAAAAAAAGGGAAAAAAACAACTAGTAGTGTATCAGGAAGGGTTTTGGTTCAGTATTCAATTATCCTAGAAGTTGCTTTTTTAATGTCCCACTGTTCAACATCTTATCATTGAAAGCAGTGTACATTCAAAAGCATGTTTTGGCGTCTCTTCGTTACTTGTTCAGGGTTGATGGCTTACAAGTTATGACACTATTTATGCAGGGAAAGTTACGTGTATTCAGAAGTGGTTTTGTGAACCTGGTGAACATATGAATAATGCTTGTCTGAATATGGTTCCATGTTTAGTTTTAGAATTATAGTATAGTGCGAATATTGTGCTTTTCTTAGAAATTACAGAGATGTGCTAGATATTGACCATTCACTGAGTGAGTATGGACACGTGTAACCAAGTGTAGGCCGTGTCTGTGTAATCTTTTCCAGGGCTACATGGCCACTCTAAACGCTAAAGGTGTACCAGAAGACATGAAGGGAAAAGATAAAATAGTGTTTGGCAACATTCACCAGATCTATGACTGGCATAAAGAGTAAGTAGAATTCCCTGGTTGTGTGTTTTGTCAGTGATTCTTTTTATCTTCTGCCTACAGGTACTTTACCATGAAATATTTGCAGTATATTATCTTCTTAGTGTAATGGTTTCTTAGTGTAAGAGTCCACTCAGTTTTGGTTCACTAACAGATCCAGGATGTAACTTGGATGTCATTACATTATATGTATTGTTGTATCTTACTGGAATATTTGCCATGACAGCAAATGTGGTATATCAATATTTCCTTGTTGGTTGAGATGAACATCCAGTATAAGGTCCATTATCAATCTTCATTAAGATTATTACCA
The DNA here is from genome assembly GCF_030014155.1 of Tachysurus vachellii. NCBI lineage: Eukaryota > Metazoa > Chordata > Actinopteri > Siluriformes > Bagridae > Tachysurus > Tachysurus vachellii. Next base: position 5,373,816 of record NC_083478.1, on the reverse strand, counting down.
GAAGATCATCACCGAAGAACACTTTTAGCTCCATCCAAACCATCTAGAGTCATTTACAGTTCTTCTATTGAACTCTTAAAAGGCCCTTTATCCTGTATTCCAACCCATGGGAAAAAGCCACAAATTACTGTATCGTTGTTAATCATCACAAACCATTACAAGACCATGAGGAACCAACAGAAACCTCCAATATTCACTTCACTTAAATACCATTTGATTTGCATAGCACTTTTGTCAGAGTGATTCAGCCTGCCGTGAATCAGAGTTGTTCAGATTCAAGTTGAATCACAGTTTCCAGACCAAAGATGAATTTTTCCACCCAAACAGACTATATTTCTCTTATTCCGAAGCAATTTATTTATTTAACATTGTGGAATCTTCACAAAACAAGTTATTTCCTGTTGTCACTTGTTTTAACATTTAACAGCTAGCTCTCTCTTCAAAGGAAAGGACAAGACAGTAGTGAGAGTAGCTATGCTGTATGGGTTAGAGATTGTAGCAGTGAGGAAAAGACATGAGGCAGAGATGGAGGTAGCAGAGATGAGGATGTTGAGGTTCTCTTTAGGAGTGATGAGGTTGGACAGGATTAGGAACGAGCACATCAGAGGGACAGCTCAGGTTGTCTGTTTTGGGGACAAGGTCAGAGAGGATAGATTGAGATGGTTTGGACTTGTACAGAGGAGGGAGATGGTTATATTGGTAGAAGGATGTTAAAGATGGAGCTGCCAGGTAAGAGGTCAAGAGGAAGGCCAAAGAGGAGATATATGGATGTGTTAAATGAGGACATGAAGGTAATTGGTGCTAGAGTAGAAGATGTCGACGATAGAGTTAGGTGGAAACAGATGATTCGCTGCGGCGACCCCTAACGGGAAAATCCCAATGAAAAGCAAGAACAGCTAGCTCTCTCTTGAAATTAATAAGACAAAAAAGCCACCTATGTTACCCAGAAACCACAGCGCCCTCCATCTTGAAGATTTTTCATTTATACCTGGATGTTAAAAGCCTTAATAAATATCTGCTTTCAGAAAATTTCACCGTATTAATCATTTCTCATTTTTAAATTCCAAAAAATGATTTTATGAAACATTTTCTTAAATTATCATTATTTTCTCATGCAGAATGCCTGTAACTGTTGCTATAGAAACGATAACATATTAGAACAAGACAATTTACATAAACCGTGGAGCTGGCACTACTGTCAGAGAATTGTGCTCTTATAGAAAATAAATTAACACAGAAATCAGCTTTACACAAATCTGGTTGTAAATTGAGATCTTTAAAACGACAAGTAAACAAGTGCCAAGAAGAAGCTCAGAGAGATGACATGATGAAGAAACTTTCAACCAGAAACCAGACTCTTAAGCAGAGCACTAAACACTTTTTATGATCACAACAGTAGTAACCAATTACAATTTCCACATTTTTTCCAGAATGCATGCTTGATGGAGTTGATAAGTTATTATCTCTACTTGTAATTTATTTTAGCATGTGCAAAAAGAGGTTTTTGCTCTGTTTGTTTAGATGTGAGTATTATCACCCATCTGACTGACTCTCTCTCTTTGGTGCAGTTATTTCCTGGGCGAGCTGGAGAAATGTGTGGAAGAGCCTGAGAGACTGGCACAGCTCTTCATCAAACACGTAAGTCTACCAGGCTGTCAGTCAGGCTTGTTCATCCTGCATCTGTCTCTCACCACCTGAATGTTTCTGTCATTGTATGACTGTGTATCATCTTACCCTCCTTCCATATCTGTCAGTCTTTTTCTGTGTGTTTCTCTTTTTCCTCTTGTTCCATCTGTTCCATTATTTTTCTCTTTTTCTTCATTTACCACTCTTTTGGACTCCCTTTTGCACTAGTCAGTCATCTCAGTCACCCAGAGACTGAGGATCCAAGGCAATAAAAAAAATATATTTTCTATATATTTTAAATATATATATTTTTTTTCCTGTCAAATATTCACGCTTTTTAAATTTTGGTCTAAAATCAGATAAATGCACATTTTAAGGTTTACATTCATTCTTATTGCATTCATTTTCTTCGCCACCCAGCACTCCCCTGGGGGTTAGCACGTTCACCTCACACCTCCAGGGTCGGGGTTCGATTCCCACCTCCACCTTGTGTGTGTGGAGTTTGCATGTTCTCCCCGTGCCTCGGGGGTTTCCTCCGGGTACTCCGGTTTCCTCCCCCGGTCCAAAGACATGCATGGTAGGTTGATTAGCATCTCTGGAAAATTGTCCCTAGTGTGTGATTGCGTGAGTGAATGAGTGTGTGTGTGTGTGCCCTGTGATGGGTTGGCACTCCGTCCAGGGTGTTTCCTGCCTTGATGCCCGATGACGCCTGAGATAGGCACAGGCTCCCCATGACCCGAGGTAGTTCGGATAAGCGGTAGAAGATGAATGAACTATCATTTGCACAAACCTGCACCAGTCAGGGGTGAGGAAATGAAATGGGGCCCAGTGTTGTTGGTCTCCTGAGATGCTGTAGAATTACAATTTGAATTACAAATTTTTTTTTTTTTAACAAGATTTGTCAGATGTTAACATTACAGCGATAGGCCTTCAGAAGTGCATCCATCCATCAATGCTCAGGGCAATGTGCTCTCTGGCCTGATCTCTAGCTTCACTGCTCCACCTGTCCATGCAATATGAGTCAAAGACGGAGGGGCTAATACTAATTTCATGTACTCTTGAAGTTAATAATAAAAAAAGCTTTACAAAAAAGCATAAAAAAGTTTTTCCTTTATCTTTGGATGTTAAAAAGTGTTCTATTAAAAAAAATCTTATTAAATATCTGCTTACGGAAATTGTTTATTACATGAATTATTACTGACTTTTATTTATTTATTTATTTATTTATTTTTAATTAAGTTTTCTCAAATAAATGACATTTCCTTTATTTTTTTTTATTATTATTTACATTACATTTCATTATTAAATTAATACAATTTTTTAAATGTTTAACATCTGTAAAGTATTAAGGTGTAAAGTCACTGAGTAAACTGTTACTATAGAAATATGAAATACTAGAACAAGAACATTACGATTAGAATTGAGCCTTCAGCAGTGCTGTTTGTATAAGAAGGTATTAAATCACAGTCTGAAATTTAAGACGTGGATTGTTTCTGTCTCTCTGCATCTCTCCGTCAGTGAACGTCTCTGTGAGTGCATGTCTTCTGTGAGTGGTGGTGCCATGCTTCCTTTCTGTGTTTGGGTAAATGAGTAAACAGAGATGAGAAAACACACACCGGCTGTGTTTATCCTCCTCAGTGCACTCTATTTCTGTCCCTCACATACCCTCCGTTGCTGATACTCTGTGTGGGTGTGTGTGTGTGTGTGTGTGTGTGTGTGTGTGTGTGTGTGTGTGTGTGTGTGTGTGTGTGTGTGTGTGTGTGTGTGTGTGTGTGAGTGTAAGTGTGTGTGAGTGTGAGTGTGAGTGTGTATGTGTGTGTGAGTGTGAGTGCACGATCCTACTGGCTCTCCTCCACGAGCGCTCATGGGGTCAGGAAGCCGGAGGGAAAAAACAGGCGAACAAAAGCAGCCAGGAACAAGAGGTGGAATAACAAACATGTTCTTTGATAGCATAGCTTCATGCTCCTTGCTCGCCTATTTCTGGCAGAATGTGCTCAACGTACAATCAGCTCCCAGAGTACAGAAAGTGCAGTGTTCTCTGAACTGGCCCCTGCTTCTGAGGTTGTTTATTGGGGTTTCTCCAGATGTTTTCAGGCAGGAACCTGATAAAGTCTACTATACTCATGTTAATTTGCTTGTGTGGTGCTCTTTCTTGATTACTGGTGTGTGCCACGATAGAAGTTTAGGGTGGTTTAATTAAAGTCTTTTACTCAAACATGAATGGACCTAGTTACAATATGGCTTAGTTTAGTTCTTTGCTGCCCTCTGTGTTTTTTAATGAGACAGAGTCCTTTGGGGAATTAACTTAAAAGAGGCAGACGGAAATAAAGAGACTCGTAACAAAAAAAAATCTAAAAGTGGCATCAAAAAGGGTCAACTAGCAGACGGCCTCATCCAACTGTAATGAAAAACAGAGGCTTGACGTTCTCTTGTGGCCCCTTTTTTCTTGCTTTATCAGCTTTTCTCTTTATCTCAAGTCTTCTCTGTTTTATTCCTCAGTGATGAACGTCCAGTTGTGTGACTTCTCGCTTATGAAAAGTGACAGTATGGTTCTAAACTGCTTTATCTGAAATAATAATAACTCTTTCACTGGAACATTTCTGATCTACACTTCACTGCTAGACACTGCTGTCTCCAGGCAACTCTGTGTATGCGTGTGTGTATATGTGTGTGTGGATGTCCAGGTGTTGGCTCCAGTACCTGGCTGCAGTTATATGCTTGACTCTTGTTACATTCTGGATAATGGGGCTGAATTATACATGACCTCATTCTTATACAACTCCATTATCTTTCTGTCTCAATCATTCTCTCTTCCCATAAATTCCTCTGTCATATCTTACTTTTCTCTCCCTATTGTTTTTTTTTTTTTCATTTTTATTATTATCATTCTTATTCCTTGTGCCTGTACGTCTTATGCCTTTTTTTGCTAAGAAGTTGAGCTCTGTGCAGAGGAGTTTAAAGGAAAGCCGGCAGATGGGTTATCCCAAGGCAGCCATTTATATAGTGATTTCCAGCTGAAGGAATCAAGACGTTTAGTTCAAAGCGTACTTTTAAAAGGCTAGTACTGAAGACAACAATTGATGGACACTGTTCTTCTGACTGCTTTAGCTCTGAATAATCGGAGATGTGATGAGAGGAATGACAATGCAGCCTACATGAACATGAACTTAAAATATGGATGCAAGATGAACAAGTTTACCTATAAATGTAGATCAAGTTCAAATATGACACATATTACATTTTGTTCTGGTGAATTTGTTATAAAAATGTGGGCTAATAAAACTCTCAAAGGCTGTGTTGAGGAAAGTCTGGTGTAGTCTCAGAAACTGGACAGTTGAAGACTGGAAACACAGCTGTCAGGTTTGGATGAGCCCATGCTCATTGTGGCCTCAGGTTCCTGTTCTCGGCCGAAAGGAGTAGAACCTGGTGTGATCTTGTGCTGTTGTAGCACATTTATCTCAAGGGTTGACATGTTGTACATTCTTAACTGCTTCTTCTGCTTACTGTGGGTGTAAAGAGGGATTATTTGAGTTACTGCTGCCTTCCTGTCAGCTTTGGACCATTCTGGACATTCTCCTCTGACCTCTCTCATCAACAAACCATTTCCGCCCGCAGAATTGCTCGTCACTGGATGTTTTTCATTTTTGCACAGTCTGTGTTAACGATAGTCTGTTGTCCGTAAACATACCAGGAAACTATCAGATTGTGAGCAACCAGCAACCGTCATCACAAGAATGACTTAATGATCACTTTAAAGCAGTAACCCATTGCCAAATAAGGAACTATGTGCACATTATTTATACTTCCAGCGCTCAGACACTTGTTCTCCTTCTTTTCTTTCATTTCCTTTTATATTGTCATTCCATTTGGCTATTTGTCAGTTCCCATCCACAAGCTACCTCTCCCAATCATGCACCAGCAAAGCTGAATGTGAATGGCGGCATATTCTACAACACAGTGCAGCTGAACACACTTGGAGAAAAGTGATAAGTGCCCTCTTCCACATACATGAACATACAGACACCAACTATTGGTTTAATTTCACTCTGATCGAGAAGATAGAGAGAGTATATCATTCCCACCCAAAGATTCCTTGCCATGGCACTGAATATGTAACTGTGGCATTGTCAGAATTTGTCTTGCAATTGCTTAGACTCCTTTACTTTTTTCTATTTGTTAGTATTCTCTTAACACTTTTATTACACACACTCTGTTCAGATTTAATTCTAAAGTTGTTGTTTTTTTTAAAAAAAAAGGAATCAATTTTAATTGTGTCATCAGCAACACTGATGGAATGTTAATAAATTTGATGATTTGGTTACTCAATAATGTTGTGCATAATTTATAAAATAATAAATTTAATAAATTAATTTAAAAATGTAATTTAATTTTAATAAATTTAATTTAAAATAAATTTATAATTTTTTTTTAAATGTTATTTATTTTTATTATACTATGGGGAACGATTGGAGAAAGAGCGCGCGAGGAAGAGAAAATAAAAGCGAGATGCTAGCGAGCTAACAGAGAGTCATTGGGTGAAACTTTGAAGTTGTGTACTATATGTAAAAAAGCTTGTACGCATTCAATTTTTAGATGGCCAGCAAGATAATCTGATGGAGTACAGACTTTTAACTCGAAATCACGAAACTTTTAACTCGGAGCAGCCCCACACGTTAGCACAGTCAGAGGAATGTAGCAACGTGAGCGTGCAGAGGCAGCTAGCTAATCCAACTCAACATGCTTCTGTTAGACTGTTATTGTGCGGGAGACAAGAGACTACATCGCGGATATTGTCAACCATAGTGGACAGCGACAGACAAATAATTCTTTGGATTACCTCCAAACCTGTAATAAGGTACCACCCTGTTTTTATTTTTGCTCTTGTGTGAGTAGCAACCACAGAGGTTTTGGTCTCAACGGCCCCAAGCATTGAATCAGGCTTGCAACATTTGTGTTTTAAATAATTTGTTAACTGAGAAAAGAAAGACCACTCAATCACTCATTCATTTTCTACCGCTTATCCGAACTACTCGGGTCATGGGGAGCCTGTGCCTATCTCAGGCCTCATCGGGCATCAAGGCAGGATACACCCTGGACGGAGTGCCAACCCATCGCAGGGCACACACACACTCTCATTCACTCACGCAATCACACACTACGGACAATTTTCATTGCCAATCAACCTACCATGCATGTCTTTGGACCGGGGGAGGAAACCGGAGTACCCGGAGGAAACCCCCGAGACACGGGGAGAACATGCAAACTCCACACACACAAGGCGGAGGCGGGAATCGAACCCCCAACCCTGGAGGTGTGAGGTGAATGTGCTAACCACTAAGCCATGCCCCCAAAAGAAAGACCAATTAAATCATTTATGTTTAGTTTGGCTGAAATTAAAACGTCCCAAGAGGAGTAAATGTGAATGTATTTGTGTGCGAATTTGAAACAGTGTGATGTCATTTAGCACTCTGGTTTGGGGAAACAGACCTTATAGCACCTGCGATTTATATTTTGTCTTAGTTTAATTTACTTTTTATTAAAAGGGAACTTCAAAGGGAAATTAAATGAAATTATATAATTCTAAAGCTAATTTATCCATTAGATCCAAATCATACACTGTAATGGCTTTAAAAAGTGTTGAAGTGGGAGTTCATTCGTTAGTTATACTCTATTAGACCCAAGACCTACAGTATTGAAATGATCAGAGTTAGTAACTAAAAAACTCACAGCCTTCTTACTACAAATCTTTGTGAGTGGACGGGCTGCTGTGATATTGAATAAACTTCTGTTGTTGTTATATTTGGTGTGAAATGATTCTGTACATTCGTCTTATACAAATCATTACATTATACACTCATTCCCTGAACCTTCATTTCAGCAGCCTGCTTGTTTCTATTGTGTGTCAGTGTGTTTGTAAGTGTGTATAAAAACAGACAAGCTAGATGGCAGGAAGAAAATTGCGTTTCTATGCTGCATATCCTATCAGTATCAATGTTTCTTATATTAGCATTGATTTTGAAAAGGAAATGCCTGGATTGAAGGTATTGATACTTCATTATCGATCTGTCCTTCTAACTGCCACATTCAGCACAATTGCACGTTGTAAGTGAAGAGGCAGTACTTTTTGTTATTCCTTTTTTTTTCTTTCTCTCTCTTTAGCGCACTGATTTTCTTTCAGCAACTTGCATACACAGTAACAGGACATGCACTTTGTGTTTCTTTTCTCTCATTGACTCTCGTCTCATCACATCTGTGTATATCCATTAGACAGAGACCCATTCAAACAGATTCAGCTCAATTGACCAACTGCTCTCTCTCTCTCTCTCCCTCTCTACCCCTCTCTCTTTTTCTTTCTCTCTCTGTGTCTCTCTGTCTGTCTGTCTGTCTGTCTGTCTGTCTGTCTGTCTGTCTTCCACCCCTCCCTTCCTAATGCATTTTTCCCTCACTCCATCACATGTTTACATCACTCGGCTACAACAGGTGCATTTTTACTGAGATAGACACTTTAATCCTTATTGCACTGCTTGTCTTTTAGGGCTTTAATGGCCCGCTGAGCCTGTGCTGGACTTAACTCTGATCCATTTTGCCATTTTGCTGATTCATCATGCAATTATTTCCTGAACTCAGAGTATACAGCACTTACCAGAGAATGAGAGAGCCTTGTGCTACCTGGGAGGTGTACCAGCTCTTTATTTCACTTGTAATTTCTTATTTTGTTATTTACAGGAAAGGAGACTTCACATGTATGTAGTGTACTGCCAGAACAAACCAAAGTCGGAGCACATAGTGTCAGAATACATCGACACCTATTTTGAAGTAAGTATGACTTCTTATTCCCCCACCCCCCAGTTGACTCTTTCGCCTTGTCTTGAGTGACATGATATTGATGGGCCTCATTTATTGATGGCCTTCTCGGTATTGTTCTAACATTGGGGAAGTCCAATATAGACTCTACAAACATCCAGAGAACATTTCTGGACTGTCAGCAATCTGTCAGGCAACTAATCAACCAGTGTAGCAACTAATTTTGTACAATATAGCAACACTGGATGCCTGATGCTGTTTAGTAGACGGGGCAGTAGCTCAGTGATTAAGCTGTTGGGTTGTTGGGCTATATGAGAAAGGCATATGTTTAAATCCCAGTGCTGCCACTGCCTAGCCTTTGGACTTTGCTCCACAATCCTGACCAGACAGTTACTAAGAATGATGTAAACATGGCACTATAAAAGCATTGCTGAAAACATCGCAGGTCTTGTGTTCACTTCTCACCTGCATGAAAACAAAAACCTACCTTTGGTGTGACTTCAGAGTGGACGATGCACAATTCGAGTCTCGTCAAGATGAAACTTTCTGGCAAGCTTCCTGAAAAAAACCCAGACAAAAACAAATGACTGTACTTCTTATTTCTATCTGTATCTGTTTAGAACATATTATCGGTTCATTCTGAACAATGTATTCATGTTTTATTGACAGTTGTCACATCGGATTCTTTGACAAATATTAAAACAAAACCATTGATGCTATCTTTATTTGTTTAGGAGCTTAAACAGCAGCTTGGTCACAGGTTACAGCTGAACGATCTCCTTATCAAACCCGTGCAAAGAATCATGAAATACCAGCTGCTACTGAAGGTAAGAGAGAATACTGCCAAAACAAGCACCTTATTAACAGCTACACACACACACCACATCGATGCAGACACACTACAAGACAACCCTGACCTTTTCGAAACAAATGTCTTTAATCAGCTTAGTTAAACGCTGAACAGATCATTAGCTGATAAATAGTGCACAGAAGTTGTTCACTTGTAAACAACTTTCATAAACGTGGAGTGCAAGTGCATGATTAATTGAGGCTGTCAGTGGACGCTTTGCTCCTAATGCTTTCCTGGTGTGCTTTCCGGTAGTGGCTTGTGAGACAAACTGAAAATGAACAATTAAACACCAAATACCACAAAAAATGGAAAGGGATCACAGGATCACATGAGGTCATTGATTAATGGCCACCATTTTAAATACATATCTACTGGCACCATCCACTCTGCCATGTCTGGTGTGGAAAGTCCACCAAATTAATAATAATCTACTCAGATGTGGTTCTGCAGTGGGCTCTTATTATTTATAGGTGAGGAAAAGATGGTCTAACAGATGATCTATATTGAGGGGAACATAGCTTGCAGAAGTATTTTCAATTAAAGCAAACCAAAAGAAAAACAAAAACAAATGTGATTGCCTATTATTAAGTATAAAACATAGGGTGGAAGCTTCAATTTTGTAGAAAGTGACAAAAATGGATTCAGAAAAAAATACAAGATAATCTCCTCAAAGAAAACCTGTTCCAGTGAGTAGGATTTGATTAAATAAGGCTTGTATGAGGATGGACTATATTTCAACCTATATACACGTGTTCGTAACACATGGCTTAAATGATGATGTACATAGCTAGAATTTCTGATACACAGTATACCTTGTGTCTTTCTGAGCAGGATTTCCTTAAGTACTACACCAAGGCTGGAATGGATACAGAGGATTTGGAGGTATGAAACTGTATCTGAAGTGTTCCAGTAGTTATATTTAAATGAGCATAAATGGTGTGGTGTAATATTCATTCCGGTGCCAAGCTGAGCTGCAGCACAGAACACTGTGAACTCTGTCTAGTGTAGTGTCAACAATTATAAATGCTTAAATCTCACAGAAATAGAATCATTCTTGCTCAATATGCTTACTAACATCTGTTTTTGAATGAATGAGTTTATTTGTACTTAATCAGGGGCAATGCACAGAGAACATTAGTCTAAGAAAGAAGAGATGTCATGTGCCAGGTTATAGCAAAAAAATGCTAATTTCCACCTGCAGTCATTAGAGAGATGTTACATTTGCTTTATACTGTTGCATTATACTGTTTTAAACAGTATAAAAGTCTCTCTCTCTCTCTCTCTCACTCTCTCCTTCTCTGTCTGTCTCTCTGTCTCTGTCTATGCAACAGAAAGCAGTGGAGGTGATGTGCTTTGTTCCTAAGCGCTGCAATGACATGATGAACGTGGGACGACTGCAGGGCTTTGAGGTAAGGCGCCAGACGCGAGCTGCAGTTCAGAACTGTCTCAACAAAAAATAAATTGTGGAGAGGTCTGAGCTGTCCTGGCTCCTAAATACATCTTCTTTTCTTCCAGGGGAAAATCACAGCACAAGGAAAGCTGCTTCAACAAGACACTTTTACTGTCACAGAACAGGACAGCAGCTTCCTGTCCAGGCCAAAGGAGAGGCGCGTTTTCCTGTTCGAGCAGATCGTCATTTTTAGTGAGCCTATTGACCGGAAGAAAGGATTTTCAATTCCTGGATACATATTTAAAAACAGCATCAAGGTGGGCCTTTAATTTCAGTTAAGCTTGACCATGCCTTCAGATCTAATGACTTTGATTTGCTGAGATCATTAGACTGCTCCTGTAACATTATCCACCATGTCAGGACCTGCAATCTAATCTGCAGTATTATTAGTACCTTTTGACCTTTGCGGAAAATGGTCTGTTTAACTCAGTGACCCTTCCAGAAGTGCTTTTATAGAGCAAATTACTGCTTCTATAAGCATTAAATGACGTTAGCTAAACACATTTTTCTTACTACAATAATATGAACAAAATTTCGCATTCATAATTATTTGGGCTGATTGCAGTTTTTATAATCACACACTTGTAGCGGTCTTGTCATGGACAAGAGTATAACAGCTATCATAAAGAAAACTGTAACAGTATCACAGCATAATATGTCATAGAAGAGTCGTTGTTCATAAGTGTTTACCAGTTCATACTGATGTGAATGTACTTTGGTCTGGTGCACGTTTCAGATGAGTTGTCTGGGCATAGAGGCGTGTGTAGATGGCGACCCGACCCGCTTTGCTCTGACGTCCCGTGGTGCCGATGGCAACACCATCCGCTTCGTCCTGCAGTCTTTCTCTGTGGACATCAGCGGGTCTTGGGTGAGCGATGTGAACCAGATCCTGGAGACACAACGCAATTTCCTCAACGGTGAGCAAATCATGACCTCCACACCATCTTCAGCATCTTTACCAGCATCAGATCTCAAAACCTAAAATTGGATTAAAGAATAGGATTAGACTTATAGAGCAATTTATAAAGAATTATTTAAGAACACACCACACACACGGGATCAGGATGTTGTATATGGAAGTGCTGTTTTGACTTGCATAATTCACACATTATTTTACACTCAGTCCTAAATCTAACCATCTTCACAAAGCACAAAGTAATGGTTTTACACTTTCACCTTTGAAAAAACAACAACCTTTATATAAAGCACATATTAAACAATATATTGTTAGGATTAACTTACTGATCCTGGTAAGGCAGTTATTAGTTCACAAAAACAAACAGACACACACCTAAAACAAACACACACACACACACCTGCACACACTAGAAATTTTGAATTTAGAAAATTGAGACTGGGATAACATGAGATGCAACAAAAAAAAAAAGTTTTTACTTTTATGCAGGTGCAAACGAATGAATAGATACAAACCTCAAATAAATAAGTTCATTAACATTAACATACAGCACCGCATCATGCATTTAAAGATTTCATTCATTCATCCTTAGTAACTGCCTGATCAGAGACATGGTGTTTTGAATGAGTGTGCTAGTTTGTTTGCATTTTTGGAAATTAAAGCAATGGACTTCTGGTGTAGGTTTGCAACTTTTAGTTAGCTTTTATAACTTGTTTTGTTGTGTAGCTTTGCAGTCACCCATCGAGTACCAGCGAAGGGAAAGTAAGAGTAACAGTTTGGGTCGCACCATGAGACCTCCAGTGTGTGCAGCATCTGGTCTGAGGCCTCACTCTTCAGCCTCCATGGACAGACAGAGAGCACCCTGCCTGCGTGCCTATAACACGTCCCTGCCCTCCCTCTACCTGTCCAGCCAGGGCCCTGGTGACATGTCTGCACAGCTAGAGGTACAGACCTCATTGGCATACATGCTTAAGATGAGCTCTGTATTCTGACACGTACACACTCAGGTATCTGTGACTTTTCATTTCACAGGTACAAATACATTACTGTGAACATTTTGTATCATTTGTATTATTATTGTGTTAATATATTCAGAATATATCAAAGAATACTTCAAAGATTTTTCTACCTCATCTCTATCCACCACATCTGTAGCATGCACTGTACATGATGACTATTCAGACACCTAGAAATGACGAGGGCAGTTTGAATATTGTTAGTAAATCATGATTTTGTTATGAAAATTTAAAATAACACTCGCAATTGTTTTATTGGATGACACAATATAGGAACTTGCTTTTTGGTTTTGTGCCATCCATGATTGATCAGAATTACACAACTACATTCATTCATTCATTCATTTAATCATCTTCAGTAACCAATGTAGCCTGTTCAGGTTTGAGGTAAATCCTGAGCCTTTATGAGTAACACTAGGCATGTACCGTTAGACCCACATTAACATACTCATCACACCTAGAAGCAATATTAGTATAGCCATTTCACCTCCCAGTGTGTTTTTTGGAGGTGGAAGGAAACTGGAGAACCTGAAGGAATCCCACACGGCCATGGGGTAAGAACATACGAAACCACACGTAAACGGTAACCTGAGCTCAGGATCAAACCAGCTACAAGGGAGCTGTAAGCCACACATTCTTCTCTCTGAATTCAGCAACTGTTCCAGTGAATCTGATGAAAAAAATAGTGCTTTCTTTTCTCAGTACCAGATGGAGTGCATTAAACTGGAAGAATAAAAAGGCTAAAATATTTCATTCTAATTTAAACAGGTCAAAGTACAAGACACATTCATACATGCATACACGTACACACACTTGGACAATATTTGAGAACTGAAACAAACATGACCAGCCTGTAGAACTGGAATTATTGAGCTTGTATTGGCTGAGACTTAAGAATCCACTGGAACAAAATCACCTGCTTTAATCTCATCAGAACCAGAGAACTTCCTCAGACTCTTTTAGGGATGTTTCAGTCTGGAACATATAAGCTGATTTGAGTGTGTGTGTGTGTGTGTGTGTGTGTGTCTGATTGTGTTTACAGTCAACACAGCGATGCAAGCTGGAGTCTCAGCTGGAGGCCCAAACAGTTTCTCCAACCCATGTTCATCTGGCGTTCAGTGAAGAGCCCCGTTTCTCGCCTGCTGTCCACTCCTGCCAGACAGTGTCCAACGGCGTCTATCCCATCGGCGCACAAGGCTCACAGGTGCATGCACTGTCATTCACACATGTTCTAAATGTGGCTGGAAGACAAAAAAGGGGCTGACGTGGCTGCAAGTTTCCATTTTAACCAAGCAATCAGAACCTTTTTATCTCCCAGATACATTTCTTGGTTTTTAGTTGATACATTCAACTCACACATCTTAAACTCAACGTAACTCAATTACCATCATAATATACAAATACTGCTCTTACTTTACAGCATGTCCTTTGAATATTAAAGCAGACAAAAATCACTCAAACAGACTAACACTATGGCTGCCATCTTTAGGAATAAACAGGAGCTACTACCTGATTATTTCTCCTGTTTAATCAGTTCATGTTAAGTTGATTAGCACCTGTAGATTCTATATGTTTGGAATAAAAGCACGTCCTTGCTTTAAGATGTATCTGAAAAGAAGCTTCAGCACTCCCTCTTCTGGAGGACAGCAGAAGCACAACTGATGGGTTTTAGTATTTAGTATTTAAATGGAGTTAGATTTTAAATGTTTAAGAAAAAACTTTAATAATACAATAATATCTATATAGCATATTGTGATGTTTATTTATTTACATATTTATTTTGTATCCAATTTAAGGTGCTGCATTTGATTGCAATTCTGATTTGCTATGCCAGCAGCTCTGATCACAAGGTTTTTATTAATAGAGGAGATAATTTATTAAACATTTTTGGAAAGAGTCTCCATGATGAAGAATAATGAAGAAGACGGCAACGGGACATTTGGTCAGATGTCATACAGGCTACGTTCGAATGTTTATAAAAAAACATTTCATTTTCCGGGGGGCACGGTGGCTTAGTGGTTAGCACGTTCGCCTCACACCTCCAGGGTTGGGGGTTCGATTCTCACCTCCACCTTGTGTGTGTGGAGTTTGCATGTTCTCCCCGTGCCTCGGGGGTTTCCTCTGGGTACTCCGGTTTCCTCCCCCGGTCCAAAGACATGCATGGTTGATTGGTATCTCTGGAAAATTGTCCGTAGTGTGTGATTGCGTGAGTGAATGAGAGTGTGTGTGCCCTGCAATGGGTTGGCACTCTGTCCAGGGTGTATCCTGCCTTGATGCCCGATGACGCCTAAGATAGGCACAGGCTCCCCGTGACCCGAGGTAGTTCAGATAAGTGGTAGAAAATTTTATTTCTTTAACTGTATATCTGCTGATTTCTGACTTTTTGTTGCATATTTGTTAAGCACAGGGCACATTCTATACATATTTCCATTTAAAATCCATGGTGTGTGCAAACTTTTGAAACAATGAGTAATCCAGTCATTTAAGCGACCGCAATCAAGAAAAGGAACCAAGTGCTGACAGAGGACCCAAACAGGATATAAAGGCCAAAACAAAATTTGCCTCTGGGACACAAGTGAGGTGGAGTAACACAAATAATTAAAAAAAAGTGGCAGTACTAAATTATTCTACTGCATAACAAGTGTCCTACACCTGCGACTTTCTTCATCGACTTCTCTGGTATCTGTATTGTTACTCGACTGGACCCTTGACCCAATAGTACCGTCTTCTCCTGACTGACAGATCAACAATAGCTTTGTTGGCTTAGATTGTTTATCTTGTTTACTCAGATATGCAGGCCTGTGCTACAAAACAAACAGGAAAGAGAAAGGGAAGTGTGAGATCCTTATCGACAGCCTGATTGTTCTCGTCCCTCGCCGCTGCTGGAGTTAAGTGGTGTTTTGATGGAAGTTGGTGAATAACGAAAACATGCCTGATGATGAATGAACTTTTTGGGAACGCTCAGTTCTGGAAAGAATAAGTGGCCATTTAGTTTCTCACCGCTAACCTCTTATACAAACAGCCAGTACTTTCCGTTATTTTCTGTGGTAACATTTGTGGAAAATAGTCACTATAGAAGTTACCAGAGAAAATAGAGGAGACACCAACTTTATGCATTTTTTTGGTGTGGCTGTGTGATTAAAGGCGTTTTGAGGAATTCTTCCTTTAATAACTGAAGTAGCAACATCAGTGCTGAGGAAATCTGATTCATTGTCATCGGGGTATCTAATCGAAGCAGCCAATGCTAGTTTTTAAATAGACAAAAAAGTTGAAGTTCTCTAAAGTGAGACTGCAGAGGCAGCAGGTAGAACGTTGATGGGTCTAAACGTCTTGGCAGGTGAGCTGAGAAGCAGAACAAGGATCTATATTGCAGATATCTCTGTATTCTCACATTTCTTTACTTTTGTTCTTGAAACTCTGCATAGCTGCTGTGATTCACTGACTCATTCACAGAGTTTCTGACTCAGTTATAGTCTTAATAAAGCAACAACTCTTACAGCCAAAGCTCCAAATATAACAGGCCTGCAAATTGCTCTGCTGTCTTTGGCACAAGTTCAGACTTTTTATAATCCCAGATGTTATTAATAAAGACCTTGTGGAAATGCTGTAGGAATGTTTATGAAGCAGAAATAAAGGAGCTGTTTGGTGTAATAGATATTTCCTTTTCTTTTGCTCCATCTAATCCCACAGGCAGGAGAGGGTGGTTCCAGGGCACCGCTGTGGGAGATTCAAACATCAGCTCCTGGTGCCTCCTCCAGTCTACAGCACTCCAATCACCTGGCCCAGCTGGATGAAGATGAACTTTGAGCTGCCGTTGAACTCTGACCCTGGCTGCCTTAGGAGCCTGTTACAGCCTGTTACACGTCCACTAGAACGACCAGAACCGATTAAGTTTTGTCCTGCCCTTTACTCTCACTCTGACATGAATGACCAAGTGACTTTTTTTTTACTTCAGCTTTCTTTCTTCCCTTTTTTGCTTGTGTTCAAAAGTTCAATAACCATTCCTGCATTGGGAGGTCACTGGAGCCAAATGAACTTTTCTTGTGTGTGAATGAGCATATTAGAGTGTGTAGGTGTGCATGTGTGTGTATGCGCAATAGAAATTGCTTCAGTGTTGTAAACATGTTTGAGTATTTTCCCTCAAAAATGTGCTTTGCTGTTTAGGGGACTAATAGCTAGCATTACAGGGCCTACATGGGGCTCAAGGCCTGTTTACAAAGGCAATATTTTTATCTCTGGTTCACAGCTAAGGGCCGGCTGGGATACATCCACTCTCCAGAAGGAGCCAGTTAGAAACAGACTGATGATGCAGTATATATTTGTATATACCGTACATTAAAGAGTGTCTCTGTGCATGAAGATGAGGTTGCTTTAGTGTCTCTTCACTGAATATAGACATGTCCAGTACTGTGTTTCTGTATTCTGTTTGACCGTACAGTGCTGTTTGATCTGGGTGGAAGGAGAGCAGATACAGTGCTCCCCCAGAGACCCTCAGCTGCCATGATGTAAGGCTGAAGGTCACACACTCCTCCCTGCAGCTGCAGCTACTGCTCAGCACATCAGACCATGGACAGTTGAAGAACGATGCGACTTTTCCAGCATCCGTTACATTCTGGCAGAGAAGCCTGCATGCACTCAGTGTGCTCTGGGACTTAACAGACTTTGGAAAATTTTGAGTATTATTACAATAGATAACAGAGCTAGAAGCCTTACAATATGACAATCTTTATGTGTAATTTACTGAATCCTGTTTAAGCCCTTCCTATCATGATGCATGCCTCCTAGCTGACTGGAGCTGACTTTACTCCTGAAAAGAAATGATAGAGAATCAACGGCAGCATATAAGAAACATGAGGAGAATTTGAAGCTTTAAAGAAAAGCTCCTTTGATGGTGCATCACTAAATGCCACAAGGAGTTAATGCCAAAACGTACAATCACTGCAAACAAAATCATCCCATTATCAAAGATATCTGATTATACTTTGTACCTGTAAGTGACTTAATTTACATATTAAAAAATTACGAAGACATTTATCTAAACAAGTATGCTTACACTGCCCAAATATCTTCATGAGTGGAAACCTCTTGACTATAAATGAACCGATCTGATGTTTCCTATTATGAGATTATTTTCAAATTAGTGTGATATTTTTAATCCTCCAATTTCCCTTTAACTAATATAAAAATGGAAATTCTCTTACTCCTTTGGCAGAAATAAAATAAGAAACAGTTGAAATATTAGATAAATAAATTTATATTCTCATATATTCTCATGTTTTGTTAGTTCAGGGGGCTCTTTTATTTGTATTTTTCAGAATGCTTTCGAATCATTTTATTTTCGAACACGATATTTGCATCCAGCAAACACACAGTTGTACCAGCAGAGGCCATCAGAAAGCTTCTGAACACTCTAAGAACGGCATGTACAAACCACCTGCTTTA
The DNA here is from genome assembly GCF_030014155.1 of Tachysurus vachellii. Lineage (NCBI taxonomy): Eukaryota > Metazoa > Chordata > Actinopteri > Siluriformes > Bagridae > Tachysurus > Tachysurus vachellii. The sequence goes on along the minus strand of NC_083478.1, from coordinate 5,355,712 downwards.
GTGAAGTGATCTATGCACTTTTTATTTGAGGAGCATCCAAAAAAAAAATGTTGGCTCAAGTCTACACTGCAGTAGGAGAAATAATGTACAAAACAAAAACAATCAAACATGTGACAGTGTGAATTCATTCATTTTACACTTTACTTTTATTTTAACCTTTAGCTAGTCCATGCACATAGAAAGATGGTCCACTTACATCTAATAGCCAAACCTGAATCCAGTTTAATTACTAATAATTGAACCACACTGCCTAGACTGGCTGCACTTTACACATTAGGCATGGCAAAGGTGTAAAACAGAATGAAACAAAATATATATGTTTATGAAGTGATTTGCTCCATTTCTTTAATCTCTGAAAGAAACGATTCAGTGATCCACTCAGGGCTGAGGTACCCATAAAATCATCTTAACTTTTACAGAATGTCATCTTGATAATATGTATGCTTTATGAACATTTGGCCATAATGCAGTGTTGCACTATATGCCAGATATTTTAATTCTGCCACATTTGAAAGTCTTCTAAAATATTGAGACAAGTGAATGTTCCACAGTCCACATCCTCTGGTCACTGATATAACCCTGTATTGAGAACGGCCTCTCCTCTGTTGCCTTTGCACAAATCTAGACTTTTGCATGCCTTGTTGCAGATGTTTTACTAAACATGAAAGACAGACTAGATAGACTAAATGTCTATGCGACAGATCTCGTTGTATCATATGAAATAAACTGTCATTTTGGAGTACATGGATTGTAAAAGGCTTGAATTTTTTCTTGACATCTCTATTATATATATATATATATATATATATATATATATATATATATATATATATATATATATATATATATATATATAAACTAACACTATCAAAACTATACATTAATGTAAGCATCAATACTAGATAACGCAGACCAGTACTATAGACCTTAAAGTTAATTAAAAGTAAAGTTCCTACTGCTACCAGTCTAATATTAATAAGTAATTACTCACTAAGTAATAATAAAGTAAAAGTTTCGTAATTTACTATAAACTAATATTAATGAGGGCGATCAGGGTGGCTTAGTTAGCACGTTCGCCTCACACCTCCAGGGTTTGGGGTTCGATTCCTGCCTCCGCCTTGTGTGTGTGGAGTTTGCATGTTCTCCCCGTGCCTCGGGGGTTTCCTCCAGGTACTCCGGTTTCCTCCCCCGGTCCAAAGACATGCATGATAGGTTGATTGGCATCTCTGGAAAATTGTCCATAGTGTGTGATTGTGTGAGTGAATGAGTGTGTGTGTGTGCCCTGCGATGGGTTGGCACTCCGTCCAGGGTGTATCCTGTCTTGATGCCCGACGACGCCTGAGATAGGCACAGGCTCCCCATGACCAGAGGTAGTTCGGATAAGCGGTAGAAAATGAATGAATAATATTAATGAGTCTTATATACAAACTCTATTCGCAAACTCTATTCGCCATGCCTATTTAATTTAAATTCAGTTCAATTTGGTTTGTATAGCACTTCTAACAATTGGACAATGGACACATTATAAATTTTAATTTTATTTAATTTTGATTTTATCTCTAATGAACAAGCAAGAGGCAACAGTGGTGAGTAAAAAGATCATATGCGGAAGAAACCAGACTCAAAAGGGTGACACTGGATAGTGTGATTATTTAGGTTATACTAAGCCGTACATTAAATTGTCAAGTGGACTTTTGTAACCATGAGCTTTTGAGCAACCTATGCATATGAGCATTGGTGTAATTTCTGAATCCATCATATTTCATTTCAACATGAAGTCTTTTCTATTGACGTTATCAAATGATCAACTTGAGTGCAAAACCGATCTTGGCAACAGGTGCATAAAATCAAACATAATGCCATGCCATCTCCAGAGACAAACTTTTACAGTGTAATGATCCTACTGAAGAGCATGTTGACATTAAACACGGCACAGTTACAGAATTCTACCTATGCCAGTTCAAATTTCTGCCCTGGTCAACTGTAATACCATAACCAACAGCGGTGGGTGAAGTGAAAGTGACGTGACATACGGCTAAGTATGATGACCCATACTCAGAATTTGTTCTCTGCGTTTAACCCATCCATAGTGCACACACACAGCAGTGAACACACACCCGGAGCAGTCAGAATGCGTGAACTCCTCCATTTGGTGGATGATGGTTGATTTTAGACAATTCTATTCTTACAATTTTGTGGTAACAGTTTGCACAAAGTGAGTTCCATAAAGACATTGTTTGGTGCAGAAGAACACCTGTAGCCTTGACCTTAACTCCACTAATCACTTTTTGGGATAACTTGGAATGTTGATTGCAAGCCAGACCTCGCTGTCCAACATCAATACTGTACCAGACCTCTCATGCTCTTACAGACTCTTACAGAATCTTTCCACAATCTTTCAGAAAGCCTTCCCCGAAGAATCTCTTAATCATAAAAAATGTAATACAGTTTGGCTTTCTGTAATGCAATTGCATTAGATTTGATTTAATATAAGCGATTTTTGCATTGTGATGCATCTTGTCACGATATACTGCTACCATATCAAGTACGGGATTAGAATAATCAGAACACACGGCTGGCCAATAATTTGAGCTAAATCTGAGATCCAAAGATTATTTTAACTTCTACAAGGAATGTTGACAGTGTTGTAAGAGCTACAAGGCATTTCTGCTTTAAGCTACACCCATAACACACTTGATTCTGAATACAGGCACACATATTACTAAATATATGTAAATATAGATCCAGAAATTGATAGATACACGATATTGCTATCGTGTCACTCTTTAGCATTGCTTTAAGAGCAAAGCCAGTGCTATTTATGCAGGAATCCGGTTCATTTGTTCTCTAGCAGGGTCACATTCTGGCCATTCTATAGCAGTAAAAAGCTAATGGGAGCATGCCTGTGATATACATGACTACTGAGAGAAGGTGTTAAGTCATTCAATTGCAGAAGGGTGACAAATCAAAGCAACCGGTGTCACTAGCGGCAGGACCCGAGCAGCTGGGGGTCTATTCACAGTGATCTCCAGCCGAGCGCCATCCTAACTAACAGTGCACTCTATCATCACCACTGAGATTGGAAAAGCTAATAAAAGACTGCATAACTGTGAACTTGATGGCATAAGGTCAGGGCAGGGTCTCTATCAATGGTCTTAACTATTTACGGTAAGGTGTAAAGTGTCTGAGAGCTTTTTAGTCGTTTTGACCTTTTAAAGTGTTTCCTTACCACCCAGGAACAATGGTCACCGAAATTAGCATCCCAAATACCGTCAAATTAACATCTGAATCGTTGTATAGGCTGTGGCTCAGCACTGATGTGATATTAGATTTATGATTAGCCAGCCATTTGTTCTTTTTTACAAATCGATTAAGATGTGAGGCGTGTGCTATGGAATAAATAAGTCAAAGACAAGTATTGAGTTTTTTGGTCCTTTTTTTTATTCATTTTTCACATGCTTAGCATTTATAGAACTGTATGCCTTGTAAACATTATATACAACACTCTGGGGCAAGAATTTACTCAAGCTTTATGCAAACATCCAGGAATTTTACATTAAAGTAAAGAAATGTTTGAGTGCAAATTGCTGCTTTAACTTCATTTTGGAACGCTAGTGAATAATATCAGACAGATTAAAACAATTATCTTAATTAATTCTACAAAAGAACAAAATGTAGACAAAAATTATTAAGGCAATATTTTCTGTAAAAAATAAAGGACCAAATTAATTTAATAAATATTTTTATATTGTGCTTGGACAATTTATTAGTAATGAAATAATAGATTGACAAATGAACTTTGTGCAAAGAGAGAACAATATTGGTGAAATGGAAAGCATGCCGGAAACATGTAAAAAATGAAAAATGTCACATTTACTGTTTGGAGTGTTTTTGTCCATCACCTCTTTACTAGCAGCATGGCCTTTATTACAGACCTTAAAGTCTCTCAGTAGCTTTACACTATATTCAGAAATTCTTGAACATTTAAATATGGCTTTGTCTCTCATGAGGATTATTTAAGTGATACTCTTGACCATCTCCCTGAGAGTCTTGAGATGATCTGTGCACCACATTTTCAGCTCCTTTCACTCCCTCTTAATGTTGCTCAGCTGTGGGTCACCATGAGAGGGTTGGCTGGATCGACCCTTCCTGCTCTGGTGGGTTTTGACATGCTTGGAGAGGTGATCACTACGCATGAACCTCTTGCCGCATTGTGTGCAGCCGAATCGCTTCTCACCGGTGTGTGTGCGCAGGTGCCTCTGCAGCTCGTCTGAACGTGTGAAACTCTTCCCGCAAAAGAGCCAGTTGCAAATGAAGGGCCTCTCACCTGCATGCCAGCGCAAGTGCGCCTTCAGGTGGGATGTCTTCTTGTACACCTTGCCGCACTCTGGGATGTGACATATGTGCAGTCTTTTTTTGCCAAACTCCAGGCTACCTACGGTGTTTCCTGTTGATTGGCAGTTTGGGCACTTACAGCGACGGCAGCGTCGTGTGGAGCTCAGCAGGCTCTTGGAGGTGCCTTGCAGCAGAGCAGCAATCTGAGGCTGGTGGCCTAAAACCAGCTGCCTGCCCAGGGAGAAAGGGTGACTGGAGGTGTTGGTGTTGCTCTGAGGAAGACTCCACCACTGTTGGCTGTCTTCGATGTGCCCTCCAGGCAGGTGGGATCTGGCTGAATTGTTCTGCAGGAAGTTGGGAAAGTTCTGGCCAACAGCATTATGCTGTGCATAGTACTGAGTGTTTCCTTGTGACTGTGATGACAGCATTTTTACAGGTGAGACCTCAAATGAGTATGAAGCAGGAGGTTCAGCTGGTGGGGTAAGAGGCAGTTCATGGTGATGGTGGTGGTGATGATGATGATGGTGGTGGTGCGAGTGTGGGCCCAGACTACTCTGCACATGGCCAGGGAACTGCATCTTGGGCATGGTGAAGGCCATATGATGGGCACTCAGGCTGGAGCTGGGGGCCACGTCATTGCTCCAGAACTGAAACATGCTGGACGTGGTCCCCACTGTGCCCTCATAGGGAAACTGAGTCCCCTCAGTGCCCACACTGCCGCTCACCTGCCAAGCCTGGCTGCACGTGGTGGCCAGAAAAGACAGTGGATTGGGGCCACCCTCTGGAGAGGAGCTCGGGGTACGATCCTGAGGGGCACAAGAAGAGGATGTAAAAGATCATACACAACAAAATTCTTTATAATCTTGACAACCTTATTTAATAATAAAATCCAATTAACTAATTTAATTTAAATTAAATAACATCATTAATAATATTTGTTCCAGAAGTAAATAGAGAAACATCTATTCAGTTTCAAACTGAAAGTAGACAGAAAAACCTTATTGGATCTTCAGCTGTGGTTAGCAACCTGGGGTCTGGGGACAAGACCTCCAGAGCTCTGTGATGTCTAGCTACCCGCTCCCTAAGTGTATTGCTTTTTAAATCATATAATAACGGTGGAGAATACTACCAAATAATGTAAAGATTGTTATTGTTATGTTTTAGTTATCACAGTTTTACACTTTAGCTTCAATTTTAAGAAATTGATCATTTGTTAAGTTGTTTAAATTCTACACCTGAATGAGTGCGAACGCTTCAGTGGCTGAAATGGTTGGGATTTATGATTTATAGAAGATCCTTGGAAATTCTTTTACTCTAATTGGGCTTCCTGGATGTAAGCATTTTGCAAAAAAAAAAAAATATATCCACATTTATGTTCATTTTCTAATTTAACTGTTTACAAGACATTGCTAAAATAGTTTGAATATGAAAATGAATACAAGGTGTGTTCTTTGTTAATTTTATACATATCATACCTGTAAGAAGTTGTGGAGTAAATTGTCGGTTCTGGAGAGCGCCAGTGCAGCCATGTGCGCTTACTGTCAGGGGATCAGCACCTGCAGATCAGCGCGAGAGCAACGTGCGAACAGAGCGCGCGCGAACACCGTGACTGTATAGACGCAACGCGCGAGCGCAGAGTTCAGTCAGTCATCCGCTCGTGAAAACCACATGGAAATCAACGCAAACACTGTTACAGAGAAAAAGCGGTAAATCCTCGAGGTAAGGCAACTCATCCAGGACTCCGCACTATCTGAACTCCCGACTCTGAATGACTCCGGGTTTCCTTCTTCTTCCTCTTCTCACAGCGCTCGCGCCTCAAACACTTTTTGAAGTCAGACCCAAAGCCTATGGCGAGTCATCTCGCGCATCTTCTCTTTATTGAGGAGCAGATCCTCTCGCCAGGGGTCTCTTAAAGAGGCACTGAATAGAAGGGGAACCCCGGGGAGGGGTCTATGTGTGTGTGTGTGTGTGTGTGTGTGTGTGTGTGTGTGTGTGTGAGTGTGCGTTTGTGTGTGTTTGAGAGAGAGAGAGAGAGTGTGTGTGTATTTGTGTGTGTGTGTGTACTGTATGTGTGTGAGTGTGTGTGTGTGTGTGTGTGTGTGTGCATCATTACTGTCTTAATTTTATGTCAGTGACTTTTACTGTATCAATAGCTGACCAGCCACCACCCTCCATTTGACCATCTGCTTAAGGTGTTGTGAATAAAAACATAATAAATACTCAATTCAAACTTATTTAAACTCTATTTAACAATACAAAAGTAATACAAAATAGATTTAGATTCATAATAAGCAAGTAATGATACTGCAGCAGCTCTTCAGTACAAATCAGACCAAATCAACAATATCTAAGACAAAATATGACATGTTGTTTATATATGAATATTTTTGTTACTTGTTATTTGTAAGAAAACTTACAAATAACTTTCTAATTAATAGATTTAATTATGTTGAGTGATTGACCTGAAAACACATAATCAGATCATGCACAAAAATAAGCCATGACTGAATAATGTACATGCAATGAACTTTTATTCAGTGAAGATGAGCTTATCCACTGAAGTGAATTAGAGACCCCAGAAGACTGTTTCCTGGTTATTTAAAGGAAATATTTAGGGTATCCATGTTGGACCATCCACAGCAAAAATATGACCAATTCTGTTGACTATAAAATTATGTTTACTTGCTACTGAGCAGATGTCCATCTGTGAATGTTTATTTTTGTTAAACTGAATGTCATCTCTAAAGTTATAACTTGCCACTATATAATACGGATACAGGCTATATATGTCACTTTTTATGTCATTTATTTCATATATCTGTATAAATCCATGAATTGTGAATATAGTAACTGTTATAATATATTAACCATTCATGATTAAATTATGCATTAGGTTTGTGGACTACTAAAAGGCTCAATGAAACAAGGGTGCAGTGGTTAACTGAGCTTTGATTGAGTTTATGGTTTATTTTGGAATTAAAAGTCTCTCCTGTCTGTCTGTCTAGATAGATAGGTATATAGATAGACAGAGATCCATCACGTCCATGGGTTGAATATCATACACAATACATCACAAAACCCGACAAACACAAATGCTATAAAGGCTACACAAGCAGGTCATAGTCGAGGCTTTGATACTTTCATATGCAGTAAAAGCTACTGCTATTTTGCATGATGATCACTTCTTATAAGTTTAGTCACACGTGCAGGAGATTTCCCTTTAGGAAATTTGACTAAGAAACCAATAGGTTAAATGGAATAAAACCCGATCAAAGCCTGGTGTTAAGTGCGCGGCCGCATAAGCGGCTCTGCGGGACACTTTCACACTCCGGGTTCAAGTTAAGGGCGCCATCACATCACGCGGATTAAACCCAGATCGGAGAGACCCGAGGAGCTCAAGTCATCTCTGGGAAAGCTTACGGGTCAGCTTCAGAGCCGTTTAACATCTTAATACACAGAAAGAGCGCTTCTTTGTGTCGGGTTCGTGTGTAAACATGCGCTGGATTCTCATTCAGGAGAAGAGATCTCACCTCACAGCGCATAACAATTAGCCTTTGTCTCTGCACATGCATGACTCTGATTTGCTTTATCGGCTTTCTTGGGCGCTAAAATGCAGACATTTGACTGCACTTCATTTAATACAAATTTACCCCAGTTTATCATTTTAATTATGAATCTTCATTAACTACAATGTAAATGGAATGGAGTGAAAATCACTGAAGAAAAGTGTGGTGCCAATTTCTAAATGTTAAATGCAACCATCTTATATAAATCTCATACACTCACAAAATATAACTAAAAAAACAAATGGACTGAAAGTAAACTAAAAGTGACTAAATTTTACACAACTGTGGGTTAAACAAACTACACAAATCTTAACCATGTAAAACGTATTGATCTACTTTACTATTTATCATTCACGAACATCTCTAATGGATCCTATACCAGATGCATAGAACACAACATGATTACTGAACTAACTTCTGTGCACACACAAACACACCTGACTGAGAAACACAAAGATAGAGAACCTAGAAAACTTTACTGAAACACATAAGCTTTCAACATAAGAATAATGTAAACATGTTGGGGTCATGAAGAATAATGCAAACTGCAAAGTTGTGGAAAACCTATATACACATTCATATAAATTCAATTAAGTTTTTTTCCAGCAAAGATGAGATTATGCACTGATTATCAACTGAAGTGAGTGAAAGACTTTTCAAATGTTCACCGAAGGCAGTCAGTTCAAGAAGACATTAACTTTTTTTTCTAGTTTTGAAAGCACTTATATGTATATATATATATATATATATACATATATATATATATATATTTATATATATATATATATATATATATATATGTGTGTGTGTGTGTGTGTGTGTGTGTGTGTGTGTGTGTGTGTGTGTGTGTGTGTGTGATCTTCTTGATTTTCTATATAAATAATTAATAACATAATTTCTAACTCAGTAATTTATTTACACATTTATATAACTCAAAATACATAGACACATATTTACACAAATTAATTCATTACAGAAATGAAAACAATTCTATAATTATGTTATTTTGTTTTTTTTTTCTTTTTGTGCAAAAATCACAGATTTGCTTTTGTTATAATCAGTAAATCACTGAATCATTTCTTTCTCAGTCATACAGTGAATTGTAAACTGGAATGTAAAAAGTCTGGATCCACTGTCAGACCCAGAGAGTTTGATGGTTTAACTTAATCATTAATCATTAAAAATGAAGAATCTTGTACAAGTGCTTCTATCCCAACTATTAGGAATGACAGCAACAGCAGATTTTTAGTAAATGATATTTGAAAATTATCTGAAATCAAGATAGGCCTGCAGTTTTTCTTTTGTATTCTGAAGTTTATTTGTAATTTCAATGTTTAAAAATGTAGATTATAGGATTCCTCAAAAGAAGTCAGTTAATCAACATACACTGAGGTCCAAAAGACATCTGGTAAAATGTTCTGTTTGCCATTATTGACAGTTTAGCAATAAAACAAATGATATCATCGGCAACAATGTAGAGCGCAATATTTCAGCATTTCTTACTATTTGGTATGTCACTTTTTAGCTTTAAGGACAGTGTGCACTAAACACCTGCTTCAATGCGAGAAGTAAGACTTATGGTAAAGAATGACCTAGAAATTGTGCAATGTCTTAAATAGTATTTTCTCTGCAACAGAAAAAAATACCCACTTTCTGTTTATTTTCAGTATTTAAATGAAAAAACCCAGATTTTTAAAGTGGTCTCAGACTTTTGGTCTCTGCTGTATGTTGATTGACTGCGTTCTCTTCGACACCTATAAATTTTAAGAGAATACTGATTTACAAACAATATTTAAATGTAACACTGGGTCATGGGAACAAAGATACTGGTGTTTATATCAACATACAAAACTCTATACTGGTGCACAGATTAACTTGTTCGAACATATACTCACAATGAATGGTGGAAATATGCTGCTAAGACGGACATGTTCACAAATTATGTCCAGTCTACATAAGAGCAAATATTTGAAGCTCAACTGAGTGTATATTAATTATAGAAGGCTATAAATCTAATAGCAAAATTCAGTATAGATTATATAAAACATAAGAGTTTTAAAGGTTATATAAATGTATATACATTTAATGTTATTCAATGGCATGCTATCATTAAACATAGTGGAATATTGAAATAGCTTTAAATGGTGCAAAGGTAAAAGCAGGAAATGGGAAGTATAAGAGTATAAAACAAGTGCTACTATTGTGCTGTTAAACACAAAGCAAGAAATCTGATGGATATTACTTTTCTCTATTTTTTCTCTATTACTCAGAGAAAAGTGTAAATTAAATAATGATTACATTTATCCTGATATGTGTGTCACTCTTTCTGTGTCACATGTTGACTTTAGCATTATACGTCTACGGTTGCTTGAAATGAAGCTCTTTTTTTAGGCCGTTATACATTACACATTGCCAGATGTGTTTGAAGTCTGGGGTAAGGGGGTAATTTGCCTGTAGACAAGCTTAAGGCTTAGGATCAATTATAAAACCCTCTTAGCACAGTGAAGATATAATTATCATCTAAGATGAGATAATTCCACTGCATTTGCAATGTAACAAATACTAATAATATATTTTAAACAATTGCACAGAATATAATGAGCCCTTATTGTTGTTGTTGTTGTTGCACAAAGCCCCTTTCATGCTTTTTATACAGAATTCACAAATGAACTTAAAAAGCTTAATAAAAGTGAGTAAAATAGCATTTTAGATTAAAGGAAACTAATTAAATACAATATCGAACAAGTTATTACTTTTTTATACTAAAAACGTCTCCATCCACAGAATTCAATTATTTATTCTCGAGACGTGAACAAACCTGAGATGCAGATCTGTCGTGAACCCGACACTCTTGCCAGTGACGTGCTGATTGATGTTTGTTACTAAATGCTGCATAATTCATTAGCCTTTGTTTTCCAGTTAACCCAAAGAACATGTAGGAACAAATCATTAACATGTTGGAAATGAATCTGGTGCAAAATTACAACTCGCTTTAAAAAAAAAAAAAAAAAAAAAAAAAAGGAAGGTTAGAGAATGTTGGAACAAAATTGTAACATCGTGAACAGTACAGAGTTTTTGGGGCAATTAAGGTGTGTACTACTAACAAATGACAAAATAACAGTCAAATACGAGAAAAGAGATAAAGGACGAGAGTAAAACATGTCAAATATTTGGTGGCGTTAAGCTGAAAGGCCGCCTCTGCTTCTTTCTCTGGGCTTCATTACCGAGCAGAAGTTGTTAATTACCCTGATTCTTATTTCCTGTCCCCTAAATCCCCCCTCCATCCTTCACTCCCTCCAGCCCCCACCATTACTGCCTCCCAGATGAGTGGCTTTGAAGTGCAAAGCATGCTCGCCTTACTTTGAACTGTGAAAACAATGCTCCTGTGGTCGTGCTTACCTTCCCCATGTTGCCTCATTTAAATAGACCTGGATACGGCTTCCACCATTTTCAAGGGAAAACTCATTTCCAGAGCAAGCAGAGATCCCTGCCTTCATTAGGCAGCTGTAGAGATAGCAGGCATTCACACAGTCTGCCTCGAATACCCGCAACACACTCGCATACTTCTCTGTGTCCACTTACATCATTATGATAAAGGATTTGAATCAATCTAAAACTTAATCTTAATAACAGGCTATAACTAATAATAAATATACAGTATACTTCGGTGAAGACTTAATTAAATGTAGGAGGATTTCTTGTCCTCTGAAGCCTGTTCATGTGCAAGAATAGGAATGATCTTTAGTGCTTCTTCAAATATAACTGAGAAAATAAAACATTTCAATCATTAGTGCTCATGATAAATCTTAAAGTATATTGTCCAGTGATTAAATGGAATTATACGTAGATACTGTGAGTGTAAATGTTTAACTTAACTACTACTAGGTGAACTTAATATTTGGTCACTGAGGTGGAGAATCATGTATAAATTATGTGTGTCTGACGTCTCTGCTCATAAACTCCAAAGCTTCTAAGTGGTCATGGTAATACTTTGACATCTACCCATTGGAGCTTTAAATAATAAATGAATTAAAACAAGAAACTGCAAAATCACTGAGCTGGACAACTTGATCATCCATCAAGGATGACAAATCCATCGGTTTAAAACTGACTGTCCTTATAAAACTGGCTGAACAATGCAGGAATGAGCAGCCATGTTGTCAAGCTGTTTTTTTAACCATGTCTGGGGGCAGTTTAAAAGCCTCAGATCACTAAATTGTCCCAGCTGTCTTGACCATCTGCACTCCAAACAGCCAGCCACAAGCCTTTGTACTGGTGGCCATTTCCAAAAGCCAGTTTTACAGCCTCGTGTTGACTAAATGACCCTCAATGTAACGTATAACCTGCTGTTCCCTGGATCTGAGCAGCTTTAAGCACTAATCAGTCCAGACTGTGACAGCGCTGCTCATAATCACCGTGACTGACGTCGCAGGATGCGGAAACGGGACAAAAACTGAGTGTTTAAGTCAGTACAGATTTGATGAAAGATTTTAGCACATTTGTTTGTTTTTTTTTGTAAAGCCATGTGGTAAAGCAATTGGCATTGCTTGGAAAGTTAAAGGTCATTTAAAATAAATTTTACTTCTGCAAAAATCATTAGCTGATTAATTAAGTAAATTCAAGTAACACAGCTCAAGATTATTAAATTATATACAAATTATGTTTTATATTTATATTTATTTATGTTTATTTATGTTTTATATTTATATTTATATTTTATATTTATTATACAAATTATGCTTTTGTTTAAACTTAAGGAAGGGAGTCTTCTCATATTTATACTCATTTAATTGTAAAACAAATCCCAAGCATCTCAATACACATTGTTTTTCCCCCCCAGAAAATTGTGAAAAGTGTGAAAAATTATAATTTGTAATTATTTTTTTTATTTACAACCACAAAGATTTTAGAGTCACATCGAACACATTCGGGTCCAAAGGCTGAATGGGTGTTAATCCAAACCCATTCAACCAGTGAACTCCAGTTAAATGTGTAATATTTGATCATGCTGGCTGTGTTTCCACTGCTTCATGCTCCAACTGAATTAAAAAATAAAAACTTTAAGTTTTGTCTCTCATGTGGTTCTTTGGAAAATACAGAGAATGAAATTACAAGGTTAAAAGTTAAAAAAATTGTCACGAGTCTGTATTGCAGCTACAGCTTGTCAAGCTATAGCTACAATATTTATCTGTATTTTTTAGCTATATTTATTTATGTAATAATTAGTGATATCACTTAGAAGGAAAATCTGAAAATATCTACATATGCAATTTTGAAAAATTCTGAGAAACCTATATAATCGTCTGTTCTGAGGACCAAGACTGTGGTCAACATTCTTTTTCTGAAGAAAAGTTTTTGAAGAAAAAAAAAAGAAAAGAAAGAAAATCAGCTCTAGTCTGCTTGCATTTATTAACAATTGAGATTCACAGCTTAGGAATAGATACAGAAAAGCACATATTTATACTTGTCAGAGAAAACTTTCATCACTACCAGGGGCACTTGAAGTTTGTTTGCATTTTGTTTTCCAGTACTCTTAACAACTTCAGAAGTCAGATCACAGGAGCTTGTGATCAAAGCGCTTTTTGGTGAGTTCAGGAAACACAGGAGCTATACGCCATGCTTTGATACTCCACATCAATATTTCAATTCAGCGATCACTTGACATGTACCCGCACTCCCTGAGACGGAAGGAAAGAGTGAAGAAGAAGAAGAAGAAGAAGAAGAGGAAGAAGGGGGGGGGGGGGGACTAGGGCTCGATAGTAAAGGACCAGGGAATCGAGTTTATGCTGTATAACTCTTTATTATACAGCAATAAAAACTGCTCGAGTGTTTATTTATCTACACACTGGCTGTTCAGAGCTTAACAGGATGATGCACTACTCTGTACAATAAAAGACAGTAATAGAAGCCTTTGTTTAATGGCAGCTTGAAAGATTCCAGCTTTGAAGAGTGCCTCTTTACTTTGAACACACTGAGAAACTCTGTTTGAAGAGAAAGTTAAACACATGAAAGTTACACTAGAGTTAAGAATTTGATTCACTCTGTACAAAGAGTTCTGTTGTGCATGATACCAGTTATCATATAGTGATCTTGAAATTGAACGTTTGTTTTTATTCTGTAAGAAATAAGCGTCAAGATTCAAGATTTCAAAAAAAAAAAAAAAACATGAATTAATAGAAGTAAGTAGAAATAGAAGAGATAATAGAATGTCATGAGCAATAATAAATTGTGTGTTAGATGTAGTAGCATGATGTGCAATTATGTCACGGTATAAACATTACAGAACAGATAAAAACATGATATATTGTTCTGTTTGAGGAAAAGAATCAAATATTTGTGGTGTGATGCCTAAAGATACCAACCTGAGGTCATTTTCCTGTGACAGTATCCCGTCATGTTTTATTGCTCTTCCACTATAACAATTAATTCAGCAGTAATTACAAGTTTTAGCTATTAAAGAAAGGCACACTGAGTTTTATCCATTTCTAGTCATAATTAATCTGGTCTTAAGTTAAGGTCCTTTTTCTCACTTACATTATAACATATTGTAATATTACAGAGCAATTCCTGAACTTTTTCCAACCTGTTAGAAAGCACTGACACTGGAGATGTTCAATAGTCATTTCCTTACAGAAAATCTCAATCCACAATTAGATGTTTTTCTTTATGAATTAAAATGTTTAAAGACTAACGCTACAGTCAGGACTGCTATCAGATAAAAATAATTTTGAATCAATTTTCAAGTTAAGTGCTGTGGTATAAGCAATTTGATTAAATTATTTCATTCTGTTATGCTGCTTGTTAGAGTAACAGATTTAGGAAAGAGTCACTCTCACTCACTCATCTTCTACCGCTTATCCGAACTACCTCGGGTCACGGGGAGCCTGTGCCTATCTCAGGCGTCATCGGGCATCAAGGCAGGATACACCCTGGACGGAGTGCCAACCCATTGCAGGGCACACACACACTCTCATTCACTCACGCAATCACATACTATGGACAATTTTTCCAGAGATGCCAATCAACCTATCATGCATGTCTTTGGACTGGGGGAGGAAACGGGAGTACCCGGAGGAAACCCCCGAGGCACGGGGAGAACATGCAAACTCCACACACACAAAGCGGTGGAGGTGTGAGGCGAACGTGCTAACCACTAAGCCACCGTGCCCCCCAATTTTATTTGTATAGCACTTTTAACAATGGACATTGTCTCAAAGCAGCTTTACCTAACATAAGAAACATAATACAAAAGTTTTAATGTTATACAAAGATTAATATACAAAAATTCAAGATTATTATTAGACTTATATTTAAATGTATTTGTATTTTTTCCCAATGAACAAGTCTGCGGTGACTGAAGTGACTGTGGTGAGGAAAAACTCACTTAGATGGAAGAGGAAGAAACCTTGAGCAGAACCAGACTCAAAAGAGAACCTTATTTGCGTGACACTGGAGGGTGTGATTATAAATATACAATCTGACAATTGTGTATTGATTAGGAGGTTGTTGTCCTCAAAGTCCAAATGTAGTTGGCATCTCCTCTTAGAAGCTGGTACAATCTCTGGATGCCTCGGGATGGGTAGAAAAAAGAAGCAGTGGAGAGGAATTAGCGTAGATTGTGTTCACAATATTAGCAAGATGATAATGTGCATTTGATCAATATCTGCACTGTTACACTTTTTGTGCCTCCTGGTGGTCCAGAGACAAGATCCCACGCTTGTGTTTAATTCCCAGGCACTGAGCTAACCCAGACACTGAAGAACTAACTCTCAGTGCCGGTCCCCACAGTAATGCTGGGATTTGAACTCACAACCTTCCTAGGGTTTCTAGACATGTTACACAAATATCCTAAAGAAATGCTGTAGAAAAAAAAATCATGTTCTATTGTATATTGTATAGATGTAACATTGCATTACGTCCTCATTGGTTGTATTATAATTGACTGTATAGTATACCTATACTTACATATAAATACTTACATGTAATCGATAGCCTAATGTGTAAAACGTTAATGTTGTTGCATGCATCTTTATCTGGTACCTAATGCTCTTTTATGTCATTTAAAATGAATGGGTACTAATTTACTGAAGGGAGCAAAATTGTTTATTTATGGAGCATGTTAGTGAAGTCCTTTATAGTCTAATTCTAATTCCCTATATATCCCTGTCAGGATAAAGCAACACAATATGAATAATAAAAAAATCCAGAGGAGAAATCAAAAGAAAAGTATAATGTGATTCTCAATCACAAGGATATATTTATGAACAAACAAGAAATAATTAGTCCAACCAATCAACCCTGTCATTTTACAAGCATAATGGAAACGTGGGTATTGTTGTGCATGTGGACCCAAGGTAATATCTTCAGAAATCCTTGATTTGACTTGTAAGCATGTGCCATTTTGTAATAGCTCATGTTCTGATTACATAAAAACTAAACTGGATGAAGCTCACAAGGTATTTTCAGAAGAACCCACAGCAGGATCATCGTATAGCTTTATACATAAATTATTTTCTTTAAAATAAATAAGAGAGTGTGTGTGTGCCCTGCGATGGGTTGGCACTCTGTCCAGGGTGTATCCTGCCTTGATGCCCAATGACGCCTGAGATAGGCACAGGCTCCCCGTGACCCGAGGTAGTTCGGATAAGCGGTAGAAAATGAATGAATGAAAATAAATAAAACTTTGATTTGTTTCCTGTTCCAAAATTAATTGGTTTGCTAGAAAATCTGCTATTTAAATTCCAGTGATGTGAATAAACAGGATGTGAGAGGGTTTAATTCCGATACACTAAAATATACATTAATTTATACACAGTGTTTATAATAACACACTCATTCTAATGTTATTTTTTCTATACTAACAATTTACTTACAATTTAGAGGTAATGCTACAGGTTGTCTGACATGACAGAGTAAGTTTTTGTCTTATTATCATCAAGAGAGAAAGATAAGACTGGTGAAAGGACGTTTATTTAGAGCTGCTGTAACGTAAGTGAAAACAGGAAGTAACTTATTTTGTAGATGTTCTACAACATTAAATCTAACCACAAACTAGTAAATGAAAAAAATCTCAAAAACACGACATGAGGTCTGATCTTTTTAATGTTAGAACATAGAATATAGTTTTCTAAAGAAATGGAAAAATGTCCTAAATCATTGATCACGTTTTAGGTTTTAAACTAATAAACCACTTATAAAAAATAAAATAAAATTGTGCTTTGTTGTGTAACTTTGTTTGCTGTTCTTAATAAAATGTAAAAATGTAAAAAAAAAAAAAAAAAAAAGATCTGTGCTCTGTGTGAAATTATTATTTGTGTAATGCAAAAAGTGTTTGTGTGTGTGTGGTATTTTTTTTTTTTAGATGACACACATTTTATCCATGGGTTTTTCTGTATAAATGGGTAACATTTAGTAAACGTTAATTTATTAAAACTGTGCAGTAAAACTGTAGGAACTTATCATTATGTTTATCAAACTTTACCCAAAACATAGAGTACAACTGAATAGAAGCCTTCATTTTGTCACATCTACATTACAGCACAGTGAAATTCTTCCTTCAGATATCCTAACTTTGGCGGTTGGGGTTAGAACACAGGATCAGCCATGATACAGCAACCCGGAGCAATGAGGGTTAAGGGCCTTGTTCAAGGGCCCAACAGTGGCAGCTTGGCATTGCTGGGGCTTGAAACCTGATCCTCCGATCAACAACCCGTTTGCTTAAGACTCAGATCTCTTGACATATTTCCTTTATAGGAATAATCAGAAGTCATTTTTTCCAATGTATGTATTTGTTAACATCGTACTGCATTATGTACTGAAGCATTCCTCTTATCTGTTCAAACTTTTCTCACAAACACACTTTTCTTGCAGTTCACCCTGGAGGCCAGAAGAGGCCTGCTTCTACTACTGCAATAATAATAAGGCAATGAGGAGCTGCTCACAGCTTTATCTGTGTTTGTGCTCCATTAGCATCTGTTCTGGCTCCTCCGTCTGCACCTGGATCGTACGAAGGAATGTCGTCCTATAGACAGCCGTGCTGTGGAGCGCCGGAGCCAGTGGCACCATGTGACAGAGAGGTGCTTTCATCTATTCCTCTTGGTGTAAGCTGCACCTTCATGCCGTTAATTGACGACTACTCATAAAATAACTACCTTTGGAAAATGTGAATCTTAACTATGAGGTTTTTTACATTGCTCATTGCTGGATGGGCAAAAAGAATTCTTAATGGTGTAGATGGAGGGGGATGTGCATTAAGATGGAGAGGAATGATGAACTGAGTTTATTTGGTTTCATCTTTGCCTTAATTGAGAGAAGGCTATGTCAAGACCGGTCCTTTCCTTACATTCAAACACAGATTAGTATTAATGGAATTAACACCACAACATACTTCTGTATTTGTCCAAGAATAATTTACAGTAAACCTGGGATAAAATGTATTATGAAGAAATAATAGCTTGGATAACAATAAACTGGAATAAGCTTTGATATTCATTAACTAACAACAGAGTATCTGCAGAATAACTCGTTATTGTGTTTTTCTTTTCATTTCATATTTAGTTTATGAGGACACTTTGGTGTAAAATCCTCTCATTGAAGAAAAAATGACACAATGGGAAATAATCACTAGACCAAGTATTCAGGTTACTACACAGAAACGGATTTGTATTCTATAACAGTGTGTTTTATTAAAAGGTTTTATTCCTCTTATACCCCAGAAAAATTGTGAATGATTTCAATGTCGATGTATTAATGAAACGATACGTCATAGTTTCAAAAGCTGTTTTTATACATTAAATTTAACATTGTGGAACATCCACAAAAACAATTTACTTCCTGTTATCACTTTTTTATAGCAGCTATAAACTGTTGTTACCTTTACCTTTACCAGCCTCCTTTTTTACTCCCATCCCTTTGTCTTTCGACAAAAAAAACCCCGCAGCTTGTCATGTTATTGAGAAAAGTCCTGTATCTTTGATGGAAAACTTACTGACTGTTAGTATGCTTTATTTGACTCTTTGTACCATGATAGTTGAATCAAAATAAAACAATAGAAGTACAACAAAATTCGTAGGAATATTGCAGATTAGTTGCAACTGTGTGACATCTCAGAATGAGTGCATTAATATATCCGACCAATCAGATTTGAGAATTCAGAAATGCTGTTGTATAAGTTAATGTCACTGAACACGGTTTAGATCAACACCTGGAACTCTGACACTCTGTGTTTAGATCGTCTAGCTGAACAGAAGGTTCAGCTTTAGCAAAACAAACGAACAAACCCAAAGCAGATACCTCATGATGAAAGAGCAAACACACACTGCATGCCCTCCAGCACTAATGCTCTCTAAGTAGGTTACACTACTACTAACCCAATTTACATCTGTTTCTCATATAGAGTTCTAGCCTAGCATATAACTTTTCAGATATATATATAAAAGAAAGAAAATCTAAATTTGTCATTATGCAGAATTTGGTGAATCTATTGATGTTGTCTGTCTAATTGTAAAGTGGTGACTCAAAAGCAGATGTTGCATTTCAAAGCACTTGTAAAAAAAAGGAGCCAGGTTATGATTTATGCTAAGATGCGTGGCTTCAAAGCCCTGAATGAGGCTTCTAAACAAATTGAACAAGTCAAGCATTATTCACCCAGGACCTGGAGTGTGCCTGGCGCATGCAGATCAGAGGCACGCGCTTGCCGCTTGTAATATCCCTCACTGGAACTACAGGTCTGCTGGGAAGTGCCAGCAGCTAGCAGTTAACACTGTGGTGTGTGCAGGCATGGGAGCACGGTGCCAACAGTTCTGCAACACCTGTGCACGGATTCCAACCGTGCTCCTGTCAGCAGGCACCTGGAGACATGACATGCTTTCTTTACAGCACCTTCTTCATCTTTGCCAGCAAATAGGGGGGATTGTCAGTGTCAACATCTGATGCAATAGCAGTAAACACTGATGATTATTTATGAAGCCATGGCTTAGTGTACAGTCATTTGGGGGTTTGTGGAAAATGCCCACTGCTGCCGTATTGTCAGTCCATCATCATGTGGGTTATAAGATGTGTGGGCTCAGAGAAAACCAACAGGGTTTAAATAATAGCTAAATAAATAAATAAATAAATAAATAAATAAATAAATAAATAATAATACGTTCAAACACAGTGCTGTCACCTATAATGTAATTTACAGCATTTATTTTAATGGGTTGATAAAAATCAGACAGAAAATATACAATGTAAAAAAAAACCTTCAGATCAATTCCGCATATTTCACTTCACTTCAAAATTCCCAGTCTCTTATATTCTTCAACAATTCCCAAATCTAAGGTGACAGGTTACGTGTGCACCCTATCTCAAACTCATTTCTGTCGGTTTTCTCCCATTTGATGCAACCCAAATTGGTGCTGAAGAAACGAATTGCTAAATTTTTAATTAACTTCATAACATCTGCACTTCAGCTTTGAGAGAGCAGGGAGATTTGCTTTTAACCTATTCCAGCACATTTGCACACCAAGGTAAGTCTTGATGCTGGCACTCTTACAGAAAGCAAGGAGGAAAAAAAATTAAAAATGGAAATGAACCCATACTTCTGTGCGTAGATCAAAAGACACAGAATTATTCAAATTTTTTTTTGCGTTGCTTGATCTTCAAAAATAAAAGAGAAAAAACTAGAGGACAGAGATGGATGGATTAGAGTTGGATGTCTTCGTGTTTGTTTCACTGACTTAAACTTCATGCTATTTTTTAATATAAGTTTTAATAAAGTGTTCTGGAGGTTTTTGAATAGTCTGCGAATGATTTAACCAGAAAAGTGCATCACTGTAATATAAAAAAAATTTTGTACAAAATGACCATTACAATTTTTTTAAACACATCATTCTTATGCATAATTACATTAATTGCTGTAGAAATTCAAGACAAGTTACTTCCTCTAATCACTTATGATATAGCCGCTATAAACTTGAGTCATTCACTCACTAGCCTTTTGAAGTTAATAATAATAATAATAATAATAATAATAATAATAATAATAATATGTTACAAAGGCAATTTAAGGCACTGAGCTGTTATTCCCGAAGACTGTTCTTTGGCAGAAAACACTACATATCACACTAAAATGAAATATTCATCCATTTTCTGTATCTTACACAGAGTCATGAAGGAACCTAGAGTCTATCCCTGAGGTACACAAGGTGGGGGACACCATGGAGGCGATGCCAATACATTACAGGGCACAATCACATACACACAGTCTAGACAACCTACAGGAAACCTTTCTCGAACCATTGGTGAAATATTTAAACCCCCAACCACTGCACGAGCAAAAAAAGAGTTTTTATTTGCTTATTTTACATGTTTATTCACGTGCTTTGTATCTGCTTCACCACCAGGTGGCAGTAGTGAGTCAGAAACGGTAACGCTGGTAAACAAGCTTACTCTCAGGCTCTATTTCTATTACACAAATACACAAACGTTGAAAAATTCTCCTGTATAATGTCAATGAAACTATTTATACTTATTCTTAACAACGTCTTACAATTAAATCTCTGAGGTTAATACCATTTTGAAACCTGAGCTGTTTATCCCACCCCCAACCTCCACCCTCACATCCTACACCTGCACTGATGGGGATGATATTCAACAAGTCTCTCTTTGATGCCATGTACACAATACAGTCTCTGTGTGTCAGCTGTCACCTGTCTACCTGTGGGAAAAGCTCTGGAAAACCATATTGATATTGTGTTATAATTACCTCTCCACTAGGAGGCACTGTTAGCAGCAGGATCATTCTGTAATCTGCAGTGAGGGCAAAAGCCATCCATGTGTATAAATATTTATCATTTTAACAATATGACCTGGAATGAGACACCTTGTTCGTGTATAGTTTCAAAACATTAACAAGCTGGTCCAACTGGTAGAACATTTTTCCAGACCATATTGTAAGATACTTTCCTTATAATTCATTAAACTGATCAATAACAAACAAAATTTCAATTTGCCTTGCAGTCATATGTTAGATCCGTGCACAGATCTGAGCTCAGATTACTGACTATGCAGATTTTCACACATTTTCTCCCATGTCTCAGGGGGTTCATGCTGTATTTGACTAGGGATCATAACTTGTATTTCCATTATGTTCAACTGGGAAAAAATACAGAAAACTTCCATTTACTCAGGACCTTGGATGGTCTCAGTAACTCAGAGTTCCACAGACTTGGTGATGTCAAATCAACACAGAGGCTCACACCATCAACAGTAAAAAAGTCACACTTCTTACAGTTAAATGAATTATTGCTGTTTGTATATGTGTATCTACAGTATATTTGTTGTATTAGCTCATTGCTTGACGAGTGCTTGAACGTTCAGCTTCCAACCCCAAGCTGCCACTGCTGTGCCCTTGAACAAGGCACTTAACCCTTAACTGCTCAGCTGTATAAATGAGAGAAATGTATCATCTTTTCACTTCTGTAAGTCACTCTGTTTATGATCATCTGCCAAATGCTTTAATTGTATTTAGATCACTCAATATATAGTTATATTAGCTTGTTAAAACTGTTATACTGACAATACAGTTTGTTTTTTTCATGTTATATTATCACTGCTAAGCTTGCCAGCTTGTTCCTTTTACAAGACAAACATGCAGCCTTCCTTGTTTTTTCCCCTCACTTTGTAACTCAAATCCATAGAGATCAAAAATGACATAATTCCAATCTCAGACTTCCCACTTCCAACAATACAGCATTACTCCAGATTGTCTGGTTTCCTCCACCTGAAACCATGCCAGAAAGTTGATTGACTAAGCTAACTTGCCCCTAGGTATGGATGTGGATGTATGTGCATAAGGCTCTGAGATGGACTGGAACCTTGTCCAAGGTGTATCCTAGTTTTCATCCAGTGTTCCTGGTATCCACAGTGTCCCTGAAATGGATAAAGTGCTTACTGACAATGATGACAAATGAATAACTGATGTACTGTTCTGTATTTTCTTAACTCTAACTTGTACGTGAGGTAACATTAGAGCAGTAATTCAGAAACTGTTTCTTTCTACCAGCACTTACCAGTTGGCAAGGACTTTTTCTGTCTATCAGCTCAAACTGTTTTGGCTTGTAGCAACCCTTAAAAATGCTCACATTTGAGCATTCAAAGTCCATGCTTTTTTTTTTTTTTTTTTTTTTGAAAGGTTCTTTAAAAGGCACAGTGTCGGTGGAAAAAGACTATCAGTCAGCCATAGCTCTTAAAACCTATTCAGCCAGCTCAGTTCAGCTCAGCTCATGATGTCTGTGCCAGTACTCCATGACTCCATTAACTCATATGCTCTTGTGTGTTCATTAAATTGAAGCAGTGTATCTACGTCAGGCACATCGGCTGCACCTTTTGTTACTGATGTGTTGTTCATGAACCAGCCAGAAATTTGGTATATCATAATGATTTGAATGATTTGATCATAATGATGTTAAAACAAGTATACAGAATTATAGCGGATCTGCACTTCTGCTGATTCACTGGTCAATATTTATCTAAATAAATTGACAGGAATCTTTAAATTGTACTTTAATTAAAGTACAAACGCATCAGGCACAAAGATGCTTATTGTGCAATGGATTAGGTTATTTTGTTCATTGTGTTGAACTGCACCTGATTCACCTCATGCTGTGTGACTGGTCTCACATGGATAGCTTAAAGATTTACACTTATTTTTACAATTGCTAAAGTGAATACACAAGTCTTGCCTTTTCTTCATGAAGAATCTCACTTGGATTCTGTAGATTTGTACCCAAGTAACAACTGCTGTAATCATAAAGACTTTTCAGTATTCATCCCACAACTCCCAATATACCCAGACCAAACATCCTTTTAGCACTTTTAGAGCTAACTGACTTTCTAGTACACAGCTGTAGGAGAATAAAGACCAAGGAGAGAATGTGTTTCCTTTTGAATGATTGTTGTCTCATAATTAAATGTTCTAACTAGATTTTCCTTGCCACCGTCACATCTGGCTTGCTCATTTTGGATCTAAATGTATGTCTAGAATTCTCTACAGCTGCTTGTGATGTTATATATATTGTTAAAAATGCTACACAAATACAATTTAATTGAACTTTGGGCAGTTATTAAAGGCAAGGATCAGTTTAGGAGTTGAAAGAAAGTTGTTTCTTATTAAAGCCATTCCTATCAAACTGCTAATAGTCACTGATGAGAGCCAGGACAAGTTATTTTTTGTTATTTTTTAAATTATTTTTCATTAGTAAAATAAGAGTCTATTACTACTTTAATATTTTTATAAATAAAAGTTTTATATATATAATTATATAATATTTTATATTATATATTATAACTTATATAATATATAAGTGCATAACTACAAACAATTTAGTTTAAGCTATTGATTTCTATAAATGTTTCATTTATAGAACCTCTGTGTACGTATCCATCTTAATCCTCTTGACTTGCTTAAATCAACTGTAGACATGCTTGCAAAAAAGAGAAAAGCCTCATTGCAGTCAGCAAGGCGGGAGGAGGAGTCCCAAGGCGCTTGGCTTTGTCTACCTTTTGGCCTAGGCCATCAGATAACAGAGTGGGACAATGGTGCTCCATTCTCTGCTCTGCTTCTTAAATGACCAGGAAGCGCTCATGAGCGGCCCTGTTGGCTGGCTCTCTGGGGCCCACTCAGCCCTGATGGGGTCTGTCTAACCTGAATGGCTGCAGTGGGGAGGATATGAGAGACTAGTGGCCACCCAGCCGGAGCCACAAGTGCCCTTTGATGCTGGAATCAGAGGGGTGAAGGTCGAGGGCAGGCGCAGGGGGAGACGATGGAGGACAGGAGAAGGGAGACTTCTGTGTGTCCAGCCTGATTATTAGTGCTGTTGTCCATCCTTTCATATCACCGCTTTCTCTCTCTCTCTCTCTCTCTCTCTCTCTCTCTCTCTCTCTCTCTCTCTCTCTCTCTTTTGCTCTCTCTTGCTCTCTCTTGCTCTCTCTTGCTCCCTCACTCTCACGGGATGTACGAGATGTATTTGTAGTTTTGGGAGATTTTTACAACATCGATTACCATTTTCTATTATTATACATATGCCAGGAAGCATAAAGGGTTAAAGGCTTTGTTCACTAATCAATAATGCAGAAGCTTAACAGAAGCAGTTCTTAGCTAGACATGCTCTTACCATCCATCAAATAATAGCTAAGTTATCTTAATCAAAGTTCCTGTTTTATTATACAGCTGAAGAGAGAGGTTTATTCCACTGTTCTGTGGATCCCTTGAAGTCAGTTAAGCCACTCAAGCACAGCATGATGGATTGGTTTGAGAATGTGCAATTCTTTGAAAAATAATGACTCTACTGTATACATTATGATTTACTTCAAAGAATGCCCATAATGCAGACAGTAACAAGACTCTTGAGAATTATTTTAAAGCTGTTATTATTGTTAATTGAAAAAAATATTGAGTCTGGGGATAATTCTGTATAATATGATTTTCCTGGACTTCTCAGGAGTTCTCAAATGTGCACATCAACCAAACCTCAGAAAGAAGAATTCATACATAAATCAGCTTTACACAGTGTCTATTAAGCTGAAAGCCGGGTAATACAAATAGGATGGTTCAGCTAACCAAATACCCAGAAAACACAGATGAGATTAGAAGAAATATAACATTTGGATATAAATGGGTGTATCTAGCTAAAGTTAGCATTCTACAGATTTCAAAAGATTCGACATTTTATTTACAGGTTTAATGGCTATTACATTTAAATTAAACATTAAATTTTAATAAATGACCGTGTTTTTAATTGAGAAACATGACCTGGCCTGACTCTAGCTACTGTATGTTCAATTCAAGTGTGCACTTTATTACACACACACACACACACACACACACACACACACACACACACACACACACACACACACACACACACACACAGTATCATCGTGGGTGATTTATAGACACCAGCACTCTAAATACTCAGTTGTCTGTTTTTGTGTATCAGCAAATGTTAATTGTATGAGCCCAGCAAATTTAGAAATCACTATTGTCAGCACTATTGTCGAGCCAAGAGTCCTCAAAGCACTTTGGCCTCTTAACTTAAAAGGTGTGTGCGTGTGTGTGTGTGTGTGTGTGTGTGTGTGTTTGGGGCACCATATTGCAGATGGACATCATCATTTCTCACTGAGGGTCCCTGGGGTGGAGTTGAAAGGCAGTGTGGAGTGTCAAGGCCACATGGGTGGAGGGCACAGTAAATGATGGAGACATAGACAATGAAGCAGGGCTTTTTTCCCAGCTGTTGTTCAAGCCTGCATTGCTCTACTGTATCACAATGCTGAGACAAATGCCAAAAAGTGATCCTACTGCAACCCAAAATACTTCTGCCATAGTAGTCCCTCATATATAGTTCATAATTGAAACGATTTAGAATAAGCATAATCTTTATGTCCATTAGGAGATCTTGTGATATTTAGACATTTGTACATGACTTATCTTCAGTTAGGCTAAACCTTAGGTTAAATATATATTTTTGGGGCTTGATAGTACTAAAAATATGAAATACTAGTAATGTAGATGCAGTACTATTAGGATAGATATAAAACCAATAGTATAGGTATAGTACTATTAGGTAGGATATAATAACAGAGGAATTGTACCAAGTAAGGGAACGCCACTGAGGGGTTAACTCTCCGTGCAGGTGAGTAAAATGGAAGGGTTGTGGAAGGGCATTCGGCGAAAAAAAACCTGTGCCAAAATCAAGTATGCAGATCGGATGATCCGCTGTGGTGACCTGAACAGGGAACAGCCAAAGGGTATAGTGCTTCCAGTATTATTAGTGATCTAGTTCTAATAATATAGGTATTGTGGCATACAACTTGCAGTGAACCTGGCCTACTCCTCCTAGACTGACTGTGTATAGAGACTGTGTGCATATATTTATATATATTCAGTGGAGTCAATGAGGAGTAAACGAGTCTTTAAAGAATCTTAAACGATCTGTGTGATGGACATTGAGTCTGTATTGGGGAGTCTGATGGCCTGAGGGAAAAGCTCCTCCTGAGTCTCTCAGTTTTATCTATCAGACTGTTGAAGCGTTTGCCTGATTTTAACAAGCTGAACAGACAGTCACTATTTGAGTACATACAATATAATACAGCTAATGTTGGTATAATTTGAATAGTGTAGTGTGGCTGTAATACAATAAGCCGTACAACTCTAATACTTTATCAACAATAATACAACATTAGCATATGTGCAGTTATAGTGCAGTTCTATTAGTGTAGTAGTAGTGTAATAGTTCTATTATTAATACTTGTAATTTATGTATAATTACTATTAGTGTAGCTATAGCTCTAAAAGTGCTATTACTGCAGATGCTGTGGAATTATAATGGCTAGTATACTGTTATTGGTAATATAGTACTAGTGTTATAGAGCTTGTTGCTACAATTGATAACATTTTGTGTTAATAAGTGTCTTTTTCACTATTTGCACATTTGCCAGTGCTTGTGACCATAAACTGATGTTTGATGAAAAATTGTGGTACTAGTTTAGTCTACCCATCGGTCTGCTTTTGAAAAAAGGATTGAAACCCAAGGATTGTCTTTTCTCTCAGGATACTATCCAATAAACGGGATAAGCATTAGCATTACACTGGGCCAGACATTTTATTACCGTCCTAGTTTGCAATCACACGCTTGTTAAAGAATGCACATAAACATCTATTGTTGTGTCGATAGTTACAGTCTTTTTGTCAAAACAGCATGACAGTAATAAGAATGACACTGGCGTCTAAGCAGCAGCATGGACAGGAAGAGGAGGGAGGACGTGTGGCGTGACCTTTTGTTCTGTAAGAAGGATAAATGCTGATGGACCACACCTTGACCTCTACCAAGCATCTTTTTTTTTTTTTTTTTTTTAAAGCTTGGATAAATTATAACCTCAAGACTGCATCTTATCCATCTGTTTTTTTCTTAGCCTTAATTTCTTAACTGAGGGATGCTGAGTCATATGCTGAATAATTGTCCCATCAAAAACAGATTTTGTGTCACAATGTGAGTGAGAATTTGGTAACTTTGAGTTTCACTTGATTTATACTTGATTTACTTTTTCCCTAATGTAATGTTTCCCTAAAAGGTATAAAAAAACAGGACTTTTCAAACAACAAAAAAGGAACATGTTCGTCTACATTCAGCTTAACATTCAGGAAAATATATGAATTAAAGCGGTTCAAATCTGGACCAAATATAAATCTACCAAAAGAGCAGGGAAAACAACACATAATGAATATAATGTTATTCTAACATGACAACATTGCTAACAATAAAATACTAACAGACTTTTTTTTAAAGGAATTTTAAGATTTTTAAAAAAATAATTTAATCCACCTGTTTTAAAATTAAAATTATATTGCAAGCAGTTTACCAAAGCAAGGAATTTAATGTTTTTTTTTAATATAGCTGCTTATGTATACCTTCCAAATAAATGACAAAATGAAAAAAAAGGTTAATAGGTATGAATTAGATTTATGTATATTACTCTACTCTCATTTAAGGATATAATGAACCACAACTGGGCAAAAAAAGGACAGTAACACAGTCAAGGAAATGTTTATGCCCGTAACATGCCATAACATGAAAAGATAAAGTGAAGACTAATGAACTGAGAAAGTAATTCATATTGAGAGACCATAAAAAGAGATCGAGAGACACACATGGAACAGGAAGGGAGAGGTGGTTGAGATGGAGACAGAGGGAGAAGTCAAGCACGAATCTCCTAGACGAGGTCAGAACTAAAGGACATACAACAGTCGGTCAGCACCAGCAGCCCATAAAAAAAGATTAAGAACAATGAGAGGAACTACAGTATTAAAAGCTCCCCATGACCCCTCCCTCATTGAGAAGAATGGAGTGATGAAGCAAACAGAGACTCGTGACCCAGGGGACCAGAACACACACTCAGCATGAGGCAGATGTAGGAGCCAACTAGATATTTTTGTAAAAAAAATAAATGTTTATGTAAGAAGGAGAATGATAAGGCACAAAGGCATGGAGACAGTAATATTTCACTTTGACTCCTTTGCACACATCTTCATCGCTCTAAGTGTATAAACACACATGAAGCTGTCTCCCATTTGTGATTGCATACTGTGGGTGAAACAAATGCAAAAACATTCGCCATGTACTGTAACGTGCTCTGGTCACATTTAAAAAAATATATTCTTGAAAACATGTGAAGTGCAAACAGACAGAGATGTAAATTAGATGGTAGATAAACACCAGCCAGAGCAAACCAGGCTGTCACTCTGTTTATATTGTTTTTGTTCAAGTTTTAGTAACCCATACTGGAATGCTTGGACTTTGTCTTGCTAGCCTGGCTTAACGCTCCATATCCTCTTCTATTCAACACATTGTTCATTTTACCGCTGATTAATATCTTGTTTAAACAGCCACCAGACGCAACACGCCACCAGCATGTCCATAAATTCTCCAGAGCTGATCAAAACAATAGCTGCATTCTCAGCATCTCCATAACACTTGAGATCTCGAGATTCTTAAAACTAAAATCACCTCATTGAGTCAGCATGGCAGAAAAGAAATACCTGCAAAAATAGATATAATTAACTTTTCATTGACGATATTACACTTCTGTCACTATTCTTAACAAATATAAGTTTAGGATCTGAAAAAAAACATTGTGGTGTTTAATGCAGTGAAAAAGAGAACATCACAGGTAATAGATTACAAAGCAGTCACTTCAGTCAGAAAATTCTGTATAAAATTCATAACCAGGGTGATTAATAAGTGATATAGTGATTTTATGTACTACTTCCCCTAGACAGAAGATGCCTGGAGTCTATTCAAGGGTGAGAAAAATCATTTAATAATAATAATAATAATAATAATAATAATAACAATAATAATAATAATAATAATAATAATAATAATAATCAAGCCTTTGTGGACTAGCACTTGAGAACCAATGTTTATGGAATACAATTATTATAGGTAAATACATGTTATTATTATTATTATTATTATTATTATTATTATTATTATTATTATTATTATTATTATTATTTATTTATTTATTTTTTTATGGTAATATGTAATGGGGATATATTATATTCATATTATGGCTTTATATTGCAATAATAGTATCATCTCAATACATCAGCCAGTCCTTTCATGTAGTTGACTGGTGGACAGTAGTTGTGATGCCAGCCATGATTTTTTCAGCATGAAAGCATGGCCTTCTGCACGGAGCACCGAATGAACAATAACAATGATTGGGAGGAGTTCGTTCATGAAACATAACATTGGGCTTTTACCAAAATATCTTCTGTATTCACTCTTTGTTTCAAACCAGGTTGGCGTAAGTTTGAGATTGTGATCTACAGCACACATTGCAGACATTGTTTAAATGTAGCGTATACAGGCAGCTGGATCTGTCGGCCAAGATGAGGTCTGCTGAGCTCCATCACGTTCACATGGAAGTTCAAGCTTCAGCTTCCTTTAATTCCTTTAAAAATTATGTTAACACATCACATGTAATTTCAAGGAATTTCAAGGAAATTATTTATCACAGTGAATAATTATAAAAGGCCAATATATTACAATGGCTTTGGATAAAAAGTATATACTCAGAGGCCAGATGGTATTGATGAATTGTCTATAACAGGAGATCTGTCTACAATAATTATAACAATACACTCTTTTTAAACCATTCTCATTTCTATAGTAACAGCGAATTCAAAGGGTCTTGTATGTTGAACACACCACATAATCTAATGCCAACAATAAGCATGTTATTCACAAGTTATTTAGTAAGGAAAATGTCTAGTCACTGATTTGATCAAACTTTCTGTTAAACAATATCTTAACATTTTCCAAACTAGCCTCCGGTGTCAGTACTCTGTACCAGTCAGTAGTTGTTCCATTTTCTTAGTAACATGATAAGCTGCATCTTTTTAGCTTTGAGAAAGAGAATAAAATAAACTGGTCAATAAACAATTGTTTACTATAACATAAGTAGTATAATTCACTTGGATCATAGATTTTTCACACTTAGTAATAAATTAAACACTTCTTAAACAATCTTTGGTACAATCTTTGTGGTTCAAGAAGAATAAAACCCTTGTCAAGTAACTTTTGTTCTCCGTAATTTAAATTATAAATATGTTTTACACCAGAGGAATTTTTTAACCTACATGCACATTATTATTATGTTGTAAAGCAACTGTTTGCACTGACTTTTCAGTGATGGTGAATGTAAAAAAAAACCCCAACAATACAAACTCATCAGAATCAAGTTGCAGTTTGATCAGTGAGGCAAAAACAACCGATATGATTAGATCTTTAAAAGCTGCTTTGCTTCTGTGCAGCATGCTGAAAAAAAAGGTTCTAAGAGAGAAATCTATCCCTCCAGGAAATGAGACTCTAATAAGTGCTAAATGCACATGGTTTGAAGTTACACCATAAGTCTGTAAACAAAAGCACTTTGAAGCCAGCATGTGCCTCAAACACAGGTACACATTGTACACTTTTTTCCTGTATGTCACACAAGCAAGGAGGACGGGGCACTGAAAAGTTACGGTCTATGATTTAGAGGGCTGTGTGTGTGTGGTTAAGTAGATAGGTGGGTAGAGAGGTAAAGTACTATAACTGTTCATATAGTACTATTACATTTACATTTATAGCATTGAGCAGGTGTTCTTCTCCAGAGTTACTATGAAGTATGAAAGCATGATGTGATGTGAGGTTAATGTTAATGTAGTCACAGTGTACGTACGCACACACACACACACACACACACACACACACACACACACACACACACATACACATTATATATATATATATATATATATATATATATATATATATATATATATATATATATATATATATATATATATACTGTATGTATTGTACTGGACTTTTAGTGTGTATGTAGTACTAATGGTCTCGACATAACTATAGATTTTGTGTCATTATAAAGGCTATTAATTTATTACTGATGGTAGTTTTGTACATCTTGTTACAGCGTTGATAGAGAGGTAAGGTTTGTGTGTGTGTGTGTGTGTGTGTGTGTGTGTGTGTGTGTGTGTGAGAGAGAGAGAGAGACGCACGCGCTTTTCAGTGTTCAAGATGAGGAGACGGATCTCATCTCGGATTATAAAAACTTTGCGCACTAGGACCCAGAGGTCCCATCATCACTAAAGTTGGACAAGTACACCTTTATGTGAGTCCATTAAATCAGGTTCTTTAAGGCCCCACAAAGTGATGCTTCTCAACTACAGGAAAAAAAAAATCCCAACCCTTTCTCTTTGAGCCTGTCAATTGGCTCAAAGCAGCTGACAGGAAAACACAACGGTTCCTGCTGTGGAACTTGTAACAGCTATATAAACATAAGCACGCTCATGGACAGGTAATGCAACCTGGCGCCTTTACAGCGACGTTATCGTGACTTAGAGGACCAGGATGAGCGCGTCTGTGGCAGTATACAGGAACATTTACACAGAAGACCGATTCAGACAGACTTACGGTACCGAGACCAAACCGCGCGAGCGCCTCCGAGAGAGACTGTGCGCGCGCTCCCGGTGCTCTCCACTCCAATGCCTCCACCTGCTTCAGCAGCGGATACCGATTTTCACCTGGTTGCCGAAATACAGACTCAGGAAATGGATTTTAGGAGACACAGTTGCAGGGCTGACGGTCGGGATTCTACACATTCCCCAAGGTATAATTACTCCTATGGGACCGGGAAAGTTTGGAATGATGGATAATAACTTTTGAAGCTCAGGATTTAGCAAGATGAGACTTGACATTTATTCTTTGTCAAAAACTTAATTGTTTTTAATGTTATTTAATTAACGCCACCCTGAGACACCCTAAGTGTCAATAAGGGTCACGTGATACTTATGACATCATAAACTGATAACCCTGTCTCACTGTTAGTAATCGCTGATTGTTATTATTTCATAAATCCGAATAAATAGCTAAATGGTTTACTTAGTCTGGTCAAAACTGGCAGGTATTTTCATGTCTACTGACATAGCATACCTCTGTTATAAATTTAGTCCTGTTCAGTTATTCAAGCAGTACATTAAGGAGTACAATATATTGTTATGTGTACAAACATTTCCTAGCAATTTATTGGAACCATTGAGAATTTATTCCTAAAATTTTCACCAATGCATTAGGAACCTATTGACATTTATTGATCTGATTTGGAGTTATTGAAGTTTTGGAGTTATTGAGGTCTCACCAGTCAAACTAGCTAATGACAATAAAAAACAATGCTCACTATACTTTAATACTTTAATAATGGTTTTCATTACTGTAACAAAAACCCTATTATTTTATAGATGCCTTTTTGTTGTGTCTATATGATCTATTATACATTGAATGCACTTGTACTGTATGTCATGTTGATCTGATGTGTGGATCAAAATGACCTACCTTCATTTTCTACAAACATGCTTTTTATTTAACTGTAAAACTGAGACGAATAACAGCAGTACTCACTCCAGTGTTTTCATGTACCAGGAATGGCTTTTGCATTGTTGACATCAGTGGCTCCGATCTATGGCCTGTACACATCGTTCTTCCCTGTAGTTCTCTACATGCTGTTCGGAACAGGGCGTCATGTCTCCACAGGTAAAAAAAAAACTTTCATCTTTTAGTATCAGAAGGTTAGACATCCCTATGTTTAACAGACATTAGCGATGATTTTACATAGTAAATATGCTTTATCGAACTCATTGAAGTAATATATACTACGATTTTATGTCTGTGGTTATGAATATTACAAATTTATGCCTCTACAAATGTGTGGCAATTTGATTTGTACAAAATGGCTGTATGCACAATTCAAGAAAAGTAACAAAAGCTTAAAAATAAGCATAACAATTTTGACTTATAGACTAAATAAAAAAATGTAGAAAACTTAGTAAGTGCGAATGCAGGTATCAAAGCATAAATTCGTCATTTCTACTTATTTTAGCTATTCAAAAGCAACATTTGTATCTGTGTACATAACAATATGTTCCCTGCAGACTGAATATTTACATTTTCCTGTATGTTTACAGTATGTAGACTTCCCTGTATATACTCGGTTATAAGGTTGACTACGTATGGGCCCATACAGGTACTTTTGCAGTTGTGAGTCTGATGACCGGCACGGTGGTGGAGCAGCTGGTGCCGACTCCTCCTGATTTGAACTGCAGTAGTCCAGAGGTCACAGAGCTGGAAGATCGGAGAATTGGTGTGGCTTCAGCCATAGCATTCCTGTCAGGATTGATGATGGTAAGAAAATATCTGATACATGTAACACAAGTATTAAAAAGAATGTATAGTTTGTGAATTGTATTTAGTATTGTTCAGCTTGATGTTGTTGTATATGAGACTTTAGTGTCACCTGTTTCTATGGTTTTTGTTTCCAGCTTTGTATGTTTGGCCTGCAATTGGGTTTCCTCTCCACATACCTATCCGATCCCATTGTTAAGGCATTCACCAGTGCTGCCGCATTTCATGTGACTGTCTCTCAGCTGCAGAGCATGCTGGGATTGAGGCTTCCTCGCCACACAGGGACATTTTCCCTCTTTAAGGTTTGTGAGGGGCAATGAGGCCTGGCGAGTTATTTGTATACTTATTAGAACTTTTTTAGTAATGGCAAGTAGAGATATTATGTAATAGAGGATCTGAAATCATCTTTATCTTTGACATTGCAATAGATCAAAAGTGAAACTATTACAGTATCATCAGAGGTCTAATAAGAATAAGAATAATGTGGAGCAAACAAAGTCCATAATGTTGCATTGGGTACATGAGGTGTTTCTTCTAAATACCAATTAAGATAGTGGTAGTATATGACTTGTTAACTCTGTCCCACAGACGCTGGCCTCGGTGATGGAGAACTTGCCCCATACAAACCTTGCCGAGCTGTTGATCTCACTGCTCTGCCTAGCTGTGCTCGTTCCCATTAAGGAAGTGAACACGCGGTATCGCCAGCGTCTGTGCACCCCCATTCCTGTGGAAATTCTCACAGTATGCCATCAGATGAACTTTAAGACAACCTCACACTCAATATGAAATGAACATATGTTTTAATATATTGTTTATTGTTCAGCACTTTATTCCATTTCTCCACAGGTGATAATCGCTACAGGAGTTGTTTATGCCACTTCTCTGGATTCCAAGTACGATGTCCAGATAGTGGGTCACATTCCAGCAGGGTAATCATTAGTCCTATTTTTGATTAGTACATCTTAATATCTATTGCCTGGAATAGTTTATGCTGTTTTAAATCAAATATAAATCCTGGTCTTACAAATTCCTTGCTTCTGGTTCTGTTTCCTAGGTTCCCTCGCCCTCGGCTGCCTGCTTTGCACACAGTGCCAGACATAGCTGGTGACACAATTGCTATCACGTTTGTAGGCTATGCTGTGTCTGTGTCACTAGCAATGATATATGCTGATAAGCATGGCTACTCTATACACCCTAATCAGGTAAAGCTGTATGAAACCATCTGAAACAAAATGCCACCGAGTCTTACAGTATAGTGTATTAAAGTTTGGAATGAATCATTTAAAATAGGTTCGTGTCAGTTCCAAGGGTTCTAAAATGTTTAACATAACAATTTTTGCTCCAAAAAGTCAATAATCAGAAACAGAGACTGTACAGAAAAACAGTATAGTAAAGAGAGATATAGAGAAAGAGAGACATCTTTATAGATAAAAAGATAAAATATGCATTTTATTAAATAAAATGAATTAACAATTCAGGTTTAATTAGAATAATCAGAATACCCTGAATTTTGCAAAATATGCATACTTAAAATAGAAATTGCTATATGTTTATACTTACAGTAGATGAATAACTGAATAACCTATCACTTTATCTATTACTATCATAAGTGGTTCTCGATGTTTGAGTATTGGGTGAATAACTGAATGATGTTCAATCAATAATATAAATAATAATCAATAATATCAGTATCAAGACAGAGTCAGTGCTCAGCTTTTTGCCCCTTATTTTTCTACAGGAGCTGTTAGCACATGGCATTTCCAATACAGTGTCTTCCCTGTTTACCTGCTTTCCCAGTTCAGCTACACTGGCCACCACAAACATTTTGGAAAGTGCTGGCGGTTACACACAGGTAATCAGTAAGACCTTACACACTACAGACATAGCCTACTGCTTATATGGATTAAATTCTTTACAGATTGATCTATAAATTTGTTGCTTTGTTTCCTTTGCCAGCTCTCAGGTTTGTTCACGAGTCTGGTGGTCCTGATTGTGCTGCTTCTCATTGGCCCTCTATTCTACTTCTTACCTAAGGTATGTGGTGGCATTATGAACTTTGATGTGAGCACCAAGGCAGCAGTTACAGACAGGTGAAAAGTTAAAGGAAAATACCACCACAATCCACCAGGACAGCTTCAGTGCACTTTAGCATAGATTTGACTAGAACTGTACTGAGGGATGGAGCATAGTTTTTCCAAAATATATTCCTAGATTGGTGTTTTGGTGACGGATGAGAGCACACAGTGTAATGTAGCTGTTCAGAGTTGACTATGAGGGTCATAAAAGGGTCACGCATAATTTTTGTATTCTCATCGAACCATTTAGTAAACCCTTGTGCAATGCGAATGGGAATTGTTGAAGAGTCTATTTCTATCAGATTAGAAATGTTAGATCATAAGGTCATGATGTTATATCAGAATATGTGTGTATTGAGTTGTAGTAGGTTTTCCCTCTAAGGAGTGCAGTCTTCTTTACCAGGTTAGTGCTTCAGTCAAATGCAAAAGCTGAAAGTATAAATCTGGAGACCAGATTTTCACATTAGATTCATTTTTTCTGAGGTCTTCAGACAGAGAAATACAGGAGTGTAGTCAGAGTTTGGTCATGCAACTTGTCTCCCTTCCTGTCGAACTAAATGTGTGAAAGCCAAGCCAATATAAATAAAACAGGTTATTGGGTCAGTTCTGTGATAACATACTTACTTGCTTAGCTCATCGTATGAGAACAGAGACATCAGATGACATCGTGTACCTCTTATCTATCTCTTTACGTATGTTCCATCCACTTATCTTATGACGAGCCATATCAGGTCAGAACACCCTGGTACAGAATATACTCACAAATAATAAGAACCAGCATAAACAGAATAAAGATTTCTAGCATACAAAAGTATAGAAAAATCAAATAATTCCACAAACCATATCAAATAAAACATCCCCCCAGAGCGTAACAGAATCACTAGTTTTTCCTTTAATTTGTCACAGATCTATTTATAACAAGTGTTTTTCCTCTGACTGTCTGTCTTTCCAGGCTGTCCTGGCATGTATAAATGTGACCAGCCTGAGGCAAATGCTCTTGCAGTTTCAGGACCTGCCAGATCTGTGGAGGGTTAGCAAGATCGACTTTGTAAGAGTTGCACCATCATGAGATGTACATAACAGTAAACATGCATCTATAGCGTATATGAAATATTAGAACATGTATGTATGTGTGTGTGCAGTTGGTGTGGCTGGTAACCTGGCTGTCAGTGGTTGTGCTGAATGTGGATATGGGTCTGGCCATCGGAGTAGTTTTCTCAATGATGACTGTTATTTGTCGCACACAGAGGTGAATTAAATCAATCAGGTCTCATGCAATACTAAAAACCTCCTTTTGGTATTTTGTTAATTATCAGGAAGCTCTGTTTCTGTCAGTCAGACTGTGAGCCTGTACTAATCACAATTAAGTTGCTATTTTTTTAAATCATTGGGAAAAAAACCTGTGTATTATTTTACTATTTTTTTTTAAACTTTCATGAAAGATTAGTAGCAATGTAGCAAAGTAGAAGGGTAGCAAAAATATGTGTAAGCATTTTATTTCTCTAAGCATTCTGGGGAGAAAAACATTTTGTTCAGTCTGACAGCTTCTTTACTAGTTGAGTTGTTGAGTTGTGATTCTTCTTGGCATCAAGGGATGTTAGCATGAGCTCTCCAACTAGATCAGTCCCAAAGAAAGCAAATATTGAGCACGCAGTAATATTGCCAATGTATTAAGCAGCTTTTTTAACTATATTTGTGCATTTATCACTTATAATAATTGTGTTAACTGTATTTCTGCTTATGCATGCCAGAGCTCAGGAGCAGTTTGGGAAAACAATGTTTCAAAGCACATCTCTTTCCAGAAGGATCTATAAATTAACCATAAGGAGATGAAGTAGATGAAGTAAAGACATAAATATGAACATGAACCCTGACTGAACTCTGTTTTTCCAGAGCTAACTGCACCGTGTTGGGAAGGGCCTCCAATACAGAGATCTACCGGCCCATTAATAATCACAATAAGGTAACTGAACCGGATAAAATTACAGCACGCTTACGCACTCAGAGTAAAACAATATAAAAAAGGCCAGGAGACGTGTAATGCATGTCTTGAAATGTTTGTAGTTATAGTTAATGTTGAATTGCTCTTACTACTTAGGTACAAATTGCTCGTTCCTTCAGTCAGCCTCGCATATTAACTCTGTCTGGATTACATTAATATTCACCTGTAAATTGCACAGTTAAAACTGTTGTTATCGAAACACTTTCTGACTTATTTGTTACAAGAATTTAGCAATATTTATGATACACATATCAACTCCAATGCAACTAACAGAATCTAATTGGACTTTGTGTTTTTCATTTTCTGTGTTGAGGAATTTATTTGAGGTTGTGTGCATTCAAATCTATGGATAACAATTGTATTATTGGACATAAGAGCAATGCCTTTTACTCTTATTCATGTTTGCTTTTTTTCGTAAGCCATGTGTGTTAAATTGTCTGATCAATGAATAAAAGCAGTTCGTTCAGAAGTCACATGTAGTGCAGTGTTTATGTAGAAATTTACATTCATGGCATTTTGGCAGATGCTCTTATTCAGAGCGACTTACATTCGTCTCATTTTTATACAACTGAATACTTACTGTAGGGGTCTCACTCAAAGGCAACTTGATGTGCTAAGATTTGAACTAACACCCTTCCAACCAATAATCCAAATCTTTAACCACTGAGCTACCACTTCTCTAAATTGCTGGCCCATAATCAGGTTTTTTTTGCCGATAGTGCTATGAAGTTCCTGGTGTGAAGATTCTGACCTATAATGGACCGATCTACTACGGAAACCGCAGCTTTTTTAAGGCAGATGTGAGCCAGCTGCTCGGTCTCACACCTGAACGGATCCACAGTCACGAGAAGGCCAGGAAGGCCCTGGAAAAGAGGGAAAAAGAGTCCATTAACACAGTGGTTAGTAAGCAGTCATTTAACCATTTAACACATGATTAATACAAGCATGAACACTATGTACAGTATCATACGTTATTATTATTATTATTATTATTATTATTATTATTATGATTTTCAGGACCGGGGACTAGCAAACACCTCATTTTCCTCTGAGAATGGGTTCTTTAAATCAGGTAATTACTGTTGATCCAGACAGTGCTAGGCCTTGATGCACACTGTCATTTCCATTAAATATACATCTGATTGCAGAAACAACACAGAATGAAGTCCAGACCATATTAATCGATTGCAGCAGTGTTATTTTTGTGGACGTTGCAGGAGCCAAACTCTTCATACAGGTACAGTTTACCGACTCTGACACTGACTCTGGCTGTTTTGATTTTTTTTCATTATTGCTGTTGAATTGAACTGTGAGTGTATGTTGCTTACAATATATATCGATTGTTATAGATGTGTATAGACTGTCAGAAGATAGGAGTGCAGATATTCTTGGCCAACTGTAATGGTAAGTTTTTGTGTATGTGTTCTGCATGTATAGTATGTGTTTCATGACCAGATGCATTGCATTTCTGTAAATGTGTATTAAATAACAACAAAGCAAGCTGTTATAAGAAAATATTCAACAGGGTGCTGTGCTGTGATGTGAGTTCAAAAATTATACGGCGTAATGTTATGGAACATGTTAGTGCTGGTTATCACTTACTGTAGCAGAAATAAACATCACCAGCTGCTATTTGTTCTTTCTCTCACACTTAGCATTATTATCAGTACACTGGCACTCCAATATACTGGCGGAATGGAAATTAAAATAATTTACATTTACGGCATTTAGCAGACACCCTTATCCAGAGTGACTTACAACTGAGGGTTAAGGGCCTTGCTCAGGGGCCCAGCAGTGGCAGCTTGGTGGACCTGTGGTTCGAACCCATGACCTTCCAATCAGTAGCCCAACACCTTAACCACTGAGCTACCACATCCCACATAATTAAAGTTAGTCAAGAAATTGTTGGCTTTCAATGTTAGCCATTTTACCTCTGTTGAGAGAACTTTATTTTAGTGGTTGAAGATAAGGTCTTCAAATTTTAGATGTGTATGAACATCTCAGAGAGCAGAAATGGTTTTGATATTTATTTTGCAGATAGAAATATTTGTGTAAAAATACAAATTTAATGCCTTCAGTTAGCTACATAAAAGCCCTGAGTGTCTACTATCATATAAGCTATTAACCACCACTGTAGGGTGTGACATGGCCAAGACATTCAATGCTGAAAATTTACATGACCAAAAACAAGCTAGACCTCACACTTTTACAGTGCTGACAACAGAGGCTCCTTCCAAATAAGATAAATAAACATCTCTTCACAAAAACCATATCAACAACAAATACGTACATACTGTACAAACACATAAATGTGCTATGTAAGTACCAGCACGCTTGTCTGAGCTGCTGATTTTAGAAAAATTAATCAACCCCATCTCTGGTATAATTATATACTGTAAATCATAACTATCTAAACCTGGGATTTAGTATGAAACCAATAAATCATGTAAATCATGTTTTTATAGAGAGCGTATTGGAGATTCTTACAGCAAGTGGCCTGATGAGCTACATGAACCCGCAGCACATCTTCGTCACAGTCCACGATGCTGTGGTCTACATCCAGCAGCAAAGGGTATAGTGATTTGTCCTTTGGAAGATTTATCCACTAATCCGAACTCGTTTGGTGTACCGTAAAGTGACTTTATTGTGACTGTTATGCTTTCTGGTTCGCAGGAGAAGCCCGGGTCAGAAAACACAATGATTTGGGTGTAAATATCCAAGAGCACCATAAAAAGAAAACAAAAGAAACAGCTACTTTAGATCTTCTCAGATGTTCTAAACATTGCGCATAGAGACTTTCACAGCTGCTACTAAAAATCTCTCTGCAGTGGATTTCTTTACCTTCCCAGATTTGTTGGAGAGTCACACATGATAGTTTATTCAGAGTAGGCCATGTGTAACTTTGATCACCGCTGTAGCTAATGAAGCTTGCACTATTGC
Source organism: Tachysurus vachellii (assembly GCF_030014155.1). Taxonomy (NCBI): domain Eukaryota; kingdom Metazoa; phylum Chordata; class Actinopteri; order Siluriformes; family Bagridae; genus Tachysurus; species Tachysurus vachellii. The sequence goes on along the minus strand of NC_083478.1, from coordinate 5,314,509 downwards.
TGTGAGTCTTTTGAAGCACACATAGTTTCTGTATATACTGTTTTAAAGGATGATGTGCACAAAATTATTCTCTCTCTCTCTCCCCCCCTCTCTCTCTCGATCAGTCTGTGCCCTTGTCCTCCTCCAAAAACATCCATATTTAGGGGTTTATGAGAAGAATGAGATCAGTCACTCCACCTCCTTTAATTATGTTTATTTTAGTACATTTGTATGCTGCAAAACGTGTGACCATTCCCTAGAAATATTTATTTATTTGCATTTTCTAGTACGATTTTTAATTGATTATAGATGTTATATTCTCTCCTAAACAAAGATGCACTGAATGGATGGCCAAAATCTATTATAATAAATTTTAAAAATGGCCTTCAGTGTGAATAATCGTTTTCTTGTAACTTTGTGGACACAATATTTATAAACCGGGATCTGGATTGTACAATGCAAATAAAATCCCAGTCACAAAACACAGAAGGAGAAATGTCGAGACGAAAAGGAATTGATCTTAGATTACATAATGTCCTGTTTAGGTCATTTTAAAATATGAAAAATCAGTGTAGTTTTAGCACATGGGCCTTGTACCTGTGGTTGTGCGATATCCACCTTGTGTGCTCAGGGTTCACAAAACACATGCTGCCCTTCACACTGAACTGATACACTGCCCTCTGCTGTCTCATTACCATCATCACTGACCTGCTCTTCACTGGTTCATCACTAACCAGCACCCAACCTGATTAAAATCAATACAGAGCCAGCAAAGTCAATGATTTTGATGTTGGATGCTCATACTTATTCTCATTTTAAAGAACTCCCCATACAACAAACTATCAAGGTTTAACTTTAAAAAGTTAACAGACTATTTTAGGGGGCACAGTGGCTTAGTGGTTAGCACGTTTGCCTCACACCTCCAGGGTTGGGGGTTCGATTCCCGCCTCCGCCTTGTGTGTGTGGAGTTTGCATGTTCTCCCCGTGCCTCGGGGGTTTCCTCCGGGTACTCCGGTTTCCTCCCCCGGTCCAAAGACATGCATGGTAGGTTGATTGGCATCTCTGGAGAATTGTCTGTAGTGTGTGATTGCGTGAGTGAATGAGAGTGTGTGTGTGCCCTGCGATGGGTTGGCACTCCGTCCAGGGTGTATCCTGTCTTGATGCCCGATGACGCCTGAGATAGGCACAGGCTCCCAGTGACCCGAGGTAGTTCGGATAAGCAGGTGAGAGTGAATGAGTGAGTATTTTAGTAAATGGCAGGATGGTCTGAACATCATATCAATTGCTGTATAGGTCTTGTCAGTTTCTGACTGTAACCATGGCAACATGATCACAGTTGATTATAACATGAAACCACATGAAGAACATTAAAGTTGACAATGAAAAACTATTGAGTGCGAGGAAATCTGAATGAACCCAAGGTGAAACCACAATCTTTCTAGTCACTTAACAGGCAGTATCATAGATCACATTTATTTATTCACACCATCAGACGCTTTAATTTGACATTAAAATGCTTACCCATGTGTGCACCCCACACCAGATGATGGTTAAAGACCACTTGCTGCACCTTGAAGCCACGAAGAATTTAATGATGACATCCATGATTATAGGAAGCCCTCGAGAGAATGATAGAAGACCCTCTTAATGTATCCACACTCTCCATATTTTCCACATTTTCTATTGAGATGATATGGCTAAAAAAGCAGTGTGTCCTGTCACCTCCCTGACTGTTCCTCCTACCTGACTGCATGCAAACAAACAAAAAACCCACACACTTACAATACTGGTCATACAATATAGAGAAAAGTAACATTCAAGTACACAAACATTTTATGCAGATGTCTTGTTAAATGGTTTCAGGCATAATTTCTAATGTTAGTCGGAGCTGCAAATGATCCTGCATGGATTCTGACAGAATTGTCTTGGAAAATGTAGGAGAAGGAGAATGACATGACAAAAGCACTTAACTGATACTGGAAAGACAATTTATATTTTAAATACTTTATTATGCAAAGCACTGAAATGAATCTGAACTATACTGCATATGAAATATATATGAAATGTGTGTGTATAGAATGCTCTGTAAATTTTTACTTTGGAAAAAAAAAAGTCTTAGGTTAAATTTCTAAGATGTGCATAATTCCAGATACACTGCAAAAGTGATGTGTTCATACTTTATTATACTTAATTATATAATTAAATATGCCAAAATTCTTTAATTATATATATATATATATATATATATATATATATATATATATATATATATAGTAGATGATTAATATTGTATAATGATAATCTATATAATTATTCTGTAGTATTGCCTTTATTAATGTCCCTTTTCCCAAATGGTTTCTAAGAGTAAAGAGTATTATATTAACATTAGATGAGCTAATTTATGATAGGTAAAGCACAAGGACATAGGTATTGTGTCTAGGCATAGCATCTATGTGTCAAATTTTGGAAAATGTTAAACAACCTTCTGAAAGTTAAGTCATCATCCACTATTAACAGTTAACTGCAATGAGTGAAGCGCTACTGCAAGAAACCTCATATCAGAAGGTTTCTTAATTATAACTATTAAGATATTTACGGACACAATCAGTAAGATATATTAGATATTAATTAATTCTTATACGCTGAACAAAATTATAAATGCAACACTTTTGTTTTTGCCCCATTTTTCATGAGCTGAACTCAAAGATCTAAGACTTTTTCTATGTACACATAAAGGCCTATTTCTATCAAATATTGTTCACAAATCTGGCTAAATCTGTTAGTGAGCACTTCTCCTTTGCCGAGATAATCCATCCACCTCACAGGTGTGGCATATAAAGATGCTGATTAGATAGCATGATTATTGCACAGGTGTGTCTTAGGCTGGCTACAATAAAAGGCCACTCTAAAATGTGCAGTTTTACTGTATTCGGGGGTCCGGGGGGGGTCCCGAAAACCAGTCTGTATCTTGTGTGACCACCACTTGCCATCGAATGTGAGCATTTGCCCACTCACTTTGGTTACGACGATGAACTGCAGTCAGGTCAAGACCCCAATGAGGACAACAAGCATGCAGATGAGCTTCCCTGAGACTGTTTTTGACAGTTTGTGCAGACATTCTTTGGTTATGCAAACAATTGTTGCAGCAGCTGTCCGGGTGGCTAGTCTCAGAAGATCTTGGAGGTGAAAATGCTGGATGTGGAGGTCCAGGGGTGGTGTGGTTACACTTGGTCTGCGGTTGTGAGGCCGGTTGGATGTACCGCCAAATTCTCTGAAACACCTTTGGAGACGGATTATGGTAGAGAAATAAACATTCAATTCACAGGCAACAGCTCTGGTGGATGTTCCTTCAATCTGTGGCATTGTGCTGTGTGATAAAAAGTGCACATTTTAGATTGGCCTTATAGACAGATTTGTGAACAATATTTGAGAGAAATTAGGACTTTTGTGTACATAGAAAAAAGTATTAGATCTTTGAGTTCAGCTCATGAAAAATGAGGGCAAAAAAAGTTTGCATTTATAATTTTATTCAGTATATATTAATACAAAATATTTAAATATACGTTTCATATGTCAAATTACATGCAGTTTGCGTTAAAAATTAGAATAACATCAAAATATAGCACAAACAAGCACGGAAAACGATTCTATTCTGATGCAACACTACCACCCAGTAGCGATCCTTCATCATTACACTCCATTTATTTACGTTCAGAAGGTAAACGCTGTTCAGGTAGGAGCTAGATCTGGAGCCAGTCCCTGTAGGATTGGGTGCAGGGCAGAAAAATTCATTCCGGATGTGACGACAGTCCACGCAAAGATCCACACTTGAGAACTTGGGAAATACTGGACAGAGAGTAATCTAAGCTTAAGGTCCCAGTCAAGACCGTAAGGTTTTATATAAAATTTATACAAGATATGTATTTTACAGCACAGAATCATTTTACGTACAGTTCCAGGAAAAAAGTTTATCTTTATTTACATACCATAAAAAAAAAAAAAGCTTCCAACAAGTTAAGTGCTTACATTATTGACCTTACATAAGACATGCTTTCCTTGAGTCCCTGGAGTCATTATTTACTTACATGTTCATGTTTGGTCTTCACCATTGCATATGATGTAATGTCTTATGGAAGTCGAACTAGGCAGAGGACATTTAGAGAAAAAGAAGAAGAAGCAGCAGCAGCTTTCTTTTTTCCACATATACATTACAGCGCAGTAAAATTCTTCATCGCATATCCCAACTTTGGAGGTTGGAGTCATAGAACAGCGTCAGCCATGAATCAGCTTCACTGGAGCAGAGAGGGTTAAGGGACTTGCTCAAGGGCCCAAAAGTGGCAGTTTGGCAATGCTTGGGCTTGAACCCCATTCCACCAATCAACAACCCAGAGCCTTAAGAGATGCTGCAGCATGACCCAAGACCTCATACATGCAAAGCATGCACCTCACCACTGTGCTACCTCCCCACATTGCATAGAAATGGCATATTGCATTGTACAAATTTGTTAAGAATTACAGTTAATTACTAGTGAGGCATTTAAAATGATTCTTGAAATAAAAAAGTGCATTTTGGTTGCTCGAGTTGGTATACCGGAACTTAGAATAGGCCTTATCAGTTTCTGTTTGTCCCCAGGGCAACATTCCTTTGATCTTCGATGCATGGTTGATTACGACGTCATTACAGGAACCCACGTGAAGCACACCGAGGCCATCAACAAAAAACTCTAAAGTTGGAGAACATAAAGGCAAACTTTTCAAGTCACTTAATCAACAGCATTACATGAGATATTGTAGTTAATAATCAATTTTATATGAAACAATGCTTACCAAGGTGTGCAACCCGTGCCAGACGAGGGTCAAAGCCTACTTGTCGGACCTTATCGGTCCGTGCCATGAAGAAGTTAATAACAGCATCCGTGACCACACAATTAGGAAAGCCTTTGAGAACATGATAGAAGCCCCTCCTCATGTGTAAACAGTCTCCATTTTCTCCACCTTTTTCTGTTGAGATGATATGGCAGTAGGTGGCAGTGTATCCTGTCACCTCCCTGACTGCTCCACCAACCTGGGTGCATGCAAACACAAAATTACACCACAATTGCACTACAGTGCATGAAATATAGTGAAGGGTCCCATTCAAGCAGACAAACATTTTGTTCTAACTTCTTGCTGTAGATTTACGGCATTTGGCAGACAACCTTATTCAGAACGACGTACAAAGGTGCTTTGAAATCTCTCTCAATGGGTACATCAACACTGGTTCACGTAGTTACAGATTTTGGATACCATAAACCTAAATCTTTGTTTAGAGATTTTTTTAATATACACATAACACAAACAAGAAAGAGGAAGGTCAGTGACTCAGCTGTTCGGACATCTAGGGGAAGTTCATTCCACCACCTCAGTGCCAGGACAGAAAAGATTCTTGCTGTATACCTACCTTTAACCCTGAGAGATGGTGGGTTCAGTCGAGCAGTGCTGGTAGATCAGAGGAAGTGAGGTAATTAGAGCTTATTTAGAGCAAGTGGGAGCTGGTCCATTTTTGGCTTTGTAGGCAAGCATCAGTGCCTACTGAAGTTACCGGAAGCAAGCAGTGGGTTGGTGTGTAAGAAACTTAGAAAGGTTGAAAACAAGTCATGCAGCTGCATTTTGACAAATGCGTTCATACAGTATGTAGACCTGCCAGCTGTGAGTTGCAGTAACCCAGTCTTGAAATGACAAAAGACTGAACAAGTACCTGAGCAGCTTGTGTGGATAAAAATGGCTGAATCCTTCTGATGTAGCAAAACCTACATGAGTGTGTCACATGAGCAACATGTTCTATTTAATTCAATTCAAATTTATTTGTATATTTATTTATTTATATTTATCCACTTTTAACAATGGATATTGTCTCAAAGCAGCTTTACAGAACATAAACATAATACAAAAAATAAAATATACAAAGATGAATATTAGACCTATATTTAAATGTGTTTTGATTTATCCCCAATGAACATGCCTGTGGTGACTGAGGCAACTGTGGCAAGGAAAAACTCTCTTGGCTGGAAGAGGAAGAAACCTTGAGAGGAACCAGACTTAAAAGAGAACCTCATCCTCATTTGGGTGACACCGGAGGGCGTGATTATAAATATACAGTCTGACAATAGTGTATTTTTTGAGGTTGTTGTCCTCAAAGACCACAGAGTTGGCTTTGAATGTCTGAATACTTCGTGAAATAGAGTCCAACTAGAGCTGGTACATTACTAGATGCCTCAGAATCCTCACAGGGTTGGCCTCATCTCTCACATTTTCCTCACATGTAAGGAAAAGGACAGTTAATTGTCCATGCTTACCCCATGGAGCAGCGACCAAAGGAGAGATCAGATTGTTGTGTAGGGATATTTTAAGATCCTGACCTGGGGATGAATCACTCGAGATGAGCCGCATTTGCTGGGATTGAGTTTCGACTGATGAGCCGTCACCATGATGATATGTCTGCCAGACGTGCTGAGATCCGGACAGAAGTCATGGAATGTGAGGAAGGGAAGGACAAGGGTCCAGCCAACAACGACAACAGCAGCAGCTGTATGTAATAATACTTCAAAACTTTGACAAGTTGCATTCAGTCACAAATGCACTTCAGTGATGCTTTTTAAAGTCAGAAGCAAAATCTTGCAGCATTATATAAAGATCTCTGTGAAACAAAGCACTGACACACGTATGTACTATACTGCTTGGGTGTGCATGCAGCATGGAAATGTAAATGTTCTTTTTGACATTGGACATGTGAACAGGAAAAAGATTTGGATTTTTACTTTACAAGCACTGCAACCAGCAACAAAACCTGTAGCATTTACCCACAGCATTTATCAACACTTCTCATAAGTTAGAAAAAAGGTTTACAGGGTATAGCACTACACAGATGTGTGACAAACAAGCAGCAGTTGAAAGAAAGAAAGGAAAGCAAGAAACAGTGAAAAGGCTGAGGTTAAAGGTAAAAACTAATTTGCTTATGTAGAATGTAAGCAAATTGTAAAGAAAGTTTGGTTTAGTGAGACTAAGCTAACTTGGGTTATCAGCTTAGCAAAGAGCAAAGCAAAATTCAATGTGCTCCTCTTACCAGGTCTAAAGTGGTGCTCTCCAAAACATCCACCATTTTTTCCAGCCTTGTTTTGGAGGTGAAGATGAAATCATCATCCACCCACAGCACATATTTAGTCGTCACCTGAGAGATAGCGAGATTACGTCCAGCAAACCATCCCTGTGGAAAAGTTTAAAAGGTTAATTATGAGGCAGATTTCTTGAGCTAGGTTTTGTTACTCAAAAGTAACACTTAAATAAGGTGCTTAAAGTTTCTAGAAACCCGAAGACTAGATTTGAATGTGCATCTCTACAAACCTTTTCATAGAGTGTGGGTTCTGACAAGTAACACACTTTTACTATCGATTTTCTCTTGATAGTAAGAATGTGTGTGAGTCTTGAGGGTCCTATCTGACATCGTGTGTGTGTGTGTGTGTGTGTGTGTGTGTGTGTGTGTGTGTGTTTTGGTTAGGTAGGTAGGTAGGTTTTTTTCTGTAAAACACTGCAAGGTCTCTAAGCTGTCATGAAAGGCAATCAGAAAAGGGTTCTTATTTCCTTTGCGATTACAATATTTAATGTCCCACAGAAAATAATGGCTAATAAAATCTCCCAGAAATATAAAGGGAGATGGGAGCCAAGTAATAAGATGGTCTGGGTTTAAGTGTGTCAGATGTAGATGACGAGGAATGTAGATAGACCATTAGAACATGTAAGGTGTTTTGTATTGTCAGTCATACTGCTGTCACCTGTAGGTTGTTGCTAATATTGATGTGACTAAGAATCAAGTCATTTCTTATAGGGATGGCTGTACCACCAGACGCTTGCTTGTTATTAGGTCCAAAGTTGTTAAAAATGGTAAAATGACAATTCCAACAGATGATGTGTTTTGCCATTATTTATTTGAAAAGATAGCGACAGATGTCCTAGTTCTGCCTTTAGGAGATGGGCTTCTATTATGCTGCTCACTCTCTTTCACCTCCACATCTTAAGTTTGTCTTTCCTTTTAAGTTTTCTTTTTTGCTTGTGAGAAGCTTGCTTTACTGACTGGGGTTCCATTTTAATTCCTCCTTGATAGAAGCTTACTATAGTTTGTGGTTTGAGTTTTGGCTTTGTGTATCCACATGATGCCTATCTGGCAATGTTCTCACAGATCCTTTGAGCAAGTTGTTCAATCAGACAGAACACCATGTTCAAAGAATGGAAGCCACAGCTAACCACATTTCACAAGAACCTCTTCCTCCACTGTCAACTCACAGCAAATGTGTCCTCTATATTGTCACTATTTTGCAGTATATTGTGCATGATGCATTGCATGCATGTGTGTTCGCTTCGATCATGTGATTGTAGTCTGTGAGAATACAAGCATGGTTATTGACTTTTGACTAAAGTGTGTGTGTGTGTGGGGGTGTGTGTGTGTGTGTGTTTGACAAATACTTCTATATTTGTCAAGACATATTACGGTGCTTAGAATTTGAGTCTGAAGTATGAATGTGCTTTTATTAGGACTTTGTTATGTGACACTATTCAAACACATTTTTTTTCCACATCAGTTGTCTGTAATATATTTACTTTGTTTTCTCCCCTCCTGACCACCACACCACCCTCACGCTCACACAAACACACCCACAGAGGTTTACATTTGGTTCAGGAGACACTATAAAATTAAAAGTATTAGCTAGATATTAAACCCACTGCGAATCCACTTTTATTTTCTAAAAATCCTTTAATGTTTTTTTTTTTTAAAATAGAATCTCATACTATAGAACAGTGAAACTCTTTACCTTTTGGAAAGGCATGGTGTAGTGCTCTATATAAGGGCCAGTCACAGGCTTAGGATGCTCGTTGTCATCAGCTATAATGATCGTAACCGTTGGATAGAACTGTCGAATGCTGTCAATCAAATCCTGAAGCTTGTCATAACGCAGAAACGTTTTTGTAGCAATAGAGACAAGCCTGGATATGTCATATTCTAAAAGAAGAGGAAGAAAGTAAAACTAATGAAGTAAATATATTTTCCATTTTGAAAAGGTTTTACATATGTGTGTGTCATTACATGTCGGGTCCTGTGTGAATTACCTCCTTTAGGTCCAGCAGGTCCAGGATCATAGAGTTTAGGAATGAGTTCATGTCGGATATTAATGGTGAAGGATGCTTGGTATCCATCAGTCCCAAATTGCACTGCCACGACACAGAAAAAATAAATTGTTTCATGTACTAAGATGACATTAATTAATTGAATACATCATTTAAAAAAATTAACATTACATGACATTAAAAACTAAACACAAATAATTTCAATAAAAAAGAATTCATCAATAAATTAGGAATAATCCAATCTATTGCCAAATACATTTCTACCATTTCTTGAGCATTGACAGGTGAGTCAGTCACCTTGAAAATCACCTTCTTTTATTTCCCTTTTTTTTTTTTTTAAAGTTAATTTCAGTGTAACAGCTTAATGCCATGTTCACACACTTGCAGTGACAAAGTGAGCAGACACCATTTATTTTCCGCTAACATGAGCAATAGAAACTGCTGGTGACCAGATGTGTGTCCAGGAAAAAACTTTATGCAAATATGGAGGAACTTCGTGCATAAAGGACAGAAGAAAGTAGAGCAAACAGGATCCATGGCAATGGATGACGTATATACACACTGATGAATTTTAAATACAATTATCAAATCTCCCTCCAGAGATTTTAATTTAAATGGCAAGAAAATTGATATGGAATGTCAGCTGTAAAAATCACTGATTACTAATGTGTTGTCCCGCCCACTTTTATTACTATGGAACCAGTAGTAGGAATGCCTACTGGTGACCGCATAGTGATAAATCCAGTGCATGTGTGAAGGTAGCATCAGTCAAGCATGGCAGCTCACCTATGTCTGCAGTATTTGGATGAAAAATTGTATTTGTATAATTGATGAACTGCAGTTGTCTATTAAGCGCAGGTAAAAGTGGGCTGGAGAGAATCATCTGCATTTTTCCATCCCCGCTTACGTTGACATCACCCACCAAGGCTGCTACGTCAAACGTGCCCATGCTGGCAGTTAAATTAACCTGCAACAAACAGGGAAGTCAACATTACTGCAAAAAACGTCAATAAATCTGACCAACACAAGAAAATGTTTTGCCAGAACACTGAATAAATCTTGTGCATAAAATCCTTTTTTATTATAATGATTTCCTGATTTTTAATCTTGTTTTAAAGACAACAAGCCCAAATACATATATACCAAACACATAACAATTTACAGTATGTGCACAGAAAGAAAAACAATTAGAAAACTTACTCTATAAGCACTCTGTGACTTCATTTTCAGAGCCAAGCCTTAGAACAAGAAAAACAAAAAGATTTTCAGAAATCTGAACAAAACAGGCTCACAACCCACTTATCTAGCAGCTATAAAAAATACACTGAGAACAAGTTGATCACACAATTTCACACCACTGATTTACTCCCAACAAGAAATCAAGTATTAACCCCTTAAACACTTTTGCTTGCAGAATGAACAAACATTTTGTCCTGCCATCAGTTCAGTATATAGTGGCACGGGAAAGAGACAGATCTCCATCTGTGTGGTGTAAAGTGACGCAACACCAATTAAAGTTATTCTTAGTTACTCTTACCAGCCTAAAATTTTATTTTGCAAAAAATAATTTTTAAAAATATGCAAAAAAAATTTAATTTATTTTTAATTTGTCCATGTACAACTTGTCACATTTGGTAACTAATTACAGGACAGATGACTGCTTTAAGGCATGGGAAGCATGAGCTAAACTGCAATAATTAAATGTACAGAGTTTATATTATGCTAATATATCATTCACTTCCTTATTGAAAATCTACACTGATGCTCCGAGTAAACATGTCCCGCCTTTCAAGTTTAATCAGTTGAACCGATATGGTATGCTTCACTGTCTGAACAGGAGCAAAGTCTTGAGGTGTCTGCGCAAAGTTGACGCACTAATAACAACACCATTTATATTACTTAAAGACAGCAGTATCTCCCAATGTCTCAAACCCAAAGTAAAATAAAACCGGATTAAACTTGAAAGGCGGGACATGTTTACTTCCATGCAATCCACATTAAGTCGTTAATTCAGAAAAACAGAGCAAAAAACTTTTTATTCATGAAAAATTCTCATAATTTTGAGATAATTAAGTCGTTAATTCAGAAAAAGAGCAAAAAATTTTTTCCTGATAAATTCTCTCATAATTCTGAGATAATTAAGTCGTTAATTCAGAAAAACAGAGTAGATTTTTTTACTCAAGTGAATGCTTCCGTAGTCCACCATATTATGATCGGTTTTACTTGTTTCTTATAAAAGGTGGCTGAGTGCAAAACAGGAAGACAGACCAACAAAACTACCAACTAGTTGTTTTTCCGTTACCACATGCATCCTGGCAGCTATAAACAATTACACACAGAGCAACTTTTTCATGAGAAACAGTAGGGTGCAATCGTCTGTTCTGAAAGCTTCAGCATATTAATATCATCTTTTCTTCACTATTTTGTAAAATAGCATTTTGATTATTTAATTATTAACGTTAGTTTATGTGGACCATGTGCATTATGAGTCTGTGTATTAACAGTAATGATTTAAAATCAGTGCATTAACATAAACCAATAACTTAATTTATAGCCAGTAAACATTTATCAATATTTATCAACACTTGGCTATGAAAAGCAATAAATAATATCATGGTGATCTTTGAATATTATGCAAAATTAAAGAGCACACACATTTAACATACAATCAACCTTAACTAGATTTGTAAAGTTTGTCACGACAAACTTTGATGTTGGCTTTGACAAAGCAAGTATTCGCTTGCCAAAACATTTGGAGTGGGGACGAGCATGTGACGTCATCCGAAGACTCATATTTTCACGGGACGTCATCAGAATACCCGTGAGGAAGTTCCCCTCATTGTTCTGAGTGTTTTGATATGTCACATGTCCATGTTGTAAAAAGTTTTTTGATTTTGCATATTTTGTGGGACGGGGCTGCAAGACAACCGGAAGGCCAGTCGGTACACCAATTTAAAACTTTGTTCAGAGTATCACTCTAAAGGAGCTGGCTGAGTTTGGTGTAAACCTCAAATTTATAATGGGAGTCTATGGGAAAAAAGGCCACTTTGAGACCTGGTACCAGAAGTACCGGTACTCGGATCGCTTAGAAAAGTAATAGCAACAAACGCCAGACCAGGATCTACGACATACCCGAATTTGGTGCATGTGGTCTGAAAGCCCTAGGAGGAGTTACTCTTGATATATTTTTGTCTAAGCTTAAATAGGAAAACAGAATGTTGGCTTCTACAAAGCCAACATATTCAGAGATATGTTGTTTTAATAGACGCTCTTACCAGGAATTAAAGTAGACTTTTTAGGCTGGACATCTACCCCCTGGGTGGGGTACTGAAGAGGGGTGTTTGCCTCAGCAATGATGAGAAGATTTGCTGCTGTGTGTGATCTGTAAGTCCAGAGTTCTTGTAAGTGAAATATAAGAGCACACTTTTCATTGTATGAAAACACATTCATCATCTAACCATCCAGCCATGCATACACACATCCATCCCTCACTACATCCATCCATCCATCCATCCATCCATCCATGTCACTGCTTTATTCTCATCAGGGTGGTTATTAAGCCTATCCTGGAAACACTGGGCAGAAAGGAGGGACAAAGTAGACCTGACCTAGATCGTGGCTACATGCAAAACCTCTCGTCTGGTAAACAAATGACAACACAAGGTTTGAGGCACTATCTGCAACAATCTAGTGGTCTCTGAGTACTTCTGCATGGTATAAACCCCACTTGAGTTTCCTCAGTAATACAGACATTATTCAGGAAGTACCTGCTTTTAGTAATATGTTTTTAAATGTGGGTAAAGATGCGATGTGTAAAGGAGGAAGTAGTTATCAGGAATTTCTGCAACAAATTAACGGCAACTGAGCGTTGAAAAATAATTCTGTACAACTACATGTATGTGCATGTTTTATTCGAGTTGTTTAGAGTTAAAGAACAAACGGATTGCCTATAATAAGCCAAGTGAAGACAGGCACATTAATAAAGCAAATTGCAAAGGTTATTGTGTGGTATTGTGGAAAAACCCATCTGGGTTCACGGTTATATTTTGCAAAATAATGTAGAATTTCTCTAAGCATGCCCGGGTTATCTACAAAGATCATATTAAGAAGAGGAGGAACCAGTTGAAGAAACATCTGTATGTTATCTAGATTAGATATAAAAATATAAGACAGTTTTCATGGTCAGTTTATAAATTGCTTATAGTTTCTTAGTATAAAATAAAATTCATGTTCAATCAATAAATTTGCTTGCTTTTAGAGAGTATTTTAATGGAATTGTAAAAACTAAAAAGTAATAAAAAAATGAGATTAAAGAGTTAAGATGCAAAAAAGAGAAATATCTTTCAATTCTTGAAAGCAGCTGCATATAATACAAAAGGTCACCAAGCACAGGCTTTTCACTCAGTAGATAAGACATTCCTGTGTGCATCCATGAGTCACCTGGTACAGTAAGGGTGGGGAAAAAATAGCAAACATTGTTTGGCCCAAACACCTCACCTTAACAAGAAGTCGTTGTACTCATGCCTTCGTCGCTTTTTTATTTCCTCCAGTTCTTTAGCACTAAATGCAGTCTGCAGCTCCTCAGCACCAACCCGAGGAAAAAAAAGATCACCAAAGGGCACATTAAGATGCCATGCATCTCCATTGCAAACACATCCATTTCTGCAATGTAACATGAAATTGATTTTTTTTAATTGCTGGTAAGAGAGCAAGACAAATTAAGCTTTATCAATAGTTAATTTCTTGATTCCATTTTCTGTGCTTTTTTAAAACACTAATCACAAAGACTGCTTTGCAACATCATGCTGAATGTCTACAATGCTGCATTCTGTAATCATTAAGTAATTCATGTAAGATTGGGACAAAGTGCAGATTTAACTAACAAAACTGATTAACTGAGGCATCAATCCAAAATGTTTACTCAGCACCAGGATGAATGAAGGCTTATTAATAAATAATTATATACGGACAGCTTATGTTTCCTGCTTTTTCAGTTACACCACAAAAGTGAAGACCATAAGTGCTGTTTATAATGATTAGAATAATTAAATGTGTTAAAGAACAGTGAAAATCAATAGGTAAGATATAGGACATAGGAACAAATAAGTGACTTTAAGAAGATCTGTGAATCTTCTCACCAAACCTTTTAGATTATCTTTCATGAAACTAGTATGATCGAGAAATATCAAGCCTAAATGTGTTTCAAAATATTTCTCACTTGTGAAGTCAGACCAGAGTCTGAGTGTAGTTCACAGTGCTGTGTTTTCATTACAATTCAGTTCAATATCATTTTTCTAAATACAAAGTTTTAAATTAACATTTATAGTTATCCCTAATGAGCATGCCAGAGTAGATAGTGAAAAAAATTATTCCCTGAGGTGAAACAAGGAAGAAATCTTTAGAGGAACTAGGCTCAAAAGGGAACCCATCCTCATCTGGGTGAAACAAAACAGTGTGACTAAAATTTCCAGTGAGCTCAAGTATATCTATTTATGCCCACTAACAGAATGCCCACTAACAGTAGGTATCTGCCCAAAAAGGACTAAAAAAAAGGTTTTTACAATAAAAACCATGACTTGACCGCAAATAAAAAGGGGCTTCAAGGTGATCAAGAAATAGGGTCATTGCCTCAGTGATGGTTGTCATTTTTAATTGAACATGAAAAAGATAAAGAAAAGCGTTTAATCTTGAAAATGATAAATAATCCAATCATAGGTTGAAAATTCAAATTTACAGATTACATTAACGATCATGATTTATCAGGAGACTGAAATTATAAAAAAAAAAAAAACATTATCATCGGTTATATAATACCAAAACGTACTGGGTCAGTTGCTATTAGTTTCTTTTCTTCTTTTTGGTATATGATAAATTCTAATAGGTTTACAGGTTGGCATATTTTTGTCATTAAATGTAGCTGCAAAAATGTTCTGGCACAAGAAGAGGCCACTTGACAAACCTGTTTTAAGAGGACATGTGGGAGGAAGGTAGGGAGGGAGGGAGAGGGAGAGAGAAGGAGAGAGAGGGAGAGAGAGGGAGAGACATGCTTTTTAGTGTTCAATGTTGAAGATGAGGAGACGGATATCACAGCTTTCCTCAAAAGAAAGAAAGAAAACAAAAGATAGACAGACAGACAGACAGACAGACAGACAGAGACAGAGACAGAGACAGAGACAGAGATAGATAGATAGATAGATAGATAGATAGATAGATAGGTTATTTGTTATGCTAGCCATGTTATAGCATTTCAAAAATAGCGTTCAACAAGGCCTTGGTGCAACATTACATTTAATGCAAAATTTGAAGTGGAAGTGCACAGGACAATGTAGGTGAGAATATAAGAATCACTAGCAGCATACCCTGTCTTAGTATTAACCACAAAGATAAACAAATAGGCAATAAAAATGATATTAAATATGTTGTCCTCAACCACAAATACTATAATGTTTTAACACGTATGAAATTTATTTTTCTCATTTTTTTCTTTTTTTTTTTAAAAAAAAAAAAAAAAAATCTAAATCGTTTAACTGGGAAATTATCCATTGGTCAGAAGATTTATTAATTACTGTTCTTTTCGATATTGAGCATCACAAACTGGCCTACATACTAAGATGCATTTAGAAGTGTGTCAACCTTTAGAGTTTTATCTTCACTGCTAATCACATTCAGCAAAACTGTTTGTTTAAAAACAAAACAACCCATTATCTTATTACTCATCTCAGATAAGAATGGTGGGAAAATTGTGAGGGGCAGCTAAAAATGCTATTATTGCTCATTCTGTGGGTGTCACCTTACTACCATTTACTGTACAGGTAGTATTTAGGAGTCCATACTTAGGAGTATTTAGATAAATTAATATTAAGCATTTGAACCATTTTTTAGTGAAGTCGGAAGATTCATTTTGCTACGTTATTATTCACAGGAAATCTACTAAGAACCTAATATCTGTAAACGCTGGAAACACAGATTCTATGACAGTATTTAATGTTGTTCGTGGGAAGGTAAGATGCACATAGGTATAAGTCATCTACAGTCATTTTTAGTCTCATGTCTGTTTTTTGTCCCCAAAAAGCAAAACAAATCATGAGATTTTTTAATGATTATGTTTCATGCAAGTAAAAGAAATAAATATTTAAGATGTGTTGTTCCTGTGAAGAACAGAATCACACTGTGGGTAAATAGGTAAGTAGAACAGTATAGATTTCCTGTTTTTATGACCTAATTAGATTCATTGACGCAGCATAAATATTTATATTGCATGAAAATGACCATTAGTATGTATTATATGTAAACGGTACACGGATAAGCACAAAATCCCTCATCACCATCTACTCTATGCGCGGCCTCGCACACACTACAGCTGTAAAACACATCAGTTTTTTTTATTTAGTCTATCAATCCATCCATCCATCCATCCATCTTACTGTCAAAAAAATCAAGGCATCATAAATATTATTGTTTATGGCTTAGTAAATTTTGTAAATATTTTTAAGGATTCTATCTCTCGTTGACTGAATTACGTTCATTATGTGCTATAATAGAGTCCACACTCTTGCCTGGAAGAATAAAAAAGGGCTTTTCACAGTAATGCCATAGGGGAACCAAAAATAGTTATTTAATGTAACTTTCATTGAATAGTTCTCTATGGTATGGTTTTCTTAGTGCCATGAAGAACATTTTTATAGTCTGAAGAACCTCTTTTCACTACAAAGAAGCTTTTGTGTAATAGAAATGTTCCCTGCATATTAAAGGTTCCTCATAGAACCACACACAATGATAAAGAACCGTTTAAAAACCTTTATTTTTAAGTGTACTCACCGTGCTGTAATTTCTTTGAGTTTGTAAGGAACAGTGGTCTCGCCTTTCTTCAACTGTTCATTACGACCAAGAAGCTTTGTTATGGTGGAGTTTAGTCTTCTTTGATCATCCATCACAGTTGGTGCATTTGGGCTCCAGTGATGAATGACAAAAATAACTAACAGTCCTAATATGACAAAACCCATCAAAACCTTCACCCTCTGCACACGCATGATGACCTGTGGATAACAAATGGTGTAATGCATGGATACATATCGAATTTTTTGATCATAGATTCAGCAAACATATTCCTCTTATGCTGTGTGCTAAAGATTAGTGTTTGGTTATCCACAACAGTGCTGCAGATCTTCAATGTTAAGTCTTAAGATCTTTTAATACATGCAACATAGCTTCATGCCAGCTTGTTAGATTACAGATGATATGTTATATTTTATACTATGTTATTTGGAGGAGGCCACATTTACACATGAATTTGTTACATATTTGCATCATCGGATGTTTATGATCTTTGTAGATCAAGAACAGAGACTGTTCATTATGTTTGTAACATTTCAAACATTGCTTCTGGTTTGGTTATTTATTCCAAACCGGAAGCTTTTGACTTTGTATAAGGAATAAAGAAAAAAACCCAGTTTCTGTTCTTCTTCAGAAGAACAGAAGAGGAAACATAAGTGGATAAAAATTCCCCAGAAAAGACAAACCCAGATTGTATACAACAGGTTTATCGGGAAAGTATTGATAATGTGGGTGACTCAGAAACTCATGTAGCAAATATGATACAAAATGCACTACAACTGAATGGAACTTCAATGACGTGAAAATGTTTAAAGGAAAAATATCAAAATAAAATAAAGGAAAGATATATTTAGATAAAAAAAAAACGTATAAAGGAAAACGTTTTCGGATCTATATTTACTTGTGTTGTTCATACTGCTCAAATAAAAAATCGCATTATCTTTTTACGTTTTTTTTTTAAAGATTTATTTTTTTTTTTTAACGCAGTAAAGGTAATATTACAAAAGGCAACAAAACACATTGTAAAATGTTTCAGTCACAAAACCTGATGATAGAAGCTAGGAAACAGAAACGGGCTGTTACCTGTTACTCGTGTGTCAGTAGGCTAACACAGTCAAAGTTCAACTTCACTTTTGCGTCATGCGAAATTCAGAGCTAAACATTATAATTATTAACTAATAAATAATATAAATAAACTATTTACTAACGCTATTACTAACGCAAAAAATAAAAAATTTACCTTTATTTTTACGACCGTTTAATTCCGACTTTTATTCCCTGGCAAGACACCCGGCATCAGCGCTTAGCCCTGCATTATCATTAGTGCCCACGGCTCCTGACAGGCTTGCCATATCCGCATTCACACAAATTCATTGAATGCATGCGTATTCTGTCTACAATTGCCTACAATTAAGTTGTTACCATGTCTGCAGGGCAGGTCTCTTTCACTGTCATATTAATTTAAGAAAATTCTTTCCTTTTTTTTTCTGGAAGAGGTTTGGTGGTTTGCATATTTTTTGCATTAAAGTCAAATAAGATGGATAAAAGAAACAGTAAACGTGTGAGCTATCCCACTCTCATGTTCTTGGGTTAAAAGTAAAATGTAAAAGTAAAAAGTAAAAGACTATTGCGTTACCAAGGTGCCATGAATCAGTTCACTCACCCTTACTAGATATTCCAGCTGTAACCGCATCATGATGAACGTTTTATACATTGTTCTGTAGCAGAAATCGTTCTGAGATATTAACATAAGGGAAATCACATTTTTCTAACTACAAACATGGTGTCAGTTTTCTTGTCACAGTATTTCTAACTTAACCCACTGGATGATGTTAAATTGTTGATAAAATGTTAAGCTTATAACAAAAACAATACAAAATTAACAATTAATTGTGCGCACACATTATGTAGTTGGGCTTGCTTTTGCAAAGCAAAATGAAAGTTGATAAACCTGTTCCATAAAAAGACACTACGATTAATCAAACAATGTTAAGAAAACCGGTAAGACCAATTGCAGGACTTCAGTCTTCATTAATAATTTGTCAGAGGTTAAAAGTTATATGTTACAACAATTGACCAGTAGATGTCAGGAAAGGACCAGGAAGAGTCCTATTATTATCATGCATTGCTATCATTTTACCAAAAGGTGGCGCTTTTTTGAGATTTGGGGTGTGTGTGTGTGTGTGTGTGTGTGTGTGTGTGTGTGTGTGTGTGTGTGTGTGTGTGTGTGTGTGTGTGTGTGTGTGTGTGTGTGTGTGTGTGTGTGTGTGTGTGTGTGTGTGTGTGTGTTTTCCACAACCTTTGGTTGGCAGTTGACTAGTAGGCTACTTTGCATGTCACACTCATCAGCACCCCTGTAGGTCTAGTCCTACATCCAGCCCTGCTTTAGTGTTGTTTTATTATAAAATATCTTGTTAAGCAAGATGCATTGCTTTTTCAGAGGACAACTGAAAAAAAACTGGAAAATTCTTCCACTTTTTGGAGGAAGCAAATCTGTACAGATTAAGATCTCAACTACTCTTAAAGAATTACAGAAGTAGGTACAGAACAGGTGTTGTTTTTACTGCTGTTTAGCCTGTGTGGTTGTGATAGATTAATAGTAGCAGATGGATAAATCTTAGTTCATCTTATACATGAATAATGATTACAATTGACTTTAATTGCCTTTCTAACTTTTAGCGGGTGCATGCATGTGTGTGTGTGTGTGTGTGTGTGTGTGTGTGTGTGTGTGTGTTTGTGTTCTCTACAGGTGGGGTAACCCAACCCAGAATTCAGTTAGTCATTAAAAATCGGAATACGTGTCTGCATGAGAACTACTTGGCACAATTGATTATTCATACACCTGCTTCTGATCCTACAATATCTTTGAATTTGTGTAAGTGTACAAACTGTACAAAGTGTGCAATTGTTAAAATTGTTTCAGGTTTGATAGCCTGGTAGTCACACCAATTATTGATTTGATTTAGATTTTTCGTCTGTTTGCTCAATTGAATTTTGTAAATTGCTATAAAGAAACATTTATATATATATATATATATATATATATATATATATATATATATATATATATATATATATATATATATATAAAAAACAATTCTTACTTTACACCATTTTTCACACCTAACTAATAGTACTTTTGCACAGTATTGTACATCTGAAATCATTATGTGACCATGTAAAGGAAAACATTATGTAAAAAAAACTGGCCAATGTTTTTTAAACAAAACTCATGAAGCTTGTGGCCCGAAAAGTGTACAAAAGCTATCTGTGATCAGTGGGTAGTGTCTGTGGGAGAGATATATCAGCTGGTAGCTGTTTATTTTGATTTTATTTGTTTAAATAACCATATTTGTTGAATCAGTAATCAGTTTATGTTGTTAAGAATTAAATGAATTGACACGTTAATTATTAATTGACATCAGCTGTGTATTATCATAAGCGCGCAGCCATGGTTGCCAGATCTGCGCCAGAAAACTCACCCAAAAAATAGTGAGTATAGAAGTGTAGAAGAATTTAAAAAAAAAAAAAAAAACATAAAATGTGGAAAAGTATAGATTATTTAACAGACATTCAGAATTGTGCTTAAACATAATCATTAAAAAGGCCATTATATAGACATATCCTATATATATTATTACTATTGACACTTTACTAGAACATGATTGACCAACTTAATCATGCAGATATCTATTCACTCTCTCTCTCTCACTCATTTTCTACCGCTTATCCGAATTACCTCAGGTCACGGGGAGCCTGTGCCTATCTCAGGCGTCATCGGGCATCAAGGCAGGATACACCCTGGACGGAGTGCCAACCTATCGCAGGGAACACACACACTCTGGACGGTTGTCATCGTATTCTGAGCCTTGTTTTTCTACCTTTCATATACACTTCAGTTAACTTGACCTTTGACTGGTTTTAGTTATTTGCTCTCAGGTTGCCACTTGGACTTTGAGTTACTGTGATTTCCACCTCAGACTGTTTTGTGAATATTATGTTTCTGTACTAAAAAGTAACTCCACGTGGATTTTCAATTACTCTTGCTTCTCTGGTAAGTAAAATGCTAAATGTGATAGAAAAAAAAAAACATACTATAAATTCTTTACAATTGTGTATAAGACCAGTGGAATTTGCTGGTACAACTTTGTTACTTCCATTAACAAAAACATACAAAACATAAACATAGGGTTTTAGGACATGGTACTGCATGTTATAGAGATTAATGATATACAGATATTCAATATAGTATACAGTTCGCATTAAACAAGGGCATGACTAAGTGTATGTACAAAAAGTGTAATGTTAATCATTGAGTATGAGGTAAGAGGAAGAAACTATCTTATCTAATCTAAACTATCTTATCTAATCTTATGTTTGGTCAGATGTTGGATGTTCAGAATGTCTATGCCTAGGTTACTGTAAAGGGTAAAACCCTAAATGTAATGTAATCTAAATGTAATTTGATATGTCTTGGTTCTTATAAGTCGTCTGAACAAATTGTTCAAATTCACCTATTACAAACCATTATAACAAAATTATGTACTTTTCTGACATTTATAAAAGTGAGAATATAGTTCAAGAATAAATATGCCTACACAAGAGACCTGAATATAATTCTTATTATATTATATTAATATTAATAATTATAGGATTTTTTTTAAACTTGCCATTCAGCTTTTTTGCACAATAAGATAAATGCTCAATCTAGAATCCAGAAGGGTTCTTTTGGTTGTCCCTGTAGGGGAAAATTTTCAAAAGATTCAAGATTCAAAACCCTACAGCAGGGGTGTCAAACCCATTTTCACCACATCAGCATCATGGTTGTCCTCAAAGGGCCAGATGTAACTTCGAGGCAGTATAAATGTAGCTAAATGTAATTTAAAATAAATGCAACTACTTAAAAGTTAAAGTACCTTAAAGTTAAATAATTCTGGATTTTTATTATTCAACTTACAAATATTACATATATTTGCATAAGAAATGTTTGCTTGTTGCTCTATTATAACATAAATCCTTTTAATTTGTCAGCTTATGAAACCCACATTACTCCATGAATCAACGATCAAACTATCCAAGTGAATAAGGATAAATAACAAGTTATGACATTAACTTTGCTTTAAATGCCAACGTAGATTGTAGTGATGTTAGCAGAGACACCGAAGCTCCGAGGCGTGTGTCAAAAAAATGAACCGATTTTCATTGAAGCTTTGTATCGAAGCTTGAGTCGTTCTGGCAAAATCACGTGACCAATGACGTCCGACGCTTCGTTTCACACACACCCACGTGACATTATCTGATTCAAAGGTTTAAAATTGTGCGCGACACGCGGCGCGCCCTCGTGTGTTGTATTGGAGTATTACATGGAATCTATTACTGTGTAGCGAGTTTGTCAATGGAGCCTGTTACAAAAAGATCGCTGAAATGTGGGAACACTTTCATTTGATTTTGCCCAATAAGGTGGATATATATGATTTTGTTGTGAAGCCTATATTTATAACTTAAATCTCACTCATCATTGGGCAATTATACGATTCAGTGTAACATTTAATGTCGTATATTTTGTCATATATATTTATTGGATAGTAGTAATAAGTTGAAAAAGGAGTCTCCTTGGACGATGATGTTTGCAGATGACATTGTGATCTGTAGTGAGAGCAGGGAGCAGGTGGAGGAAAACCTGGAGAGGTGGAGGTTTGCGCTGGAGAGAAGAGGAATGAAAGTCAGTCGTAGTAAGACTGAGTACATGTGTGTGAATGAAAGGAAGGGAAGTGGAACAGTAAGGTTACAGGGTGAAGAGGTGAAGAAGGTACAGGAGTTTAAGTACTTGGGGTCAACAGTCCAGAGTAATGGAGAGAGTGGGAAAGAAGTAAAGAAGCGAGTGCAGGCAGGTTGGAGAGGGTGGAGAAAGGTGTCAGGAGTTCTGTGTGATAGGAAAATATCAGCAAGAATCAAGGGGAAGGTGTACAGGACAGTGGTGAGACCGGCCATGCTGTATGGTTTAGAGACAGTGACACTGTAGAAGAGACAGGAGTCTGAGCTAGAGGAGGCCAAGCTGAAGATGTTGAGGTTCTCTTTGGGAGTGACAAGATTGGACAGGATTAGGAACGAGTACATCAGAGGGACAGCTCATGTTGGACGTTTGGGGGACAAAGTTAGGGAGGCAAGATTAAGATGGTTTGGACATGTTCAGAGGAGGGAGAGTGAGTATATTGGTAGGAGAATGTTGGACATGGAGCTGCCAGGCAGGAGGCAAAGAGGAAGGTCAAAGAGGAGGTATATGGATGTAATTAATGAGGATTTGAAGCTAGTGGGTGCAAGTGTTGAGGATGCAGAAGATAGGGATAGGTGGAGAGAGATGATTCGCTGTGGCGACCCCTGAAGGGAAAAGCCGAAAGAAGAAGAAGAGTAATAAGTTGAAAAATGAAAAGGAATGGTTCACACTTTATACTTTTGAGACAAGGTCTATCCTTAATCTGTTTTTAGATCCAGTGTTTGATTTACTCCCAGCAGCTGGCCTATAATAATAATAATAATAATAATACATCATCCATGTTGAGGCATTTTCGTGCAAAGCATGACAGTGTCAGATCCTCTGTCCAAGATGTAGTCAACAGCCAAGGTTAAAGCCTACTTTTAATTTTATTCACTTGTTTCAGTTTTAATTATTAAAATAATTAAGTGGTTTAAAAGGGCTGCTGTTATTTTATTATTATCAAAATAGGAACAAAGTCTCTCTCACTCTCTCTTAAATTCAATTTAAGTGTGCTTTATTGGCATGACAAAAACTGTACATTTGTATTACCAAAGCATTTGCAGCTGTGCTGCATACAAATAGTACAAAAAGTTAAATTTAAACAAAGTACATTGCGCATAATTAAAAGTAAAATAGTAAATTATAGAAATACAATAAGAACGTACATTATTGTATTTAATATATTGATTCATTTTTTTTTATTAATCTATCCTTAATTTGTCAATCCATTAATTTTTGCTTCTAAAATTAATACATTGTTTGGTTGTGGAACATTGTGTGATAGCACTTTCACCAGCAGAGGTCCTCATCGAGCTCTGATTTGAAAAGCTTCGAGTAATGAACCTTTTTCCGATACAATTGGGTTAAAAGCTTCACTGCTTCAAGAAAGCTTCACTTCGCCATCACTAGTAGATTGTACTCTTTGACAACCGCCACTGCCTCATAACACAAAAGACATACCAGTTTTTCTCCTTGAAGCACAAACATATATTCGCCTTCCCATCTTTCTTGAAACAGCCTTCCATCTGCATCAATTTTTGTCTTCCTGGACATTTTGGGATCATTGTATTTCTTAATTCGGAAAATGGCACTGATGTGGAAGCACTGCAATCTAGTGGTTTGATGCCGTCACTTCACGGGTAACATGCATTATGGGAAATGTAGTTTGGTCAATGCGCCCTTTTAACTTATTTATTATAAGATAATCAGACCTTTTCAGCTCCTTGAGTTTGACACATATGCCCTACAGGGTTCCCTACGTTTAGGAAGTGAAATCCTCTTAAAAATACAAAGAGCCCATTGTATTATGTAATTTAATGTATAACTGTGTAAAATTATTATTAGTGAAAAAGGGTGTGTTGGTGAGGAGCAATCAGTTCCACATGATTTCAGGATTATTTGATGGAAAGGACTGTTTCTGTGTGTCACAACACTAACACCAAAGAAGGAAAACGTTTGGGATGGAAAAGTCATGTTAAAAATGGCCTACTACCAGAAAAGTGCATACAACCCCATTTTCATTAGATAGTTGGCTAAAACAGGGCTTCATGTACCTACAATAATAATAATAATAATAATAATAATAATAATTTCTATATTCTATGGTATATTCCTGATTCTTTTAGAAAAATGAATAAGTCTTTATTACATTCCCACATTTTTTCACCCAACCCTTATATCCCTTTCAAACTCCATTCTTTTCCCAACTCGTATATCATTCCTTTAAAAATTTCCCTTTCTAAGTTATATTTTTTTTACACATCATTATGGCATGTTCCACATTTTCTGGACTATTACATGCATCAAGTTTATCTGATGTGCATTTTCCCATTAAAAATATGGTTTTAATCCAGTGTGTCCTAGTCTTAATCTTGATAAAATCACTTCTGATCTTCTACATTTCCCTTTAATTGCCTTGACCTTGATTGCATTTTGTATATTATAATAGTGTCTCCCTTTGTTATCTATATCCCATTTTTTCTGCCATGTTTCCTCTATTGCTGTTTTTATTAATGACTTGGCCTCACCTTTCCCAAATGGGATTTTCATCATTTGCTCATTCTTTATTTTTAAGGCATTTTTTGAAGTCAGATCTGCTATCTCATTGCCCTCTACACCATCATGAGCCGGGACCCAACAAAATTGTACATCAATTCCAAGTCTTTCTATTCTTAGCATTATCATGAGTATTTCGTTTAATAGGTCATCTCTTGCTGTTTCAGTTGAATCCAAGCTATAAAGTGCTGCGATAGAGTCGGAACATATAATTACTCTTTGAGGTTTTACTTTTTCTACCCATTGTAAACCTAGAATTATAGCTACAACTTCAGCTGTGTACACAGATAGACTATCATTAATTCGTTTGCATATATTTGTCAAACTCTGGTATATACACTCCTACACTGTCCTACACTCAAGATTTGAAGACAGGCAAGAGTGACATTGACAGCCCTGCATTCCTACTGCCACACGATTGTTATTTGAGTCTTTAGACCCATCAGTAAATATTAACAAATACTGATAAAAAAAAAAGAACATATTCTTGAGTCAATTTTCCACTATTATTAGTGTTACTTTCAGACCATTCTCTCTTTAACTCCAGAAGTTTTAGTCAACATTGGGAACTGGGAATATCCTTTTTAAGCCCTTTCCTTACCATTTGTAGTCTAGTCACTTTTATCACTTCGACTCCTTTAAATTTTTGCATAATTTCTTCCATGGACATTGACAAATGTACATCATAAATAACACCTCTACACTTTGCTGCATTTCCTGGGATATAAACACTGATTCTTTCCTCATTTAATGTTTCTGCACGTGGGAATTTATCTCTTTGTTGTTTGTCTTTTGCAAATGCAAGTAACCTCCTGTTGCTTAGATACTCAGCATGCATAATTTTTCCCCATTTATTTTTCAATAGCTTTTGTCGGCTTTACGGGGTGAAAATGAACTCCTTCTCTTTTGAATGTTACCATCACTTTCATCACAAACTCAATTTCCTCTCGTCGTTCAACTCCTCGCTGCGTTTTCTGCAGTGGTGGTGAGATCTTTCAAATTGCTCCACGTCAGAATGCCCGGATGAGACAGCGAAATATGATTGGCCCAGATGACCACCGCGTTGTTACAAGGGATATGTAGTTCTAAAATATGGACTACAACTAGAACTACAAGCGTCTATAAACCTAAACAAAAAGTACATTTGTTTGTTATACCAATAAAAGCACTTTCAATGAATGAAGTAAACTTTTCGAATGAGATTTTGTCAGGGGTGACGTTATCCACTGTGGTATGTTCTTGATAAACTTCCGTATGTGGGCGGGGCTTCTGTTAACTGACAGCAGCTGTTCACCCAATGAAATCACTCATCGGCTCAGATCGCAATAAGGCAGTGCATGTATTAAAGTACACAAAGGAGGCCGCGACCGGAAACCAGCACAGAGTTAACGGAGCTCTATCAGAAAAAAAGGTCTCTTATAGATTTAAAAACAACATTTGTTTTGGATTTATTTGCTTTCTAGACTGTTTACACGTTTGTGACATGACAACTGAGTGGACAACAATGAGGTAATACGATGGAGTGGAACATCATTTTTAACAACAGGGATGAATAGTAATGGATAATAATAATAACGGTGATAATAATAACGGTGATAATAATAACGGTGATAATAATGATGGTGATAATAATGATGATGGTGATAATGATAATGGTGATAATGATAATGGATAATAATCAGGCTGTGAATCATCATATTGATCTGGTATCTTTACTTGTGCAGTGTCACAGCACATTTGTTTATACATGTCTTTTTTTTTTTTAAATACAGATTGATTTGAAGTATGATTTGAAGATCTGGCTTGATGGAAGCAGATGTCCTTTGCTGGGGATTAAGGTAAATACCAAGATTTCCCAGTCACTTAAGGTAACCAGTTTTAAAATGCTCTTTATACATTATCAGGAGCAAGGACTGCAGAAAAGTGCTGCATCTGTTCTGACTGAATTTTACCACATCACACACAGTGTACACACTGAAAATTGATAAATAGAAGCTTTGGCTAATGGAAAGAAACCTGTGTGATCTAATATGATATAATACTTAGTTTCTAATGCAACTGGGTGGTGTATTTTCATACTGAGCCACTGGCTCGTTACTTGTTCTTAAGATTACACAAATCTGGTCAAAAGGCTGACTGCTTAGCTGGTAGAAATTTACATTTACAGCATTTAGCAGATGCCCTTATCCAGAGCGACTTCCTTTTATTTTTATTTTTTTATTTTTTTTTAAATACAACTGAGCAATTAAGGGTTAAGGGCTTTGCCCAGGGGCCCAGCAGTGGCAACCTGGTGGACATGGGAATCAAACTCAAAGCCTTCCGATTGGTTGTCCAGCACCTTAACCACTAGGCTACCACATCCCTCATTGGTAGCATGCATTAACTTTCAAACCACTAATTAGATTTCACTTTAATCTCTTGCAGCACTGCATCCAAGACTAAAGACTGCACTGTCAGTTAAATAAGGACTATTAAGGAAATAGTAAATCATTGTCCTGCAAAAGAGTTTAATCTAACCATATGGGTGGGTGTGCATATACACTCATGATCCACTTTATTAGGAACAACTGCACTTTCATGCAGTTATCTAATCAACCTAACACGTTGCATAAAACCTTCAGTTAACCTTCACATCAAACATCAGAAAACAGACTTTAACCATGGCATGGTTGTTTGTGCCAGATGCACTGGTATTTCATTTTGTTGATATACTGGGATTTTTATACCCAACAGTCTCCAGAGTTTAAAGAGTGCTGTGAAAAGCATTCTGGGTGTGGAGTGTCTGCAGATAAGCATCTTACGACACCTCAAACCTTAAAGTGGATGGGCAACAACAGCAAAATTCAACATCAGATTCAACAAGAATCTAAGAGGATTGTTCCTCATTTTTTTGATTGTTTTTTTTTTTGTTTTTTTGTTTTGTGCACCCTTCCGCCATTGTGTGTAAAAAAAAAAAAAATAAAAAAAATAATTCCCAGGAGTTTCTGACGTACCAGCCAATCTGGAAAAACACTACTGTACCTGCCCTGGTTACAGTCACAGAGACCACACCTTTCCTGTGTGTGTGCCATGATGTATAATATTGACTGGAAAACACAGATTGTGCAAAGCATAAATCCTTGGCTAGTTTGCTTATGCTTTGCATGACTGTATAGTTGCCCATTGAATGTCATCTAGTACATTATCTGTTTATGAATACAGTACTGTGTGTGTAATGGTCATAGGAGAGCAATCTAAAGAACCTAGGTGAAACCCATACAGTGCTCAGAAAGTCAAGTCAAGAAGCTTTTATTGTAATTTCAACCATATATAGCTGTTGCAGTACACCATGAAATGAGACAACGTTTCTCCAGGACCACGGTGCTACAGTACATAACACAAAGACAGCGCTAAGGACTTAGTAAGTAGTCCTAGCCACATAAAGTGCATCTGTGTGACCTGGTACAAACAGAGCAAGACAAAAGATAAAAATACAGGAGTGCAGGACAAAAATACAAGCCAATACACAAAAGACATTACACAAAAGCAGCGCCCAGCAGTGAAAATACTGTATGCTCAATATTGCATTAGCAGAAATACTGGAATGAACACATTAGTATTATAGCAGCAGTTACATGAGGTATTGTAATGTAATGTGCAAAACAGCAATCGACTGAAATTGAACCCCAGAGCTGTAAAACATAGATATGACTTGCTGTGCTATGAATAATCTGAATAATGCAAGATACGGTTAAACCGAAAACATATATATCAATTCCCCAAACAATCAGGTGCATTTCTTTACAGCACATCGAGTGATTGCAGCTGACTGTGAACAGGTTGCCATGAAAGGGGTGAGCTCCAGGTCTGCATTCGCTCTGGGATTTCTGGTGGGCTGCTGCTGTCTTTACTTCTTCCTGAAGGAGGTGTGGTTCGAGCAAAGCTCTAATTTGTGGTTCAGTGCACAGCAGGAGAAGCAGACCATTAACAACGTCAGCTGGATGGTGCATCGTTATGCTCTCTTCAACCTGAATCACCCTCATCATACAGGTGCATCAGTGCTTCCTTAACCCTAACTCTGTTTGGCTATTCATGTGACTTTAAGGGCAGATGTAGCATGAAAAATGAATTTACTGTAGATTTAAAGTAACTTGTACTGACTTCCTGGGAGTTATAGTAGTTACAAGCAGCTTTTTTAACTTCTTCTTAAGCTCTTTTTGCTGTTTCACTATAGATGTATTAACAATCAAGCAGTAATCAAGGTTTAGCTGTTTTTATGCTTTGTATCATTACAGTAAATGTTAGCTTCCCAGAAATAAAGCATATAGTCTGTTTTAACTGAATTAATGAGCTATTATTACCATTTTTATCTCTATAGAAGAAGACAGTCGTGTTGCAGATGAACTTTACAAAAAAGTACGTATTCTGTGCTGGGTCATGACCAGCCCTAACAACCTGCAGTCAAAGGCTCGGCACGTGAAAGCAACGTGGAGTCGTCACTGCAACACGGTGCTTTTCATGAGCTCGGAGGAGGATCATGACTTCCCAGCTGTGGGCCTTGAAACGGGAGAAGGACGTGATCAGCTCTACTGGAAGACCATCCGAGCATTCCATTACTCCCTGAAGAACCATGGCGACGACGCAGACTGGTTCCTCAAGGCTGACGATGACACTTTTGTGGTGGTGGACAACCTGCGCTTAATCCTGTCTAATTATTCCTCCGAGGAGCCCATCTACTTTGGCAAGCGCTTCAAACCGTATGTCAAGCAGGGCTACATGAGCGGCGGAGCTGGATACGTGCTCAGCAAGGAGGCGTTGAGGCGATTTGTGAAGGGCTTCAGCACCCAAGTGTGCACTCATACTTCCTCTGTGGAGGACCTGGCTATGGGTCAGTGCTTGGAGAAGATGGGAGTGTTGGCAGGAGACTCGAGGGACAGTATACAGCGTGAGACCTTCCACCCGTTCATCCCTGAGCACCACCTCACTCAGGTTTTTTCCAAAACTTTCTGGTACTGGAATTACTGCTACTATCCTATCGTGTTGGTAAGTCATCCGATCATCCGTTTCAAATTTCCATTAATGAACTTATCAGTCGAGCATCAGCTGCTCAGGAAAACTAAATATACTTACAAGTTCAGTCATTGCTTTATTGTCAAGGGGATAAGCTAAAAAATGGGTTTGCCCTAAACAGTAGTGAAAAATTGCCTCCAGTTTTTTGTGAATTTTATTTAGCTAAAAATACTTCATTTTTCAGCTGTTATTTTTTTTTTTTTTTGCTCCCAAAAATTGTGATGCTACCAACATTTAAAAATTTCACGTGTTTTGCTAAAGCTAGCATTGTCGCATTACGTACGTTTGTCATTTGCCACCGTCTGGGAAACGGCTTATACTTCTGGTTAATAAAAAAATAGTTAGTATTCTATTTGAGATGATGCTACCTTTCTAAAAATCATACACTAGACACCTGAGTACGTGGTAATTTTTCTGTTGACAAAGCTGCTTCTCAAAAAAAAAAAAAAAAACACGTTCTAACCTCCAAAATATAATGATTCAACACTGATGCGGTTTAAAATGCATCATAGTGAGTCTCATTGTTGCGGTTACTGATATTCTATTTTGTCATTCTGTTTCTCAGAAGCTTTTTCGAATTGTTATTTGGGATCATCTTGCCATCCTGTGTAATGTTTGTTCGCAGGGTCCACAGTGCTGCTCTGATGTCGCCGTGTCTTTCCATTACGTGGACGCTGAGCTGATGTACCTTCTAGAGTACTACACGTACCACCTCCGGCCTTACGGCTACCGGTACCGCTACAAACCTCCAGATCCTTCTCTTCTTCACACAACAGAGAACACTGACAGACCGGTGAAGGTCACTGTGAAAATAACACCGCATGTAGCAGAACAACCAAAGGTGTCCAACTTGACGCAGCAGATCCCAGTCAAGCCTGAAGGACAGGGAAATACAAAGGGGGACAATGTGCAAAAGACAGTCCAAGAGATCAAGTCAGACAACAGCAGCACTTTTCAGGAGAGCCAGAGATCATCGTCAGGCAGCTGAAATTGTAGCGTGCATTGTAGAGGAAGAGTACATGTACATGGGAATTTACTGTCAATTGAATGTATCGTGCAGCTCCTTAGAAGTTCCTCTGAATTTAAGTAGGTGAAACCAGTACCTTCACAGCACTGTTGAACGCTGAGGTGTTGATTGGTCAGGTGTTGATTCGTTTTCTCTGAAGTGTCAAATCACAGCTTTATATTAACCAACTCATTCCAATACCTTAACGTGTCTACAATTACTGCGAACTCATCAAAACCTTGATACGGTGAAGCTTTCAGTTAAGAGATGTTTATGAAAGGAATCTGCAGTGTCAGCACTTTGTAACAGTTTATCACAGGAGAGTTAGAATGGCGAAATGCTCAGGGCCGAGCTTTTAGCATATTTAAATTAATAAACTGTTTCTCTTACTGTTAACATAACTATAAACAGACAAAAAGTTATCATCTCCATTAATAATGAAGGTGCTGTGGTGTAAGAGGAATATGCTTGGATTTTAATATACTAATGATTCTAATAGTCACTTAGTGTACAATGAGAGCAACTCAAATCAAAGCTATCAGTGTTTTCCTAAAAATCAAGGCATTATATAATCCAGTTCCACATGCGTAGACTTGTTTCTTTAATTTTTCATTTTAATTTCAGTTTTAATCGGGTTTCCGTCAGGTAAAATTAGCAACGTTACCGTCGGCTTTCTGGACAGAGATCGTTGGACTGTTGGTATTCACAGGAGAGTTTGAGTGTCTCGTTGACCCAGCGGACAGTCGACTGCATTTTTTTGCAGGAGATAATCGTGCAGATATTCATTCACCATCTCTTTCATTCATCTCCTTTGTTCCAGGGTTTATTTTTTACTACCTTCTCATGATGAGGTTGTACATGTATCCACCTTATATTGTAATTCTGATTTACAGCAATGTTGGAAATATTTCTGTAAGCTAAGTAGCACTGACCATTCAAAATATTTTCTCCTAAGTTATTGTTCATGAAGTGACATCAATGTACAGGATTTATTGCCTCCCGCTGCATTTGAGGTACAGTATCTCTGGAGGTCGGTGTGGAGTTCTCTTCCTCTTTATTTTTTTTTTGTCTTGTTGCAAAGAAAGTGCTTTACTGTTTAATTAATAAAGCCTGATCTCTAAGCCATGTCAGCGTGATCCTGTGTGGTCTAGTTCTGGCTATTTGTTTCATTCCAGTATTTCTTTTTTTTTTCTGCTCTAGTTACACATTTAATCCACAAATAAATCGACTTTCTATGAAATGTATTAAAGCTGCTGAGACCTAGATGTGGCAGAAGAGAAATTAAAATGTCAGTCTGGGTTTATCTTTCAACATTACACCACCTTAAATTAAGTAACTCTTCATGAGTGCCATTCATCTCTATGTTGTTAGCATTTATATGGCTCAGTTGTATATGAGAGGCTTGCTAAGACACAGCCAGCAAAGAGAATGAATAAATAAATATATGTGGCCTTCAGGGTAAACATTTCATTTATCTCTAATATGCAAATCGTATTTGCTGTATGGATTTTTGTTGTCATTCATTTCCAAGGTTTGTTCTATATGTTGCATATGGGATGTTAATATGTAGCATATAATGAACACTGTTTTGTGCTTCTGAAGCTACTAGTGCGCCATATTCAAAATACTGATCTATAGACACGTACAGTATTCTCTGTGTAGCTGTAGATCAATGACAAGCCCAATTAAATAATACATTTATTTACAAAAATGTAGATGTTTTTTTATTACATTAGAAAGTTAATGTGGTAAATAAATATAGTCAGATAAAGATGTTTTACAGATACAGATTTATATACTGCTACTGCTATATACAAATATATGTAGGTTCTAGTTGCAGTTCAACATAAATCATCATTTGACAAATGGAATTTAATGAAAATTAATTGCTATTGTGTAATTATTCAACTCTTTTTTTTTTTTTTTTTTTTTGCATGTGTTTAATGAAAAGGAGTTAATCCTGTGAGAATGGCACAGCAGATCCGGAGGTGTTTTGCCTATAACCCACGACGAAACCTGCAATGAAAATCATTAGGTTTAGATAGTAAAAACGTATACAGATGTAATGTGTGGCAAATTTCAAGGCCAAGATACAACACAAACCTCAGTCTGCACTTGTTAAAGAACAGGCCACGTGTCTCTGGGTAGTCTTTCCTCAAGGGACGTTCAGCATCTGTCAGTGTAAATACAACACGTCCGAGCTGATCGCAAATTCACACTTACAAATCCCTAGAGTTGAATTAACAACCCAGAAACCCAGACGCATTCACATCTGGATGTACAAGTGTTAATTCAGCACTGGGGATGTGGGATATGCACTTGATGTGAAGATGTACACTTTGTTCGCAGATTCCTAAAACAGACACAGGTATTTGCATTTAAATCTGTTCTCACCATCTCCACTGTTTCGCCGTCCCATGAGCCCCACAAAGATGTCGTGCATTTCCCCTGAAATCAAATCATAAAGCATGAAATGAGAGTGTTTCTGTGGAAGGCAGAATTATAATAAGTAGACATCAGGAAGGAGGATGGTCTTACGTTTACGCTGAGACTGGTCATCAGCAGCAGCATCTGAAAACAAATAACACTGTCAGATTTTCTTAATCTTCTTTTAATCACATTAGGAAAGGGACTGGAAATGGTCTTGGCTGGGAAATAGAATTAGCGTTGTTTTTGTTTTGCTGTAGTGTTTTCTCTTTCTTTTTCATGCTTGGGTAGTTTAAAGATATTATTATTATTATTATTATTATTATTATTATTATTATTATTGCAACTTTTGTCTATATTATCTTTCCAAACCAGCCAAGCCAATCTGGCAATCCAAGAATCATGACAAAAGCATCTCTTGCTGTCGTCCCATCCCAACAATCATGCAGAATATGAAACAGCTTTCTCACCTGCGCTCCTGCGACCCATGAGACCAACAAAACTGTCGTAGTCTATGTCGTGATACCGCTTGAGCAAATTTCGAGCCGCGAGTCGAAAACTTGGACTCTCCTGCGCGAAGAAAACGAGTGGAGATCATGATGCTACAAAAATATGTTGGTCAACAGCACTGACTGAAGCAAAAGGTAAAGTACTTACGTCCGAGGTCGATCTCTGCGTCTCTTGTTCCGCGCAGCTTGACTCAGTGAATCGAGTCTCAACCAGAAGGATGAACACCAACAGCAAGCCTCGGTACATTTTCACACACAGTCTTAAGAGAGAAACCATCAGAAAGTGGCATGTGATTAATAACAACTGAATAAAATAAAACAAAGCATCTTTTACACTGTGTAATGTGGTGTATTACAGCTAAACTTCAGTTTCTGCGTTGCGTAATGCGTGAATATTATCCACATACAATGCGCAAAACCAGCAGATTCCCTGTCACTCTTAGACACGGTAGATTTCCCTTCAGTGTCTAAGCATGTAAGCATAAGTGCCACTAACGATTCTTTCAGAATTTCTTGGAGAAATGTTAATTTCGAGAAGTGCCAAATGAAGGCGCAAAGAACATTTGTTTTTTATTCTCACGGTTTTATGATTCAATAATCTTTTAACAAGGTTACAATTTCAGCTGGTACTTGTCCTTTTAAACCCAGGTGAAATCCAGGTTCTTCTGGGACCCTCAAATGTTCCAAATACACCCCAACAATAAAGTTTTCCCTGTCTAAAATTATTCCAAGCTACAACATTTTCCTCAAGCTAACAATCCCAAACAGAACAAATAACCCATTGAAATATCTTTAAAACACTGAATAATTCCAACTGGCAACCCTGTGTTTTCCCATTATTTTAACCAAGGAAACATGCGTTGTGTGGCATACTGTACATACTATTTGGTCTTTGACGTGCACAGATGGATAATCTGGATAAAAAAAATTTATTGTTATTTTTGTTATTATTTATTTCCACCCATGAATTGTCCCATCCCAGTGAAAGACACGTTTTGCGCATTATTTGACACTCATAACCAAATAGGTACATGTGGTTGAATGGTAACATTGAACGTTTAATTGTGTATTCTTTAGCTTAATAAACGTTTAACGGTAGCAGTAATGCAAACATGGCATGTGTCAAAAAAAGGATAGAACATTTTACAGAACATAAAAAGGGAATGGTTAGGATTAGGGAAAATATTTCGATGTGAACTTGTGCGTAATGGAAAGGTTTCACCATATAGGCGTGGATGTTTTAGTTTACATTCAATTAGAGGCAAGTTAGATGATTTTCATAAATAATCTTTTAAAATGATTTGGAACCGATTTCTGATTTGAACTTTTTTATTTCGGAGCTGTAACAAATCTCGCTTTTGGCGCGTTTCATTTCTGGTGCGTTCTGGATCCGATGTATAAAGTGTACCTCAATAAAATGCACTAAATCATTGAGTCAACACTACATAATAAATATGCATTTTAGAATTTGTTCCAAGGTGCTGTGTAGACACAGTAGTGCAACTTACCTGATCTGATAAAACGTCACAGGTGATGCGCACGGACGAGTCTCTTGGAGCTGAGAAGAGGAGCTGACGGTTAAAGCTGTGCCTCGATATCCTGTCAGTGAAGAATTCCGCATAGATGATCGCTGCATCAGCAAAGTCCAATCAGTCGTGTCTGGGTAGATGTGATTTGAGGTTATATAGCCTCTGTATCACGCAAATGAAGACCCTGACATCAGAAGGTGCGAGGGCGTTCCATAAAAAGCATACCCCGCAGCGCGCGCTTTGGTCACCCACTGACGTCATTTCAAGACTTTAGATATCAGAGTGTCATTTTTCTAAACACAACATTAAATTACTTTACCGGCTATAGAAACATGATTTGTAGTGATCCTTTAGACATTGGAACAGAACTTTAGACCGCAAAGTATGTCGTTATCAGTAGAACTGGTCTGACACTAATATACTGATATGATAATAAGCCTCTTTTAAATCAATACATTACTATAAGTATTTTGGCAAATTTACTATCATACTATAGCATTTCAAATAGTCTTTTATAAATATGACTAGTCTAATGATTCATGTGACAACAACTGCATAACCTCTTATTTTCTTTTAGAGTTTTATTTGGATTATAGAAACATCACTACTCTGATCTTCAGCGACTGCTTTATCCTGGTCAGTGTTGTGATGGACCTGAAGCCTATCTCATTAACACTAGGAATGAGACAGTTTTCCACTCTGGATGGGGCACCAGGGACATTCGTTCACATTTATGTTACAGTTAAAGCAGGAGGTAGGAAACTGGAGAGTTCATGGGCAAAATACATGAAACCACATACAGGCACAGAATCGAAGCAGGTATCTTGGATCTGTGACGCAGCAACGCTACCCACAGTAACCACCCACAATGCTAAATGTTTATAAATAAGCAAAGATTTTTTTCTGGAATAATTCTTTTTTTGTTTATTTCTTTTATTTAACAAAGCTACAAATCAATTAGAAAAATGAACTAATTGAATAGAAAACAACTGATTTCCACCCTCAGATCTCTCAAATTAAGTTGCTAGCCATTAAATGCTAATCAGAGTCAAGATCATATTCCAATGCAAATATATAAAGTGTTATAACCACTTAAAGTGACTTTAAAGGTTTTTTCGGCTTGCCGCACCAGAGGAACCCAAGGTTTTATATACAGTAAAACCCTATGACAGTGTTTCCCCAGGAGAAAGAAATCCAAGTAGAACGTGTTTTTTATGTCTTAACTATTGACTAATTTATTTTTAATTAATGATCTTGTTCATAGTAAGTCATGGTAAGAATAATTGTCAGGTACGAATTTGACCTCTGATTGTTTGCCTTAAAGAATCAAATGAGGAAATGCATTAAAGCCTTGACAGGACTTTATCAGTGGAAAATAAATCTGTAGGAAGTAATTACGTCAGAACCTAATACAATCAAGTGACATCTCTGTAGTGTGACTGTTTAACAACACACAGATCATTCTTTAAGAAGAATCGTAGTGATCAAATCTAAATTTTGGAATATTTGCTTTAAAAATTAAAAGAACAAACAACAAATCATCAACAAACACTTTGCTGGCTAAACACGTGACCTGAAGAGCATCAGCGAAATGTTTTATTGTGATCTCTCTGTAAAGTCTTTCTTCAGTAAAGTTTATGTGGTGTTTTATTTTACAGTATGTAGGCCTGTGCGTGAGAGTGCTCAACATACTAAAATGTCATCTCTGTTGACATAATCTGTTTGAACTCTTCGTTTTTGCTAAGTAGGGCTTTATTGGCCTTTTTTCTGCTTGGCCGCCTAATTGACAGAGCCATTGGCGAGAACGTAATCTCGCAAGGAAGTAATTACATAGATAGCCTTGGCAGAATTGTCTCACAACCTACATGAGCTTCTTAAAGGGGGGAAGAGGAGGGGGGAACTGACTGGTTAGCAGGGATGCAGAGATGATTAATGGAGACATTTGTGGCCACCCACACTGAATTTCAGTCGGTAACTCATCATCACGTTCGTCTTCACCATCAACTACAACATTCTGGAAGTTTGTGGAATGGTTTATGGATTGTTCCAGTCTCTTTTTGTGAGATGAAGTCTACGCAACAAGAGCAGTTCAACTAGAATGAGTCTACACTTGAGTAGAAAGCAGGGTAATAGCTTGGAAAAGACCAGGCATACTTCCTGTGGCGAAAATGACTAGCTCAGTACCACTGCATGTTCAAAGGTCTTTTGTAGGAGTATTCTCACAGCTGAAAAACTTACGGATAAGTGCCCATGGCAGCAATCATAAAGGAGCTCTGGCAGACCTTTCAAATGAAACGAAGACTATGATCTTTTAAAGAATTATTCCTGTCCATGCAGCTTACAGTAAATATTTATCAGATAATGAAGAAGATAAACTACTCATTGATTCAGTAAGCACAAAATGCTCACAGTTTGTACGATCCGACATAATAAGCTGTGCTTTTTAGGCTCCTTTATAAGGGAAAGTTTTGCTCAGCTTCAGAACAGCATGTAAGCACAAATTTGAAGCATTTAAAAAGTCAACATTCATATTCTTAGGAACTTGAGCTTTAAACGGCAACAATTCCCTGTATTGTATTCAAACATTTACAGCATTTACAGCAATTACACCCTTATCCATTGCTACTTACATTTTGATCTCATTTTATACAACTGAGCAACCGAGGGCCTTCTCAGTGGCCCAGCAGTGGCAGCCCATTGGACATGGGAATTGAACTCACAACCTTCTTAAGGCCAAACGTACATTTGGTTTGGGGTGATAATGTAATATGTAAAACAAGATACATCTGACTGCATTTAAGACATTTTCAGTTGCTGAGATTTCTTTTGTACTGTATTGAAGAAACTACAGCAGACTATAATTAACTCACATGTCTCTAAAGTATATAAATCCCTGTGCAATGTACTCAAAAAATCCTAGTGTTTCCTTAACTATACAAAGAACCCTTGAAGATTCCTTTTTGTCCAGTAGTGAAAGCTCGGTCTGTAATTTATAATATCTCATATATTTCACTGGATGTTAGACTATATAATAAACTGGTTGTATTTGTTTTAAAGTCTGTTCCAATGTGAGAGATGGTATTTACCCTTCTGTCATGGCCTGGCATCCCATCAAGGAAAAACGTCTATTTTCATCCCATCGTATGAAAATAGACACTCTGGGATTTAAGAATTTAAGTTTTTCATTAGTTTTCTATCTTTAGCTAGCCTACTTGTAACAAAATTTTTATAGAAAAGCTCCAAAAAAAACCAAATGTCTTTAAAATAAATGGTGATATCAAACTTATTTTTGCTTTTTGAGACTTTAAAATGCTTCTTCATAAAGCATCTAAAATTCAGAGCTGTTGTCTGTAAGTATTAAAATTCAGTGTAAGGTTAACTGTAAGGTTAACTCAACAGAGGTCTCATGTCTCACACTGAAAGCCAACAGTGTATTGATTAATTTGACATCACACTTGAAAAACATTATTTATCATGCATTGTTTATATTGATAGAAAATGTCTGATTATTTGATTTTTATCCCAGCAGCAGGATGGAATGCGAATGCACTGGTAAAAAGTGTTAAGAAAAGAAAACATTGCTAAAGTAATGACAATAAATAAATAAATAAATAAATAAATAGGAAGCTATGCTTGACTGGTCCATTTGACCAGTTACCACTCTTCTAAGATAAATACTGATATTTTCTTTTCCACCATCAGAAGCATTCATTTGCCGTAAAAGACTATGTAGTTGTGTTTATTCTAGCTGAGAAAAGATTGCTGCAGCTTAACCTCGGCTTGGAAATGGAACTGGATTTATTCTAAATCATGTTTGTAGAAGAAACTTGCATGACTATAATTTGAAAGCAAGCAGGTCTGCTATGTTTAAAAATATTACGTTATTTCCAGATGGCTGATTACTGTGCATGACATTAATTTGCAAATATTTAGCTTGTACAAGGCCCTACAAAGCCCTGCAGACTAATGTGCTGCCCTGAGACCATGCAAAGAGTGGTGAGGATACATGTTGAACAAGAAAGGGCAGGCGGCGGGCCAAACGATGTCTTTCCTCAAAGGGTACGGCATTACCAACATGATGTTTTAGTAATGAGCCCGAAGCCATATTTGCGTCTCTTCCTGCACTGCATGGATCACAGTGGGTCGATAGGAGGATAGAGTCAGGGCAACGGGGAGATCAGACAGAAGCGGGGGCAGAAAAAATAATTAATCGCATTCGTCTATAATTAATGACTTTCTCTTTCTCTTAATCAAAGAAACACATCCTGAGGTTATCAATGAGGATGCATGGGAGAAAGCCATAGGCTGTTTATTTAGATCATGCTTGTGTGTAGGAGGTCACCCACTATGACATTAATTATTAACGATTCATGGCATGTGAAGGGTGGAGAACAACATCAAATACAATAATTACATATTGTCAAGACATAGTGAAACATTGGTTAACATTATTTGCTTCCTGCCTTTTCAGGCAGGACTGCCTGGTTTGGACTGACTGACTGGTTTGAGTAAGATGGCCCATATCTATCAAACGTAATTATAACCATGATCATAACCTGCTGCTTCGCATGTAGACGCCCTAACAACTAACACTCAGTATGCAGATCTCTTTGTAGAAGCCTACAGTTTCCTTAACTATCCACATTGAAATAGTTTTTTTTCTAATAGTGTAAGCTTTGTCTGTAATTTATAATAACAATATCTAACATATTATATTGCATTTTAGAGTATAATGAAGAATCTAGTATCTAGTCAGTACTTTTTAACATCTATTCCGATGTTCAATGCTTAATACTGACACCAAACGCATCAGTGTTTCAGGTATGCATGTTTTAGCATGCAATTGTACTAAATAAACATATTTAATAATAATTTTGTCCTGGTTAGGGGTTTGGTGGATCCAGAAAACTGAGTTCAAGTCAGGAGTTCACCCTCTATGGGATCCCAGGCCATCACAGGAGGGTAGTTACAGACACTCTACAGATTTCATGAGGTGTATGTTTGGTGATACAGATGTTCAAAATCAAAAGTTATACCAACCAATTCTGAAATAATTCTTTGTCCAGTGACGATGAGTAAAACCTTTAGAAGTTTCTCCTTTGTGTTCTTGTTCAGTAGAGAATAAAGTGATTCAGCCTGTCAAAGGATCTGGTTGGCAAGATTGGTTCAAATAGCCAAGAGCTCTTTACACCTTGCTAACATCATTTGTTCATAGACAGTTTGCTCTCTGGTGAGAAAGAGAAAACGTGAATATGATATGACAGTTGATGTGATGGAGGCTGGCAGATTAGACTGATGGTCACAATGCTGGACTCAATAATAGCAGGGTGCTGTTAAGGGACTCACTCTGGGTCTGCATTAAAGAACACTGAGACCATTGATCAGTAAGATGTCAAAGAAGTAAGCTCCTGTTACAACACTGAGTCAAGTCTTAAGACTCCAGTATAGTCACCAAGTCCAGATCCATGTCACTGGCAGCTTCTGAGACATTCAAGGTCCAGAAATTTGGTCTAAGACAAAGCCTGGACAATTATGCTTATTTCAAGCTTGAAATTTTGTTAATTTATAGTACATAAATCCAGAAAGAAGCAAAATTATCTACAGCTAACAGAATAAAAAACTTTAAGCTTAAAAATATTAGGAAAAGTAAAGGAAATAGTAATAATATAGTCATATATATTATACTTTCATAGAGAAATAAGCAACAAAGGGGTGGTATGATGCAACACAGTAATTTCTTCCACCAATACCACAGGATTGTTAAAGAATTATTAATTCTTTTTCATTAAATTTTCCTATTTTTAACCAGTGATAGTAATCCTTGTTATATGGTTATGACCTGTTCTGCAGGAACTACGTATTGTGACATACAACTCATACACACTGTGTGAAGGAAAATCAATGCGTCATTAATGAATTGAAACCCTAGATAAAGAAGATCACACTGAGTTATGAATAAATCACTACACACGCAGGGAGCTAACAGGAAGCTGTTGATGCTCTGATGGCTGTAACTAGCTATGAGGACAAGAGGTTCTCAGGATTTTAGGCTTTTTAACAGCATTGCATAGTTGTTTTTTGTCTGAAAACTCCTTTTCAGGTCAAATTAAACATGGGATGGAAATCACTGACATCTTAATAATATAGTGGAGAATGTCTGGAGAACGATGGACAAAAACCCAGTCAACAGTAATGTCTGGATCTTAACTGACCTCAGAGCAGCCGAGGAGGACGCTTTACATTTGCCTGTAGACTTAATCAGCCATTATGTTTGGCTTTCCTGAGATGCTCCTCTATTACCTCTTATTGAAAGGTAAAGAACACAACATAACTTACTTATATTTTACTTTAATGTAACAGTCATGTGGGAGCACTTTAAATAAATAAAGAGAAGCAATGAGAAAAGGAGGAAATTAGAGCAATTTAATGAAAAATGGAAATATAACCTTACAGAGATCAAACAATTACAACTTCAACTGTGTTTTGTATAATAATATCCTTTACATTTTGTTTACTTCTGTTGTAGATTGTACGAAAGTGCCTCACTATCAACCTGACAAAGTTTGGAAGCCTGACCCTCATTTTTTGTTACAGTTCAATTATTATAACGTCTGAAAAATCTCTGATTTAACAAATTAATTGGTCATAATCCTCTTCTTAGTAGGTATGCACATGAATTTCTGTCATACAGTATCAAACGCTCATCTCCATTTGATAAAGGACACTGCATTGAAGTGCTGAAAATTTGAAGCAACCTTGATTGCCGGACTGGAAGAAAGGATACCAGGAAATACGATTTAGATTTGTGAACTCACAGGTCTGTGAGTTGATCATGTGTGTATAGTGAATGCGTGGCAGAAGCAAACAGGCTGTGTGTGTTCACCTCCCATTGTGTTGGCAGCCAAAGCGAAAGACCTCAAACTCCTAACACTTTGCGCTGGACTTTTGCACAAAGAGCATGCAAAGACTTATTACAGTGTAAAAAACCTGTGTCTACTGCAGTATTACAAAACACAATTGCTGAAAGGATGACATGATGCTTCTGCAGCTTGTCTTTCTCCTCAACACAGATTCACAATGGCTTTTAGGGTTACAGGTAGAGGAGAGAACAGTACATGACGTTCAAGTCATTCTCAGCTTTCTTATTTCTCTTTAGGTTTTATTTAATGTCTAGAAATGGACATCTCATTATGTAGGAAAACTAATGTCTTATGTTCAGAGAGACATGGCATGTTAAAAACAAGCGTGGCTACAAAACATCATAATAAATAAAAGAATCCAGTAAGATTAAGTAAAAAATACAGATTGGTACGTGCAAAGTCATTTATCGCTTATGAGACTACAAGAAGGAGCCAAAGAAATATAATTTATAGTCAAATAGCACGTCTTAAGTAAGGTATAAATTGCATACCCTGTTGTTATAGGAAAATGACCAATGATGGAGTTTTGTGATTGCCACCACTGGTCATGATCTATATTATTCTTCTTACAGATTGTGTGTTTTTTTTCTCATCAATCATTGTGCCCATTTATATTTACAGCATTTGGTAGACTCCCTCATCCAAAGCGACTTATATAACTCATTTTATATACCTGAGCAAGCAGGAGATAAAGGCCTTGCCCAGGGGCTCAGCAGTAGCACCTTATTGGACCTTGGACTGGAACTCATCACCTTCCAATTGCTGGTCGTACACGTTTAATCACCAAGCTACAACATCCACCTTATAATTTACTTTTAATGCTAAGTAAGGCATGTGAAGTTAGATCCTGTTGTCACTTCATTCAAGCTTAAAAGATAAACAACATTTGCAGCTTATCATGATACACAGATAAACCGAAGACCTCGTTCCAAAAATAAAGACAGAAAGCTTCACATTGTTATGACTAATAATAATAGGCACGTTTTTTAAATCCATAAAAGAAATAATCTAAGTTGTTACTATTGAAACATATCAGTCGTTAAGCACATAAGTGCATTAATATAAATCTTTCATCCTGTTGACAGAACTGCTTTTATAGGAAATGATATCACAATGCAGATAATGCTTGTGTCTGATAATGCTTGTGTCTAACCCTAAGGTTGTGGGTTCAAGTCTCGGTCCGGCAATACCACGACTGAGGTGCCCTTGAGCAAGGCACCAAACCCCCCCAACTGCTCCCCGGGCACCGCAGCATAAATGGCTGCCCACTGCTCCAGGTGTGTGTTAATGGTGTGTGTGTTCACTGCTGTGTGTGTGTGCACTTTGGATGGGTTAAATGCAGAGAACGAATTCTGAGTACTTAGCTGTATATCCACTCACTAAGGACAGACTCCATATCATCTAAAACTAGTAATGAATGAATTTTACAAACATATATGTTCTTTGGTAATGTAAAACCTATAATTGCTTTTGTTGTAACATTTTTTTTTTTGGGAGACGTTTATCGAACCTTTATGGAAGCAGCCTCAGTAGTAAGTGCTTTTAGAAGAGGGGGGGTATGGCTGGCAAGGGAATGACTAATGATCACAGCTATAATGTATGTGAGAACAGGAATTAACTTGTCTCTCAGACATTCCACAACATTAAATCAAACTATGTGATTTTCCTGGTCTTTAGTCGAATAACATGGAAGCCACCATGTTATATTTATTTAAATATATGAATTATAATTCT
Organism: Tachysurus vachellii; assembly: GCF_030014155.1. Lineage (NCBI taxonomy): Eukaryota > Metazoa > Chordata > Actinopteri > Siluriformes > Bagridae > Tachysurus > Tachysurus vachellii. The sequence goes on along the minus strand of NC_083478.1, from coordinate 5,270,056 downwards.
TTAGAAAAAAATACTCCAAACATTTACACCTTAACAAGGGAAAATATCTTGAATTATAGTTACAACAATCCATTATTTCTTATTCTTAAATAATATTGAAAGAAGCATTCTTATAAGGGTTATTAAAAGCCAGAGCAGAGACCATGTCACAGTGTGCATGGACAGGCTTCTGCAGGGCAGCAGGGGATTGATGGCAAGTGAAGTCTGAGGTGTGATATAACGTGTAAGAGAACGTGTCAAACGGGGAGGGGAGCTGACTGAGCGACATGGAGATGCTCTGAGTTGCGTGCTGCTCTCTGCTCTCAGTGGTGACACGACAAGGCCAAAAATAAAGGCAGCAAGAAGAAACCCGGACCTCCCCATTGTACGTGAAACTTCAGACAGTCTCCGTGCTAATTGGATTAATTGGTTTTGATGCACCGAGGGACTTCGCAGACACTCTATCTGGCTTGGGATAAATCACAGCAACAAAAGATTCTGGAGACATGCTACCGGATCTCCATTTATTAAGTGCTTTCATTAAAAGTATATATAATATATATAATATATATACACACACATATATATGAATTGGACTGCTTATGCACATTAAAAATAGCAAGGTCTCAGAATAAAAGGGGTTAAGATGTAAATCAAGACCAGTGAGACCTAAATGTCTGTAATTTCTACAAATAGTTGAACAAACCTGAAAAGAAGACTTCAGGCAGAAAATCTCTTCAGTAAGGAATAAAAAAACAAGTTGATCACTTCACTTCAGGAGTCAGTGAGGAATAGATCAAGGTGGATCCAGAGCCTGTCATGGGGATGAGGATGAGGTAGGAAAATACATTGGAAAGACACCTTACAGAACACTATGCACACACTCATTCACATCCAGACATTTTAAAGTTGACAATTCACCTACGCCATGTTTTTAAATTTGGCATGAAGCAGGAGAAAAGCCACACAGACAATAACCCAAGCTCACAATACCTACAATAACTATAGCAAACCTAAAAATAATCTAGCTGTTACACACACTTTCTTCATGCACACAGTTTTAGACAGAGGAGTTCTTTTGAGAGTTCTTCAGAGATTCTCAGTGGCATGTGGTATTGGATGGATGCCAACTTTGTTCCAGAAACAGCTCAGTTGGGTTCAGGTTATGTAACTTCACAGTAAAGCATGTGAAAGCTTTCACGCTTCCATATTAGTAGGGAAAAAGGCAACAATGTGACTAGCAGTTTTTCAAAATTTATTTCTTATCAGTTATATAGTCCCCTCTGAAACTATTGGAATAGCATGACCAACTCATTTGTTTGTTCTGTACACCAAATAATGATTGGTTTCAGATCAAAACATGGATATAAGGTGAGAGTTTATGATTTTAGTATTTATTTTCTGGTCTTTACGTGGAGATGTATTAAACAATATAAAACAAAAACTTCAGGCAAGCAAAAGTATAGAAATAGATAAGTAAATAAATGTGAATAACTGTTTGGTAGCATATCCATTGCATGCAAACTGTTTGCTCCTTTGTTTCTACTTTTGTGATGCTTTTTCAGGCTTGTAACCCAGCTTCATCTTGTTGTTCTTCAGATGGTGAAATACTGCTAAGTTGTTTTGGTTGAGGTCTGGTGATTGATGGCCAGAAAAAAACTTTAACTTTTTCCACTGATGAAGTCCTTTGTTGAGATGACAGTGTGTTTTGGATCATGGCCTGTCTACATGATGAAGTGACTCTGAATTTAAATGAATTTAAATACATTTCTCTTTAATAAATTTTTCTCAGACAAATGTTTCTTGTAAACTTCTAGAAGCAGCCATGCAAGCCCAAGCCATGACACTACCTCCACCATGTTTCACAGATATTGACTATGATATCTTCACCCCTACCCTGTGACTGTTGTTTACGGGTCTTATTTCACAGCTCTCGCAAAGAGTCTGTCACCAGCTGTTGTTGTTTTCCTTGGCCGACTTGTTGGGGATGTGTTGCTCAGTACACCAGTTTTTTTTTTCTTTTTCAGAACATTGCACTGGCTATGCCCACTGTTGATCAAATACCTATCACCTATGGCTTCGAAATGCCTTACTTTTCACCCATAGACAGCCTTCTAATCTTCATGTTAGCAAATCCTTTATAACAACAAATGAAGTTGTCACAGATGAATCTGGTGGCTAAAACCAAGAGTGGATATTCAGAGTTATTTATTGTTTAAATGATCAGTCAAACAGGACACAAATGGGTAACACGAAACACCTTCGAGTCATATGTACAAATATTTTTGCTCGACTAAAAACTTAGTGGTCTGATACAAAATAAAATATAAATACCAGGAAAAAAGCTGAAATTCTAAATTGTCTTCTCATAGTCATTGATGTCACCCCAAATGTATTCAATCTACCTTCAATGTACAGCAAAAACAAATCGCCTTGCTGTACCAATAGGTTTGAAATGCCTTGTTCAAATTTGGTATTAACCTAAAATTTCCCAGAATGGCCAGACGAGGCCATTTAAGCTAAATATTATGTGTGTACATTTGTGCCCAATAGCAACAATTAAACAAAGTGTATATAGTCACCAGACAGCATTTTATAAAATAAACCATCAGGCACTTGAATTAGCTAATAGAAGAAATGCTCACACGGTCAATGGCAACCTGGTAACACGGGATACCTTGATGTCAAGGCTGCATCAGGACACATTAGCGTTCACACTACAAATATACTGTGTCCATATACATCATATAATACCAGGACTGAGCAGCGCCTTATACTAATTTTAAATCCTTGGCGTGTGTTGTGTGTTAATTCAGAATTAATAGCATCCTCATGTATTAAAGTACCAACATTGTACACCCTTCTGTAGTCAATCAAGACAATCAAGACAATCTCAAACACCATCACTGGGTTGTTATGTATTCTACTCACTGTGTTCTGCCATTCACACTATGCCATGTGACAGGATTCAATCTGTGAACCTTAGAAAAAACACCACTCTGGTTTTGATTTGGCTCTTCAAAAAAGCTATCAGAGACCGACACTGTTCTTCTTCCATTTTCTACTCATTGTCTCTCAGGGTAGAGTTGAAAACAGTGCAGTGATGTTATTGGATGTGCATTTAATCATTTGCTCCTTGTCTTTTAAAGAGGTAATCAGTCTTTTCTATCTATTTTTTTTTTTTTTATTTGAAGTCCATTTCCCAGAAATTTCCATTTCCCTGTTGGGCACTGATCAGCCTCTTGAGCTGTTTGTCCTGCAGGTGGGATATTGTTGGATTAATTTGGAAAAAACAGGGATTGATTTTAATGTTATTGCCAGTAAGCAGTTATTTATCATTTTTAAGCTTGTTTTACAGGGTTTGACATTGTGATTGTTTAACTTGGATTTTAAAAATCCTGAGCAGAATTTGGACAGGTGCAATAGTAGTTTTTGACTTGTGCATCCTACCATTCTTTAATATTACAGTAATTTAATCAACAAAAGTTGATTAAAAGCTTTTTAAAATGCTCTCTGCTCTTTGCGTTTCTAAAATGCTAAGTGCTCAGACCATGTTTCATCAACTGCTCAGATTAAGATGGACTGAATATTTTAGGACCGTTAATTGAAATTTGTTCAGTTAAGATTGGATAACCAGGATAATGAGTAAAAGGTGAAAAACTAATACATTTGTTCTGGTAAATTGTTTTGTGTAAGAAGTGCTTCCTAAAAGCAAAAATACTACAACAAATATACTGTATGACATAAAACATATTTTACTGCTTGTAAATGCAGTAGTTTGCATTGCATCTATTTCTGTAAAAGTCTCAATTACTTTACACAAAGACTTTAGCATTAAGGGCTAAAGTTCAACAAAATTTGAAAAGACTCCTAAACCTAATCATTAATCATGAGTACAATCAGGTGTCTCTGAACAAGAGAAATTACCAAACTATAGTGGCAAAAAAAATCTTTAAATAAAACATTTTTAAAAATATAAATTAAAGAAAATATTTTTTTTCCTAAAGCTTGTGAACTGAGCCAATATATGGCAGAACTTCTTAGATAAACCTCAATTCTCAACAAATGTTCTCAACATTCATAGTTATCACTAGCCAGCAAGCTATCATATTCTATTCTGACAGAAATTATGAGTATTACAATTAATTATAAAAAACCTAATTTAACACTACCAGCAATTAACACTAACCAGCTAGCTAACATGAACTATCTTGAAAGAATTTGATACTTATAAGCAATAATAAATGTTTATTTATAAAAATAACTAAAAATCAACGATCTAGTTAACATGACCTCTCGGAATTTGTAAGAGGAATATATTTATGATAAATGTTTCCCATGTTCATCTCTAACAATAACAAGACATGTCCTAATCTGACAGATTTTCTATTCATAATATGTATCATAATCATTCTTAATGCTAGCTGACATCTCACAGAATTTCTGAGAGAATTTTTTTTTATAATAACCATTAATCATTAATGTTCACTGCTAGTGTTAGTTACAAGGTTAAAATATACTAACAAGAGATTTTAGAATAATCTTTGAACTACAATTGTTAAATTACTCAGGCACATTAGAAGCCATGTCTGAGTCTATACATGATCTTAAAGACTTGTCAAAGGAGTTGAATAACACTTCAATCCCTCTATCCTTTGATCAATTTTAGCTTATGCTACTTTAGGCTACACAAGGACAATGACAGTGAATGTAAGAGTAAATTGATCTTCTCTTGTTCTCAGGAACCAGGCATTGACACAACTGCCAGCAGTGATCAGGAGCTCTAAATATACACTTGCCCTGAAGGAGAGAGAGGCTAGCGCTAGCCTATGCACTGCAGTGTTCCCTGAGTTGCCTTATGTCTCAATGGAAAAGAAGTTAATGAGCAAAGTGAAGACATCAGGTTTAACCAGTGTTTTCTGTCATGCATCACTAGTTTATTTTGAAAATCTGCACTCTTTGAAACATCATAATGCTTTAACAATATCAAAAACACACAAGTTATCAGGCGGACCACTCTGCATCCTGAAAAAAATCATTCTGGGTTGTGTGTGCGTGGGAGAATATAAAGGTCTCCAGGGATCCTGAGGAGAAGCTGAAATGTGTTTAAGAGGCAGTCTCACCACTTACTGAAGAGGCGTGAATTAAATTTCTTTGTCCAGTGATGTGCACTATCCTTCTTCTGCATTTATTTCCCCTTTAGAAAATGTTCAGCTCACATTTGCACTGCCATTGTAGTATCTGTTTTAATGGAATTAGTAATTAAAACATATATTTATAGCCCAGGGAAAAAAGTTGTTGTGGTGTGGGTTGGTGAAAGGTTTGAAATGGATAAAAGCTTACACTAGGAATTTTTACACCTTGATAGCTTTTTGGGTAATTAGTTATTGAATGCTCTGCATATAAAGTTGGAGGCTTGAAAAACTTGCACCAAAGACCCTGGAATTTGTTAAGATTCAATTACATAAGCAGTGTAAGCAACTCAAGGCAGCTACTTACATAAAAATTAATCAGAATCAGGTTAATTGGCCAAGTACTGGCTGTTCAAAAAGACCATCAAAAGTACAGACACAAAGCTATACAGATAAATTAAATAAATACCACAATATACATAATGCAATGTATATAATGTATACATAGCAATGTATATAAAGTTTGCTAGTGCATTGGAAATAACAGTAGTGTACAATGATTAATGATTAGTGTACATTGTTTTTTCATAGTCACGTTTCAAGTTACCATGTTAGCACCACAGAAACTGATGAGACATCGGTTGTACAATATTAAAAAAAGTAAAATACTTTACTGAAAGCATGTGCAAATTTTCCCTTTTCTGAGCCCAAAGCTAAACAATTTACATAAATGTATGCAAAAAAAAAGATCTTCTACAGCAGCCTAGATGGTTCTTGTTTAAAAATCTGAACTGTGGCCAAGGATTTCATACATTTATCACAACTCTATTACTACAGACATTTTCAAGAACTTGTCCATTCCATTAAAACTCCCTGGTTCTGCATCCAGACCTCAGTTTGCCAGTTTAGTTGATACTCTCTACCGTAAATCCTCAGTTCTGAATGACTTAATTTCTACAAACTCCAAAAATTTAGTTCCCCAATAGTCACTCCCTTGCAGAAACAGTTATTGCTCCTGTAGACCACTTACAGGCGAATACAGATTAATTCACAAAATCAGCAGATGTTTGTTCATACAATAAATATGAATTTTTACACACAGACCACAGACAAAAATAAAAAATGCAAAGTTTGGGGAAATTCTGGTGCTTTGTCATTGGTGTATTGCAATGACTGATTTGAATGGCATTACATGAAATGAATCTTTTTTGCATCTTTTTTGATAGAGCTGTAGAGCCGTTTGTCTTATTACTGCCATCACATTTCTGCATTTTGTATGTGTCTGCTTGGTCCTGCTGACCTCTCTCTCTGGCAGTGTGTTCCTCAGCATCGATCAGAAATGTTTAAGGGAAATTGTGGCATCCGTGGGATCAAGCCGGGCCAAGCAATAGAAGGAAAAGAGATTGGAGAGGATTTAACTTATGCGTTTACTGATTGCAGCAAAGAGAGCAATCTTTACCTCATTGTGTTTTTTTCCTCATTTCTCTCTCTCTTCTTTCTTTGTGTGGATTCATCATAATGCTGAAATTGGACACTACTTCACATATACAGTATGATATAGTGCCTATGGCTTTAAGGAGACTGTCAGAGAAGTGCTATTAATCAATGTTTACTATGAATAAGCCTTCCTGGGGACTGGCTTACACCAATAATATGACCTAAAGCAAACAAAATTGTACTTATTAGGTTATGATTTTTTTTTTTTACATCTGAAACCTAAGGGTTTAATGTGTCTGTAAGAGGGATGAGGATGTGCATTTACAGGTGTTGTGGGCAGAGTTTGGATAAATAGTAATGCATGTGATGTATTATCTTGTCCAAACATTTCTTCTACAGGGGTACTGGCCATGGGTGTAGAGGCAATATCAAAAGCAATAATCTAGTGCTTCTTTACTTATTCCTCTTGACATTTCTGTCTTTGGTTTCTTTTTTTCAGGGGATGACAAAAGAGAGTAAAGTCTATTAAACACATTATTCATGTATCTCCAACCGCTTCAGATCCATTAGACTTAAATAGGTAAGGTTATTGCTTCTATGACATTTTGGAGTTGATCCTTGATGGATTTTGGCATAGCACCTCCTAAAATTATGTACTAAATTATTTCAGTTAGGATGTTCAGCCATGCCAATGGTAATATTAGCTGAAAAAATACAAAGTGGACACTTTTATAATACTCCAGAATAAGAGAAGGATTGCCAATTTTATATTAGTTAAGAATATGCCTTGTCATTACAGAACAATTTTCCAGTTGTTTAAACATAAAGATTAGACCTTGAGGCAGAGCAGGACTAGAATCAACACACAGTATTCAACAATGTCTCATGTGTGCAAATGAATCACTAAAACCAATTATACATACTGCTTTGGACAGTGGTTGCTCAAGTGGTTAAGGCTCTGGGTTGTTGATTGGAAGGCTGGGGTTCAAGCCCCAAGTGGCCACTGTTGGGCCCCTGAGCAAGGCCTTTAACCCTGTCTGCTTCCAGGGCTGCTGACCCTGTGCTCTGACTCCAACCTTCAAGCTGACATGGAAATATTTGTTTATTCTGAAACATTTCTTTATTCTGAAATCTTGCCTATTTCATTATATTATTTGGTTCCAAACCAACTTAACCAGTAAAAGCAGTCAGTCTGAGTAAAAGTGTCTAAAACCTCACTAGATACGAGTAAGTTTCATACACAATATATGTAGGTCAACAGTTAAGGCACTGGACTACAGGTTCTACCTTACAATTCCAGCATTTGGCAGACACAGTTATTCTGAGCAATCTCATTTTTATAGAACTGAGCAATGGAGGGTTAAGAGTCTTGCACAGGGACCCAGCAGTGGCAGCTTGGTGGACCTGGGATTTGAACTTGCAACCTTCCAAAGGGTAGTCCAACACCTTAAACTTTAATCTACCACATTCCGAAGATTTAAAGATTGGTCTACACTCTCAACTGCGCAGATGAGGTCAATGTAAGTCACTCTGGATAAGGGCATCTGCCAAATTCCATAAATGTGTTACTCTTTGAAGCTGCTGTGTAATTCCATGCCATAGTAAAAGTGACAGAAGACTAATCAAAACGTTTAGAACAAATAGTATCTGTCAAAATGTTTGCAATGATCAAAACAGAAACTAGACACTTGGAGATTGGAAAACCGCCATTGGCTCCCTGTAACCTCAGACTCCTGTTTTGCATGACAGCATTGACACCCAAAGTAGACTGTAGACCCCTGATGTAGACCGATGAATGTTTGAGATGTTTTCTGAGATGCTTTTCTGTTCACCGTGGTTGTTAAGAGCGGTTATTTGAGATACCCTAGCTTTTCTGTCTTCTCTTCTGACTGCTGATGTAGAACTGTAAATCACATCTGTTTTTATGTTTAACTTTATACTCTACAGACAATTTGCAGGAAATCAGAAGATTCTGAACTACTCAAACCACCTCAACTAGTACAAAATATTGTACTAGTTGAAAAATATATCACATGACATTATTGCAATCTGTATAATTCATTGAGATTTACTTCTCATCTAAGACTTGTAATATAGAATTCATTTTCACATGTTTTTCACAAGTAATTACACATTGCTCAGATCATCAGGAGATAAAAACTGTTATGATGTTTCTTAACATCCTAACATAAAATGTGTGAAGGACTTATGCTTAGTAATGGACACTTCAAGTATTTAAGGAATAAGGAAAAGACTAAATGTGAAGCTGGATGTAAGCCAAGGTCAGAAAGGAGCTGCTAAAGGAGAAAAATGAACGACGGCCATTAATATTCACTTGTTTGTTTGTGCTAAATTTGAATTCAGAATAAAAGATGTTCACGGTATTGACACAGGCGTGGTTTGAACTTGTGTCAGCTAACAAGCAAGCAAACTGAATAATCTGTGTACACCACACTCACAATGCAAATGAAGAGAAAAGAATTGATTCTGCAAACATGCTTTCTGGTTCTTGTACACAGTGTTGTTTGTATAGTTGAGCGGGTTCATATAAATCCTTACATGCGGCAGAAAATCAATAGCAGGTGCAAAAATTGGCCACTATATTAGCAGTCAAATACTGTATATCAATCTACTTTTCAATTTAGCTGTAAAGAAGCATTTTACATGCTTTAATGCCATCAGATTATTTGTAGAGATATTCATTAAAGAGTAACATGCTTTTGTGTGAGCTGAAAAGAGCCACCTCACCTCATAAATATTTGAATAGGAAACGTCATAGAGTTTGACTAAGAACTTAAGTAAGTAAGGCTTATATTAATAATTTCTTGTTTGCTGGGCTGTAAAATAAATGTTATATATTTAATTAAATATTTCAGTGTTCCTGAGATGATAGTCAGCGCCAGTCAGTTTAGGCAGTATTAGCAGGAATACTTTCATAGCATATTAACCTTCAAATAATTGCACTGAGGACAATTCAGATAGCTACAACAATAAACAGCAATGTAATCACGGTAAAATAAAATTAGTCGAATCTCTCCAGCTATCTAGACAGACAGGTGTACGAAAGAGTCTCATTAAGCCGTCTGTGCATATATCATATAACAACCAAATGTACTCGCTATCTGTTTTCCATTTGCTCGCTAACCGAGTTAAATTATCAATTAGTCTCATGGAGATGGACAATTAGTCTCATAGATGATCTCCACAGCTTTACTTCATACAACAGTGAACTGAGTGAGATAAGATGACAACTCTAATTCATCATCAAACCTTACGTAATCCATTCTCTAACATTAATTAACCCATTTTTTATATATGGATGCTTGTGAGCGTATGCAAATAAGTAAAAAGGATGAATGAAATATGTACAATATAACAGAATGAAACTAATCTAATCTGATGGGTCGGAAAATATTGATTAATTATCTATAACAGCAACTATATATTTTCACTATGTTATTGTTTCTAAATCTAGCCATGGGGGTCACAGTCCAGTGACTTCTGTGCCGGTCCCAAGCCCAGATAAATAGAGAGTTTTGCGTCAGGAAGGGCATCCGGCATAAAACATTGCCAAATCTAACCATGCGAGTTGTCAGTAAGAATTTCATACCGGATCGGTCGAGGCCCGGGTTAACAACGACCGCCATCGGCGCCGTTGACCTACAGGGCGCCGGTGGAAATTGGGCTACTGTTGGTCGAAGGAGTAGAGGAGGGAGGAGAGTGCACAGACAGAGAGAGAAGAGGAAAGGTAAGAGTGTAGGACTGAGAATAGGGACTCTGAATGTTGGTACTATGACAGGGAAAGGTAGAGAGCTGGCTGATATGATGGAGAGAAGGAAGGTGGATATACTGTGTGTACAGGAGACCAAGTGGAAGGGTAGCAAGGCTCGTAGTATAGGAGCAGGATTCAAGCTGTTTTATTATGGTGTGGATAGTAAGAGAAATGGGGTAGGTGTGGTCCTGAAGGAGGAGTTTGTGAGGAATGTTCTGGAGGTGAAGAGAGTGTCAGACAGGGTGATGAGTCTGAAGTTAGAGATTGAAGGGGTGATGTTGAATGTTGTTAGTGGTTATGCCCCGCAGGTAGGTTGTGAGTTAGAGGAGAAAGAGAGATTCTGGTGTGAATTCGATGAGGTGATTGAGAGTATTCCCAAGGGTGAGAGAGTGGTGATAGGAGCGGATTTTAATGGACATGTTGGTGAGGGGAACACAGGTGATGAGGAGGTGATGGGCAAGTTTGGAGTTAAGGAAAGGAACCTTGAAGGACAGATGGTAGTAGACTTTGCTAAGAGGATGGACATGGCTGTGGTTAACACGTATTTTCAGAAGAGGGAGGAACATAGAGTGACTTACAAGAGTGGAGGTAGGAGAACACAGGTAGACTACATCCTTTGTAGAAGAGGCAATCTGAAAGAGATTAGTGACTGTAAAGTGGTAGTGGGAGAGAGTGTAGCCAGACAGCATAGGATGGTGGTGTGTAGGATGACTCTGATGGTCTGTAAGAGGAAGAGGTCAAAGATAGAGAAGAAAACTAAGTGGTGGAAGCTGAAAAAGGAGGAATGTTGTGAGGAATTTAGACAGAAGTTGAGGCAGGCTCTGGGTGGTCAGGTAGTGCTGCCGGATGACTGGGAAACTACAGCAGAAGTGATCAGGGAGACAGGGAGAAAGGTGCTGGGTGTGTCATCCGGAAGGAGGAAAGAAGATAAGGAGACTTGGTGGTGGAATGAGGAAGTTCAGGATAGTATCCAGAGGAAGAGATTAGCCAAGAAGAAGTGGGATATGGACAGGACTGAAGAGAATAGACAGGAATACAAGGAGTTACAGCGCAGAGTGAAGAGGGAGGTGTCTAAGGCCAAGCAGAAGGCATATGAAGAGTTGTACACTAGGTTAGACACTAGAGAAGGAGAGAAGGACTTGTACAGGTTAGCTAGACAGAGGGATCGAGATGGGAAGGATGTGCAGCAAGTTAGAATTATTAAGGATAGAGATGGAAGGGTGCTCACAAGTGAGGAGAGTGTTCAGAGGAGATGGAAGGAATACTTTGAGGAGCTGATGAATGAGGAAAATCAGAGGGAAAAAAGAGTAGAAGGGGTGAACTCTGTGGAACAGGAAGTAGATAAGATTAGAAAGGATGAAGTCAGGAAGGCTTTGAAGAGGATGAAAAGTGGAAAGGCAGTTGGTCCTGACGACATCCCGGTAGAGGTCTGGAAGTGTCTAGGAGAGGGAGCAGTGGAATTTTTAACTAGTTTGTTCAACAGGGTATTAGAAAGTGAGAGGATGCCTGAGGAATGGAGAAGGAGTGTGTTAGTGCCGATCTTTAAGAATAAGGGTGACGTGCAGAGTTGCAGCAACTATAGGGGGATAAAGTTGATGAGCCATACAATGAAGTTGTGGGAAAGAGTAGTGGAAGCTAGGTTAAGGAAGGTGGTGGAAATTTGTGAGCAGCAGTATGGATTCATGCCCAGAAAGAGCACAACAGATGCAATTTTTGCTCTGAGAATGTTGATGGAGAAGTATAGGGATGGTCAGAGGGAGTTGCACTGTGTGTTTGTAGACTTAGAGAAAGCGTATGACAGGGTGCCAAGAGAAGAGCTGTGGTACTGTATGAGGAAGTCAGGAGTAGCAGAGAAGTATGTCAGAGTGGTGCAGGACATGTATGAGAGGAGCAGGACAGTGGTGAGGTGTGCTGTAGGTCAGACAGAGGAGTTCACAGTGGAGGTGGGACTGCATCAGGGATCGGCTCTGAGCCCCTTCCTGTTTGCTATAGTGATGGACCAGTTTTCAGAGGAGGTCAGACAGGAGTCTCCTTGGACGATGATGTTTGCAGATGACATTGTGATCTGTAGTGAGAGCAGGGAGCAGGTGGAGGAAAACCTGGAGAGGTGGAGGTTTGTGCTGGAGAGAAGAGGAATGAAAGTCAGTCGTAGTAAGACTGAGTACATGTGTGTGAATGAAAGGAAGGGAAGTGGAACAGTAAGGTTACAGGGTGAAGAGGTGAAGAAGGTACAGGAGTTTAAGTACTTGGGGTCAACAGTCCAGAGTAATGGAGAGAGTGGGAAAGAAGTAAAGAAGCGAGTGCAGGCAGGTTGGAGAGGGTGGAGAAAGGTGTCAGGAGTTCTGTGTGATAGGAAACTATCAGCAAGAATCAAGGGGAAGGTGTACAGGACAGTGGTGAGACCGGCCATGCTGTATGGTTTAGAGACAGTGTCACTGAAGAAGAGACAGGAGTCGGAGCTAGAGGTAGCCGAACTGAAGATGTTGAGGTTCTCTTTGGGTGTGACAAGATTGGACAGTATTAGGAACGAGTACATCAGAGGGACAGCCCATGTTGGACGTTTGGGGGACAAAGTTAGGGAGGCAAGATTAAGATGGTTTGGACATGTTCAGAGGAGGGAGAGTGAATATATTGGTAGGAAAATGTTGGACATGGAGCTGCCAGGCAGGAGGCAAAGAGGAAGGCCAAAGAGGAGGTATATGGATGTAATTAATGAGGATTTGAAGCTAGTGGGTGCAAGTGTTGAGGATGCAGAAGATAGGGTTAGGTGGAGAGAGATGATTCGCTGTGGCGACCCCTGAAGGGAAAAGCCGAAAGAAGAAGAAGAAGATGTTATTGTTTCTATAGTAATGTCATTCCAACATAATGTAAGGACATTTATGGAAGGAGTCTTTAGTGTCTGCACTTTGCAACAGCACGTTAATAACAGGGACTAACTTGGTTCATGGACTTTTTAACATTTTGTCATGGGTTTGCAGATGAAAAATTGTTTCTTTGGCTAACTCTGGCACATTTACAGCCATGTTTATTAATTTGCATTGTCCCTGAAACAACTAAAGTAAACTTAACTAAGCTAAATATAGTGTGGTAGAAAATATATAATTTTATTTAAAATAAATATGAAGTAAAACAAAAACTCAGATGATTAAAGATGCTTAAAAACAGTAATAATACTAACTACTAATACCATATAAACACGTTCCTCCTATTGACCTGATGTAGTACATGTGTATTAGATAAAGGTCAGGTTTTTGTTTTCCATAAATAATTGGGAATTTCTGAACTGCTTATCCTACACAGAGTCACATGGAACAATTTAGAGATGTCATTCAGCCTACAACGCATGTCTTTGGACTAAGTGAGGAAACTGAAGTAGCTGGAGAAAACCCCTGAAGCACAGTGAGAATATGCGAATGTCACATTCTCAGGGCAGAGACAAGAATTTAACCCCGAACTCTGAGTTGTGAGACCCTGAAATAATAAATTAATAAATAAATAAATAAATAAATAAATAAATAAATAAATGGGGGGGGGGGGGATCGACGGTGGCTTAGTGGTTAGCACGTTCGCCTCACACCTCCAGGGTTGGGGGTTCGATTCCCGCCTCCGCCTTGTGTGTGTGGAGTTTGCATGTTCTCCCCGTGCCTCGGGGGTTTCCTCTGGGAACTCCAGGTTTCCTCCCCCGGTCCAAAGACATGCATGGTAGGTTGATTGACATCTCTGGAATTTTGTGAGTGAATGAGAGTGTGTGTGCCCTGTGATGGGTTGGCACTCAGTCCAGGGTGTATCCTGCCTTGATGCCCAATGACGCCTGAGATAGGCACAGGCTCCCCGTGACCCGAGGTAGTTCGGATAAGCAGTAGAAAATGAATGAATGAATAAATAAATAAATAAATAAAACAAATCCACACAAAGCAGCACAAAATGTTACTGTAAATGCTGTAATTGTACTTGATAGTTCTTGTTTCTTTTAAAACTTTCATGAGCAATATTTCTGAAAACAAAATTGTGCACATAGATAAAGAATACACCACTTATTTGCGGGTTTAAATATGCATGACGGATGGATGAAACTAACTTCATTTACTGTTGAGAAGCATGAGAAGAAACTGTGGAGAAGCATGAGAAGAAAGTGATTTCTTCCACATTTTAATTATATAATTTGCTTAATGTCATTCAAAAAATGATCTGTTTTAGTTTGTCAACCTCTAGGCAGGAAAAAGAGTTACAGTAATTTCTCGTCCACATATTTACCAGAGGTGTTGGCTTTCCTACAAGTATTCACAGCTTCAGCAGGAGATGTTGGTTGGAGCCACTGATTAAAAACAGATTAATGATTTCTTCATGAAAATATTTAGAACTGTTTATTTATTTCTTTTAAAAAAGGACATTTAAAACTGGACAGTAACATTATAGTTGATGTTTTATGTAAGTTAAAGTTATATTGAATCAAATCCATTAAATTCTTCCAATTAATTCATCCATAAACCAAATCATTCAATCGTCTCTCTGCTGTAGTGATCCAGCCGCACTGTTCCTGAGTGCTCGAACACCAGCGCATCTGCTCTTTGTAGATGTTCTTTCTTTGGTATTATTTGCTTTCATATAACAGGGTGACTCATTTGTGGGCCAGTGAATAGTTTTTTGATTGTTTGTTTATTACAATATGTGATAATGCACAACCATATGTGTGGGGAAAAAAACGTTTTTAGCCTCTTAAAGTTGAGTTTATCTGCTAATAAAATAGCCTGAATGTACGAGCCATGTTACGTGTATGTCATGTGACGTTGGGAGAATAGGGGCGTCAGTAATTATGTAAGGTTAAAACACATGTGTGTAGCTTTGGAAGCATTTGGGTCAGTGCAGGAGCACATATTTTTTGGTTGACCGTATAATCCCTGTATAATAATAATATATTATATACATTGAGATGCAGTATTGTTGACCTTGAGCAAATCACTATTATACATTGCTATATTAAAACAATCTTCAAATAGATGGAGAATAAACACTAAAATGCAAGAACGATTAACGTGTCACGATTTTATTGCTTCCCACTCAGCTCCTTGGAGGTTTTAAGATTATTGTGCCGCTACACTGACAGTTATACTTAAAACTTATTAATGTATAAATGTCTGCTCTCTCTTTATATACACTTGCTTGTGCTTGTATTGCCAGTGCTCAAATGTTCATCATAGCAGAGAAAGCAGTTTTCTTGTTAATAATATTTGCTTTCAAAAAACAGACCGACTCATCTGAGCGAGAACTGGGCAAGAACTGTTAGCGTCCCACTGTGGTGCCTCTTGAGTGTCAGTGTGTATGAAGAGTTTAGTCTAATTACAGTACCAGTGTAAATACTTTGTACTTGAACTCATGTGCTTAAACCCAAATAATATAAAATGAGCCATCTGCATTGTTCAGTCTGAGCGAATAAATAGACTGAGTAAGAATTAGAGAAACAAGATCATGTGAAAGCACATGCATGTAGACACTAAGCTAACCTACAGCCAAAGAAAAAAATAATCTTTCTTCTGTGTGTGAGGAAACTTTCTATTTTCCAGATAATTATGATATAAACCATAACACAGTGCACAGAGCTGAATATTGTGTGTTGTGTTGTTTATCAGGATGCTTGGTGAATTTGCTCATTTATTAAGATGGCCTCTTGAGGCACAAATCTGGCAAAATAAATGATTATTTCAATCTTCCCTAGAGTCTTGCACATTTCCTGTACTTGTTGTCTGGTGAATTATACCATTTCCTATTTTTCCTCATGGCTTAACCTTACATAATTATCATTATTTCCCTCACATACATTCCACATGATCATGTGCAATTCATCTGTAAATTCATTATGTGAATAATACTTGATACACATATGACAAGCGATGAAATTCAGTGATAAATTGTAAAGCCTAGAGTGAGAATGCAACAACAAGGACATGTAAATAATAAACTCATCTGTTCTACACTATGTGGCCAAACCTCTGAAGTCACCTGACCATTACAACAATATTTGCAAAGCCTATCTTTGCTGTCAAATAAGCTCCACTAGATTTTTGGTTCATTCAGCTACAAGAGCATTAATGGGGTCAAGCACTGATCATCTCAGGGTAAGGACGTCTGTGATTCTGTCACGTTCCAGTTCATTCCAAAGGTCTTCAGTGAGGTTGAGGTCAGGGCTCTGTTCAAGCCACTTGAGTTTTTCCATTCTACTCTTGACAGACCTTGCTTTGTGCACAGGAGCATTGTCATGCATGTTCCAGTGAAGGGAAACTATAAAGCTAAAGCATACAAAGACATTCTACACAATTGTGTGATTCCATCTTTGTTGCAGCACTTCATTATTGAACAACTTCATTTCGTTGTGATGGTCAGGTGTCTACAACCGTTCTGAAATAAAAGTGTATTTGTTCAAACAAATTTATGTGTAACAAAAAAAATCACATGTGAAAAATGAAACATAAAAACCAAATTAGATGAATAAATAATGCGAAAAAAGAATCAGTGAATAATCTCAATGTGCCACTGCTGTAATCATAAAGAATGTCCTGTGCTCATTCCCGGTTTCTTATTCACAACCTTTTCATACTGAACATCCTTTCAACATACTTTGTGCTGTTTGCCTTTTACTTTTCTACAACTGTCTAATCTCTCCATTCTGTGGCACCCAGAGTTCTTTTTGAGTCTGATTCCTCTCAGCGTTTCTTCCTCATGTAAATGTTCTCCACCATTGTCAACTCCGGCTTGCTCAGATGGGATCTAAATCTACATCAAGATGCGTGTAAAGCTGCATTGTGACAAGGTCTATGGTTAAAAGCTCTGTATGACTAAAATGTAATTGAAAATTGAATATGGAAATACTGAAAGCTACAAGACATCTGTGCTGCTGCTGAAATCTCGTTCTGGAGTGATGTCCGTTGGTATTAGGGAGATGATGCTCTTTAACCTTATCCACCATTTCCAATCAAAATCCGCTTAGAGCCACATGGTGTTGCATTAATAACAACATCTGGCATAACGACAGCACAATTAGTGGACACATGACCTACGGTAAACAGTTGATATGCAATACCTTAGTGACGTGATACATACAAATGCAATCGCGTGTACAGTATAAGTGACACAGTGAATAATTAAAATATTAATTTCAAAAAATTAACCCAACATGAGCCACGAGGATCTGCGTCCTGGTCCTGGCATTTCTTTTATATGAATGGATACAGAATATCATTTCATTTATCTCGTCTTAAATGAATTATCGTGACGTGATTGCATTTGCGATGCAACGCTCATTCCTCATGTACATGTCAGTGTGTGATGGGCGTAAAAAAACAACCCTTCCTTTTTCATTTGCATGCATTTTACAAGCATTTAAGACAGTTTCATAAACAGAATATCTACTGGACAATGAGAGGATTCAGTGAAAAACGAAGTGGTGTCAAGGTTGAAAATAAGCTCGTATCTTGTTCCTCTAATAGTCTGAATACTGGTTCAGCCTTAAAATGTCTGGTGAATGTTTACATGCATTTTGGCAGCTAATGGAGTCCATTTTGTAAGGGCAAAGCCTGAACCTATCAATCTTAGCCACTTTTCCACTTCATGAGATGTACAGTAGTATTACTAATGTGACACCCCCCCTCCACACACACACATGCTATCTTTCTCCTCGTCTTGTCTCTTTCCCTCTGAAGCAGATGCGACCAGGAAAGCCATGAATATGTGAGCCTCAGCATGCTGCTATTTTCATTTCATTTTGTCTGTCTGTCGAACTCTTTCTCTTGTCAGAAGACATGCTCATAAGATCAAGGCATGTACAACTCATGATACACATCTGATATACACTTTGTTTGACAAAGCATTGTATTGTATGTCCTTGTACAGTGGTGCAATATTATCTCTGGCCACATCTGGAACATCTGGTCATCTGCTCAGTTAATTATCCAATCTGCCAATCATGCCGATAAATGTTAACATGAATAAATAAATAAGCAATTCAATAAAAACAGCACATCAAACATCAGAATGCAGGGAAAATATGATTTATAATTTTTAATGACCATAAACATCTAAGGGGGCACGGTGGCTTAGTGGTTAGCACGTTCGCCTCACACCTCCAGGGTCGGGGTTCGATTCCCACCTCCGCCTTGTGTGTGTGGAGTTTGCATGTTCTCCCCGTGCCTCGGGGGTTTCCTCCGGGTACTCCGGTTTCCTCCACCGGTCCAAAGACATGCATGGTAGGTTGATTGGCATCTCTGGAAAATTGTCCCTAGTGTGTGATTGCGTGAGTGAATGAGAGTGTGTGTGTGCCTGTGATGGGTTGGCACTCCGTCCAGGGTGTATCCTGCCTTGATGCCCGATGACGCCTGAGATAGGCACAGGCTCCCCGTGACCCGAGGTAGTTCGGATAAGCAGTAGAAGATGAATGAATGAATGAATGATAAACATCTAACAGTCTCCTGGAATTTTTATTTCATTTCTATAACAGATTTTAGAGTTACACAGAACGGTACAGAAAAACCCTCCAGTGAGCAACGCTGGAAACACTGGAGCAACAATGGAAACGCCTTGCTGGTGAGAGACGTGAGATGAGAATGGCGAGACTGGATTCAGCTGACAGGAAATCTACATTAACTGAAATCTTTCACTCTGGGCTGGTAGATGATGATGGAGGCATTTTAACACTCGTAGCTACAAAAAAAGGCTGTCAATAGCAGTTTGATTTGTGGAGCTGGAATTAAATCTGCATATGGGATTTTCTTTTTCCTTTTTCACTTTCAGGTGTAACCAGATTTTAAAATGCTACTACTTTACTCTTGGTTGAGATACATGGAAAAGAGAAAAATTGACTATCATGTGAAGGCTTCTCTAAAGCTTGTGGCATACGTAATGGGGCTTTCTGGGGATTTCTGCATTTTGTAGTATAACAGCATGAAACTTAAATGCACTGGGAATCTACACACAATAGTACAAAATATTGAAATAGAGCTCACATTATATACAAACAAAAACGTTAAAGTTGTGATTTCCATTAAAAGCCACATAATTAGCTGGATTGGATGTAGTTGACCTTAAGTGTCACATGGGCTCTATATAAAATGAAGACTAATGAGCTGAAAACCAAGTACTAGACAAAGTTCTTTGGAAAGTATCAGTCAGGGTTAGGTTATGAAAAAGTTTTCAAAGTTTTACAGACGGAACCAAGAGGCCAAGAGGTAGTTCTGAAGAAGGCACTGAACAATAAAATGTAAATAAAATGTAATTAATTTAAATGCTGATGCATTGTTTATGTGCTATCAACATGCTGTTGGTTTGTACTTAGAGTCTGTAATTAATATCTGTAAAGAATTATTTTTTAATTCAATTCAATTTTATTTTATTTGTATAGCTCGTTTAACAATGGACATTGTCTCAATGCTGGTACAATCTCTGGATGCTTCGGGATGGGTAGAAGAAGAGAAGTAAGTGGAGAGGAATTAGCATAGCTTCTGTTTCTAATATTAGCAAGCACTAGATGATAATGTGCATGTACTAGAGCACGATTATGGGATGTATTATGTGTGTAATATTTATCATCAAGTGACCAGGTTAAACAGGTTAGAGAAAACTGTTTTCATAGTTTAGAGATCGTTCAGTTCTCTGTAGTATATCTTTTTATACAGCGTTATGTGAAATCCGCAAGGTAGAAACACATCAATGCACAACACACAGCTCTGAGCTGGCTTTAGAAATGTAGCCCACTGTCAGGAAGCATTAGTCATTTATACTGTCTTTTACACTGAAAAGCACTGAAAGCCATGACTTTACCTTGAACTACCTTCTAAGAAGAGTGAGGATAAAAATCAGAGAACAGCATTGCCATGGGTCAGCATTCTGGCCTCTGAGAGAGAATAAAGCTATTTAACAAAGTATACATACACAACATCATCCCTTAGCAAGTTCCCCAAAGAAATATCTTAAAGACATTTAGAAAATCCAGCCATGCATGAAGTAAAGCTTATTGGATTCTTATTGGTAGGGTTATCAAGGATACTTGATTCACTGCTGCATGTTGGGAAAACCGAACATAGTTTGTGTTATTTATTTATTTTATTTTTTTACTCATGCATTTGTCACATCCTATTAAAATTCTAAAAATATTAATGTGATATTAATGTCATTTTAACCTTCTCACTGAATCACTACAGCTCTGAACACAAGTTCATTTCAGCCTGATAATAAGGAAGGAATAAATCCGTTAAAAAAAGTGTTACAGCTGTAAAGAAATAAAGAAATAAAGAAATAATACAATAGTGTGATGTGGCGCAATGCAGAGCCAAAACCTTCATGAAAAATTTAATTAACCTTATACCACTATAACACATTTCATTTTGTCTGTGAATAGTTATAGTAATAACATGTAGTTATTAAGTTATTATGAGACATTAAGTTATTATTATAAGACATTAAGTTATTAACATGTAGAACCATCATTTTCTCACCAGCCTCATGATAAATTTTTTGGTTATGTAATTGCAATTTTTGACCATATATTAAAAGGGATCGATTAATAATCACACTGTCTAATGCAACCAGATGAGGATGGGTTCTGTTTTGCATCTGCTTCCTCATTTCGTCTGTGGCTTACTCAATTGTGTCTTGAATTCATAGTTTTCTGCAACTCTGCTTTGTGACAATGTCCATTGTTAAAAGTACTATACAAATAAAAGATAGAATTGACTATCTGGTTGGTGTGTAGATAATCTTCCCCTTACCTGTCAAATTTTGAGATGTTTCTAAATCTAGCAGTTACACTTATGTGTGTTAAAAGCCTAGTGATGAGACTGATACACACACACACACACACACACACACACACGCAATACCACATCTCCGATTTGTTAAGAAAGATCTGTTACCTAAAAAAAAATTGCTTAGCAGTGATCCTACAGCGATCCTGTCTACTAATGGACCGAGAAAATGAAGGGCTGATAAATTTTGTCCATAGCAACAAATGAACTACATTAGTTATATACATATAAACTGCTTGTACATGGTTGTTGTACATGATCTAATAAGATAATACATTTTGTATGGGCCTGTGTATATTTGTGCTTGTAACTTGTAAATGCACATCAGATACATTAGATCCTTGATACTGTGACCATCAATATCAAACAAAATGCTCTTAAAGCCATTAGTAATGATAGTGGGGTGTATCACACTCCTGAAGTGTGTCAAAGTGCTGGTACAAAGCATTGGTACCAAATCCCACTCTCATCATCATATCCCACAAATCCTCTTACGGGATGGAACCAAACATGATATCATACAGCACTATACAGCTCTACACTTCTTCAGATGTATCATGGCTTGTCTGCACATCAAGGTAGAAATCTTAGCATTATGAAGAAAATATTACTGTGCAAATAAAAGCTTCGAAGAAATCGCTGATACCCAAAGACCTTCATCAACTCTTGCTCTTCATATAAAGTGGAAAATACAATAAAACTGCAATGTGGTGAGAGTCAAATCGTTCCTAATTTCCTTTCATATAGAATAAACCAAGGGACTATATTCTTAGACTATCTTCTGCTATCTTAGTAAATCTTTCATTCTCAAACAACCTCTTATTTTTGGGGGGATTGAAACTTTTATGAGAGTTTGAGAAAGGGTTCATAAACACATGGATCACCCAATTCTCTATGTTGCTGTATTAAGATATTCGTTTTGTAAGATCCTGTTTTGTATAGTTGTATTAAATACAGAGGTATAAGCTGCCACAAGATGCATGTGTCTAATGTGCACTCAGTATATAGTTTAAATAAATGAGACTGTGACTGCGTTGAGTGTCTGGTGTAATACCGCCATCTTGCGGTCAGTAACGTTAATGCCGTTTAAATAAATTGTGCTTGCTGCCCCCTAGCGTTTAAAATGCAAGTCTACTGCAACAAATTTGATGAACTTCCTATCTTGGCTATATGTGTATTATTTTAACTGTACTTGGTTACCATTTAACACGTGTTTCCGTCCTGCCCACGTAAAACACTGCTGCAGATGTTGCACTTGATTTTAATGAAAGATCTTGAAGCAATTTGCAATATGTAACATACCTTAATTATATCTTAATTAATTTAACCAGTTTCCTGTAGGCATGCACAGTGCAAAATGGCACCACAGTTTTAAACTTTTATTTTGGAAAATACGAGTATACATTTTATTTGTATAGCACGTTTCGATAAAGCATCTTTACAGAAATATGGCTGCAATTTTAGGAACCAGACTAAAAAAATACAAATCAAACACACTATTCTGGGTGACACTAGAATATTAGAAACCACACACTTCTGCAATTGATTTCAGAATTTAATATGAGGAAATTGTGAATAAAAGTTGATGATTACAGCAGCAGTCTATTTAAATGAGATTATCCACTGAAGTAAGGGTTTTAAACAAGATCTAATATACTCAAAATGTTTACAATCATAATTGTTGACCTTATCTGTCAAAGAACTTAGAATAAATTAAAGCAGACTCATTTGAATTAGGTTTAATAGTCTTTATTGATTTATAGACATTTTTTCCCTGTGGTAACTCCAGGTTTCTTTTAATATCAATAATATTTTCCATAAAGTTCTGTTTTATTTAAATTACATCTATAGTATTTTACTCACATAGGCTATGCATTTATTGGTTGATCTCCTTATTGCAATAAACAAGAGTAGCCGGTATGGGTTGAATATTGCTACGGTTCACCATACATACTCTTTTTGCCCCTCTGACAAATTCAAAAATAACTTTATTGGCAAGACAAGGTTTGACCAAAAGCTTCTCAGGGTTTTCATTTTCTCTGCTCCTGTAGAGGCTTAGGGTGGAATAAGGCTACGGCTAAAACACACTTCATCACTAACATTACACCCGCCCTGAAATATTGGATGAATCTAACAAAGGACTCCCAAACATTTATGTACACTGACAATGCTCCTTCTGGGGATGACTACAGGATGAACGTATTCTTTATAGAGTTCACAGATGGATCTAAGTGTGTCCGTATCATGCTTATGGACTATGCTGGGAAGTGAATCGCTGTTACTCCTTGGAGATTGCAGCCTGACATGGCATCGCTGAAGCTTCTGTGTGATTGGTGTTTACTGCAGATCAGTGAACACAGCACTACAATCAGCTGCACTCTGATACAAGTCATTCATTCCTGCTTGATGGAATCTGTCTGATATTCACACAAATGTTAAAAGATATACAATGACAAGAACTATAGCACCCTTGCTAGTGCCTCACTAATTAATGAGAAAAATAAAATCTCTAACATCTCCTAACAGAGATCACTTTAACCAAAGCACAATGGTGGATGCTAACACAGGTTAGCATTTCTGTAATGGCATTATCATGATAATGGTACTGTACTTACGAAACCTGCTGACCACACACACAAAAACGCAACAATGAAATCTTGAAACTTAGCTACATATGCTATGCAAACAGTATGGCAGACTATATATCAATTTCACTCAGATTTCCTGTATTTTGTGCCCCATCAAAGATTCATAAGGCCCTTTTTTATGTGAAGGGCGAGTGAGAGTCCATCACAGCCCTTCCTGCTGCACTGAGAAGGAAAACATCGCCATGGACGAACAAATATTCCTATCAGTAGGCACACACAATTCAGTTTACAGAATTCTGTACATTTGGTTAATGTTCATCTAGAGCATGTCACATAATTTGATTGCTTATTGCATTGAAAATATCCAAAAACTAAGACATTTAGCGCATCACTTGTCATGGAAGGGCTTTAGGTGTGTCCATCAGTACCTTATGGAAAATCCCTTCAATGTTACGACTGGTCTTGTTTTCTAAATTAATATTTATCCCCACTGGATTTCATCCCATGGTTCTCGACTCAAAAAAATATTTTTGGATGTATTTTTCCCCCTCCAGTCTTCACATCACTAATTGTGTAATCAATAAAACAGTGTTTTATGAAAATGGAAAAGAAAAAACCAACATCAAAACAATAACCACAAAAAATACTACAAAAAATAACATAAAATCAACCATAGTAAAAGAATAGAAATTATATGCATTGCATGGCTTTAGATTCAAGATAGGAAGTTCAGACCAAATAAGAGAACACTGGAGAACAGTCAGGTCCCCTTGCAATGTCACTGTAATTCTTCCTGTTTAGTTATTATTCATTCCCTGTTCCTCTCCTTAAAGCGTTGTCCTTTCCTCCACTCCTCACAGATACAGGTGACAGGGTTCAGGATTGATTTTTAGCTGGGATGCAGGAGAAAATGATAGCAAAAGATCAGGGTTCATATTGCTGGCCTTTCTGTTGAGGTTGCATAACTCGGGTATATGAGAGTGAGTGAGAGAGAGAGAGAGAGAGAGAGAGAGAGAGAGAGAGAGAGAGAGGTGGGGTGGACACAGGAGTCTGTGCGAGTCCAAACCTTTGCTTATATTGCAGGGGTGTCCAAACATTTTTTTTTGGTAGTAGGATAGGGAAAATTATAATCAGCCACAGGCCACATATGCAGTAGTACAATTATTAGACCAATATTTAATTCCATATTCATTTAGTTGATCTTATATGGCGAGTTATATGCATTTTAATTCACTCATTATATTCATTCACAGGAGCTGAATTCTAAATGAAATACGCACATTTTCCTCTGAGCTCAGTCCAGCAATGGCCTGTGACTGTCGAGTCTGGTGGGGCATGACAACATTAATAACAATATAGCCTCAAGCTAAATGAACTTGATAGGCTATCACACTTGACTTACACTGAGTTTGCTATTAGTTGTGTTCAGTTTCCTGTGTGCAAGATGAATTCTGTATAGCTAATATATTACTCCCGATTTCCAGGTTTCAGCATCAACACAATAGACTTAAACCTAACCTAAAATATTCAGTATTAGAAACAGTAGGAACATTTTGCATATTTTTTTTCACATTTTATGCCTGTGAAACAAGGTCCCCATGAATGTACGGTCCACGGTAACCTCATTACCTGCTTTGTCTGCATTTCTTCCCCTGAGATCCGTGCCCAATTCTGGCCGTTATTAGCACTTCTTGAAGTTCACACAGATTTTTTGACACACTACGTGCAGTAGCAAGTGCTGAAATGAATGTGTTGCCCCATGGTTGTGCAACATTAAGGAAAGATGTGGGTTATATCAATTCATTCATAAATTTATTTTCTTCCGCTTATCCAAACTACCTCGGGTCACGGGGAGCCTGTGCCTATCTCAGGCGTCATCGGGCATCAAGGCAGGATACACCCTGGACGGAGTGCCAACCCATCGCAGGGCACACACACACTCTCATTCACTCACACAATCACACACTACGGACAATTTTCCAGAGATGCCAATCAACCTACCATGCATGTCTTTGGACCGGGGGAGGAAACCGGAGTACCCGGAGGAAACCCCCGAGGCACGGGGAGAACATGCAAACTCCACACACAAACACACAAACACACAAACACACAAACACACAAACACACAAACACACACACACAAGGCGGAGGTGGGAATCGAACCCCCAACCCTGGAGGTGTGAGGCGAACGTGCTAACCACTAAGCCACCGTGCCCCGGTTATATCAATTAAATATCAATAACAAATCTGTACTAGCAACACTCAATATTAGTCACAGTCACTATTTTAGTGGAATTTAAAAGGGAACATTAATGTTTGTTATATAGCTGAATATATTTTTATAAGTGTCAGGCTCTGCCCCACCTGCCTCTATGGACAAGCCACCACAGATTCAGTACTCATTTTGCCAGCATACATGTATCTACATTCCTTTTCTTTTTTTGTCAGGAATTTGTGGTGTCTTTTGTGACACATTGTTAATATAGACCTGTAGAATTAACCATAAAAACGTTGTGAAAAGTGGAAAGGTTTTTAGATTCAAATTTACACAATAGTGACACCCGCTGGTCAAAGTACGTATGTCACATGCAAATGTTCATTCTTAAGCCAATCTATTTAAAGCTAAATAGGCTAAATAGAAAGCAGTTTGGACACCCCTGTTATATAACCTTTCTCTGAAAGAACCCCACTGTCCATCTATTACCATCATCATTAAGCTAACAGCTATTCCATCTTCTCTATAACACACATATATATATTTTTTGTTTATGTAATACTACCAATATCAGCCAACTTGGAAGTTTTGGACTATGCTACACTGCACAAGAATAAATAAAGTCTTCCTTTAGGAACTGAAGATTGATTTCTACTAAATAGCAGATCGTCAGCTCATATCTTCCTCTCACTCGTAGAGAAGATGAAAGTTGGTGGATTTTTTCCCCCAGGAAGATTTGATGTTAGTGTTTGTTCTGAATCCAAACTGTAGTACCCACTTAGTGTTGTGAGTATGTTTCCCCATACTTCCATGAAACCAGATTTCCTTCTACTCACGCACACACACAGGCACAACATCCTCTCTGGTTGTATTCTCACTTCTTGAATGCTGTAGTTCTTCCGAGGGACCGATCTCTGTATATTATACAGAGCTGCTTCTCCACACTGTAAAGATTCTAACAGTGTCTTACAGGGCAGAATGTCATAGGACATGGATTGATTAAAGAGGAGATCACTTGAAGCAGCTATCCTACTCACAGAATGTGTTTCTGTTGTTTTTTTCCAAGGTGCATAGGGCTCAGGACACGCTGAACATGACAAAGAGAAAGAACTTGTACTGTGGTACACAGTACATACTGTATGGAAACAGTTAGAAGTAGTAGTCTTTTAGTATATGTGCGTTTTTGGGTATGTTACATGTTATACAACTCACCAGCAGTTTGTTTCTTCCATCCGGTTCCTATCTGACTGCTTCTGTCTTACAGAGTGTGTGTGTGTGACAAGAAGGGAAAGATAGATGCTGAGCTGAAGTAATTACTGTATACCATCTTTCTATTCATTGCTAATCACTCACTCCAAAGCAAATAGAAGGGTAGGGACAGGGAAAGAAGGAATAAACATCTTGTCAGATCTTTTCCCTTTGTTGTCCTCCATTTCCTTTTGTTCCAGCTTTTTTATAATTGAGCAGTTGGTGGATGAGATAATTCTAGTCATTGCTGTGTGGTTTGATATTTAGTTTTCTACTTGTTTCTTCACAGTGTGCTTTTGGAGTTTGCTCCTGGCTGGCTGAAGTGCACAAGGGTGTGTCAGTAGGGTGAGAAAAGAATGGGCCCGTGTGAGGTACGGATTGGCCCCGGGGCCGGTCTCAGGATAGCATGGCTAAGGTGTGGGGCCTGTAATAGATGATGATGAGGGTGTGGGGTGGGAGCTGCGGCACGGAGAGCTAGCGGATTGGATGAGGCGGCAGCTGCCATAGCTGCAGCTACAGCCAGAGGACTGGGCAGGAGGCCAGCACCCAGTGCTTTGGTGAGATCCTGAGGAAAGGACAGAGAAGGTCGATTATGCAACACAGCTAAATCTGACATGCACTTAGCAAGCTTCATCAATAAATCTGACTATCCTTGCTTACCCTTTTAATGTGCCAAAGCAGAGCTATGGCTTGTTAGACAACGCAATAAATGAAACAAAGTGTACCAACGTTACGGTGGATTTATGCTATGTATAAATAGATAGAAATGAGTTGCGACCTCTGTTGTAATAAAAGATAATTATAAGTTACTTTAAGAAAAAGTAAGGACAAGTCTTCTCTAAATAGAGTCCTTCAGCCAGGTGTAATACAGGTAAAATCTCTGATCCATTCAGCTAGTTCACCTCTTAATTAGCTTTCACATATAGCTGGCAGGTTTGTTAGTGAAGTGTGCAAGAGTGACTAGTCCTGAATTTGCTATTAAAACTTGAAAGGCATGCAATAACAAGCTCACCGTGAGGTCTGCACCCCTGTGCTTTTTGTGTCGGCTCAGGAGTGGGTTGGGCTTCCCTGCTACTCCATCCCGGTGCCTTCGACTTGATATGTGCTAGGGATTCAAACACATACAGCTGTCAGTAGAGTAACTATAAAATTAAAATTTTGTGCATGGCAATCTTATAATTTATCTGTGTGTGTGTGCATGCATGTGTAAAAAGATGAAAAAGATTTAAAGTTTTTAAAGATTAAAAATTTATTTAGAAAGACATGGTTTCTGTGTGTTAGTAACTACAATTGACTGAATGTGCACTCTTCTCAAACTTCACTAGGCTTTTCCTTTCACCTGTTTGAGCTGCAGTTCTGAATTGACCCGCACATTGCAGATCTCACAGTGGAAGGTGCGTTCCTGAGTGTTCGGGTCTGTAGGCCCACTCTCTCCACTGGGCTTGGGCCCCAGACGAGGATACGCCTTAATGGGACCCAGTCCACTCCGAGCCTCGAGAATGGTTTTGTGTTTGGTGCCTGAGAGATATAGAGACATGAGTTAAGACAGGTGGTATGGAATAAATCACACTGTTAACACAAGTGAAAGGAAGATATATTAGCGGAATAGGACCTAGAGCTATATTGTCACCACTTAAACTAAGTCCATCTGTTTTATCACCGTAAACTCATCACCATTTTTTGTAAAGGAGTGACAGGGATTTGGACTACATATTTTTCTGATTTAATTCAACACCGGTATAAATTGTGACCGCTGACTTGGCCACAAGGTGGCTCCATTGTCAAGCATCACCCCATTGTACTAACAATGCCAGTCTACATACAGTATATCAATCAGTTTGCTATATTCACGTTACACAAAATGATGTAAGATTTACATAACAAATCATAGCACAAAAATATTTTTGTTTGGATAAAAATAAAATTAATTGTGTAGAATTTTCTAGTTTCTAACCTTAAAGACAAAACCACATCATTGCTCTACTCTAGTTGCAATTCTTCAGTTTCTGAAAACAGTTCATAACTTACTATTTTGCCAAGTATTATCTTCATGAACTTTTGTTGTGGTGTTTAGTAAAGCCTAACACATGTTTCTTTTAAATATCTGAGTGTTATGTGAGGCTTTCGAGATTGGAAACACAACTAAACCTCTTAGACAAACAGTGTACAATAAGAACATTTTGGCTGGAAACCAAATAAGTAAATAAATAAATCCACCACATCCTGCCGAGAAACCACCATCAGGAATCGCCATCAAGAAGCCTTACTTTGACCCCAAGTCAACCTTTAACCCCCTGATTTCTGAGTGATGTCAGTGTAGAGTTTAAGTTACAGTAAGGGGATAAGCAGGGGACAAGGGGAAGCTCAGAAGATCAGAGTGCACAATCTAGAGCATTCTGGTTAAACATTCCCTTTAAATGCTTGCCTAAATTTTTTTAATAAGACGAGCATGTCTGTATGTCTGCATCTGTAACAAACAGATGGAAGATAAATAAACAGATGAGACGATTTTGGTCAGCAAACTATGCACACCAGCAGAGCTGTCACAATATGAGCAAACAGTCAACTCTTTCAGCTTCTTGCACTTTTTTTTTTTCCCACTCTGCTGTAAAACATGTGCTTTTATTTTTGGGCCTCACTAGCTTTTTGAGATTAGCTTGATGAAATAGTTGTGTAACTTCCAGATTGCGAGGCGCTGCTTAAGCCTTGATTATTGCTTCTCCTCCCTGCTACAACATATCATTCCAATCAATCTGCAAAGTTTGTTTTCAAAGCCTGCTTGTGTGTGCATAGAAAGTCAGAGCATGGGCTTCTTTCCAAGAAACAGTATTTTAAAATGCATCACACAAGGTTGATCGAAAAGCTGATTCAGTTGATGAAATTATGCGGAAATTATAATGGTTTAAAACACTGCTTATTTAACTAGCTTGGCCATGCTTTCTGCTCTAACCAACCTACAGTATCATGTGCACTTTAATTTGCTGCTTCATGGCAAATGCACAGATAAAGGCATGAGTACACAAACAGATGTAGCCATATGGTGAACTAACTTAAGAAGAGCGGTCTTGATGCAATGCATTTATCATGACTCTTCTCTGTCCTGGAAGAATGAATGTCCTTGCTGTTCGAACAGCTGAGTCACTGAACTCTTTACTAAGCACTTAAATCAGCTCCAGTTTAAACAAAACAACCTCTTGCACCTCTTGCTATACTAACTCCTCTTTGGCAGGGTTTTAATTTAATATTCTTAGACCTTGAAGCATTAAACTAGCATATGTTTATGTAAACACTCATGTAATCATTAATGTAAAACATAAATGTATCATTGTAGAGACCTCTGCTGGCTTTGTAGAAAATTGCTAAAAATGAAAAAACCCCTCCTCGTAACTGTTCCCATCTCCTCCGCTAAAACTTGCCGTATTTCATGTTCATGTTTGTTTTTTGTTTTGTTTTGTTCGGAGAAGGATGGTTGCTGAGCAGTGAAGTTCAGAATGTGGGCGGAGCCAAAAATAAATAACCTAAAACAAAGAATCAATTGAGATCCTTTGCATGACACTTTTTCCATTGCAAATTACTTATTTATGGTCTTTGAATTGATATTATTGTGACTTTAAAGATCTAGATTTAGGCCCAGAAAACCTCTTAATGTTACAAACTGCACATTTAAAGAAAAGCACCTTTTTTTCTGTATGCATTACTACAAAATCCTGGTGGTCCTCTTTCATCTCATACACAAAAAAGTTAACAGTAAAAACAGATACAGTGATAACTGCAGCCTCTCCACAAACAATGACTCAATAACAAGGTTTTGTGTCACCTCTAGCATTGTAGCGGAGCCTAGTTGTGTGTAAATCACAATTAAGCAAGGTACAGTAAAGCTATCCAAGAGAGACCTAGCATGATAACTATCCGAGTTTAGACCTCTAAACAGCTGTTTCATGGTGGCTGTAATTGCTAGTGTTACTCTGAGACTCGGGTCAAGTGTGTAGGCTTGAAAGCATGTTTCTGCGGTTCAAATGCAAGTCGAACCATGCATTTTTCAACAAGGTGTTAATTTTAATAATTAGGATTTCAGTAGGGCAGGTATGCAGGCTCCTGACAGCTACTGTAAGAAGGAACATTGTCTCATTTTGGTGCAACTGCAACTGATTTCATTTTTTTTTTAAAAATCCATAATGCATTTTTTTCTGCATTAATTATTTATGATGTGCACTGCTGTGTAGATGTAGAAGCTTGTGTCTGGGTGTCAGATAAGCAACTCAGATTAGTGAAAAAGCTCACCTTTATTGTGAGCCTCCAGCTGAGAGAGAGAGTTGACGGCCACTTTGCACAGCGAGCAGTACAGCAGTTTCTTGGCTTTGTCCTCCTCCGTCTCTCCGTTGCCAGGAGTAGCTGCAGTCCCCCCTGGTGCTCCAGCAGGCTCTGAGTTCGAAGACCCACAACCAGGTGAGGAGCTGCTTGCAGGCTGAGGAAGAGGAGTGGTAGGGCTTGGCATGAGGGCAGCAGAAGAGGAAGCAGGGGAGTCCGGGGTAGGGGGAGCCGACACAGGCGCAGACCCTTGCGCTACCACAGGCCTGCTCAGCTGTGACACAGGTTGCGTCTCTTCTATAAAACAATACAGCAACAATACAATGTTCTTTGTTTTTGCATTTCTGACAATTAAAATGCTGGACTGGAATCTGAGGTTTTTAAGTATGCACCACAGGAATAGTTTAGTTTTTCAGACTGAAGCGAGGTTGAGTGAATTCATTGCCAAGTAATGTGCACTACAAAGTTTATGGAGCATTATAATAGTTTGTAAAAATACCAAGCCATGAACTTTTGTGATTAAAAGCTACATGAAACTGTTAAATGATTTTTTGAATTTGTTCATCAAAATTAAACAGGTCTTGACAGAGTTAACATTTAGTTTAAAAAGAAATGAATTACAGGAATGTTTATTTGCATTTCTTATTACTTGCAGGGAAAAAAACAATGCTTCACATGAACTGGCATGTATGCCTTAATATTCCATTGACCCAAATATTCATGCAAATACTGTACCTGATGCTATGCTACATTTACAGCATTTGGCATTTGACTCCCATAATCCGAACAACATACTTTTTTTTTTAATCTATTTCACACAATCAGGGGTTAAGGGCCCAGCAAGGCAGCATGGTGGGCTTGGGATTTGAACTCACAACCTTCCAACCACTAAGCTACCACAATCCTCTCCGTACTACACATGATACACCTCTGTCCTAACACAAGCATAACATCAGAAACCAAAAGAACTGTTATTTTTTTATTTATTTTAAATGCATCGGAATTCACACACACACACACACACACACACACACACACACACACACACACACACACACAGAGCTCTATGAGTAATGCATTTGGAATTCACTCAGATTTAGAAATAAAATGAGGACCAGCTACATTTAGGTGGAGACCCCATGTATGTGGTTGGAGACTATTACAGAGAAACACATTTTAAGGTTTCTCACCAGACAGACAAACAAATGAACACGAAGATGCCAGATGGAGTGAATGCTTGTAACATACAGAGATCGAGAGAGCACGAGAGAGAGAGAGAGAGAGAGAGAGAGAGAGAGAGAGAGAGAGAAATTGTTCTGAGATAAAATCAATCCCAGATTATGCTTTTTGAACGGAATGTGCACTTGTGCATTGCGTTGTTGCGAGGAACTAAAATATTTCCTTATTAATACATCAACCAATCAGTTTCCTTTTCCTGGTTATATGTTGGATTTTTCTATCCAGCTCCCCTCTATCTGATAATCTCACTCATATAGAGACTCTGACATGCCCTAAATGTGAAGCTTCACCTTACTGTACATAAGAGATGGGTTTTATGTAGTGGAAACATTCAGGCTGAGCGTCTACATTGGCTTCATACTGGAAGCCCTCAAAGTCTGATATCTATTCATCATTCTTCACAATTCACAGATTTGATATGAATGTGTGGCTTGCAGCATCACGTTTATGTTGTGTGTGCTGCAGGTACACACAGGATATTTACGTTTGAGTGGCCCATTACTCTCAAAAGGTGGGATGAATAAATGCCTCTGTGTGCACAAACAGCACTGTGTATTTTCAGCAAACCAAAAAAGTGAATACATGGGAAAAATTGTGCTTTTTTAATGAGCTCCATGCTACAAGAGGTGTGACTTAAAAAAGGAACAGAATCCCCACTCTGTAATATTATACTCCCAGGACTGCTCACACAGAACCATTCATCATCTGGACTTCTATATAAAATCATAAAAACAAATGTGTGCACAATAAAATATGCTAAAACTTTGAAGCTTGGTGTTAAAAGATGCATTAGTATAAGGGGTGGTGAGATACCGCAGGATCTGCAGAGCGCAAGTGGTTTGGGTAGAACTGTCGAGGTGAAGAGAACTACTGAATGTGTGTGTGTGTGTCTCAGGTGAACTGAAGTGCCACTGAAGGCATTGCTGAGCCTCACAGGTGGATCAGGTGTTGGAGAGGTCAGATAGAATCGAGGGCCAGTCGTCTGCCATCCCACTTCCTCAGACTCATCATTAATCATGCATAAGCTCTGAAACCACTAAGCCCATATGAGCTCTGCGACTGATTAATTATAAAGAGGACTGCGTTTACTCAGACGTTTACTTTTCTCTCTTTTTTATGCACACCTTACATAAAAGAAGTTTCCTGTCATATTTATAGACTCTAAATGTTCTGCCACTGTAGCTTCATTACCCTGGATCATGACACAACAAAATTATCTGAAGAGATATTTGCAGAAGATCAGAGATTTGGTTATGGAATATTTGGTTTATGTTTGGAAATGAAGCAGATACATTGCTATTTCCATTTCTATATTCAGCTTCAAAACAGTTACAAAGTTCTGTCTTCCCTGCAAGCCAGATGAATCCATCCCAACTATTGTCTGGAAGTCTAAAAGCTGTGGAGTGGTTTGAAAGCATACAGGCTTTTACAGGGTTTTAGTGTAGGCCTTCATTAGAAAGGGAGGGACAGGGAACGAGAAAGCCAAAAGGGAGTAAACAGAGAGTCTGGAGAGCCGCCTCTCACATTTACATCCCCCCAAGGCCCGGCATGGCCTCGTCCCCAGAGTCTTGAGCTAATCCAGTGTCCAGGAAACAAGCTCTATTTCTTGTGGAGAATTAATCAATTGGCTGTACTGACAGCAGGCTGAAACTATACACCCGTGCTGGTTAAAAGGTGATGCGACGAATCTTTGTATTGTTTTTCCAACTTCTCCAAGGAGCAGCTCCATTGATGCATGCAAGCCAACCAATAAATAATTAAGTAAACAGTTCAAGGTCCAGCACATATCAGCAGCTCTCATGAAAGCGTGGGAGTTTTCCATGTTCTTTCCAAAATACAGGAAGCCCCACACTCAAGCTTCACGCTAACACATTAGCAGTGTAACGAAAAATCTCTCTCTCTCTCTTTCTCTCGCTCTCTCTTTCTCTTTCTCTCGCTCTCTATTTGGAGTGTAAACCTAAACACGTATATGGATATTTGGAGCTCTAACACACATACTCTCTCTTTCTCTCTCTCTCTCTCTCTCTCTCTCTCTCATAAAAAAAATAAATAAATAAAAACAGACATTACAGCATTGTCAGCATGGTGTGTGCAATAATTCTGGCTCTGATAGTTCATTAACATTAGCTACAACACTTGAGTTGATCCTTTTTTGTGTCACATTTATGCACACCTGCCTCTAGGCTCAACCAGATCAGGTACATTACATCTTTCTGGTAATAATCAGTGTGCCTCCCATTTGTATCTTTGTATAACATATTACTTTCCTCTATCACAAAATCAAACATGCACACACACATTCAGGCTGTGGTGTGACATAATGAAGAAAAACCTCATTAAAATTTGAAGCACAACATAAATCCTCCAAAATGTTGTAGCACATCAAACACACCACAGTCCATTTATACTTACTGTGAACCCTAATCGAAACCCGAATAAAGTTTGCTGCACTATAAGCGTACTCTAAAATCAAGTTAAAGAAACCTCAGGGAACTCTGAATGTCGAGATTATTCTTTTAAACTGTTATGGCACTCGCACACACCATTATTCTTTTCTAGCCCTAGATACAGGGCTTCAAGCAGCCAGATGGGACTGCAGCTGTTGACTCCTTTGCGGTTGTCAGCTCTGTGGATTCTCCGTTGCGAAACTGATATTAAGGAAATGTTGCTGAGAGGCTGACTGTAGATATGAGATAGCAGGCA
Organism: Tachysurus vachellii; assembly: GCF_030014155.1. Taxonomy (NCBI): domain Eukaryota; kingdom Metazoa; phylum Chordata; class Actinopteri; order Siluriformes; family Bagridae; genus Tachysurus; species Tachysurus vachellii. Next base: position 5,234,645 of record NC_083478.1, on the reverse strand, counting down.
AATCACTGGAATTCTATAAATGTGTGTGTGTGTGTGTGTGTGCGTGCTAGGGCAAAGGGTCACAGGATGGAGGTTTGGATGGAAAAAGGCATTCTTTCGCATGTATCTGGTTACACATTTAGATCATAGCTGGCTTGTTTTGGCTCTCTACTGCTGGAACTCATCCTGTCCTGACCTTATGAATGTGCAAACAAATCCCTGGTTGATACACTGTCCCGTCTTTTCTGTCCTCTCATTTTCTGTCCTCTCATACTTACGTTAAGTGCATGATTATTGTTTTGCCTTCACATTCACGAAAGTATGCCAGTGAAAAGGTAAATGCCTGTCTAGATGATCTTTTCAGATTATAACTGTAATGGCATTCAGAAAAGCTAACAAGGACGGTCTTTGGAAAATCCAGCTTTGTGCGATTCCCACTTTCCTAATAGTTTGATCCAACTTTGGGTTTGACAAGATGAGTTAATGGAAAGTGAACATCAGAGAAGGAACGCTGGTGTCACCCTTTTTAATCCTTCTCTACAGCGTTTTATCCTCTCAACTCAACCTGCTGTCTGAATCAACAGTCCACATTTAATCACTTTTAATTAGACAAAGATCAGCTGTGATGTTTCAGCCATGCTACAGTATATCACGTCTCTTTTGCAAGCTAATCCCCTCAGACTTGTGAAATTTCTGTTCCCAAATGGAGTTTTTTTCATCCACAGTCTCTCAGTCTCACACCATTGCCATCTTTCTGTTTCACTATTAACCAAGTGCTGATAGCTTTAGCCCTTGGAATCCAACAGTTTATTTTGAATGATAGACAAATTGACTTCTAATACCCAGTCCCACCACCATGTACAGGGCTGCACACTCATCAGCTGCTTCACTTAATAAAGATCCCAAACAACTGACATGCATTAAAGCAACAAGCAAAGTCACACCATTCATGTGAGATTGACCTTTAAATGGGAATCAGTTGTTTCAAGCCTTGGCTCCTAGACTAAAGATTCCCGCGCTCTGTCTATGATATTAACAGAATGGATGTCAGGGTTCAGGACTTGTTCCTCTGAACTCTCAGCCCTAGAGTCAGTAAAGTATCTCTTGTAGCTCCTATTAAACTGCAAAGGCAAAAAAAAAAAACAAAAAAACACTTTAATGAGCTGAAGTACGTAATGGAAATGTTTGTACTGTTTTTCTATTTGAAGCCCTGAGTCATTTGCTAAGGGTCCTAGGTGATTCACGTGAATCTTTATTAGTTGTAAAGAGCACTGGCAATTGAGATGAAAGGAATGGATGAGAAGTTGAATTTAATTCAATAAAGACACAGAAAAAGACCATTTGCTCAGATTTTTTCTGCCTGACCAACTAGAATAGCAGGTGATGATGTGGTGGATTTAGTACGACCGAGAGTTAGGAACAATTACACCATTGCATACACTGCAAAAACTCCAAGATTGCAAAAACTTCCAGTGACATAAGCTCACCGGCCACTGTAATAGGTACACCTATATATGTGCACATTTTTTGCAACTATTCAATTAGCTTATCATGTAGCAGCATCACGAAGCATACAATTGTGTTAAACCAGGATAAGAGCTTCAGTTAATGTTGATGTCATGCATCAGAATGAGGGAAATGTGATTTAAATGACTCGACCAAGTCAAGAAAGTCCTGTTACACCAAGTACGCTCCACAGTACTACATAAAGCGCATGTGTTCAAACGGTACAAGACAGACAGTACAACATAATCATACATCATACAACACAATAGTGTGCAAAGTTCAGTGCCGACCAGTACACAGTTCTGTATTGACTAAAGTGCAACAGTAAAAATGTGATGGATATACAAATAAAGGACAGTTCATGGTATTTGGTGCCAGATGATCTGGTTTGAGTATTTCAGACTGCTGATCTTCTGGGATTTTCTACAGTATACAGACTACAGTACAGGATATGCTGTGTTAGTTTAGAGTGTGTAGACTCTAATCATCACCTGTTTTGCTGGAGTCAGTGTCTGTATTGGCTGTCGGGGCTCCTGGGGGTGATGGGGAGGAAGTAGGTCCAGGAGGAGGCTTGTCACTTTCCTGTGGACGAGTCTTAGAGGTCTCAATGCCTTTCACTCTCCTGGCATGCCGGTTCCCCTTATAGTGGGCCTCTGCTTGACTCTGAAATGAAAAAGAAGTTTTAAACTACTGATGTTGGCTCAGTATTGCCCAAAACTACCTTATACTTAGAGCTGAAATACTGCAGTGTAAAAATAATCACCCAAGACTGACAAATGCTTATTAAACAAGCAACCCTTTCATTATACAATGTAAAATTCCAAAGTGACCGTCATGATGTCATGCCACAGGGACACCAGCTTGGTCACACTGAGCATAATGAACACTTTCTAAGTAAGGCCTGTCCGTGTTGTGGGTGCCGTCCTTTATCCATAAAGAACAAGAGAGTTTCAGTGTATACTCAAAAAAACATCTGCGCCATCTGAGTTGATATGAGCATCACTGGTATTAGTACTGAACTTCAAAGATCACTTTTTTTGTCTATCTGCTCCAGCACTCAATACAGTGTACAGTGGCTAACATGTCATTACTGGTGTTGAGGGAGTCATTCATACAGAAATTTAATTAGGAACAGGTATAACATCTGGTCCATGTTGGATGAATTATAAAAAATATTACTGGATTTGAATGTAATCTACTTTTTTTTAAATACACAATGTCTAGTCATCAAATAGGTATTAACCCACGTATGAAAAAATGTCTGCTACAGTACATTTCAGTGTGAACGCTAATGTGAACGGAGTAAACCTGGAACTGAGTGTAATCTGGAACCTAAGTCTTTTATAATTTTTTTTAAGATGATGATAAATATGAGATCAAGGTTTGCACAAATTCAGCTGCAGCTCCTGAAAAAATATACTGATTTTTCAACCATACCGTCATCCTCCTTTACAGTCTCCCTCTTGGTATTTTTAAAAAACACAAAGAGATCTATATATGGCACTAATGAGTTTAAACTAGCAACTAGCTAACCAATAATTACTGATTCGTGCACACACACACACACACACACAAATATATAAATATAAAACAAACAACATACACAGTCCCTATAAGTCCCACACATTCATATACGAGTCCAGTTCCTCAAAGACTGTTGGTAGGTCAGGCTGTTTAAGATGTTCTGGTGTAATTGCTTGTATTGAAGAACACATTTGTCAGAGAATGTCAGTGGGTAGCACAATATATTTAGTTGTCCCAATGGATGTACAGACAGTTGTGTGTTCCTTCATTTTCAGAAGCAGTACAAGTTCTGATATGTGGAATGGTACACACCAGTCATCCATCTTTCTCATGATTTGACCTCTGGTGAGGATACCGGTTGTATGTTTCCAGAAATTCACATTTAGAAACTGCCACCTGAGGTCAACATCGTTATAGAGAAGAGAAATGGTCACCGTGACCCACATGCATGTCATTATTATTTGGACGAATGTCCTGCGGTCTCTCTCCTACAAGAAGTGAGAGCTAATGACAGCTGGCATTGAGATACACCGAGAGAAAGAATTCCTGGAAATGGTGACAAAAGAAGACCTGACATGATCCCAGCTCATCTGTGTGACAACACTGCACACATATTGGGGTGAAATCGGGCCACTTCTCCCTGTCCATGATGACAGGCTGTGGGCTGTAATTGGCGATGACAAAGCTGTATATAGCTGGATGCCTGTAATCAAAGCTCTCTAAGGCACTTAAGGGGTTGTCTGTCTAAAGACATGAGATCAGATTTGGGGTCATAGAGGCAGAGGAGAGAGGTCACTGCTTAACGAGCTCAGATATCTGGGATCTTTGAGAAATACCCATGTTTCTGAAAGGCTCTGAACCATCCACAAGGAAGATGCAAATAGGTGTTGGTGTTGAGGTGTCTATATAAACAACACAGAAAACCTTGAGGTGGATGGGATACAACAGCAGGTGTGCAGGCGTTCCTAATAAAGTGGTTGGTGAACATATAACGATACTAACAACTTTGGAACTATTTTAAGATTAACACTTAACTCTGTTCCACTGCTAAGACTGTTACCTCAAATGGCTTAAATGTAATACCTGCCCATTGTGCATGGAATTCCGGTAACTTTTAGGCTTTAAAGACACTCCAGCGTATTGTGAGTCTACTCAAATCTTCAAGCCTAAGATGCACCAGGAGGTTGTATAAGGTTGAACTGAAGGTTAACAGCAATATGGCAACAGCTCATGGAGCTGAATGAAAACAAGCTTACACAGTTCTTTTAAAGGGCTAATAAGGGCAAACTCCTACAGTGAGCTACACGATAATAGATTACTGTTTCTCACAAAACTATTGTAAGTGTGGGCAGAATGACAGATGCAATAAAAAAAAAGAAAAACCCAACAGAAAAAAAAAAAAATCAAAACATGGCAACGAGTGTGGCAACAGGGGGAGCAGGAGTCACACTCATTTCACAGCTCTGATATAAAGCCCTGCTTATTTTCGAGAGGTGATTTTAAGCTCCAGCAGTGATAGAGAGAGCCCAGGTCCAGTGACTGACAGCCAGCCTTAGAGGAGGGCAAGTGCAGGAGGAGGAAACAGCATGTATTCAACCCTATCTTGCAGCAACAGTAGCACAAAGCAATGACATCACTCCTGCAGCACAGCAAGGTTATACGTCCAGCTCACGTGACAGACGCAGGGACGCGGGGACACTGCAAACTGCTGCCTACAACAGCACAGCAACGCAGTGCCACAAAGCTCCCGGCTTCTGGTTTGATGAATGCAGCGCGTGATAAATGCTGGCAGCCAATCTGCAGCTGCTCTGTTATCACAGAGCGGGGATTAGAAATATACAGATCCATAATGAAGCGTGAAATGATGGTGGCATGGGGCGGATGGAGGATGGATTTTAAAGGAATCAGCGTGATGCTGTCTTCGAAAGAAGCTGCTGCATTCACTCACGCAGGGATTGTAATGTGATCTTTCTAAAAGTGGTAATGCCAAACACAGCAAATATTAAAGCTAGGAAATCTGAAATGCTGAATGACTGACGCAGTGGAGTTTCTGTGAAATCATGAACAACTTAACCGATACTTCATCCCAAGGTCGTTTTCATGCTGATTGATTAGCAATATGTCTCTATCGACCGCCTGCAGCAACAAAACAACGTACGTCACGATACATTATATAAACACAATACACACAAATGCATTAGAAATAGTTGTGTGTGTATGTGTATGTGTGTCTTGTGGGATTCACAAAGCAAGCATATCTTGAAAAGAAGCAATAATCCTACCAGAAATGTATACAATTATTGAAACTATTTCTAGACATTATTTGTATATAATCTTAACAAGCCAGTTTTGTTTATTTCAGAAAATAAGCAAGGGTTCTGAAATGCAAAATTTTTAAAAAGTTAAACAAATAAACAAATAATTTACTAAATTAAATTACTCCTTAAACACATAAATTGAACTATTCTAATACTGTGCACATTATTTATTAGTTAAATATTAATTACTTATTTTCAACTCTTACAATATAAATATATTTCTTTAATCTAATATCAAAATGTTGAGATCCATGGGCTTAAAGGAAGTAAAAAGACGCCAAAAGGAATAAACGACGTGTTGAGACAACTACAACTAAAACTGATTATATCTATAAAGGAAAAACAAATATATCTTATATCTAAATAGTTAAATAATTTGATCCTTTGAATTGGGTGTATTTGTGTGGACACAGCACAAATCAGCCCAAAGCAGCTGCTGGTGTCAGAGACTACTAAAAAGTGTGTTGCATCATCTTTTATATTTTGGAATGTGTCAATCTTTCCAAGTATGCTTGCTTTACAACGCTTAAGCTTTTTCAGAAAACATGGAATCAATACAGAATTCACAGCTAAGACAACTACAACAACAATCTGGACCAGCAATAAGCAAAAGAAGCCATTACGTGTCGAATGGGACCTATATTTAGCCACACAAGGTTCTAAAATAAATGTCACCCCGATAAAAAGATATGTTGCTATGTCTTTATCTTAATGCCAGCTGGCCGGGCTCAGTGTGCCTCCCTGTAAATCATTTGTTACTGCTTTGTCCCAACAGCTTAACAGGCCTCCGCAGACAGACTAGAGTTGTTGGGCTTGCCCTCGTCTCTCGGTGTCTGTGGCACGGGCTCAATGTGAGCTGTGCATCTGCTGAGTGAAGCTTAAAATTACAGCCTTCCTCCAAGAACAACATATTGTGGCCATGATTACAGTGTTGCTCAATAAAAAATAGCGCAGGATTACAGGATACTCCCAGACCTTGCTTTGGAACTAACCTCATGGACTATGTACCTTTTATTACAGTTACCATCTGATAGCAGGGGTGGAAGAAAACTTGTTTTAACTTAGAATTAAATAAGGGTGAATACATTTCTAGCACAATTTCTAGCGTATGGACAAGAAGGTTCAACAATGCCTATTTCCTTGCACAACAATCGTGTATCTGAAATATGTATGTTTACACGTTGCCTGGTTTTACAAAAAGTTGTCAAATACCTCTGTTTAGCACAATACAAAACCTCAGGGTTTAAAAACAAGGACAGTCATCAGGCAAAAATATCTTCTACTTGAAGCTGAAATATTGTTTCCCTTAACTCTAATGTGCTTAACTAGCTGATCATACCCTCACTACATTATGCTAGCTCTCACTTTTTAAGCAGCTAATCATTTTTTTTGCCACCTTTGAGAAAATCAATGTGTAATGGACCATATTTTTCTTGTTTTCACTTTCTTTTGTAACAGATAAATGTTAAACAACATCATACACGGGAAGAAAATTGCTGCCTGTAAGCCTTATGATCTAAATCAACTCTGCATACTGATATGAAGTTTAAGAATCTATTTGATATACAGCATAGTAGCGCTGATCTGACATGCTAAGCCTCCACAGCAACAACAAAACAACACACAGTTCCATAGTACATCTGCACGGAGGTGGAGCGGCTATGTTCTCCTCCTGAATCTAAATGCGGTTTCAGCAAGCTGGAGCAGGACAGCCTTCATCTGGATGAATCATATTTTCAAACATGTCTGTTTTTTTTTTGTAGCTACCGCATTGTTTGTTATGAACAAGAACGTCCAAACAGAACGTTCAAAGAAAAAAGTGTCCAACTAAAGCAACTGCTTAGATAATGCACCTCTGAGTTGAACCGAATCTGGCAGACATTACAGGAGATGATGGGCCGCTTGGTCTTAACCAGTGGGACTCCGAAGGTGTGGTTGATCACTGCCTTCTGAACAGGATCCATCTGGAAGAGAGAAAGAGTGAGAGTTAGACAAATGGAGAGAGAGAATTGAAACAGCTGTTGTTGACGGAAACCATATCCATAAGGCACAGTCCTATAAATCATGTTGATTGAGAGGTCTGAATGGCCCTCGGGTTAGAGAGCACCAGAGAGAGAGAGGGGGTTATGGACAGCAGAGGGTCAGGACACCGTGAGTAGCTCTCTGCACATATTAAATAGATCAAGTTATACTTTTTTTTAGCAGATCAACGCCTTAGCTAATTAATCAACATGACCCAACTCATTTCCTGATATTAATTAAGCCACTGTCATGTCTTTGAAGATAATTAGCAGATTAGCAATTTAAATTCACATCAAATTCAATTGGATGAGTTTTAGGCCTGAATTTCAACACAGAATGACAAGCAAACACAATTGTTCAGGAAATTACTGGATGCGATAAAAAAAAGATCTAACTACTTTGCCAAGAGGTAAGTTTTCCTGGAACCTGTTAATCTTTACGGTGTTTGAATAAGCTCACTGCGAGCTCATCTGTCAGATGATCCTGAGCGGAGGTGTATCTTATGACATCACTCCACAATAGATATCATTTCTCCCCCTCTTTCTGAAAAGTAGTTGGCTTGAACAAGACACATCTACTTGAAAATAAGCTCCTTGCAAATACAAACCGAATTTTTCTAATACTATCTAAACAATTTTCTTTCTTTCTTTATTTTATGTATCAATTCCAACACACAATACAATATCTCCATGTCATATAACAGCTACCAAGCGGGATAACACGAAGTGTTTCCTGGTGAAACCAACCATTGACAAATTTTTCAAACTGCTGCTTATGTTGCATCAAAGGACAGCATAACATGATCAGAAGTAGTGTTATCTGCCCTCTTCCTCATATATGCCCGTGATTGGTTGGTGTCTTTGTGATTGACAGGGAAGAGACAGGATGCCATCCCTCCCACCCAAATTTGCTTTTATGTCCCCTGGTCATGGATGGCTGTGGACATACAAACTCTGGGATACAATTTCGTAATCTACAGATGATCAGCATGAGCATGAACATTCATTCATTCATTCATTCTCTACCGCTTATCCGAACTACCTCGGGTCACAGGGAGCCTGTGCCTATCTCAGGCGTCATCGGGCATCAAGGCAGGGTACACCCTGGACGGAGTGCCAACCCATCACAGGGCACACACACACACTCTCATTCACTCACGCACTCACACACTACGGACAATTTTTCCGAGGCACGTGGAGAACATGCAAACTCCACACACAAGACGGAAGCGGGAATCGAACCCCCAACCCTGGAGGTGTGAGGCAAACGTTCTAACCACTAAGCCACCCTGCCCCCCCGAGCATGAACATGTTCCTTTTCATTATGGTACACATTTCATATATGGTTCCCAGTTCTCCTCGAGGTATGATTTGTAGAAATGAGCAACACATTTTATACAGCATTTACACTAAAGTTCTTATTTAGAGTGTCTCTGACAAAAAGCATATCCACACTTTAGTACAAAATGTCACTAGTCTAAGAATACCATAAGATTAAAATGCTGTTACGCAGGAGAGTAGTGTGTTAAGACAGCAAATTAAACAGTACAATTATAACATTGTGATGTAATGTTTATTTAGAAATGCCAGCATACACTAAGAACATGCTATTCTACACAAGGCACTTCAAACACTTCAAAGCCTATTTCCAGTGACAGCTATGCCTTTCACTTTAACTTCTAGGATTGATTGGATCTGACAAACCCGCCTATGACAGCCTCCCTTGGCTGGATGAAAGGAGAAAGGCCGCAATGAATATTCGCCAACCCAAACAAAAAACAGTTTGAAACTCCGCACGGGTGTGGTATCCAGGCAACCGTTGATAAAAAGTAAATAATCAGTGAAGTTAAGCCATAGAGCAAGGCGTGATGGCACAGGCAAACCCCATATAAAGAGGAACAGACCGACATCTTTAGATTGCTTTTATCTCAGTACTCATCCCAAACACAGACATAATATTGCACAGTCTAGAAGAGTGCTGGATTAGTTACTATGTCTGCACTGTCATGACTCTCCAAGGAATTAAATGCAGATGGCAGTCATTTGGCTTAATCCAAACACCTCAAGCTAGAGCGTGGCAACAAAAAGAATATAATAGTCAGCACTAATCAGATGAGTCTGGTCTTTGGAGCTGTGTACAGAAAGACGAGTGAAACGCTGGCAAATATGGATACCGTGATCTTAATGACAACATGATATATTTTTGTGTCATTATTATCATCATCATCATCATCATCATCATCATCAGGTGTCATGAGAAACTATTTATCCACCAGTGGTTTCATTCTTTGTTCTTCTTCAAGCATTACTTAAAAATGTTATAAATGCTAGACAAAGATCCCTGAACCTACAGTGGCCCTTGCTGGTGGTTTGTAAGCCAAACTCCAGCAAAATGATTTATTTTTGTACAGTAAGCACTGGGATGATATTTTGGCCAAATCGCCCACCCATACTGGAAGAGCCTCTCATTAGCCCCAGATTAGTTACAGGGCACTGATGCTTTTTACACTCCATTTTAAAGCACTTTGAATCCACCCACATGATGAATTAATAGCAAACAGATTCCTAAATGTCAAATTGCTGCTCCATCCCAAATTCCAGGGAGTCGTCCCTTAGGGCCTCGAGAATCAGAACAAAAATAGCTGGATAACGTCTAAAACAGCATTATTACTTAGTGTAAAGGACAAAGACATGAGGCCATATGGCATCAATAAAGAGGAATGATCTCACTAATATAAAGCTCCGCTCCTGACTAAAGTAAAGCTAATATATCACATATTCTGCTATAGCATAAATAAGATATTAATCTTGAGAGATAATGTCCTCGGAACCAATCTTCCAGACAACCACTCCACGTTTTCATAACTACATGAATTTCCTATTCGTTTTAGTGCAGTTAGTGAATAATTCATGGTAACGACTGAATAATATGAAGTGTATAATTGATTAAAAGAAATTCTGCATCTATTAAGCAGGATACAGTACTGTTACAGAGAACTGATTTTATTTATTCCTTTTTTATATCCGAATATCAAATTCTACTTACAACATTGTTATTGATTTTGACTCTGTTCCACAATCACATGACAATTTAACAAAACTGAACTAGGTGAAAGTTTAAAGATAAAAAAAAAAACTTAGTTCTTAGAGGCAAACTCAGACTTAGTACCCGACAAAATTAAGGTAAAAGTTTTTATTTTTGTAGCACCTAACAATGCCTGTGTCAACACTGTACACATCAACACAGTGATCCGCTGTGCAGCAAGACATTTATCATCTGTGGTGTCAAGATGGTACGGCAAGTAAACCGGACACTGCTATCTCGTCATGTACAGGGAGAAAACACATTCTAATCTATAGGGCATAATACCTCACACAAACACACACACATTTTGAGTTTCTGTGAAATCACACAAAACACACACAAATTTTAAGCACATTTGCACTCGAACAAAACATCTTTAATTAAATGACGGCATGAGGCTGACATAATCACACACATTCCACACACCAGAGACAAGTGAAACTCTTCACTCTGCTCTCTCTTTGTAAATACGTCTTTCTCTAAGGATATCCGACATGCACTAATTGACCCGTAGGAATATTCCAGCTACATCAACACAGATATAAAAGCACCTCTCTCTGCCTGAGAAACTCACCTTTCTGTCCTCAGCACACACAGCCACATCCGTCCCCCTGTCAGAGCACACACACACACACACGTGTGCTTGTGTGTTAGCTTGCAGGAAGGGATGTGTAAATGGAGTGATGAACTTATCCAGAAGCGATTCCACCTGATTCTCCCACACTCACTTGTTCTTACATACACTAATCCGAACGCTTACACAAACCCTGTGGGGTTTACAGATCATTACAGGAGTCTGTTTGTCCTTTTCTTCCTGTCGTCTGTCCACACACTGAGCATTAATGTTAAGATCTTTCTCTCTCTCTCTCTCTGCTTCTATGTGAGCCTTCTGACTCCTGATATTCCTATTCTCTCTCTGTCTCTCTCTCTCTCTCTCTCTCTCTCACACACACTTATTAATAGCATTGCTCTTTTCATTTTCTCCTTCCTTGTCCAACTTTCTTCCATCTCTTCGTCTCACACAAGCTCTCATTCATATTTACACCCCCCACCCCCACCATCACACACAAACACACACACACCCCAACACCCCCACCCATACTTACTCAAGCTGTCCAGATGCAGAGGAAATGTCTTACACTCTTCCACTCTTCCACCCTCTCTCCTATTCCCTCCTGTCACCCTCTTTTTCTTTCTTCTCTTTCAGAGTGTCTGTCTTTCTTCTACGCCCCCACTGTATCAGCGCACGACTCTGCACAGCTTGCCGGATTCACCCCTCCCCCAGCTCCCCCATAGTGACTCAAACTCTCATACTAAATACATCCCAAACTCCAAAAGATCTCAAGCAGCTGCTACTCAGCCTCAATCAGAGGAACATAGACCATAAAGCCTTATGGTTCAGCTTTCTGAATGAAACTCTTGCCAAAAGAATTGTCTTGAAAGAGCAATCTTGGTTACCATTAGATATCTTATGACTGTGGCAGTCAGCATAAACATAATATAACCATTTATATCTTTAATAAGATTCAATAACATTTCTGAAGTTGATCGTATGACTGTATCTTATACCACAGCAATTACTAAAAATAATGTTAGCAAAACTGTCTATACTAACATTTTATTCATTTTTATTTATCCTTTTTACATACTTTTATTCATTAAAGATCAACCCGTTATATGCTTTATCTATAATTATTCTCTATATCTATATTCTCTATATCTATATCTATATATTTTGAAGTTAATTGTAATGCTGTGGAATTTCAACTAGCATAGCATATGAAGCTAGTTCTTGTTAAGTAACATAAGTAAATAATGTCTAAAGACTTCCCAAATTAGCTGTAAGTGTTGTTATAGCAGCTCTTGAATAATTGCTAAGTCATTCACTCACTCTTACTTTTTTCTCTCTTGAAGTTAACAAGACAAAAAACCTAAACAATTTCATGTTACCAGGAAACCGCAAAGCCTTCTTGTCTACTACAGCTTTACCTCTGACACTGAAGACTCCGCCAATGCTAAATAAATATCTTCTTACAAGCAGTGTAATCATATCAAGGACAACTCGTGTTTCTAATGTGTTTATGAAGCGCATCTTATATACTTTTTTAATGTAAAACAAGCATTTTACATTTAAATTTCTCATTTTTATCTCATTTTATACAACTGAACAATTGAGGATTAAACGACCTGCTCAGGGGCCCAACATTGGAAGGTTGTGAGTTTGAATACCAGGTCCATGAAGCTGTCAATCAGTAGCCCAATGCCTTTCCACCATGCTACCATATCCCCAAGCACATTAAACCAAACCCAGGATTTGTTTACTTCTGTTAGAGCTGTCCAAGATGCAATAGAAAATTAATCAACATCTTCTGACCGATCAGAATTGAGAATTCAGTAGGTGTTTGGTACACCTTACTCTGGCTCACAGACTAAAATCTTCACATTAACGTTTGGGAAGATTTGGGCTCATTTAACTTCCATGCATTCACATGGAAATGCAGTACACTGACAAAGGAATTTTTAAAATACGGAAAGTCTCAGGAATTTACAAGTTTCTACATGCCTGATTTTGTTTGCAGAGGAGATGTTTCATAAGCCCAAGTCTTTCCACACAAAGTGTTAATATCAATGTTACTACAGATAGAGGTGGGTTAGGGTGAAATACGGTATCCATCCTTTCGTGTGAAAGTTTGATATGTTTCTGTGAAACCTATGTGTATGTGCTGCATGTCGATATTCAGTGTATAGAAGTTGCACCTGAATGTAATTTTCTGTGGGATTGAGTTGGTTAAATTATATGTGAGTCATAGTTAACAGTGAAATCATGGCAATATTAAACCAAAGTTGATTGTGTGCTATAATAAAAATGATTGGAAAGTATTTTGTGTGAAGACTTCATGCACTTCAAGAAACCACCAATCGTAGAACATGCAGCAGGTGAACAGAAACAAGTCCACATTTATCCTCCTGATTCACTGACTTTGAGAGGAAATTCCTGATTCTGCAGTGTAAGCGTGTGCCAAGCTTTCCTAAACCCCTGTGCTCCAGCCAGCTAAGGTAAATTATGCAGGAACGTCACCCACACATGAACACATTGATTCAGACAAGCAGGTACATGGCAGGGCACATTAAAGTCACATTAAATCTCTTGTGTCTGTTCAGTACCCAAGACCAGGTCTAATTTAAACAGAAGTGTATAACTATGGTGAATGCTGTAAACATTGTGGCGAATGATGTGAACTCAGCCAGAATATCTCCAGCAGGGTGTTTTATGTGTCAGCATAAATCATTTGACCTGTTTAACAGTTACAGGAGACTCTCTTAAAGAAACAGTCTGATTCTTTTCAGTGGTGGTGCATGGAGGTGATTGCTCCGACAAGTGGACGCCAAAGCCAGAGATTTCGCGACAGCTGTTTACAGATTCCTTCCCTGTCGCCAAGCCAGGAAGGACACAAGAACTAAATATTTCATGTAGATCATAGTTTTAACACTGGTTTGAACTTCAGATAAAACTGGTTTAAACTTCATATTTCATCTATCACAAAAAGACAGCACAATTGATCAATTCTTCAGCTTAAAGCATGTATTGGTAACTACTAGGAAATAATCAATAACAAAAAAAATTGCATTAGAAAAGATTTGTCAACAGCAAATTATGGAGCTGTGTAATTTATTTATTTGAATTATTTGAGCTCGCTCATCATTTCTGCCTATTTACACAAAGCTCTGCTACAGAACTAGAGTTAGCATGCTACCTTGAGTTAGCATTAGCAAAGACTGTCATGACATCATTTTCAAGCACGCTCAGACATTAAGCAGCTTCAAAGCCAAGTTATAACACTGAACTAAACATGAACTTTGGTTCATGCTGAACGGTCAAGAGTGTCTTGTTTTTCTTTGTAAGGTGCTTTCATTAGATTTAAGCTCCAGTTTAGTTAGCATAGTAAGCTACATGATAGCCCACACTGATTCACCATGATGTAATTGATTAGTTATGTAAAGTCGGTCATTATTTACATATATGTAAATAAATATATATATATATATATATATATATATATATATATATATATATATATACACAGCTTCATCACCTTAAACGATAATAAATTACTTCATTATGGAATAGCACTGCCAGTGTTTATACAGGTTTATCATGTATTTCTTGTCATATTAATTTCTTGAAGCATAACATGTTATTTTTGCTCATCGGGAAAGTACTCACTGGCTGTGCTGAACACTTTCTGCCATGTTTTTCTCTCTAAACAAAACTTTAAGAGAGGAAGCAGTTAATTAATTAGCTTAAAATTTTATATTTAATCTCCAACTAACTAAAGGCTTGTGCTTGCATTTTGACTCTCAGAAAGTATCTTACACAAGCTATAGTTTTTATATATTATATTATATTTCAGGGTCCCAGTGCTGTTTTATTGGACTGCTAACTGCTGCACTCTTCAAGACAACGTCCAGGTGTGCCGCCCTGTCCATTAAAAACCAAGGTCATGAAATTCTTAGAAATTCCATTAGGTAATGCACCGACACTGCAGTGTGCTTTCAGCAGTGTCCTAGACAGGAGGTCAGACCATCCTTCCAGTCTCTCCAACACCCCCATCTGCTGGGCAGCAGGCACATCTCCCCATCAGCTTCACCAGCCTGTCCCACCACACACAGCCTCAGGGAGCAGGAACCACAGATTTATAGGCCACAAAATGCCAAACTACCAAAAACATAGCTGAACAAAAATGGCAAGTTGAAAAGACAAGAGTTACAATTTAGTTTTTTTTAGACACACAAAAGACAGAAAAAACATCTGGTTGAAAGATGTTCTAATGAAACAGATGTGATTAAAACCATAATTTTATAATTTCCAAAATTGGAGAGAAAGTTTTGCTTTCAACTGCAGCTGTAAAGTCAATAGGCTATAACTCATTTCAATGAATCCTAGATACTTAAAAGATTAAAATGTCACTGGGCTTTCTTAGTAAAGTATAATTTAAAGGATTTGGAAGAACAATGGGCAGTTTGCTTTAGATTAAATGATCTGGCACAGAAATTGTACTTTCCTCCATCTGTGCTATCATACTGTAAATAGCCAAAGGGCAAAGCAACTTTTACACTGGCAATAAGTGTGAGCAAACATTAGACATCTAAGCCAACATTCGAACCACAAGTTAAAATTAGGTTTGACACAAAACTTAAAGCAGCTGTCTTTTTTAAAACATGTTCTTTAAAAAGCACCCTGTAGACATGGAGGAGAAACTGAAATGATTAGCCATAAATCAGCTCATGTTTATTCATGACCCAGGGCAAATCAATGCCACGCGCCAATGCAAACAACCGGCAGACATTTTATAAGGTTTCAGATGACATTTAACATAATGGTGATGGCAAAACATCATTATCTGGGATGTTAGAATGATTTAAGCAACAATGTTCTAGCACACGCTATCAGAGGCTGTCTGCAGTGAATCAGACACCTTGGCTGGTTGATCAGAATCGATCTAAGATAGATTTATCTAGAGATATGAGGCATGGATTAAGATGAAGCATTTCCATTGTGAAATTATGAAAGGAGCAGGACAAGGCAGTCTTTACTCACTGTGTTAAAATTGTGGAAGAGTCCAACACTGTGAGGCGGAGGTGTTTCCATGGGGAACTGCAGGAAGGTCTTCATGTCCAGATGAGGCTGGATCATTGTGGGGGTCCGCAAAAATGTTGGGACTGCCCCCGTTCGGTTGATACTTCCTGTGGAAAATAAAAGGGAGATTTTATGTGAGAACATGATCATTCGAATGTAAACAGGTTTGGATTGGAGATTCTGAAATAAGGTCCAGGCATTCAATGTGTAGGGATTAAATGCATACATTAAGGTTGAGACACAATTCAAAAAACACTATCTGTAATTGTATAATGTTTATTGCTACAAATATCCATGTCTGTAATGAAATTTAATTCCGAAGTTGGTGTGGCCCAACTCAGAAAAGATGTATATTTTTTTAAATCTCACCTTTTTCATTTGTATTAATTTATTTTTCTTTGTAATTGCCAACCTTACCAAGACCTTGAAAAAAATCTACATTGCCAGCCCATATTTGTATCTGTTCATCCCAATAAATGTATTTGTATTTGATTACATTGTCTATGGTGCCTTACATGGAAATGTAAGAATGTCATCAAATATTCCAAACAGAATTCTGATTTGAAAAGAAACGTTCAGACCTCAACGAAAAATCAGCATATCATTGTGATTCCTATGTCCTTGTCTCACTAAGCCTCTCACTCTCTCTCTTCATCCACTTCCTCACTCTTCCAATCTCTTCTGCACCTTCTCTCTTTTCCTCACTCTGTCTCTCTTCATTAATCCCCTCCACCACTGCAACCTTGTGGATAAGTTTCTAAAATGAGCTGCTCTCCAGAATGCAGCTTTACCAAGTAGTTACTTAAAGCTGCTTAATTTTCACAGTTGGATTTTCCTCGCCTCCGGTTCCCAGGAGTCCTAAATCTTTTCTTCTCTTCTGGGTTGCTCTCTCTCATCTCCACCTCTCTATTTCTCCCAGACATTTTCTCCACTTCATTTTTTTCCTAATTTGTTTGTCAGCCTCTTTTTTTTATTCTACAGTGCACATCTCAGACGGGTTTCTCAGCAAGAGCCAACAGTGGGTAGGGCGGGGTAGAAAGCCTGGGCCTGCTGGGAATGCTTCTGTCACTGAAGGTAGCTGACAGGATGTGATGAGAAGAGAGGAAAAACTGGTAGGAAAAAGGAGAGGAGAGCAAGCTGTGTTTGAAGGGAAAAATGTGTTTGTTCGATGCTGTACAATTTCAGGTTATGGTTATGTGCTCATCATGTTCCTTTTCTGTTTTGTATACTCAGGCACAAATAAGTCTTTGCTTCATTAAGTGATAGCTAGTTTGCAGACCTGCAGGTCAGTATACACACAGCACATGAGAAAGGAGGTGGAACAGAGAGAAATCAGTGGTGGATATAGAACTGGAAAGCAAAAGAAAGAAAATCTTGGTGATAAAACAGACGAGAAAGCTTGTGAATAATGCTTAATCTCTCGTTAACAAACAAAACATTTTGTCCTTTTTTCACAGGCAAGTGACCGGAGGCTGTATCCTCACAGTTGCTGAAACCACTGTGTGGCTTTTTGCTTAGGTTTGCGCATGTGGGTATGTTGGATGGTGTGTAGAGTGTGTGCATATGCGTGTATATATATATATATATAATATATATATATATATATATATATATATATATATATATATATATATATATATATATATATATATGAAGTAAAGCTAGATTTGGGGAAAAAAGTTCAACATTCAGAATAAAAAGCCAAAAGTAATAAAAACTATTAGTGTCTATCATTATTGTCTCAGATAATAGATCTGTAGTCATAGCCATCCAAGACCAGGTCTTAAAGGGTCAAGGCAAGTCAAGATCAAGTCCAAATGGAAGCAAGACAGAATGAAACTGAGACCAAAAGCCATTAAATCGGTTTCAAGCCCAATCAATCGTCTAATTTACAGTAACTAGTTGGCTTCATTATGCATTGTGGCACATGATTGTCTTCAAGAGTTTCAAGAGTATTTCAGGAATTATTTTGTGCATGCGGAAGAAAAAAATATATTCACAAATCCTCAAGTTAGACCAAGGCATATTTATCAAGGTTGAGGCTTGAGACAAATGGCAATAGATTAAAGACATGTCCAAGTCTAAACAGATGACATTGCGTGACTGGACTTGAGTCTTGAGACTCTGTCCTTTGTATGCATAACTACAAGTGGTAAAATATGTTCTCAAAGTCAAAAGTACAACCTCCGGATTTGTAAAATCGTTAAAGGATGGAATTATCTTTGTTCATTAGTAATATGTCACATCTGATTATGGCACCATGGAAACCCAGAAATGTTCCTTGGCTCTAAGAAATAGCACAATCTCCTGCAGGTGTAGCAGAGGAAACACAGCTGCAGGTAATGAAGCAAAGCAGTGGAAAAGGGAGGAGTTTATCTTTGTGTGTGTGTGTGTGTGTGTGTGTGTCATGACCAGCCTCTGAGTGCAGTTGTCCTTACAGTCCCAGGAGTCATAATATGTTTGACAGTGCAACACAGCCACAGTATATAAATCAGGTCCCTTCCTCACCCCAGTGTATAATTACATCATTAAAATTAAAGCACCCTTTCGAGACCTGGTCCTCACTATAAATCACATTTGTAAATGTCCATGCAGGCATTTGTGAGAGATTATATACAGTACAGAGCTTAAGTGCAATATAACACGTTTGTACACATCACATGAAAACATAAAATAAACTCTTGTGTAATGTCATGATAGGTGGATTAGGTTTTAATCATCAGCAACATTACATACAATAACAAAAAACATGTACATAATCACATGGACAGCTGTCCCAGATCAAAGTGTTACACATCCATTCAAACAAGAGTGCTGATTAGCCATCACAGCATGATCAGATGCTCTGCTGAAAGACAAACAGCCTTGATGATGATACTGTGGTCTTAACAGCCTCATCAAACCTCCACAGAGTGCACGTAGCTATGTTGTTGTGTCTCAGGATCTAAAGCCTCCCTTAGCTGCCCCAGAGAACCTGATCAGGGCCGTGGGGTGAATGATGGACAGGGCTATCTGGGGAGACAGGGAGGGGGACGGTGCAGCATTTGGAAGTTGATAAAACTTTGTGACATGCCAGGAATCCTGCAACACATGCAGAGGGCCATAATCACGCCTTTTAAACAACCCTCAGTGCAGGGACCGTGCCAGTGACCACAATATTACAGCCAACATAGTGTTAGTGTATACTAGTACAAACATGGCAAGAGGAAGTGGTTGGAGCTAATGTGAATATTTGAAAAAGCTGGAAGGGGGATTGAGGTGCTGGGTGCGAATAATAGAGGGTTGAGTTTGGGAAAGAATAAGCAGACATAAGAGCAAGGAGAAGATCATAGTTACAGGAAAGCAATTCAAACTCAAATGACTCTATTTAATTCTGAAAAATGGGGATCGGTCTTTTAATAACCAACACTCACTACTTTGGTGCATTTGTTATTCAAACTGATCTTGTCAACTGAACTAAAATGGGATGAACACATTCATTCATTCATTCATTCATCTTCTACCGCTTATCCGAACTACCTCGGGTCACGGGGAGCCTGTGCCTATCTCAGGTGTCATCGGGCATCAAGGCAGGATACACCCTGGACAGAGTGCCAACCCATCGCAGGGCACACACACACACTCTCATTCACTCACGCACTCACACACTACGGACAATTTTCCAGAGATGCCAATCAACCTACCATGCATGGCTTTGAACTGGAGGAAACCGGAGTACCCAGAGGAAACCCCAGAGGCACGGGGAGAACATGCAAACTCCACACACACACAAGGCGGAGGCGGGAATCGAACCCCCAAACCCTGGAGATGTGAGGCGAACGTGCGAACCACTAAGTCACTGTGCCCCCAAAGTAATCATGGAAGTGGTAAATAAAGTAAAATGGTGAGATTTCTGATATCGAAGAAATTTAAGAATTAAAAATTTATCAATAATTCATATGCAGTTAAATACAGTGGGTCTTTTGGGATTCTTTGAATTTTCACACTGTCTTGTTTCTTGTGATTGAGTGGTTTGTTCAAATTAGTGCCCTCAGGGGCAACAAAGCATGGTTTTTAGACATGGGGTGGCAAAGGGCCAAGTTACACAATACGTGAAATCAAACTATACATCCAAATGTATATGAACATCACACCTATATATTACGTGTTGCCACAAATTTTGAAAGCACCCAACTGTCTAGAAATCTGTGTGTTTTTAGAATTAAGATTACCAATTCAACCTATAGCTCAATAAATTCTAAGTTTCATCTGCTAAATGGTTGAACTGGTCAAGATATATTAAATACTAATGGATACATAGAAGAATACTATATATATTTAAAAGAGCTTTTGTCTTATTCACCATGTTTCATGTTTTCATTAATAAAAATCAGGTGGAGACGTAGTGTACACATTTTTGAAAATTTTGGACTCAAAGCTGTAAAATGTGATGGAGAGATATGACAGAAAGACTTGGTCTGCCTATATAGTAATCTATGAGATGTCAAGCATGATGGTGTGGAAGGAAGTATACAGATCAAAATTGAAGCTTTGGAACCTGATCTGTTTCAGCAGATTGTACAGATGAGGAACTACAGTAAGGGAACGGGATAGGTCTATGCACTACAACATCGCTCTCTTCAGGCAGAGGTGGAGAATGAGATAAATGTCACCGGCACCACTATCAGCAGGCAGATAAACAGTATTGTGGTAAACAACTCTAAATTTCATTACAAAATAAAACTTGGACACCACTAAAGATCACATTCATTGTAATGATTAACAGGCAGTTTGTTCAGAGTGGATTTTTCCTTTAAGTCTGCCAGTCCAGTCATTTGTCCACATTTCACAATGCCCCAAACTCCAGGATGGTAGCACAGGACTTGGCCATGCTGTTCTGTTCAGTTCAGCAAATCATTATGTGAATAGTTTTGTTCTGCTGGAATCTGGGAGCTGAACTCCTCAAACACTCACTGTGTTGCTGTAGTCTCTTTCTTAGTCTCTATCCACATCAGAGACAAAGAGCTAAACAAGAAATATTTAATACAAAATGAGAAAAACCAATGAGAGATGGAAAAAGAGTGATAATTTAAAGAAAATAAAGGAGGATGGCAGAATTTTTTTTTTCTGTGGAAGAATAAAGAAGAATAAGAATATTATTCCCCCCATGCATCCCTGAGAAAAAACTAGTATACAATTAAGTGTGGACTTGAAGGAGAACCTCGGCTCAGGGTGCCATTTGCTATGGGGTTATGGGTGGGTGTCCTGTTTCCTTGTCATTTTCAAATTGCCCTGTCAGGAAACAGAGTTTGGTCATTTCTTTCACCAAAATGAAATGAAGCACATAATAACACTGGCAAATTAAAGTGATCTTCGAATCAAATGAAATAAAGGCAAAATTTTCAAACAGGTTTTTATTGTACTAGGTTCAATCACCTGATTTATACTGTACTGTACACGCCAATGACACTTCACCCAAAAGAGCTAAATGGCTCACAAAGGAATGGATGAGATTCAAGAAAATAAGAGATACTGGATGTTTACGTCATTTGGCAGACGCCTTCTATCCATATCGACTTACAGAAGTGAAAGGGCATTACATTTTACATTTATCTCATTTACACAACAGAGCAGTTGAAGGTTAAGGGCCTTGCTTAAAAGCTCAACAGGGGCAGCTAGGCGGTTCTGAGATTTGAACTCATGACCTTCCAATCAGTAGTCCACTGCTGTCACATTGTTTTTGCACAAATTCTGTATTATTCATCAATAAATGGAGTTGTAAATCAACTGAGGTTTGGGGAAAAAAGACCATGTGTGAAGCTTAAAAAGAAAGCCTTTATTATTGCTATGCATTACTGTGGAATTCTTTTCTTCAGAATTCCACAGTAATGCATAGGGTCAGAGCCCAGGGTCAGAGCACAGGGTCAGACATGATACAATGACGCTTGCATCATTAGAGATGAACAAAGCAAAAACGGATGACCAAGGTACTCCAGTCAAACAGCCGAAGAGAGGAACAATGTGGGGCCAGGAAGTCCGTTGTAATTACTGGTGCAGTGTACTATGGTAGGCAAGTAACACCTTTCTCACTGTTCAAAAGACCGCTGTAAGCAGGAACATTTGGTGCATGTTTGAGACAGCAATCAGCAAGGGAAAAGATGTGTTCACTCATCATCATTATTTTACTACAGAATACACAATGGCTGTCTCTTCTGACAGTTTAATTATTAAAGGATGGGACTTTGAGCTGTGATATTCCTAACAAGAAACCATGCACAGTTAAATAGCCTCTGAATGGGAGAGACGTGGAACTCTTAACTATTATGCAGAGTAGGTCATTTCTTTGTTTTATGATCAGCCATCTAAAGACTAGAATCACTTATAGCGTCAAAAAAATAAAAACAATGCAAATGTAATGTGCTTGTTTAATTTTAATGCACACATGCAAGTGTGACTTTATACATCCACAGATACCTAGGTAACTTCTCAATGTAAATTAAAATATTATTATTTACTCATTATTAGTATTACTATTTATTCCTTAAGTATTCAAAAAAGAGAAATATATACAGTACACTATGCTGTTGTTAGTAAAGGTGTGTGTAAGGTGTGTGTATGTTACATTTATTGTAATATTATAACATGAGTAAAACATGAGTGGAACCTGTGATTTAGCACTAGTTATAGCTGTAGAGCTTTGATGGTGTTTCAGACTACAGACTATTAAGATTAGCACAAATTACTGTTGAATCCTTTAGATCTCCTTCCCAAGCTCATTAATACCTGTGTCCTTTCAGGTGTCCCATCCTTTACAAAATCTGACACAGCAAATAAAATTCAACAGTAGATCTGCTTTATAGTCCAGACACCATGCCATTTCTAGGCCGCTAGTTCTCTCATGTCTGTAGCTGTCTTGTGCTCAGCTGTGGCTCAGGCTGGAGGAATATCTCATTCATTTAGCTAGTTTAGAGCTAATTAGCATAGCACCAGCACATCTCTGCTTTGTATTCAATCACCGTCTCTGCACAGAGGTAGGGGAGAGCCAGAACCTTCACCTGACCACCTAGACCATACGTCATCCAAACAAACCCTCCAAACTAAACCCTGCTGCTGTGTCATTGTGGCACTCCATCTCACAAAAACTCTGCATGGACTGAACCTGGATAGTGTCTTCTTTCACCTGCATGAATACCGCTGCTTCATGCTGCATTCCTGGGTTGCAGATTTACTGCAGCACATCTGTTATGAGTGCGTGGGTCAACAACACATAAAGCACTGCAGGCAATCCCATTACCTCACTGCCAGCACATAAAAGCCATACCAGGCCTCTAGAGAAAGTTCCTCATTAAAGATGTACATTTAATTAACTGGAATCCTTGGAACCGGTTTCAGAAAGTCCTCACAGATGCTTATCCTCACAGCCTCAAATGTGCGTCTGAGTTCAGAAAGCATTACTGCCCATTAAAAATAATAACAGAAGCATTAAGTAATGCAAGCTATAAAAACTATGATGCACACAATGAGACTGTTGTTGGATTGCAATTATTGATGTGGAACAATTGATATTCAATGTGCCTCCTGAGTGTTTTCTGAAATTCTTCACGCTAATTGTTTAGCAGGAAGAGTATTTGAAATATATTGACTGTTATTCATATTAAAAAATTAAGCCAAATGAACATAAGGACAATCTAAGTCTGTTTACAGGTTTATTGAATAAGTATGATACTCTTACATTTGTTGTGCTTCCAGAAGTTTCTTTCTCAAATGTTCTCCATTTTTAGTGTGTAATGATAAAATAGGATCAGATGGAGTGAAACCCATGTGCAGAGAATTATCTGAAGAAACACAGGCAATATTAACCAAAAAACACAATGCAAGTGCAAAACCAGGAAACAGGCACAATAATCCAAAATACCAACAAAGCAGTCTGTGGAGCAAACACATCCAAATCGCAAATACAAGGAGCAAAATCAGAGAAAACAGAACACTAGATCATACACAGAAAGCAAACATCGAATATATTGAATATTATTAGTGATTATTATATTGAATTAAAATATTAAAGAAATATTAGAGGAAACCTTTAAGACTCCAGATGACATTTTGAACTAGCAATCTGCAAAATAATAAAAGTGTCAAGATCTATGATTGTACATAAATAAGCGTCTTCAAGCAAACTTGAATATCATAATATTACTAACGTTAGCTATCATCGCCAACTGGCTAGTTTACTTGCTCTGCAAACAGTAGCCTCATTTCGCATTGTCATTATCAGTTATTTATTTCAAACTAACAAACATGTCAAGAAAAACCTTATCAGTTATGCGATCAATTACATTAAACATATTAGCTAGCTAACCAGTTATCAAGCAGTGGCTAAGGCTAAAAGTTTTCAGCTAGAACATTTTCACAAAGAACTGTATAAAATGAGATAAATTAAGAAAATGAGAAAAGAAAATGTTTTGTTTATCCAATTAAATGTAGCTTTTAGAATTTTCAAGAAAATTCTGTAGTCATTGTATGGTACGTTTTTTCCCCCTATGTTTTATTTGAAAGGATTAATTTACTCTCTGTACTAGCTGCTCTATATTTGAATTAAATCCTAGTTACCTGGTCTTTAATGTCTTCTACAGTTTCTGGAGACTAACAATGGGTATAAACACGAGCCCTGGATGTTCTTTACATACACAATATAAAGAGACACCCTCTCTCCAGGGCTTAAAAATAAATCTAGGTTGTGTACACTAGATTTTTTTTTTTTTTTTAGTAAATCCTGTACTTGTCTATTCTTGTATGTGTATCTTTGACATTTGCTGGTTCCACAAGCACTTCACTGGAAGTAAACTGGGAGTAATTCTGATCACACCTAAGAGGTAGGGGGAAAGACATGGCCAACAGTATGTCTAAGTCTTTAATGATTCAGAGACATCCAAATTTGGGGTGTATATATATATATATATATATATATATATATATATATATATATATATATATATATATATATATATATATATATATAAAATGAGAAGTTAAATGCTGTTTGAGCATGTCAGGCATGGTCAGTACTCAGTTACTCAGTTACAGTTACATAACCGCAGCACTAGTCAAAATTGAATCACAATATTTCTGCTTTCAGGTATATAGATTTATAGACACCGATCTTCTCTTTCCTAGTCCGAGAAAATAATAGCACTGAATGAACTTTATTGCAGCGTCAATCCAGCTCTCTAGATATTCAATCAGTGATTATTACAACCTGGTGTACTGAATGATTCATTCGACTTGGCCTGGTTCTTCATGAATGCATTAGCATAGACCTACTTTCATATGTATCTACGGTACTGTACAAAAGTCTTAGCTGGCGTTTTTTTTGCATAACTTCTGTTTCGTATCTTTGTTTTATACACTATACAGCTAAAGGTTTGTGGACACCTTACCATCACACATACTATTCCAGATTTATTCCCTCTTTTGCACTCAACTCTTCTAAGAAGGGCTTCAACTAAATTTTGGTTTGTAGAAATTTGTAATCATTTAGATAAAAAGAAATTAGTAAGATCAGATACTGATATCAGTTGAGGAGATCTGGGGTTCAGTAGGTGCTCCAGTTCATCCTAAAGATGTTCAGTGAATCAAGTTCTTGTAGCTCTGTGCTTTGTGCACAGGAACATTGTCATGCGGGAGCAGGTTTGTGCCTCTCAGTTCAAGTAAAGGGAAGTTGTGCTTCCTAATTATTGCCAACACTTTGGCGAAGAACCCTGTATGGATGCGATGGTGAGCTATCTACAAACTTTTGACAATGTAGGGTCCTGTATAGTATATTCAGCAGAAAAAGAAAAGGAGAAAAGCACATTTTAGATTTCCAAATATTTAGCAAATAAATGTTATAAACCTAGAAATATTTGGATGTCATTAAAGAACGTAAGTAAGTAAGAGGCCGGTTTTCTTTGATAAACTTAATAAAGGTTGATTTGCATATAAGAAAAACGAGAAAGTGCAATAGACAAAGTCTACTGATGCGATTTAAATTACAAAGTTAATTATTATATGCAGAACTGTATAAACAAAATTTTGTAATGCAAATATAATAATAATAATAATAATGTATGTTGATATAATACAGTTGCTCTGTAAACTCTGATTATTAGCATGTTATGGCATGTAATAGAGACGCTTTCATAATTGTGATTCCTAAAAGGTTATTTTTTTATTCTATATCCTATTCATTCATTACCTTTTTGCAATGCTGAACTATTTTGGATGTAATTAATTTGTTTTGTTTGCTAAGAAGCAAAGTGTCTTTTGTCCACAAGGAGGTGCTAGCATAATTGTTCCTACATGGCTAGATTATAAATAAAGTACTGTCCTCTCTAGAGTTTATCACTTTATTGTTTAATCAGTCTGTTTTCCTCCTCCTAACTTATGGCTCCCTGTTGTTTAAATTGCTTAAAACTTTAAGAAGCAGATCGTATTTCACTGGTACACAGTAAACCTCTAGAGTCAGGTTCTGGAGTATATGATGAATGATTCTAGATGAAGCAGGTTGGACTGTAAATAGTTTGCTGCCTCTTCAACATAATTTCATCTACGAGTTCCATGTGAATAGAGTTCAGTGCCTGCAGGTAAGTGAATGGGTTTGAAAATGAGTAGGAAGCCTGAAGCGCAGTTGAGAGCAGAATGAGTCTCAGCATGTTTGTCTTTAATCCCAGCACAAATCCATGTACAGGGTTTCTTCTGTGTGTGTGTATATGTGTGTGTATTTGAAAGTCAGAGAGAGAGAGACAGAGAGAGAGAGAGA
Organism: Tachysurus vachellii; assembly: GCF_030014155.1. Lineage (NCBI taxonomy): Eukaryota > Metazoa > Chordata > Actinopteri > Siluriformes > Bagridae > Tachysurus > Tachysurus vachellii. The sequence continues at coordinate 5,207,797 of NC_083478.1, read as the reverse complement.
GAGAGAGAGAGAGAGAGAGCAAAAAATAGACAGCAAGATATAAAATGTGTGTCTGTGCACACTGACAGACCTGTAAATTGTAAATGTCACTACAAATTATATACCTACATGAGATGCTGCATCACAATGGCTCTGACGTAATTTACCAGTGCTGTAATTTCTCTATTTTTTATCTTGATTTAATGCCTTTTTGAGGCATATCGTGAAAGGAAATCCCTATAATTCATGTATTCCTTCTACAAAAAACGTCAACAAAACATTAAAATAAAAAAATAAAAAAAGATTTTGAACAGTAAAATCTGCTGCAGTCCCTTTCTCAAAGTCTCAGTGTGCTGAAAGCAAACCTAGAAAAAACATCCCTGTAAAACATCAAGCAGATCTCTACATTTCCTGGGTTTGTCTCGTACTCAAAAAGACTAGCACATATAGCAACACGGATGCTATTTTAAGACATTTGGGCTGCAAACACCCACATATATGTGGATGAAATAATATATAGTATGCAGATTAGGTGTGTAATGATATCCTGGAGAGATAATAACATGACTGCAACTCAAAAGTCCCCACTGAGAACTGAGGCTTGATCTTGTAAGTAGGTGAATCCAGACAGTAAGGCTTTAATTACCAGTCTGTCTCTCTGTTAAATAAGTGTTGAGTCTGTCTCCTGGCATACAGGCCACCTGCACACAAGCTTTAGGAAGCTGCCCTAAGCTAAGCAATGTTTAGAAGTTTACAGGTGTTTTCCACATCTATGCCGTCCTTGTGTTGCGCCCAATCATAGGTTCTGCTTGTGTTTCCCAAGTTTAGAAGCAGATGCATACTTTAATCTTTTGATAAATCTGATAAGGGTTGCTTATCTCTGATCTAGGCTACATTGAGAGTAGTTCTGTCTCCCTCGCACCAGTGTGGAGCAACGTTGGTGGCATTTGTTATGTTTTTCAGAGTCTATTTCCTTCAATCTCAGGAATTCAGAGCAAAGCAGTGCATCGTGCACTGGCCAGTGATATACACTAGAGACAGGTCCACACAAGAAAATATAACAACTTGGAACATGCTCTGATTATACAGTTAGAGTTTTAGCAATGAAGCTTTTGTTAATGCATTAATGTCGAGTCAGATTTGGCACAAAGCACAATCTGTTTGGTTTTATTGGCATGTGAGGTTTGGTGGTTTTAACAATAAGTAGCCAAGAGATGAAAGATAATTATTCACTGGGTTGCATAGCCAGGTGATGTGTGGTTTTATTTATATGTAATTATATGAGATATATTATATAATTATTATAAGTATTTAACATGAGAGTAGTGATCACAATTAACTTAAAGCAAATTTGGTATCACTGTGACAGCTATTACATGATTATTATACATATAACCTTAACAGTAGTATATTATTTTAATATAAAACATATTAAATAGTAACAATTGTATAATTGTATACCTCACGGGATGTATTCAGCACAACCCAACATGCACTGTACTGTATAAGCAAACCCGTGTGTGAGTTCATACACGTACACACCAGTTTTATATTTCATGGCCTCAAGGTACCAGTATGTATTACAGTGAATACCTTTATTGTGTAGGTGCCATGTTTTAACTGTTCAAGAAAATACCATGGACCCAAACCATGCTAAAGTGCTGTAAAAGCAACAAATACATATTCTAATTATTCTGCATTAACTTCCACATAATATATTATTACTTTTCCATACTTCCTTCTCTCTACCTACTTCCTTACAGTTAATGATACTCAACTATCTGTCATTATTTCAGCATTTATTCTGTCTTCCAAATGATCTGAGTTTGGCAGGCGGACAGCTTGGCTGGTAAGATTATCTGCTTTTAGCTACTGCTTGTTCTTAGCTGTAAGGCTCATCTGATTGACTCAGTGAAGCCTGGAGTCTGCTGTGAAGCTCAAGGCGTTTCACTGACTGTGAAATGAGAATGATCCATGTCAAAGAAAGAGTGTGTTTAGGAACCTGTGCAGTTTATTCACACATTGTCATTATAGCTACTCAGTGGAGATTGTGAGAGTGACCAGCAATATTCTATTTACACAGTGGCAAATAACTAGTGTTGGTTCAACAACCAAAAAAGAAAAGAATTCTGGTGTACTGTACACATCAAGAGAAGGGTTGGATTACTGTAGGTGGATTAATTAGCATGCAGGGATGACTATCTTTTTTAGTATCAGGAACAAAACATAGGACTGGGCAGTCCATTTGAATTTTTACTTGCTCACTGGGATAACTATAAATTTATGATTGATCTGCTTCGGTTACAGATCCAATAGTTACAGCTCCACTCTCCTGTTTTATCTCTTGCTTTTCCTCATGCTTCAAAAACTTGAGCCATTTTTGAATTCCTTTTCCCTGCACAAGCGACAGAAACATTCCATCCTTGATCATTGTTGTGGAACAGAGCCACTCCTTCAACCCCTTCTTCCACCTGGCTGAGATTCGCCTGCAGGCTTTTCTCATCTCTCTGACCTCCACCCACCCTCCCCCAATCGTCTCATCTAACTTCTAAAAGTCAGGAGTGCACACCCAGACAAAACAATGGCCATCTTTTCTTTCCCACCCACCTCCTGAATGCCTCCTGCCTTCAGGTATGAAATCCTATCATTCAGCACAAATAGCTGGACTACCCAAATTCATCTAAGAGGCGGAGACAGAGATTCCTTTACAGATAACAGTTAGTGCCACAGGTAACACAATCCCCTCCTGCTCTGGCTATAAGTACTTTCTGGAAGCTTGAGAGTCCAACATTGTTGATCAGAAAAATAAAGTTAATTACAACGCAAGTCAACATAATCCACAGAATTTTATGAATCACAGAAAAGAGTATAAAGTTTTGTCCTTATTTTAAGAAGCAGGTTGTCTTTTATTAATATGTATCTGGTTGACAAATGAGTCCTTGGCACAAGATGCCAGTCTGTGTATGTGTGTCTATTCTATTAGCTTGAGTCCAATCTTGCTAAGTGCACTGGACCAAATGAATGTCACTTCTTCTTGGTATATGGCCACAAATGACAAGTCAGTTTTATATTGCATGCAGTAAGGGCATTTTACGTTGCTTTTTCTTTTATATAAAAAATGTTATAATAACACAGAATTTCTTTGAGAGATAAATCATTTAGCCAAGAAAAAAAGTGACAGTGAGGTTTCAACATTTTTCTGTAAAGCACAAAATGCTGGGGGATATTTGTGTGGGTGGGTGCATGTGTGTGTGTGTGTATGCTTTTTTTTGTTGTTTTTTTTAAAAACACAGAGCCAATCTAGGTTGGCCCTGAAACACATCTTTGAAAGTAAGCACCCCACAGCCAGCATGTAAGATAAAGGATCCTGAGCAGACTGGGAATCCTTGCTCGCTTGGCAGAAAGTTGCAGAGCTTTGTCACTTCATATATCTGAGGGGGAATACAGTTGTGCATATGAGCCCTTGAGTTTGCGTTTCACTTCCATTAATACACGGTTCCTAGCAGAAGGCAATAGTCTATAAATAGACCTTCTCTTTGCTTCTTCATACCCTCTAAAAAACAGATCCTCACCCCACCCCCCACCCACAAGGATAACGTTCTCATTTAACCTTGAGTGTATGCATTCTGTTTCGCTTCCTGCTGCACACATGCTGAGCCATAACGCCAGAACAACTGCAGCAGTGTATGCAAACATATTAGAAATGCATGCTGGCACACTCGTTACATAAGCTGGCTTGATATACCGTTTGAAAAAAAAAAAACAGGACAGGAAGGACAAAATAGAGATCGAATACCGAGTTAGTTTACACACTGTCATTGTTTACACCTAGATTCCATCTCACGCTTAATTTCTCTTCTCGTCTCCCCTTTCTTCGTCTCCTAAGAGCAGTGAAAATTAGAGTTTGACTAAGAGAGAGCAATGAAGTGATGCTGATTCTTTCTTGTTGTTATGATTTCTTTTTCAATGTGTGCGCTGCCCTCCCTCTCCTATACAAATGCCTGATTGAATGTGGCATTGTGTTAGCACGTAAAAGAGTCAGGAGTTCATCTGTGAGCTGCTGACTGGCAGCTGATATCATCTGGGTCAGTATTCAGTCCAGGAGACAGTCACTGGGAGTTTTGATTTCATAAGGTGGTCTACCTTTTACCCAGTAGAGTACAACAGACACATTGAAACAGTTCTACTGACATATACTGCATGGTTGTTGTTGCCTTCATGACACACACATACACACACACACACACACACACCTGGCTCTCTGCGTCAGCTCTGCAGCAGTGCTCACTGCCTGCCTGCATATCCGGACACCCCCCAACACTTCATCCTCTCTGCATCACTATCCCCCCCACCCACCACCCCTTCACAGTTCCCTGTACTCTTTCTCTAACTCTATCTTTGAGCCTCTGCAGTAAATGATGATTGAGCAAACACACTGAAGAGAAAAGCTGCAGAAAAGATGGTTATCCAGCCTCCACGTGTCCTGCATCCCATATCAGCCCTCCCTCTTTTCTTCTTCTTCTTCAGCTTCTCGATCTCTCCCTAGCTCTCCACTCTACAAGTATCTCACTTTCGCTTACACTTATGTCTTCTTCTCCATAACCCCTGATAATGGACTGATAAAATTGTGCTGGGTTCATAGGTGCTACATTTGCCCAAACCAATCCAACCAATCCTTCTCCCTTCCAACCCAAACAGTCCAATCCCAGTTTAACGAAACTATTCTATTTAATCTGTTAATCAGTCTAATCCAGACCAACTATGATACAACCATCTTGAAATAATTCAACCCTAAATTCCCTCAACTAGACTAATACAATCCAAGCATCCTACTCAGTTCTGACTCAGTACATCCATCCAACCCAAGTCTTTATCCTTACAAATCTATTAATCCCACATCAGTCTTACCTAATCCAACCACCGTACACCAAATTAACCAGATGTTTACATTTTCTCCCCCGGTCTAATGCATCTTACCCAACCTAACTACAGCCAAAACACCCGGTCCAATCCAATTCATCCATCCCTCATATGGAAATAAAAGTGTTAAATTAAGAACAGTAAGGAAGAAGTAAATAAACATAAATTTAACAGTATGTTAAGCCACATGTTAACATTATAAGTATGCAAGTCAGGGATTTGCAATAAAAAAGCTCATTCATTATGACAAAAAATACCAACCAGATCACTGCGAAATGGTTCCAGAATTAAAATGCTTGTTTGATTTATAATCTTATTTATTTATCCAGTTTCAAGAAAGCACAAGTCTAAACCTAAATATTTTATCAGGAGGACATAATTGCTGTACAGAAATTGTCACAGACTATAGTTTATAATCAGAAAATGTGCAACAGGCTCTAGTGTAATTTATCAGAGGATTGTCTGCAAAAATACAGCAGTACTGTATACTGGCTGACTGTTGTATCAGCTAGAATGCAAATAAAACAGTGCAATATACCAAATGCCTGTCCATACCTTTACATAAAAAGGCAGTAAACTAAACTAAGGGTTTTCTTTGACAATGTTTATGTTGTACCATTCTACCCCGATCTAACCATTCTACCCCATTCCAACCTTAGCTAAAGATTTTCCCCAATTTCAATCAACCTATTCTACTGTTCTTTTAACCATATTAAGTGATCCTACCCTTATCTACTAAGCAATCTGCCATATTCCAACATGCATTCCTCAGACTAGACAATCAGACCAGATGCTAGGCTAAGCCATTCTCTTTATGATCAGAGACTAATATAAAGCCATACTCAGGAGCAGTATGTAAATGCAGGAACATAGCCAGTGCTCTGGTCATTTGAATTGTCCTTTAAATAGAAAGGGATGGATGGTCGGAAACATGTATTGTATTGTTACAGTATGTTTCAGAGGACATTCAGTTTTATGGAGAAAGTGTTGAAAGCAGAAATAGAATTTAATGGAAACATTTGTGAATAATACTCAGGTGTTTTACTTCCATGTGCTGATTCAGGGCACATCTGACAGATTTGAGAGGATTCATGAGCTAGTATTTTTGCTTTTGAGGCATGGGCACTTGTAAAGCGGTCAAAGCTCTACTCTGCATCTTTCACTTTACATCTCTCAGCATGGCATTAAAGCATGGTTATAGTCCTTGATGCGAGAGTAATAGGTGATAACCAAAGGGGTCTTCTGACTGTGCCAAATGTACCAAGCAGACACCAGCCATCTCTCTCTCTCTCTCTCTCTCTCTCTCTCTCTCTCTCTCTCTCTCTCTCTCTCTCTCTCTGGCCTTTCTACACTAATCTTGCCACAATATCAATAATTTCTTACATTAAACCTGGATTAAGAGTAGAGAGCCAAATTTTACACTCTAATACAAGATGTCTTTCACATAAATGTTTATATGTTTGTGCTTTAATGAAATACATTTCTCTCCATTAGGGATTTTTTTTAATTAAAATATGAATATTCTAACCAGAAACACTGAAAACAAATAGAAATAGCAGCAGAAACTGTCAGTAGAATTTTCTTAGCCTCAGTATTTTTTTAATTAAAAAAAAAGGTTTCCAAACTATAAACAAATGAAAGGCTTAATTGAAATTATTGCAGCCTTGGCCAGACAGGTAGGATGAATGAAATAGACTTTCATCCGTATCTGATGTTATCGTTGTTTGCTTCCTGTAGGATCCCAGGCCTGTGCCCACCCTCTAATCTCAACCATTTGAGATTTCCGGTTCTAATTTGTATCTGTATCTGTTTAGAACAGATTGTCTGTTCAATCGAAATAATTTATTTGCATCCCTGATCTCTAGCCAGTTTAGCAAGCTTGTCTAAAAGAACACTAACCTTTGTGGAAGCAGTTGTTTATTTTATGTAATGATAATCAATATGCACGACACACACACATATACATATTATATATACATTACATTTTATATATATAAAATAACCCTCTGAGTGTGTTTTTCCCATTAATTCCCCCTTTTGCCTGCTCATATTCCATCTCGTCTTCACCTGTCCCAGTGCTATTTTGAGATCTGCAAGCAGGAGCAGCAAAATAGACAGCTTATTTCATCTCAGAGGTCATGCAGCTGGGTGGGCTGGATGCATGGATTCATTTGGTCATCGAAATTCAAGACACTTCCATGCTGGAGGACCTAGGACATCTAGTGAAATTAGCCTAATGACCAGACAGATGTGTATAGCCAGCAGGCAGGAGACAAGACATGAACAGTATGTTCTCTTTCCTATTCCCAGTGATGGAATGCAATTCTGCATCACTATCATTTCAGTACAGGGCAAAAGGAAAGACAGATTTGACACACTGGTGAGATGGACTTCAATTCAAAACAGTCTCCTTTTTGCTTTCATTTCTCTTTTCAGCCACCCCACCCCCCCTTCCCTCGCTTTCTCTCTCTCTCGGTCTCTCTCTCTCTCTCTCTCTCTCTCTCTCTCTCTCTCTCTCTCTCTCTCTCTCTCTCTCTCTCTCTCTCTCTCTCTCTCTCTCTCTTGGTCTCTCTCTCTCTTTCTCTCTGCCCTCCCTCCACAGATCTACCCATGTCTGTGATTGCGGCAGTGCTGGGTAGTCAGTTGGAAAATCCACTGATTGTTTCTGACAAAAAAAGAGAAGGGTGAGGGTGAATAGAGAAACACAGAGAGAGACAGAGAGAGAGAGAAATAAGAAAAGGAAAAATAATATAAGGTGAGAATGGCACATCAATACTAGAAAGAACACAGAGCACATAGTTGAAAAAAAGACTATTTGAAAGGTCACTGATTTTAAAAGATGAAACGCAGTTCCGACAATACGACCTGATGGAAATCCCCCAAAGTGAGCAGAGACCTTGTTACATGCTGAATTTGCACCATGCACGCTACATTTACTCCCACTACCTCTAGAAACAAATGAATCGTGATCATATAAAAAAAATGATAAGCACGTGCTCATTACCTTGTTTCGTTACAGTATCCATAGATGTCTGCAGAACTAAAAAGTGTAGCTATCTTCATCAGTCACTTAATTTTTTATTAATTTTTTATTTTATTTTATTATGACTAAATATCAAATCGAAGAAATCTAGCTAATTATATTCAAAAAAACACAAACCAATTTTTGACTAATTTAAACCACCATGACACTGATCAGGCAGATACTAATGATGAATGAAGAAAGGTCATTGTTAAATAATGTCACTGTTTATGAACATAAAAATAGCTTTCTGATTTGTTTGTTGTGTCAGTCCCAATGCACCACTAGTGTCAACCAGATGAACTTTCCGAGGAGCTTCCAAAAAACATTTAGTGTATATGTTTATAGAAGATGATTTATTTTTCTCTGAAAATTGTGTTTGTTTTTAGTTACATTTAGGGTTTTCTTGTCAGTGTATGTTGTTTTTTGATACTTATAGACATAACGCAGTAGATCAGCTCTCGCTCTCTCTCTCTCTCTCTCTCTCTCTGGTGTCTTAGGCTCCATGCTGTGAAGGTCATCCTACTAACAGCTATAGATTTCATAGCCATGCAAACTCAGGCAAAATTAGATACTGCCCTTGAGGGAAGGTTTGTCTGATACATCCACCCCCAGCAAAGGTGCTAAGACCCAATCCATCCATTTGAAGGTGCATGATAGTCACTCAGCATGTGTGTACTCTGGATACAGTTTGTTTTCTCTGTTGGTTTCATTTCACTATTAATGCAGTGATCTTATAGATGCTGTGAAAACAAACAGACATTCTGGAGAAAGTGTCTTAAACTTTCCGGATGAAGTAGATTAAATACATCCCAGAGCTGTGACTGAAATAGGCTCAAAACACAGCGGCAGTACTTTACAAAGATGCTGGATGAGTCATTCCAATTCTGTACCATTCAGAGTCAATATTCTCTCTCACTCTCTTTCTCTGTCTGATATCAAAGCCCAGGCTCAGTGTTGCAATAACCCACCACATCACTGGGCATCCATCATCCCAATTTTCTGTCCTTTATAGTCAAAGACACAATCATCACCTTTCATCACTGGGCAAAGAACAAGGAGCATTTTGGTCTCTAGTGGGGTTTGGGGGTTATATATAAATAACCTCTGAGAGTCTTACAGTGACACAGATAACATGGTGAAGCTGCGTGTTGATCTGGTGTTTGGTTAGAGAGGATCAGGTTGGTAGTAGAGAGCCAGTCTAGGTCAGATTTTATAAGATGTCCACTGCCTGCTGTGACCTTAATTTGTTCTGCCTCGAGTCGGCGGCCTGCAGAGGCACTGATGCACGTCGAGGGCACAAATGTACAGCTTGGATGGCAGATGTCTCCGAGTGTTGGTGTATTGTAACTTTGTTTTAACGTGTGTCCAAAGTGAGAGAGTAGTCTAAATGGATGTGACAGGAAGAGAGAAAGGAGTGGATGAAGCGGAGGCGGAGGGGTGAAAAAAAGAGAGCAGGATCCATCTCCCACAGCTAATGCTTTAATGAAGATGTGTGGCACTGTCTGTGCTGTGATTATTGGGGTGCTGCAGAGCCAAATCATTCCTTTCACCCAGGACTGAAATACTTACATATGGAATAAGAACAACAGAAGCGCAGAATCCACAAAACGCTTTTTAATTGCTACCACACAATAAATACACTCATTGTCCACTTATTAGGAACATCTACATACCTGTGATGTTTTTCAAATTTTACATATATGGAATTTGGAACACATCCTTATCCAGAGCGACTTACATACAGTATATTTCATTTATACAACTGAGCAATTGAGGGTTAAGGGCCTCGGTCCTGGGATTTGAGCTCACAACCTTCTGATCAGCAGTCTAACATAAGCTGTAGCCTTAGCCTCCTGTTCTTCTGAATGGATGGATTTTTTTTCTTCACAGTATTCTATATAAACCCTAGAGACAGATGTATGTGAAAGTCAGCAGTTTTCTCTGGGAGTTTTTGCTTGCCATCGTTATCCCATTAGGGATGAATTTAAATGAATCATTTATATTCTGAATTTATATAGTCCTGTAAAGCTGCAATACAAAACAACTGAATTGAACTGGTAGCTTAAACCATCAAAATCCTCATTCCGATGGCTGATGTGATCATTAGCTGTTATTGTCATGTATCTATATGATTTTATACACTGTGCTGCTACATAATTGGCTGTTTGGAAAAAGTGCCTGAATGTGCAATTTTAGTATCCATTAAGTGTATACATGTTCTACTTTAGAAGAAAAGCAGAAAATACTTCAATTCACTGCGTAAACAATTCACTTTTATAAATGTGTTGCTAGGATTAGTAGATTCCTAACATGGTTCGATTCCTAAAAGCATATTTTCTTTGTCGGTTTTCTCTCATCTCAGCCCAGAGCTGCATCTCACCTCCATTTTGCAAGCTAATTTTATGAAAATGGCTTGTTTCTTTGTTACTTGTCATCATGAAATTCACCAAATGTGTTAACAGCCACCATGTGGAGTGGATAAACGAGAGATGCATCACAGCAGGTTTGCTAAACACTTTAGTAAACCATTTAGGAGCTTTCTGAACACAAGAGACAAAAGAGATGTGGCTATAAAACGAGATCAAAAACATCTTCAGTTTATGGTTGTGTTTACTCCAGTTACACTCACAAGCTTGACATGAGCTGAAACAATGAAACTCTACATTGTTTTTAGACTATTCTCACTTTTCAAAGTCTGGGAGATGCAAAACTTTCCGGTTTCAGTTTTTTTTATACTTAAGAAAACTGCCAATTTTCTGCTGTCTTCATAGTACATTTAGAGAAAAAAGCAGATGACTTGTCCCATTTCCTGGTTAATTTCTCTCTATACAAGTTTAATATATAAATCAGATTTCATTCATCATCTTTGCTGGTGATGCATACAGTGATAATTTAGACACATTTATAATAAAACATGGTAGTGTGATGTGACCAGACACAAAAACTAAGGAGCGTTACCACCGGGATGCTGATTATTTTCCAACAACAGTGCTATCTAATGTGTTTTATTGATCTTATACTGTATCTATGCCAGAGATTCTAGTTTTTAATGTATTAATGACCAAGATCTCATTCTTTTTTTAGTTATAAATAAAATTGTGGAACATCTGCAAGATATTAAACTGTAATAATACTGTGCTAATTTTGGTCACAATAATAAACTCTATAATCAAATTTACAGCAACCACAGAACAGAATTGTGTTAAACATGTGAACAGAGATTTCAGGGACCAAAGTCAAATAATCCCTGATATCTAATGCTAGTTAGCTAAATGTAGGTTGATTTCTGGTCACATGCCTGAATGGGTCTTCAAACACTTTCCTGTACATTGATCCATAATTATTGGCCTTTAAACTGCACTGGATTGTGGATAATTTCCTAGTGCACCAGTGCACCTGGCTAGCCGTGTCAGCCTAGAGCACCTCTCACACTCTCTCTCACACACACACACACACACACACACACACCCTCTCTCTCCTCAGGGCTGGGGCACGTCTCTGCATGGTCCCTGACATCCTCTGCTTTAAGCCAGCAGTAGGAGGGAGGACATACAGGGGAAGCAGGAAGGAGTGGAAGACAGGTGTACATACCAGACGCTTATAACAGGTCCACCACGCCGATGCCGAAAAAGCTACCTTCTAGCCAACCCTGGCGCAGGATCAAAATGTAAATGTACGATGTAAATGTATGCTATCATTTTCAGCAGCAGCACTCACAGAGCTGAGGGCAGGTCTGAACCTAACCCTCATAACTCACTTGGTAATGCTTGTTAATAAATCATCCTTTATAGCAGTTTTGGTCTTAATCCTTTAAACTTGTTTTTCAAACAGCAGATTTTGTTGTCTGTACCCTGAAACTGAAACAAAGATGACTATGTAGATTCATGGTCTCAGTAAAAAATAAAGTAATTATCAAAAATAAGTAAAAATCAGGGTCACGCCTGATTGCCATTCTGTGATCTTGTTAGGAGTTTATTCAGCACTGCTCCCTACTGGCTCTCTCATATGCATGAGTCAGACTGTGCATTCAAAAATATACTGCAGGCTTTGTATTGATTCTGCCTTGTATTTTATACTTACAGTTAGCCCCAAAATTGCATTTTTATGAACCAAATGCACACAACATACAAAAGTGTACTATATTGCTCATGTGATCAATGCTCGTCTCTATAATATGTCATCCTGCTTCTCTGCCTGTCTTCCCATCTTGCGTAGCCACATGTAGTGACCTTGCAGGGTTTCACTGTGAATTGATCTTTTTTCTTTTTTTATGCTGCAAAATCCTTTCTGGAAGCCATTAGGACACAACAAAGTAATTCTCCATGGAAATGCAGAGCAATTTTTAGATCTCCTTGTATGAGGATGCAATCTATTGTTTCCCAAAATTTCACTGCCATCATTTATTCTGCCATTCTGCCTTGTCAGCTGTTTGGTCTGAATCCACTGATAAATATGTCTGACTGCTTGTGTCCACTTCTGTGTTTATCGTCCATCCAGATTGGCACATTTCATAAGCGTTCTACTGAACTGTCTGTCTGGTTACTGAGTCACAGGTGCTGATGATCCATTTGTTTACTGAGCTTTTCTACAGAAAGCAAACATAGCGTCCTTTTTCCAGACCGAACGCTGCATGCTCACACAATGTCCCTTATAGTGTGTGTGTACATTCAACAATACACAACAGTGCACTCTCGCAGTAAATGCTCCATGAGATTTGATCCCTCTGAGGATGAGGCTCTTTGGCCTGCTCTATTGGACACCTGGCACTCATACGCACTACAGTTAAAGCATTAAAGAGCTCAAGCAGGCAGGACAGGCACAATACTTGGCCTCTGTGTGCGTTTGTGTGTGTGTGTGTGTATGTGTGTGGTAGAAACCTTCCAGTGCTACAGTATAGCACACCCTCCCAGGCCTCTCACATTGTGTAACACATTCCTCCCTCCCAAAGCTCCACTTATTGCCATTTCATTAGTGTCTATTACACCAGCTATTGACTAACGTCTGACACCCAGACAGCAGTCAGTCAGCCAGCGAGGCATAACATGCGAGATGGTGTGTGAGACAGTACAGTGTGAAGATTACACTAAGATGTCAAAGGCATACAATATGGAAAGGCATTCAGTCAGTGCCATGAGCACAGTGCCATGAAACGTGGGAGACTACTGCATGTTAGAGAAAGCAATTCAGTTTTGCCGGCACTGAAAAATGCACTTCCTTCCTCCCCACCTTTGCTCTTCCTTCCTTCGTCGTTTTTTTCTTCACCATTCCTTCCTTGTCTTTAATTCGCCCTTTCTTCCTTCCTTCCTTCCTTCATAGCCTTTCCCCCTTTGCCCTTCCTTCCTCGCCCTTCCTTTCCCCCTTCCTTCCTTCTATTCCCCTTTGCCCTTCCTTCCATCCTTTCCCCCTTTGCCCTTCCTTCCGTTCCCACTTTGCCCTTCCTTCCTTCCCTTCTTCCTTCCTTCCTTCCTTCCTTCCTTCCTTCCTTTACCCCTTTGCCCTTCCTTCCTTTCATCCTTCCTTTCCTCATTTCCCCCTTTGCCCTTCCTTTCCCCTCTTTGCCCTTCCTTCCTTCCTTTGCCCTTCCTTCCTTCCTTTCCCCCTTTGCCCTTCCTTTCCCCTCTTTGCCCTTCCTTCCTTCCTTTGCCCTTCCTTCCTTCCTTTGCCCCTTTGCCCTTCCTTTCCCTCTTTGCCCTTCCTTCATTCCTTCCGTTGCCCTTCCTTTGTTCCTTCCTTCGCCCTTCCTTCCATTTCCCCTTTGCCCTTCCTTCCATTTCCCCTTTGCCCTTCCTTCCATTTCCCCTTTGCCCTTCCTTCCATTTCCCCTTTGCCCTTCCTTCCTTCCATCCTTCCCCCTTTGCCCCCCTTCCTTCCTTTACCCCTCTGCCCCCCTTCCTTCCTTTACCCCCTTTGCTCTTCCTATCTTCCTTCCTAGCTCTCTATTAAAAATGCTGTTTAAATGCTGCAACTTCTTAAATATCGAACACAACATGAGAAGTTCAGTGCTTGCAGAACATGACAGCAACCCATATAAACAGAGGTTACTACAACGATAAAAACAAGCAACACATTGCTACGCTAAGAAAGAATGCTAAGTCCAAAAGAGCCAAGACGCTAATCATAAAAGGAACAAGGACACTCCAGGGGATCATCGGTATCCAAATTATCTTCACTCAGTGATGCTACAATATTTATTTGATAGAAATATTTTACTCTGTGAATTAACTGTTTTTCTCAGTCGAATTCAGATCCACTCAAAAACTTTGGCACCCCTCGTAAATGAGTGATGCATAAGTATGAATTGAGACGCCATATGATTATGATTATCATTACTTGACCTGGATGTGAGGATGAAATGATTTAGACTGCATCAGGGACACTTATGAATGAATAATCATTATGAATAACATTATGTGCCTGAAAAAAATCACACACATTCACTATGTGTAGAATTGTAAACATGCATTTTCTTCCTTTTTATCTTTCAATAATTTATTGCCTCATATTCCCCGAATTGACAGTTTGGTTACAGAGCAAAGGAGCGATTCTTTGCATAAATGTTATGATGTTAATTACAGAATAAGAACGAAGGTCTACAATAATTTATTCCCTCCATTAACAGGAAGTTGAAGCCCACCTTGGGTGTGCTGCATATTAAACCAAGCAAATGTGCATGAATTTCAGAAGCAGATGCAAAGAAAGCAAACAAAAAAAAAAACATTTATTATGCAGAGTAAGAGCATGCAAATGCCATTCTTTTCAGATCTACTTGCTGTGGCTTAAGCTGGAAAGGTTATACATACAAAAGAGAATTCTGCATTGAGAACAGCTAAGAAGATCATGTCAGAAATGAATACACAACTTTTAATATGCATGTATTTGGCAGTAAGGAGATTTGCAGGCCGGTGTATAATTTGAATCATGCTTTTTGAAGATTTGCACAGCATGGATGTAAGTATGGTCTAGATCTGTGTTAAATTTGAGTTGGGACTTGGCCATGTAGATGAGTATGCTAAGCTGTAGTCAGGTTTTGTGAGCAGAATTCATAATCGCTGTGTCAGGATAAAACAAAGAAGGGACAGAAGGAAGGGAGGCAAAAAAAAAAAAAAAAGCTTACTGAACAAAATACACACTTTTGTTGCCTTCTTGTCTGACCTCCACAGAGAGCTGATGGTACAGACAGAGAGAGAGAGAGAGAGAGAGAGAGAGAGAGAGAGAGAGAGAGACTGTCTTTGATAGACTGATGAGCAGAAAATCAACAGGCATTATAGAGACAGATGTGTCTGCAATGAACATAAACTCTCAGAGACAAATAGACAGAAAGACAGATAACACAACAGTTAACCCTGAGCACTGTGCCTAAATGCCACAAACGATTTCCCAAGATCAAAGCGATCTTTGATTCTTTATTTAAAATTATAATTTATTGTCCCACCGTGATCGCCGAGCAGTCCTTCGTACAGTATAAACAGAATTAAATGATGGAACTTCATTCGTTCTTTGGCAGACGAGCATTCTCACAACAACAGTGTGCGTGTGTGTGTGTGTAGGGCAGCATTATTTAAACAGCTCAATATAACTGAGACACTGATGAAGAGCTACAGCTGTGTTCATGTAAAACACTACAGTCATATAAAATTCCTTGCTTACAAAGGATAAGCTTCTAACATGATTGAAAAGTGACAAGAATCAGCTTTTAATGCTTAACCAAGAGTAATTATCACTATGAAACCAAACAATCATTCAAAGTGGTTATGTTTTGTTTCACAGTGACACCTCGTTACCGACTATGGACTCTAAACTGATAAGATAATATGCATTTTGTCTTTAAACACCACGTCGTTATTTCACAAATCTTTAGGCCAGACGGTGTAAAATGACACACCTATGTGTGATGTCTCTAGCTGTGCAGATAGTCTCTAGTACGATGAGCTGCCTTCAGGTAAATAATAGACATAAATCGGAGTAGAAAATCCTAGTAGCTGAACTACTGACACTAGTATCAGTTCTGCAACAGTATCTTGTTTGTGGCATAAAAATACTTCACTGGGTCTGCGTCTAGAATGCAGTCCACCAGAGGCTACAGGATGACAACACGTTCTTTATGTATAGCGATTAGCTCTAATCTCTATCTGTACACCTCAATGTTGGTCAAATACCACCTTATGGAAACCACCATATGGCTGTCCTGTGTTGGCCGTGATGGTTGCTTTCCACTGGTCTATGTGGAAGAAAGGCACTGATAAAGCATCCACATACTGTATGGTCTACTGTACTATTACACAGTGACTTATTATTCATTCATTCATTCATTTTCTACCGCTTATCTGAACTACTTCGGGTCACGGGGAGCCTGTGCCTATCTCAGGCATCATCAGGCATCAAGGCAGGATACATCCTGGACGGAGTGCCAACCCATCACAGGGCACACACACACACACACTTTCATTCACTCACGCAATCACACACTACGGACAATTTTCCAGAGATGCCAATCAACCTACCATGCATGTCTTTGGACCGGGGGAGGAAACCGGAGTACCCAGAGGAAACCCCCGAGGCACGGGGAGAACATGCAAACTCCACACACACAAGGCGGAGGCGGGAATCGAACCCCCAACCCTGGAGGTGTGAGGCGAACGTGCTAACCACTAAGCCACTGTGCCCTCAGTGACTTATTAATGTGTGATAAAATTAAATCTATAGTTATTTGACAGAGCTAAGATACAGTAAGCTAATAATCTGGCAACTCAGTGTCTGGATGGGAATAAAAAAAAGACCGTGAGATAGTGGAAGCAAGAGGAAGCGAGTTTTCTGAGAAAGCCACGCTGTAGTGAATTTACGTCCCTTAATCAAACTTGACACTCTCATCTTAATCAAGCAGACCAACTTTCTCATCCTGCTCATTTTTAAGAGACAGCTAGAAAAACAGAAAAAGAAGTGTGATGGAGAAACAGAGTAGAGGGTAGGGAATAATGAGTGGATTTATTCAAGGTCATTTAAAATTCATGCAGACGATGAGTACGCGCGCACACACACACACACACACACACACAGTGTGAAGAGAGACAGAATTTAAGAAATTCATTGCCATATCCCAAGTGCACCTTTACACAGTGTGTGTGTGTGTGTGTGTGTGTGTGTGTGTGTGTGTGTGTGGTCATTTGTATTTCGTGAAGTGTGAAAAGGCACAGCGGAGGAGATCTGACTGCGTCGGCATTCTAAAGGTCATTGCAATGACAAGAGCCTCTGAGGGAATAGCAGCGTGCCAACGCATCAAGCAAACAGCAGAACATAAATTACAAAGGCAGGAACACTAAAGGTACAAATTCAGATAAGGATCACTTCTCTGTAATGAAATCTTGAATTAATAGTATGCCCCTCTGTTAAAACTGGTTGCATCAGTCAGAAAATCCCATGCAATATAACCAATATGGGTTATATACTGTAGGTAGGTCTGTACTGTATGTGTTTGTATTAGCTAAACACTAATTACACAGTATCAACTAGAACGGAGTAAAAATAAGTGTAAGATGCAGCAAGAAGCAATGCTGAGTGATTAGCTTGTAGGAGGACAGCTGTTATTAGAGGGTTAATGATGCTATTAACACATCTCTCTAGTCACTAATGCTTCCTCTGTGTCTGGTGGTGTGTGTGGAGTGGATCTGTTATCGTCTGTCTGTTAAATGAGGATGAAATCAGGTTCTGCATCCTAGCATCAAGAGCAGAAAACAGACACCCACACATATATTTAACACACACACGCACAGACACACACAAACACGCACCATAAAAACCTGAATGGAAAACTGAATGAAAAGGTGGTTGCATGTTATAAACAAAGCCGATGCTGGACTTCGACAGAATGTGTTAAGCATGACAGAAATCCTGATAGTTCAGGGACACTTCCAGGTCAACACAAACATGGCACCAGAGCCTGCCATTACTGAGCAAACACCTGCCCTAAACAGCCAGTGAAACAGAAGTCTTCAATAAAAGTGTGTCTTTGTGATCGTCTCGGTCTTAAACACACCACATCACAGACCCTATAATCATTACAGTCGGCTCTCTGAAAATCATGCCCTGAGGAAAGTAGCAGCGTCGCTGCTGAATTAGCCCAGGCATGCGTAAAGTAAAGCAGTCTGCACTGGTGCGTACACACGACAATAGAATAAAGCCGGAACAGGACTATATATGGATCCAGTATAGACTCGTACAGGTCAGGACAAAGCACCCACACACCCACAACCATGTCAAGTAAACAAATAAATCATTAAAAAACAAAACAGGAAAAATCTGTGAATGAGATCATTTTGTTTAAGGAAGCTAAAGAGTGACAGTGTTGCTGCAGATCAATAATATTTTTTATTAGTTTACTGTATATGCAATAATGTAAACATGGACTCAGTAACTGCAGTACACATCAGTAATAAATAGAGCGATATTCAAAACTGTGGTGTGGTACATAAAGTTTACAGGTATACTAATATATTTACAACTGTTCCAGCAAAGTGAGCATTATGAATCATTTTATAAGAATAGCTGATATATTAAAGGAAAAGAACTCTATTTAAATGTTAATTAAATGTTAGCTTGGTGTTGAGCACAAAAAAAAATCTACGAAAAAAAAAAAGAAGAAAGAACCTTCAAGTTAAAGTACAAGTGTCTGGAACTGTACTGAAGGATGAACACTGATCTTCAGAAAGCTATTCACTCAGTTTATATTTTGATGTGATGTCCTGTCTAACCGTCTGCTCGAAAATCTCCTATAGCTGTTCACTTGGGTTGAGATCTGGTGGCATATGAAGGCCATAGCATATGATTTGCATAGTTATTATGCATGTTTTATGCAAGAGTATGAGTCAGGGAGTATGAGTTCATACAGATGCAGCTCCTATATACACATCTCAGCTTACAGATCAGCTAGAAACTTCTAGCAAAATATCTCAATCAAGCACTCAGTAGTTCACCAGGATATGATTAACCGGCATGTCGATACCATACATACACTGACCTTGCATTTCATTAGTTACTAGACTAGGTATACCTAATAAAGTGTCAGTCATTTAATGCAGATTATTAGGTACTGGGTATTAGGTACAATGGTCATAAAATGAATAACATGGCAATTCAGTGAATAAAGCGTGACATTTTAAATTGGTATGAAGCCTTAAATATGACATGAGATGATGCATAATTTTGGACCTTATTCAAAGAATAATCAAGGTAAATTCTTTGCCATTGTTAATGTGAAACCAGACAAAACCTCCAAATTTTAGCGCAGGCTCCATGACCTTTACTGCCAGAACACATTCACCCTAAAGAAAACTTGCCAGGGGGCCAAGCACCCTGCCACTCTTATCAAATACTGTGGAGTTATTCAATCAGACAGTGAATGAGTGTGTGCATGTGTGTAGAGAGAGAGAGAGAGAGACAGAGAGAGAGAGAGAGAGAGAGATTCATAGTTCTATGCATTTAAACCATGAAAGGATTCAATACAAATGTTGAACCTAGAGAAAAATGCCCAGATGAAACTTACCCAATATCATCCTGACAAACTTGGCCGGCTTCTTTCCCGCTGAGTTCGTAGACGCTCCTGGAGAGCCTGATTCCAAATTCTTCTCTGCGCTCCTCTTTTCCTCTCCTCTCCGAAAAAAAGAGGCAGATCAAGCAGCAAACACTATCTGAGTGCTGAGAGCATAGCTGCAGTCCATTGTGTGTCCCTTGTCTTGTGCCTGCTCTGTCCAGGTGAACAGTAGAGAGGAGGAGGAGGAGGAGGAGGAGGAGGAGGAGGAAGAGGTGGAAGTATTTTTGGGGGTGGGGGTTGTTACAGGTCCTCTGCTCCTCTCAGGTGAGATGGAGGGCAGTTAGTTAGACATCGGGGAGGGGCATTTGTGAGGGTGGTGAAGACACAGCAAAGCTCCAGTCAGTGAGTGAGTTACATCCAGGGAAGTCGAAAGCCGGATGGATAATGTGTCCCTACAGACAGCTGATTAGCTATTTCCCTTCAACAGTGCCATTCATCAGAGAGTGTGGACAAAATGCCTTAGTAACACTGTCAAGCTGGTGCCTGTTCTGCTCTGCTCAGCTCTGCTCAGCTCTGCTCAGATCCCCCCCTCTCTCTCTCTCTCTCTCTCTTTCTCCCTCCTTCTTGTTTTGGGGTTGGGTATAATCTAAAGGCACCTTACATGCCTTCATGCTGATTGGAGGCTTTCCCGGCCAATCAGGAAAAGGCAGCCGCCACTTGTCATTCCGCAGAGTGGGAAGCACGCAGGAGACAGCATTGGACCCAGAACGCCATCATCCCCTTCTCCTTGTTTCTTCCTCTGTCTTGTCCTCGATCTCCTTCTCTGGCTTTCACCAGCTCATCATCTAACTGTTTATAGAAGTCAGGGTAACTCACATGACCCTCTCCAATCCCTCTCCCCCTCCCCCCTCTTGCTCTCATTCATCTGCCAGCCTGCTCCCTCTCATCTCTGACTCCATGTGACACTGGACTTGAAAAGGGGATTACCGTCCATCCGCTGTTCACATCTCGTTCGCTAGTTCGAGCTGCATCTTTGTGTGCAGGATTATGCTTCCTGCTTCTACATCTTTCAGCTCATACACTAGATGAATTTTTGGGTAAGGGGCAGGAGTAAACAAGAGACGGAATAGAAGGTGACAGGGCAGAGGAGCTGAAAGAGATTATACTAAATCCAAACTGACAGAGGAATGAGGAGATGTGGCATGATGGGAGAAAAGACTTGGGGGGGGTGAAACAGAGAGATTGAAAGAAACAAACAGCCAGAAAAGACGAGAACACAAACATAAGCAAGATGAGCGGTAATTAACTGCAATAACTCAGTGTAATGAATGAAAAAAAACCTTTCCTGGATTGAATGGGGCTCGTAAAGCTCTGTAAATAGACCATCTAAGGTATGAGTTGGCACTTAAAAAAGGACAGATACTTACTCTGTAAGTGTGCAAACACATAAAAATGACTTACACAAATCTGAGCCGGAAGATGGATTAAAATGTCTTTTATCTAGTACCTAATTTTTCCTTATTCACCCCTTTTCCTTTTCCTTGTCTCAGACTTGAGCAGTGAGTCAGTGAGTAGTGAAGGGAATACTAAAGAGGCCAGCTGACACTCATAATAGCCCAGTACACAGCACATAAGGGTGAGAGACAGACAGACAGACACAGAGAGAGAGAGAGAGAGAGAGAGAGAGAGAGAGAGAGAGAGAGAGAGAGAGAGAGGGGACAAAAGGCACAGCCATTTTATGTGCAATACAGTATGTCTACTGACATAACATAATAGCACATCTATACAAGTACACGCACACGCAAAACACAAAACACGTGTACACAGAAACACACCCACCCCTGTACCCGTGCTGTCATCTGATGCCAGACATTGCTCATACTGTACACCATCACCTGAGCAAACAACATTGTTTTGAGGGCAAATGTCAGCTCCAGAGAATGAGAACTATGAGAAAGCTCGCTCACAGATCTTAATTGAGTGTGCACTCATGGTCCCTGGGATTTATTATCTGCTCTTTATCAGAGCTTTGACAAAAGGATGCGTCATTGCAGCTTGGTTTGGACTTTCCGCCTCCTGCACCCACAAGTCGATCCACACCTGCCTCAGGTTGCACAAAGGCAACAGGGAGCTCTATATCACTTGGCTTAGTCTTCGTGTTAAACTTTGTTTTCGTTATATCTCTTCCCGATTACTCTGATTCTACAAAAAAGGGAAGTGTTCAGGATAAAGAAATACTACTGCATGTTACAACCAGGTCTTTAATCATAGCAACATGTTCCTCTATGCCTACTGGTGAAACACAGCCTGGGTGTGAACCAAGCAATTTTTTTCTGTAGTTCAAAATAAGTACTAAATAAACACTAACCAATGTGGAAAAATGTCATTGCAGTTCACAGACTCCACTGTTTTAAAGATGAACTTGGAGTTTCTGTAGCAGATCATTAGTTATCTTCTCAAATTAGAAAAGTGAGGACTTGTTTTGTGAGGGGGACGACGTAGCTTAGTGGTTACGGTGTTGGACTACTGATCTCCGAGGTTGTGAGTTTGAATCCCAGGGCCACTAAGCTGCTAACCCTGGGCCCTTGAGCAAGCCCTAAAACCTATAATAAATGAGATAAATGTAAGTCGCTCTGGATAAGGGCGTCTGCCAAATGCCACAAATGTGAAAATAAAATGGCAACAAATCAAAGACAATATTTTCTTTTTAGATAAGATAGACAGTTGCATAAATGCTGTTTAGCATCTACCAGAAGTGCAGAAATTGCCCAAACTGAACAAGTGCAGATAAATGTTATTCGCATATTATATATCTTATTATTTATTCTCCACTTCCTGCTGAAATCAATTTCAGAATGTTTTTTCTCTGTTCAGTGTCAAGTGTTAACATGAAGCGCTAATGCAAAACAAAACATAATGCCACTTCACTATGTCTTCATTATAGCTTGATCAATCATTAATGGGTAAATATTAAAAGGTAACTTTTGTTGCTTTGCAGTCATGTTAGTTGTTTATCTGCTTCTTTCTAAGCAAATAGGTATATATTTTTTTTTTTCAGTAAAGTTTTTCAGTTCAGATACGGTATACAGAGATTCAGTGGAAAATGCTGGAGTATTTCTTTAATATGTTCCATAATAATAATAATAATAATAATAATAATAATAATATACAGAATAAAATAATATACAGCATCTTATACTGTCATTTTGATTCTTCAATAAAATATGTACAGTAGTTAAAAAGTGTGGGTTTGTGCACTGAAAGCTCAATTTGTAATAAATTGCTGTACACAAAAAAAAGTAATACAAAATGAGTAATACACGGAAAATAAAAGATAAACAGATGTAAATGTACACAATTATACAATGATTCGGATATATAATAGTTTTAAGACTAAAATGACAAACGTATAATAAAATACAGAAAATCAAACTAAAGCAAACAGAGCGGTTATTTTCATCTTTTAAAAATGCGTTTCTAACCGCGTCGATCAATAGATTGTTAAAGAAAGACTATAGCTGCACTTAGACTTTTGTTAGAAATAAGCCAGATTTTAAGTTAGATTATGTTCTTTTCTTTAACATAAAGTAATCACACATACACTAGTGATTAAATTCTAAAATGCTGAAGTATTTATTTAAGTGTCTCGAGCAAGAGTGCGATAGCTAATGTATTGTTTACCGTATTGTTGCTAGCAATGCAATGGAAAAATTAACTAGCTGTAGAAAAGATTTATTCTGGCGATCATCCAGTTAAAAGTTTAGAAAGAATGTATTGATTTTAAGCATTTTCTGATACTTTTGCTTCTTTTGCACCAAAGCAGGTGATCTATGAACAATAGGCCATTTTGAAATGTTATCAGATGCCCTCGACTTTAGCTAGCATCTCTGTTTGCTCTGTTTAGGTGCAGGACGGCAGGTGTGCTGAAAGACGATTGTGTCATCTGTGTGTATGTGTGTGTGTGTGTGTGTGTGTGTAGGAGTGTGTGTTTGAGGAGGGTTAAGGAGTGGAAGCCGCTATGTGTCAGCAGCAATGGTGATCGTGTTTCCTCATTAGTTGTGTTGGTATCAATAATTCAGTGCCGGGCCTTGTTGAGCTCAATGGGCCGATTGCTAATGTGCTGTCTACCCGCTGGGGCTTTGGACCCAGCAGGACTTTAATGGATGTCATGATGAGAGGGTGAAATCCAAGAACAGGGATCTTCTGTCACCCCCTAGTGCAATGTGTGTGTGTTTGTGTGTGTTTGTGTGTGTGTTTGTGCTGAGAAGGCAAATATGGTCACAGAGAGACAGAGTGGGCATCGATGGACAGGTGTGAGGATGGGAGGATTAATCAGAGAAGGCGGAGAAGAGAATGAGGCAGATGAGGCTTTCCCATGCCGGAGTATTCGTTCACATTAATCCATTATTGTGGTCACAGTGTATTTGAAAGCAGAGCTTTACTGTTAACAAAACATCTGGGTCACATACTAGTGTACTTTGCAAAAGACACAAAAAGTAAAAGGACAACGTTGTCTCATCTTTTTCCAATCTTCACGCCCAATGAAGGCAACGAATGTCTCATCTTTTTCCAATCTTCACGCCCAATGAAGGCACGCCTACATTTACTTCAATTTTACAGAAATATAAAAATTCTGAATAAAAGGTTACATGGTATTTTAGACTCCTTAGATTCCTGAGAAGTGGAACCTGATGTCGTAGCCCATCTGCTTCACAGTTCTAAGGGTTGGTGTTCTGAGCTGCTTCTTTGCTCACCACGTTCATGCTGTAAAGATTGATGATTTGAGTTACCGTAGCCTTCCTGCCATCCTGAACTATTCTGTTAAATCTGCTTTATCCTCTAAAATAAACAATTCTGTTTGTTTGGATTTTTGCAATTATCAAGTTCCTTTTTTTTTTTTTTTGGACATTAGCTGAAGCTCTGGACCTGTATCTGCATAATATTATGCATTTCACTGCTGTGACATAGTTAGCTGTTTGGACAAATGCATGAGTATGACATAACTAACTGGCTAAAGTTACATAACACAGTGAGTATGACAAGTGCATTAAGTCTGGAGCTCTGTGTTCTGGGGTTCATTGGTCTGTGGTAGCTCAGTGGTTAAGGTGTTCGACTACTGATCGGATGGTCATTGGTTCGAATCCCAGGTCCACCAAGTTGCCACTGCAGGGCCCCTGAGCAAGGCCCTTAACCCTCAATTGCTCATGTGTATAAACTGAAATAAGACAATGTAAGTCACTCTGGATTGCTGAGTGGTCTGTGTCTCTCTAGAATCAGAAATGAAGCCATGAAAACGCATTGTGATACTCCGAGTCACAAATACAAACTCAAAGTAGATTTTCAAGAAGAAATATTCATAGTTAAAGGTTAGAAAAGCATCTGAAAATCCAGAGTCCTGTTCACGTATATAGATGCAGCAGGCTTTGCCAAACAGCAGCAGCCTGAGAGTAGAGCAGTAATCTGACGTCTGAGAGTAAAAGAGTCAGGTGTTACTGTAGTAATCCTTGCCACCAGTTGAAAATAGAGAGACAGAGAGAGAGTACACATTGTATGTCCACTAAAAGCCTTGTGCCGGGCTGAAGCTGCACTGCGACACAAGGGAAAGGACCTTCACTCATGTCCCTGAGTTCTCACCATTATCTGCAACTACACTGATATACTGTATAATGTGCTCTAATGGGATGCTGTAATAATGATGTGAAAGCGCACTGCTGCCCCCTGCAGGTACACTCAGGTTAATTCACACATCACTTACCGAGTTGGGTTTTCAATTTCAAATTTTATTGGTCACATACACAACCATACACAGTGAAATGCACTTTTCAACTGTCTGTAACAAAAGGTAGAATAAGAATTTACCCATACAGCTAGAAAGTGCAATTGTTGTGCATTTTTCAATGCAATATAATATTGCATTGAGTGCTGTTAATGAAGTCTCTGTGTGCATGCAGTGTTCATTTTAAAAGCAGAAACTATATGTTGGACAGATAGATTTAGCTAGATTTCTAGATTTATCTGTCTATTCATCATTGCGATAGAAAGACAGATAAATACGTAAACAGACAGAGGAACAAGCAAGATGACAGGCCTGTGTTGAAAACTATCACCTGGCTATTTAGGGATTTTTGCTCTTTGTAATGGCCACAATTTACCACAATTCTGCTTTATTTATTCATCTGTTTTTAGACGTCGACATGGACGGCTCCCTCCACCACCCTCCAACCACTTTCCACCATCCTCCAACACAAGTGCAAGTGAAGAACCACAAAAGTAAACTTGGAGTGGCTCCAGACTGGAAATCAACTCCAACTACCTACTGACATGACCAGGCGAGCGCCCAACCATCTGGACATAAACCAGACTTGAAGACAGGATAATAAGTGGTATGGACAGTGGTTAATAACCACAGTTACTTCTGATTTGAGTAATGTCACTCTTAACAACGTAGTTGCATATTATTACAAAGGGTGCTTCTCAATAGTTCATATCTTTCTAATTAGGTTCTTTCTGTAAACAAGGCTTGACAGGAAAACCCTCCAGTTTCAGTGTTCAGTGGGTTCAGTGTTCACGGGGTTCAGTTTAGAACCCAGGGATTCTTTGGTTTGTTTACAGGATGAATCTCCTTGCTGAGAGAGTTAAGAGAGTGTGACCGAGCTGACAGAAGGGATATAATAAATCAAATAATCATTTATATTGTTTGTAATGTTTATACTAGATTTTGATTATGTGTTGCAGCAACATACAAGTCATGATGAATATAAAGCGGCCATTTGAATTACAGCCGACTATATGACTATATTTTCATTTGAGATCATTTTTGTCTGTTGTATGCTTGATTAATATATCTTATCTTAGTTGTAAGTCACTCTGTTAGAAAGCATCTGCCAAATTAGCAAGCATGTGCTTTTACACAGATCCTCCATATAAACCCCTAAGTATTAACAATTTTTATAGAAACCACAAAAGTGATGCCAGATAAGTGTAAACAGATAACACAGATTAACACTACAACACCTTCTACTTAACCAAAACTTCCAGCAGCCGTAGCAGATTTTGGAGCGCTGATGCTTCCTCAGCACTGGGGCAAACTGGAGCGTGCCATGGAAGAAAGCCAGGGGATTTGAAGTAGCTCAAGAAGGCTTGTCTGTCCTGCCTCTTCCTGAATGTCAGAATGGAGAGGAGCGCATGGAAAATTAAACACGGCCACTGGTTTGGACTGTCAACCAGATACTGGATACATATTATCTTATTCCTCGGGGTGGAGGCCTGTGTAAATCTACTGGCAAGCCTTTCATCACCAGGTCAACCATTATTATGATTAATCATCACCAACATTCTCTCTCTCTCTCTCTCTCTTTTACGCACATTGTCTTTCTCTCTCTGACATTCTTTCCAAGCATTTATTGGGTAAAAAGATCAACGTGTGATTCAGAAAGCTTTTTTATTTTTTTCCTACATTCTATCAAACATAGTTGTACATACATTTCTAAAGAATTTGCTGGAAATGTCAGATATGACAAGTACATGCTTGACAAGACAGTCAACAAATGCCCTAGAAAGCAGTAGCAAACTGTCAAATCCTAATCTAGGTCACATATGGTCATATTTTGGCTCCTGCATTCACTTGTAACAACAGTAAAGGGTTACTATCGAGTGTACCGATTCACAGATGGATAGAACTGCTGTGAAAGTGTTTCAAATGAGCCTCAAAGAGTTCAGAAGTTGCATACAGGAAGAGGTCAGGTTCAACCACAGTCCTGATGCAGACCAAGTAACGTATTTAAGTGGATGAAATAAAGCACTTGAAAACTCCTGTAGCTGATCTGATCAACTCCATTGTTGTGTTTTGTCCAGTCACATGTGTTTGTGTCAATCATTTAGCTAAATGCAGCTCAATGAGAACCGAAAGAGATTCCGCACACTTTTATAGATTTTATTTAATTTGCCTTGTCTGGTCTAATTATTTTAACAACATGGCTTACAGGATGTAGAAGTATGCTTGTCAACTTTATTTATCTAGTTTATAGTTATAGACATATAACCTGGTTAAGCATTAAGGTCACGGTTTTCATCATTCGGGCATCTTAGTTGCTTATCCGGAACTTTATATAGAAGGAATTCTATGTAACCTGACCTTCACAATTTTTAGCCGAATGCCTCAGCTATACACCATTCATGTGTATGATGTACATTTCACAACTGCATGCTAGGTCTCGTCTTCAGGATTCTGTGCAATGAAAAGGCCTAGTGTATGTTCAAAGTGCTCCAAGCAGGTATCACTGGGTGATCAGCAGTACCATGTGTTCTGGCATGGATATGGTGAATTTAGAGTCTGCACTGAAAAGTCAGAGGTGAAGCCGAGCCCTGGGTTCATCTTCACATACATTACACATCTAAATGCATCATCAGATATATACGTTTCATAAAAAGATGCAATGCTGATTAGAAACATTTCTATAGATTATTTAGTTATTGGCTCAGTTAGATGTATGGGAGGGTTTTGTTACATTTTTTAAAAAGGTATGCTGTACTGGATCCACTACTATTTGACTGTGCATTGCATCAATTCTACCTTTTCTCTTGCCACAATTAAACTGATATCTAACTAGCTATTCAATGAATAAATGCATGAACACTATTTGTATTCTAACAATTTGCCATATCAATGTTTTGCCTTTCTTTATTTTTTAAAGATTTCTTTAGGATATTTCAGAAGCATTTATGTTTTTAAATAAATTGCCATTGTCTTCATTTTGCCCTTGAAAAGCACAGAGTCAGTATGTCTGGCATATGGAGATCGGTTTGCATGGTGGTGCATGATCACACTAAGATTAGAATATCGATCATGGGCGGTTAGATATGCACGTTTTCTCTGCAACAAGAAAAAGAAACGATGTGAAAGTCAGA
This sequence comes from Tachysurus vachellii, assembly GCF_030014155.1. Classification (NCBI taxonomy): domain Eukaryota; kingdom Metazoa; phylum Chordata; class Actinopteri; order Siluriformes; family Bagridae; genus Tachysurus; species Tachysurus vachellii. The sequence goes on along the minus strand of NC_083478.1, from coordinate 5,179,442 downwards.
TGAAAAATTTGTTCCAGGGCCTCCAAATGTTTAGCCTCCGAGTCTCTACTAGGTGTGTATGGGGGAGAATGTTGATGTTGACTGCCACTCTCACACACAGACACTAATTTCACACCTACAACTATTAATTTCTCCGACACACTCTCTCTCTCTCTCTCTCTCTCTCTCTCTCTCTCTCTCTCTCTCTCATTACTGATTTTATTGTTATTTCATCTTAAAAATAAAAATAAAAATAAATAACAATAAAATAAGTAATGTAACATGAAGTGGTATAAAATGTGTAAGAAATTTGAAAAAAAAAAAAATCTCTTTATTACCTTTAAGACATAGAAAAAAGGTCTACTGTGACCATATAAAAGCCATAAAAAAATATAATCTATATATTTAAGGGCCCACTCAGCATGGACTTGGACCATTTAATTTTATGAGTCAATCTAAGTCCAGTAATCATCATCCATTTATGTTTCTGGTCAGTCAGAGATCACTTGGAGACACACACACACAGACACACACACACACTTAAACACAACCTAATAGAAATATCTGAAGTCCCTTCGTCATGCTTCATCACAAAGATTTTGAATCAAGCACCTTCATCCATCACACACACACACACTCTCTTTAATGACCTCTTGGGTCAAACTCACTGTGCTATTTGCCAGATGGACAGCTGTGTGTGAGTTTAAGCTGACCGCAGATGTGAGGGTAAAAAAAGGAATCAAGCTTCTCAAAAAAGCTGCTCCCTGATGGTAATCCAGATCAGAGATGGATTTGTTCAGACCACAGGACAGCGAGGGCTGTAAACTCATAATATCTATCATGTTACCTACTATCTGTTTATGTCTTACATGATGTGTAGTTTACATCATCACGTCAACACTTCTAAAAATAATTTCCTTTCAGTGTGTCTGTTAGGAACAGTTAGGAAGACTTCAATCCCTAAACAGTTGTGTTTCAAAAGTAAAAGAGTTTAGTATTGTGGATGTTTCAAAAGCACACTACTAAACCCTACTACCTACATTAAAACTTAATTTGCTTTCACTGAGGTCTTAATTTGGGAATAAAAACAGCATAAAGCTTTATATAGTCCTATCGCCTTTACACCGCTTTATCCTTGGTGGGAATAAATGACAGTCCTTACCTGAGCCCCACATTAAACTCTCTTCCTCTGCTTCTTCCCTTTCTCTTTATCGCATCCGCACCAAATTTGGTATAGAATTCCTTTCTGTCATGAACAAACCTGACTCCCGAAGATCTCTCACAGCACCCTGATAAAGAACTATAGCTGCAACACAGGGCGGTCCTTATGGGTTACCTCCAAGTGATAGCCAGGCTCTGTCTTGTACACAGCAGGTTGTGTTTGTAGAGACACAGGCCATGTGGTGGGGGAAAAAAATCAAAAAGTCCAAGCAAACACATCGCCCCCTTGCGTCCCTCCCTTTGGCCCTCCTCTCGATCTCACCACACTGAGAATACAGAACAAGTGCAAGAGATTCCTGAAGCTAATCACAGCAGAACCTTAATAAGTGAGGACAACTGTGCCTGCAGGGAAGAGGGGGGGGAGAGATGGATAGGGAGCAAGTGATAGGGTGAGAGAGCAAGGAGGAGTGCGAGAGGCTTTAGAGTCAAGTGTCAATGATATGAGAGATATACACAGACACATACAGTACATGGAGGCCAAGAGACATAATTTCAGCAGAGAAGACATGGCAACACAGCAGTGCCTACATCTCAACCCATGTGTTTTGTTCTTTACTCTTGAAAAAAAAGGCTCTAAATTACACTTCCTATGAACAAATTATGAAAATAATGACCCATGGATGCATTCATTATATATATTTGCAGAACAGCATTAAAGTTTATAGCCAGGTTGTGTTTATGAATCAAATCTATTATTATGCAATGTTTCTCATCTATTACACTGTAGCATCAGCCCTGGCTTGCTTAGTGCATTATATTTAGCCAAAAATACACTTTGTTCTGTTCACGGTACTCGTTCACACTTATGGGCAATCAGTCATAGTCAATTTGCAAACCTGCATGTTTTTAGACTGTAAGAGGAAACCGGAGAGTCCAGAGGAAACCCACACATGAACGTCAAGAGAACATGTGAAATGCCAGACTGACAGTAACCTGAGCTCAGGATTAAACCCAGAACCCTGGAGCTGAGAGGATGCAACATGACCTGATACACATCTATGCCATCCAGTTGTGCGTAGATTTAGAGTACAAACTTTCGAACGATTTTGAAGCTTTTTTAGTTGCATATACGTATATTACAGTATAGTGAAATTTCTCATCACATATTCCAGCTTGTTTGGAAGCTGGGGTCAGACAAGACACAGTGCCCCTGGATCAGAAACGGTTCAGGGTCTTGCTCAGGGGCCCAACAGAGGCAACTCCTAAGCCTAACCTTCTGATCAGCAACACATACCATTAACCGCTGCACCACTACTGCCCTTGTGTAATATGCTGTATTAGCTTTAACCTTAGTTTAACATTTCTTGATCAGTTCTCTATTGTAATTCAATTATTAAGGAAAAACCAAACCAAGTCACGTATCATAATCTATTAAGCAATGTTGAACTGGGTTTCTTTACTATTAATGATGCAAAATGTAATAAATACTCCTTAATATTATCCTTATCTTATTTTAAGAGTGTACTTATAAGTGGTGTTCCTGTTGACCCACATCCAATGTGACCGACATGCAGAATTCACTTAAAATATATACATTTTGTCTTATCACCATTTATACACCTTATACACATTTCAAACACGACTGATGGAAATGGTTTATCACATATATGGGCTCCTCCTTAGGCTTCCTTATCATATTTATTATATATATATATATACTCAATTTAGATTTTAAATTGGGCCTGAGGTCTCTACTTTCTATTAACAAATAGAAATCCATGAAGTTTCCACCTGCTGTTGCAAGCCACCAGGAATAAGCATGACATCTACGGTAGCACAGCCACTGGTCACATACACCCACTCAACATCTAAGACACATCAACAAGGATTAGAAGAGGTCCAAAATGAATGTGCCAAATGTCATGCCTAATATGACACACTAGACAGAATACCAAGTGACGTAAACTATCCCGCAGCGCCCCTGGGCAGGTGTGTACACAGATCAGTAGGCATAAAAAAGGAAACGGCCATGCCATCAACGTTCCATAAATTGACGTCCTCATTGAAAAAGCTCACGTTAAGGAAGCTTTCAAGCCCACACACTTTGCATGACTTTCCTGGAGAAGGGCACATGGCTGTATTTTGGGCGAGTAAGCACATTTCATCAGCCGGGTGCAGAGAGGGATAGAGTTACAGGAACACAGAGGTAGTCCCAGGCCTTCTGGGAGTCTGCCTGACAAAAACAGATAGCAAACGTTATCAGCATAATCCTTCCAGACACTCCCAGAGACCATGCATTATCATTACTGATATTGTCTGCTTTATTCTTTCATTGCCAATGGTGATAATGTGGGGGTAAATGATGCAGTAGTAAAGATGCATAAAATGCATAAGCTTCAGCCACACACCAGTGCCAACACATTGTTAATATCATGTTGGAATGATCATAATCCTACAATAAGACACGACTACCAACATTATTGGTCACTATGTACTGACACTGCAATGACACAGCTGCAGATTTAGAGCAGGTGACAGATGAGTGTCGTATTTTTAATGCGTACCACAGTGTTTTCATAGTCGCACAGAGCGAATGTGAAAGTGTGCCAAGCTGTAAACTTAGTTTCTCGTCGTAAAAGGGAAATTTATGTGAAGCACGTGGACGGCTGAAACATAATCACCGTCTGTCGTGCAGTACTTCATCTCTCCAGCAGAGGGAGACATTTGGATTCTGTCGTGTTACAATACAGTACTTGCTTTAAGCTAAAAGTATCAAGAAAATATTTGTTTTTGATCACAACATAATATCTGAGCAAGTAAACACCTTTTGAATACAATTCAGCAGGTTCATTTACTACATTGAGTATAGTTTACTTGTGGGTCACTTTAGAGAAGTTTGGAGTTAATTTATTGTAAAACACAATTTTACTCAAACAATAAAACTATGAATCAAAAAATAAAAAAAGTCTGAACAGTTTTGTTAAATGAACCGATACATTAAAGGATACAGTACAAGAACAGTACAAACCATCAGACCCATTCAAGCAAAGTACAAGTTGTCTATAATCACATTTAAAATGCAAGAGTTAAACTGATTGTACAAATGCAATGCAAAGATATTTCAATACGTTCTACAATAAAAAACATCCCAAAATTGTATTTTTTTATATTATACTTTTTTTGTAGGTTTTGTAGGTTCATGGCATTCAATTATGTGGAATATGTAAAACCAGTAAATTCTGGAAAACTGTCTTCCTTTCAAGACTTCCTGAAATATATTGTAATAAATCTCTCTGACATTTTGTTTAAAATCATGTCTAGTAGTAGTGGGTTTAAGAGAAGGTTAACTGGGGACTGACTTTGTAATCTTAACTGAAAAATGCCTATGCAAATGACTTTTAGTTTCACTAAAATTATATTCAGTTTAATTTTTTTTCTTGTGCCTGAATATAAATTGCTGTGCATTGCATCACACCTTAGATACAATACATAAAACACATAATATTGCTTTAACGATTAAGATTATTTGTCCAATGTAACGTTATAGTTTTTCAATGTCATCATTTTTGTTAAACAATGCAAGAGGTAGAAATAATTTGAGAGAGAGAGAATTCTTCCCATGCAGAGGGAGACATTTACATCTTTAAATTGTAATTTTCTCATTTCAAAATGCCTCATTTGAAGCCAAAACCTGTTATTCTACATTTTGCAACACCAATTAGAAGCCTCGACTGCCATGGCTATATATATATATATATATATATATATATATATATATATAGATATATATATATATATATAGATATATATATATATAGATAGATATAGAGATAGATAGATAGATAGATATAGATAGATAGATAGATAGATAGATAGATAGATAGATAGAGATAGAGAGAGAGAGAGAGAGAGAGAGAGAGAGAGAGAGAGAGAGAGAGAGAGAGAGTGCCTGGTAAAATATGTAAGTAGTTAGTTTGTGTTGTGATGACCAAAGACAATGTGTTTCTGACACAAATTAGATATAGAATTAGATATAGAAATTCTGCTAAACTTTAATAAAAAAATTATTTATTTTTTTTTCAGAAAATTAACAATAAGCATTCAGTGAATTAAAATTATTCAGTGATTATTCACCTTGCAACATCATGCAACTTTATGAGAAATCTGCCAAATCCTTTCTGCAAGTTTGCACATATATGTGTTTGTCCAAGTCGGTCTGGTTGTAAGCAATTCCTCATCAACAGTCATGTAAAACTGTTTGCTGTAGGTGTCAGTCATATTGACAGACACCATGATATTTTCTTCAGAAAATCAGAAGGTGCACCCCAAATTACATACTTCTTATTTTCATTCATCTTCTACCGCTTATCCGAACTACCTCGGGTCACGGGGAGCCTGTGCCTATCTCAGGCGTCATCGGGCATCAAGGCAGGATACACCCTGGACAGAGTGCCAACCCATCACAGGGCACACACACACTCATTCACTCACGCAATCACACACTAGGGACAATTTTCCAGAGATGCCAATCAACCTACCATGCATGTCTTTGGACCGGGGGAGGAAACCGGAGTACCCAGAGGAAACCCCCGAGGCACGGGGAGAACATGCAAACTCCACACACACAAGGTGGAGGCGGGAATCGAACCCCAACCCTGGAGGTGTGAGGCGAACGTGCTAACCACTAAGCCACCGTGCCCCCTACTTCTTATTTATTATTCTGTTTTTTCTTTTTTTGGTAGTATGAATAGTGGGAGTATTTGAAGTGCATTTTAAGTACCAGGACGATGCACATTTAATTGAGAAACAAACAATGTGTATTGTTGGACACTTCATGTAAAGTGTCAATGGTCAGTTTTGCTTATACAGGGGAAGGGCAACCAGATCCTGGCACTGGATGAGAAAATATTTATAAGACCGACAAAGACACTTCAGTGGACAAAATATATTACAAATGTATTTATTTTAGCCTACATTGTGTGTTTATTTTCAAAAATTTAAATAATGTCACATTATGATGATGTCACGTTTTAACAGCTTATATACTGTATAGAATTCATACACTAAATAGTGGAGTGAATAGTGCAAGTGCATAGTATACAGCATGTCATTTAGGACACAGCCAGAGCTAAATACAAGCGCTCTTACCTTTTAATAAAGATATTTCAAAATGGACAGTTCAGTTTTTTCTGTAGTTTATTCCTTTTAAACACAACTTTAAGAGTTAAGCGATTTATGGTCAAATTTAGTGGCTTTAATGTGTTAATCAGTAGCCACACTTTGAAAAATAACAAGCTTTTACCTCAGCTGAACCTTGTAAACAATCATGGCTGCTTAATTAGACCCGCTTTTTTGGTGGGGGGGTTAAGTGCTTTTGCGACGGCACAAAAATTGCGTTGTGTTCTCATTGCAAGCGGTTTTATATTAAACTTATGCACAGTTATGTCTCATTCAGACGTTATTGCTGCTAGATTCCTGGCTTTTGATCAAATGTACAGATATGAGAGGCGTTTAGAGACGTTTGCAGATTGGCCTTTCCGTGAGGATTGTCAGTGCACACCAGAGCTGGTGAGTTCAGATAACGTTGCTCACTGGGCTGCTAGTGAATAAAACATTCCTGCTGTTAGTCTAATGTCCTGGGGTCTGATTTCCTTTCACTCGACTTATTAATGAGTTGGTGTCGTGCTGTAATCTTTACTCCTAACAGCACACTCATTAGCTCTCTAATAGGTGTTGGGTTTTGTGGTAACTACTCTGTGGTTGACTGTTGCTAACAAACAGGTCCATTTTAACCACCAGCCCATCTAAAGTTCATTCAGGTAGGTCAAAGCTTGCTATAAACATACCAATGTTGGGCATTTGGTAGCTTATTGGTTAAGGTGTTGGGCTACTAATCAGAAGGTTGTGAGTTTTACTTAACCCTCAATGTATTGGGCCCCTGAGCAAGGTTCTTAACCTGTTTTTGCCGTATAAAAATCTCTGAATAAGTGCGTCTGCCTAATGCTGGAAATGTAAATGCAAGGTCCAGTTGTAGGAAAAATACCCCAAGTGTCAAGTACAGCAACATTTACGTTTGATATAGCTTGCAAGAATATCTTGGTATATTTGAATTTCCATGTACCCTGTATAACAATACTGTAAACAAAACAGGCTCTGGGTTTTCATTCTTTCTTTTCCAGTAACCACTGGTCACAGCCATCAGCTTATCCTGAGAGCACTAGACAGGAATACACCCAGGAGGGATTCCAGTCTAGCTAAGGTCAACAATTAGAGGATGTTTTATCATGGAAATTGCATCTAGATGCATGTTTTAGGAAAGAAAGTGAAGACCCTGGAGTAAAGTCATGCAGACATGAAAAAATGGGGAAATGCCACACCGGCAACTGGCGCTGTCGAAGCACTGTGCCATACTGTTCATACTTATTTATACAGTTATTTATGATTGTATGATTTTAAACCAGTATAACATGCACTATGCTTAATCATTTTATCAGACTTGTGAAGACATTTTAAATTCTGTATTCTCAACTATGAATCTTGTAAACAAGACAGCATATTCTCTCCGGTATGTTTGCCCTGACCCCTCCAGATTGATGGATTTGGTGCAATAAGGTAGAAGTAGGATGGGAATGGTGGGGGGGTGTATATATTTTAGTCCTTGTTCATATACACTAAGTGGGATGTTTTTCCATTAATTGTGTATTTCAAAGTAAATGCAAATAAACTGTTAATGAACTTGGTATAGTTTTTGAAAATTCAGTCTGTATGAAGTAAAGCCTAGTCCAAATGTTATCTTTCACTACTTATTTTACTTTTGCTTTACTATTGCTTTGAGTGATGTAGAAAAATATTGTTCATTACTGTTTGTGTTAAGTCCTACAGAATTTTCTTTCATTACCTTTAGATGGCCAAGGCAGGTTTTGTACACTGTCCTAGTGAGAATGAGCCTGATGTGGCCTGCTGTTTCTACTGCCTCAAAGAGCTGGAAGGCTGGGAGCCAGAAGATATTCCCTGGTAGGCCTTCCTTCATTAGCAGTGAATAAATAACTATTCTTTGCTGTCCTCAACACTGTCACAAATTAGAGCAGGGATGTCCATCTGAGCTACAGCAAAGGTGTTTTTTTTTTTTTTTCCCCCTTTTTCCTTCCTTCTTCCCTGTTTTAAAATAAATGATTACCTCTGAGTGTTTTGGAGCAAAAACTAATACTGTTGAATGGGTTTTTTTTATTTTTATTTATTTTTTTTCTTCTTCTTCTTTTGCAAGGTCTGAGCATGCGAAACGTTCTCCAGACTGTGGATTCTTGCAGATTAAATCTGTTCAGAAGGTCACTGCCATTGAGTTTTTCCGTCTTGAGCATGGGCGGATTCGCAATTACATCGTAAGGAATGATGCTTACACTTTTTTTTTTTTTTTTTTTCTCTCTCCCCCCTCTCTTCTTTTTAAAGACAGCAAAAATTCTCTACTCACTCACTGCAACTTGTCTTTTCAACTCAGAGGAAAATGGCACACATGAAGATTGCATACTTCCGTGATGAAGTGGAAAGCACCAGCAAAAATTTGAAAGTTCTTTTTGATATCTTGTAGTTTTGTTTTAACTGTAATTGTTTTGTCTATCAATAAACTTTGTCTTTTCAAATCCATGTTTAATTTGCTGTGCTGTGTCAGCAGGCCACAGGGAGGCAGTGTCATGCAGGGGTCTTTGCTTGACCAGAGCAATGTGAGGAGGGGGGGAACTGAATCCTAGCAGTATTTGCTTTGCTTTACCACAAATCCTGATCAAATCCTGCAGGCATTTGACGGAACTGAATAAATGAAACGTTTACCACATGTTTAGCCAAACTTGCCACACTTATTTTTTTTTTAAAGCCCCCACTCATCCAAACCTTGACCCTGGGCAGATGGCCTTAAGCTCCTCCCCCTTAATACCAACTGTTGCCCCAGCAACATCTGTCACTTTGGACACTGCATATAGGAGGGGACACAAACAGTGCATCCAAAACTATCACTACATATTTGTGTGATGGTAGATCATTATCATCATGAGCATCTTCTTACCTGTTAATTTACCTTAATGTAACAAGTGTTTTTATTAAATATAAAGTAACCTCTGATGGATTATGGTCATCTATAAAACATTAGATTTGTACATTTTCTGTAATTGTAGTACTCAATCTTCTGCATTTTGAGAAATGTTACTAGGGGTTTACATTTTTCAGTTGTGGAAACTGAAGCCCAACTAATAATTTTATAAACAATGTCCTGTGGGTTGAATGAAATGCAATGAAAAACCACAATATCTTGCACTTTGAACTAATGTGCCTGGCAGTCACACACAATAGATTATAGATTTATAGTAAATGTTCCTGTATAATATATGTATTCAAGAAAACATTTTAAATGGGATTATCAGAAAAGCAGTCTTGTTGATAGATTTTTATTATTCATTTTTGCTGTATGGTTATTCACGTCCTTTCTTATTCCACTGGATCCTATTTTGTTTTTCTATGATTTGTGGCATAGTTTACTAAACTAGATGAGTGGGGAGTGAGGGGGGGGCAGTATTGAGAAGGATGTAGGATTAGAGGTACTATCCCATCTCCCCCTTACTCTTTTCTGGATTAATATGTAATTCAGCTCTGGACACAGAACCTCAATCAGCAGCTTAATTCTGCTTTATTCCCTCGGTACAGAACAAATAGAAAAATAAGATTTTTTTGGAGAGTGACATAACGGTCACAAGGAAACTACTGCATAATCACTTAGGAAAACATTTTTGTGTTTAAGACGCAATGTAGTGCAACTGCCAAGTACAATATTTAGGGTGTATGTTAATCAGGGAATTAATGTCCTTCTGATTGATTTTCATCCCCATATCAGCAAACTAATATGCGCTAACTACCTCTGGGTGATGAGTTTGGTGAGTGTCTGTTCTTCATACAGGGGCTGGTTAGCAAGTCATTTTGGTCATGCGAGTATGTGGCATATGGACAAACGGACAGATGTTCCCAACAGAAAGTTTACAACCTGAGAGCACCATTGGGGCCCATCTGTTGCTGTGTGCGGGTCCTCCCTCCCAGTCCCTCAGCTCTCCTCATCTTACACTGGAGGGGCCTTTCCCCATCTCCCTCACCTCGGCTCATCACCCCCCCCCCCCCTTCATCCAACCCCATAATCAAAGCCATTCAGTGCTTATTACATGCGGCGCAAATTAATGATGAGGACCTCACCTGGAGGTGTGGGGTTAAACTCACAAGAGCACATGAGGCCCGCTCAATGAAGGCTGTGCACTTGTGTCACAAATGAATCTGGTTTAAGTGACAATTGTAGTTTTAGGAAGTATAAGTAGATCACTTTTATGGCAGCTTGCTTTCACAGAACGGCGCTTCTTTTTCACTCCCGTATATTACGAAGGTATCGGCTATGATCTTTTTAGATGGATTGTATTTTAAATGCATTATTAATAGAGTATTGAGATAATACACAGTGTTTTAGTTTGCCTGTAATGCATTTAATCTGCTGCACAATATTGAATTATTAACACTAGATCTTTGATGGTAGATTAAATATTTAATAGGCAGCCAAACGTCAATGTAGATCTATTTTCAAACACTGACTAGCAAGAAGAGTGTAGATGTGTTGATTGCCCTGAGGAGCATGAAAAGTAATGCGCATATATATATATAAGTAATGCGATATAATACGTTACTAGTGTTTCAGTATTACATAAATATGTTTTTCACATTTCACACACTTTATTTTAACACGATTCATTTATTCGTGTTTTTGTTTTTTCTTATTGAATTCACAAGTGGAATTTTAAGGCATAATAATAATCCTCACACAATTTTTCCACCATAAGGTACAGCTACTTTATGAATAAACTCTCTTTCCATTATCTTCCCTTGAAATACCCATCATAATCTGTTTGGATTCATTCCATATGTATTATATTGTTCTTATATTATAACAATCCTGCATTTTAGTAGAAAATAGTTAATACCCATACTGAGCATAAACATCTGTTAATTGCAAAATCTAGAGCCGATCCGTCACCTTTTCCAGGTGACCGTAAGCTCATTATCATTCTCATTATATTGCTTGCTCCAGGCAAATCTAGGCAGATACTGTATTCCATAGTGGGTATAGACTATAATCTATTGCACTCCAAATCCCGCTGTGACCTCTTGCCCTCCCCTTTTCCATTTCTTTCTTTTCTTTCCATTGCTTTCTCTTTATTTCTCCATTTCTTTGCACGGTGAGCAGCGTGAGCAGGACGGAGGATTCCCTCTCTCACACGGCCTGGCCCTCCTACCTTGCCTTCTTTTTGTGCCTCCATCCATCTGTCCCTCCTCTCCAGCCATTGTAGTGGCTCAAAGCTGGGCCACGTCTACAATGCAGTAGGCGTGTGGAGGGGGAAGGCAGGGTAAACACGACAGCATCCCCATCCCATTAGAAGCTCTTTAACTCTGACACCCTAGCACTCTGTCAGGGGCCTGCGCTCACGGCCTCGGTTCAACCTTTGAGCCTCACCTCACAATATCACACTGCAAAGCCTTGTCTTTATTCTGCTTTAATGCTCAACTGAAAACTTTCCTAAACAAAAAGTATTATACAGAGAGTTTATGACTTGACACACAGTGACTGCATCATTGATTTTTATCATAAACTTGAAGGTTGTTTGTTTACATATTTGTGAGCTAGAAGTTCAAATCTTGAAAACACAAATAAATGTGACGTGGACGTGAATCATCACACGCTGTCATTTTTTTTTTCTCTTTTCCCGTCACTCCAACTTTTCCTTTTATTTCTGCCTCTCTTTGTTTTTTCCTTTCCCAAAGCTCCTGTTCCCTCGGGCCCCACATCTCCCTCGTTTCTCCTCGCAGCTGCTCCCGGGGTCTCACTCGCTCCATCTCGATTTCACTGGGCTCCTGCTCTGGCACCTTGGCCATCTTTTATCGAGTGTGTGTAAGAGTGTGAGTGACCGAGGAGGAGGGAGGATCACAGTGTTAGCAGCAGCTTAAAGGCAAGGGATTAAGGCAGCACAACCACTGATTAAAGCCTTCCAGCCTCCTATGGCCCCATTAATACAATCTTAATCACGATGCTTTATCCCTCATCTCGCCCCTGTGGATCAGGACCTTTCATTTACTGGGAGTTCGTGTTGTTTGCCCAGTGGATTAGTGCCACAGAGAGACAAAAAATTGAGGGAGAAAAAGAGCGAGGTTTGAGACTGCACTTTAATGTCCAATTGCTCGCTCTTCATCTCTCCTTTACTATTATTTTTTCAACCACAACTCCCATCCTGTCTGCCCACTAGAACAAAAGAGACTCCCGGAAGGGAAACAGGCTTTATTATGCCATCTTTCTAGTATATAAACCAAATATCTTCACTATTGTACGGCGGCGAAGAAGGGAGATGGTAAGGGAAGGTTTTGTGATGACCACACATGATAGGATTGTTAAGTTATGGCAATTCAGTTCAAATATTTTAGTTTTTGTCATTAAATATCATATGTGAAATTCTTACATGTGAGATTATATTAGAGATAATCCACAGACCTTATAAGTTTCTTCAAGGTTGTTTTTGTTTATTTCTTTGTTTATTACAGGAAGGAACTAAATGAAATATATGAATATTGTTTTAATTTATGTTCCACCTAAAATCTCAAAGTGCTTCATATAATAAAAATAAAAACAGATTCAATAGGGAAGTAAAAATCTATATGACAATATAATAACAAAATAATAGTATAAAAAGATAATCGTATCGTTTGTGTCCGCTGACTGTATAAAAGCTTACACAGGTTGTTTCTTTCTTTATGAAGAACATCTCCGACATTGCAGGTGATACTACAGATAAACAGAGGAGAGTTGTTAAGGTGGTTTATTTTGCATTAACTAAGCAAAAAGTCATGAGCAGAACTTTGTGGTTACTGCAGAATTCATCACATCCTCAAGTTTGTGCTTGTATACTGAGGAATGATGAAGATGAAAAAACATAAAGTGTGTAAAATGAACAGATTTGTTACACCAGTGGCACAGATTGTGTACATATCCACAACTACAATGAACATCATGCACACAAAAAAACTATTCCCTCACTTGGTGTTATGGTGATGATGATGATGATGAGGATGATGATTATGCGGATGAGGATGATGGCTCAATATATGTTCAATAGGGTAGAGATCTGATAGCTGTGAAGCACATAACTTACACTCTTTTTTTAGTTCATTTTGCATTTGTATATTTAATAATTGCATTTGTTTTTGTAGATTTCAAACTTGATCATATATTTTATCTCTCTCTATTTTCGCCGGTCTGAAAGTATGTGAACTGCGTAAGAGGTGATGCTGCAGGCAGAGGTCACAGCGATTGCAGCAGCTCCCCTGGGACAGAGCCACAGGGCAGATCCTCAGTCAGCGCAACACGTTTCTGTTCCCATCGGCTTTTAAGCGTCTCGTGTCAGCACAGTCAGACAGCAGCTGATCACTCTCAAACCCTCTTCATCTACTCTGGTGAGAGTGTCGCACATGCCACCGCTCTTTTGTCTTTATCTATGAAAAGAACGAAAAAAATGGATTAGAAATCTCATCTTTTACTAAATTAATTTCAGGGATGAAAACATTTTTTATAACGGAGAAATTTTACCTAATTGTCATATGTCAAGAAATATTTATATGTTAAACATTCAACCAACACATACGTCCAGTTCTCCTGTACATCTATAGCAGACCTCGCAGATTACTTTATGCTCAAAATCCACAACTTAAAGCCTAAACTTTTCTACCATCTGAGATTTAACTACTGTTTCCAAACACAAAAGATTCCAAAGGTTGCTTTGTTCATCAGAGCACAGTGACCATTTCATTTTATACAAACTTTCCAACGGAGTCAAAAAGTTGTGTAATTATTTTACTTTCAATACTGTGTATTTACAATCCTCACTCACTCTCACTCCTTTTCTACTGCTTATCCGAACTACCTCGGGTCACGGGGAGCCTGTGCCTATCTCAGGCGTCATCGGGCATCAAGGCAGGATACACCCTGGACGGAGTGCCAACCCATCGCAGGGCACACACACACACTCATTCACTCACGCAATCACACACTAGGGACAATTTTCCAGAGATGCCAATCAACCTACCATGCATGTCTTTGGACCGGGGGAGGAAACCGGAGTACCCGGAGGAAACCCCCGAGGCACGGGGAGAACATGCAAACTCCACACACACAAGGCGGAGGCGGGAATCGAACCCTCAACCCTGGAGGTGTGAGGCCAACGTGCTAACCACTAAGCCACCGTGCCACCCTTATTTACAATCCTGAAATATTGTAATAAAATAAATACTCTGAAGGATTTTACTTGAATTTTTGTGATTCAGATGTGTGCATCAGCTGCACTTAAGTGAAAATTGTTGCTTCATAAATTCCTCTCTCATACTCAATTCATGTTTGTTTGCTGTGTGTGAATGAAGTGCTTTACCTGAACTACTTTGATGCGGTTTATGTCCTTTGTTTTCTTACAGCCAACATGATTTAATCATGAATTTAATGCCATGGAATAAACTCAGGATAAAACACAACCCTTTGCACTGCCAGGCATGTCGTAATTTTATCATCTTAACAGTTTAATGCTGATCTCTTTATCTGGCAAGATGATTGGATCGCATTAATACTAGGTCATGGGATCACACTTTAAATTCAACTTAGTGTAATGAAATCATGTTTAAGGAATTAATATTTTAATACAACCCTCAAGAATTCTCTTAAATCACATATTCCCATTTTTGAGTGCCTTCTTCTTCTTCTTCTTCTTCTTCTTCCGGCTTTTCCTGTTAGAGTTCACCACAGCAAATCATTTGTTTCCACCTAACTCTATCCTCGGCATCCCCTACTCTCGCACCAATTACCTTCATGTCCTCGTTTAACACATCCATATATCTCCTCTTTGGCCTTCCTCTTGACCTCTTACCTGGCAGCTCCATCTCCAACATCCTTCTACCAATATAACCATCTCCCTCCTCTGTACATGTCCAAACCATCTCAATCTATCCTCTCTGACCTTGTCCCCAAAACAGACAACCTGAGCTGTACCTCTGATGTGCTCGCTCCTAATCCTGTCCATCCTCGTCACTCCTAAAGAGAACCTCAACATCCTCATCTCTGCTACCTCCATCTCTGCCTCATGTCAGAGTGTACTTTACAAAATTAACAAAAAACATTAATGACCATCTTGATCTAATCATCTGGAAACTTTCAGTATCTATGAAAGAAATGCTACCTTGGAGTTATTACTTTGGAAGTCTCGCTCAGAGATATCTCCTTATGATTTATTGTCCAATCGCAATGTATTGATTTATTTTGCCTCACATGCAGTGAATATCGGTGCATTTCAATCAGCTCTGTAATTCAGTAGTCGGGATGATTGTTTATAAAGTTTGTCTCAATCGCCAAAGCCCGTCCCTTGCACCGAAAAAAAAATCCCACAATGTTCTGCAAATTCTAGGAAAAATCAACTCTCACTATGTTTACTTACAGGAAATGACTTCATATTTTCTAAAGCCTCGGTTTTGTCCTTATGTTAGCAAATTTTAACTTCATTTGATGTTCTATATACCTTTTGTTTGAGTCTAACAACATTTAAGTGTTTAAAGATTTTTAAAAAATCCACTAGCTTGAATCTTGCAAGGAGCAATCAAATTATTTTCCAAAATGTACTTTAAACATCATAAAATAATAATGTCAGAATGATATCAGTGATATAAATAATGATATAAATAAATATGTAGTGAGCCAGGATTCCTACCCTTGTCTGAACACAGTATGCTGATTCATGAGCTCGGAGGCTGATTGAGACGCATCCTTTGCCAGCCCTCAGGCCCAGAACATTTCCAGATGGCCCACATTTGACTGTAGATTAATTTGTTAGTCAGCAAATTATGTTTTGTGGGCATAGAGACACCATTATGTCAAAGATGGAGCTGATAATGAAATAAAAATGGGGAATTTTGAAAGCTGTCTTTACCTCTGAATTAAAACCGATATTCAATATTCACAGTACTGGAGGTGCCACTAATCTACAGGAGGTGCCACTAATTTTATTAAAATTGTGAACTTAGAACGGAAAGGTTTTATGATTTGCAATATCGGTTTCAGACTTGTTTGATGAGTTTTATCTGACTTGAGCGTGTGTATGTGATTTTTTTTTTTATTCATTCATCCATTCATCTTCTACCGCTTATCCGAACTACCTCGGGTCACGGGGAGCCTGTGCCTGTCTCAGGCGTCATTGGGCATCAAGGCAGGATACACCCTGGACGGAGTGCCAACCCATCGCAGGGCACACACACACTCATTCACTCATGCAATCACACACTAGGGACAATTTTCCAGAGATGCCAATCAACCTACCATGCATGTCTTTGGAGTGGAGGAGGAAACCGGAGTACCCGGAGGAAACCCCCGAGGCACGGGGAGAACATGCAAACTCCACACACACAAGGTGGAGGCGGGAATCAAACCCCCAACCCTGGAGGTGTGAGGCGAACGTGCTAACCACTAAGCCACCGTGCCCCCCAATCATATGTTTACTTTTATAAATCAAGATTTTAAACTTAAACTTAAGATGAATAGTTAGTTAAACTTATTACTACAGCTAAATCAACAACTTGTTCACTAGACCCCATTCCAACTAAACTACTGAAAGAAGTGTTACATAAAGCCGGTGAGCCTCTTCTTAATATTATTAAGTCCTCGTTATCTTTAGGTCACGTCCCTAAATCCTTCGAGTTGGCAGTTATTAGGCCACTCATTAAGAAACCTAATTTAGATCCTAATGGACTTTCAAATTACAGACCGATTTCACACCTTCCGTTTATGTCTAAAATACTAGAAAAGGTTGTGTCTGTTCAACTGAGCTCCTTCTTACAGGAGAACAATATCTTTGAAGAGTTTCAGTCAGGTTTCAGGCCCCATCATAGCACAGAAACTGCACTTGTTAAAGTTACAAATGACTTGTTCTTAGCTTCGGACAAAGACTGTATATCACTATTAGTTCTACTTGACCTTAGTGCTGCATTCGACACTATAGATCACAACATTCTCCTAGATCGCTTACAAAATTACACAGGTATTCATGGACAGGCTTTAAGTTGGTTTAGATCCTACCTGTCTGATCGATACCATTTTGTAGAATTAAATGGTGAATCCTCCAGTTTATTACCAGTTAATTATGGGGTCCCTCAAGGATCAGTTCTAGGACCTCTGCTCTTCTCGATATACATGCTTCCATTAGGGAAGATTATTAGAAGACATGGGATTAGCTTCCATTGCTATGCTGACGACACACAGTTATACATCTCATCAAAACCAGATGAAATAACTAAATTGTCGAAATTAACTCAATGCCTTAGAGAGATAAAAGACTGGATGAGCTGTAACTTTCTGTTGTTAAACTCTGATAAGACAGAAACACTACTTATAGGCCCAAAAACTAGTACACAGAAACTCTCACAACTTAATTTCCAATTAGAGGGATGTACTGTTACTAGTAGCTTGACAGTGAAAGACCTGGGTGTTATATTAGACAGTAACTTGTCTTTTGAAAATCACGTCACCCAAACCACAAAAACAGCCTTCTTCCACCTCAGAAATATTGCCAAGCTGAGAAACATCCTGTCTGTATCTGATGCTGAGAAGCTAGTTCATGCTTTCATGACCTCTAGACTGGACTATTGTAATGCATTACTAGGTGGTTGTCCTGCATCTTTAATAAATAGGCTACAGTTAGTCCAAAATGCAGCGGCCAGAGTTCTCACTAGGACAAGAAAGTATGACCATATAACCCCAATTTTATCATCTCTACACTGGCTACCTGTTAAGTTTAGAATTGATTACAAACTGCTGCTACTTACGTACAAGGCTCTTAATGGTTTAGCTCCCATGTATCTAACTAGTCTTCTAACACGTTACAATCCTTCATGCTCTCTGAGATCACAAAACTCAGGACTCCTGGTAGTCCCCAGAATATCTAAGTCTACTAAAGGCGGAAGAGCGTTCTCTTATTTAGCTCCCAAACTTTGGAATAGTCTTCCTGATAGTGTTCGGGGCTCAGACACACTTTCACAGTTTAAATGTAGATTGAAAACTCATCTCTTTAGTCAGGCGTACACATAATACATCCCATAAATATTGTGCACTATCACACTAGACTTGCACATTCTTATGAACAGCAGATATGTTAATCCCTATGCACTGCTCTTCTCTTCTCTTTTTCTACCCATGCTGAGACACCCATGCTAAGATCGTCTTCCGTGCGTTGAAATTTTTGGACCTCCACTGAGACAAGGCTGACTCTGTGAGAACCCTGAGACATCTACAGATCTACCGGCTCCAGTTGGACTCTGTGATACTTGTATATTTGTAACCACACCATCTAGTGTCACCCATATGAGGATGGGTTCCCCTTGAGTCTGGTTCCTCTCAAGGTTTCTTCCTTTACCAATCTAAGGGAGTTTTTCCTTGCCACTGTTGCCTGAGCCCTCAGACTTGCTCATTGGGGACAAATACACATACACACATACATACATACATACACACTGTGAACTGTATATATCTTGAATTTTTATTATATTAATTCTTTATACTTCTCCTTATGTTTATCTTTTGTTTTATGTTTATGTTCTGTAAAGCTGCTTTGTGACAATGTCCATTGTAAAAAGCGCTATACAAATAAACTTGAATTGAATTGAATTGAAAGATTTTCCTAGTAAAGAATCAAAGCACAGTTAGCTAGTTAGCCAACTCTCCTTCCAGTCTCTTAGCACACCTGTCTCCATCTTCCGTCTGTGGCTATGTGAAGTTATGTGTGCAGTCCTGGGGATGAGAGGAAACTGAGCTGCTGAAAAGAAGAGAGGGATTGGAACAGAATTCATTTACCTCCCTGTTTTGCATACTTCATTCTATGTCTCTCTCTCTCTCTCTCTCTCTCTCTCTCTCTCTCTCTCTCTCTCTCTCTCTCTCTCGCTCGCTCTCTTTCTGTGCCTCAGCTGTCTGTCAGCCCCCCCGCAGCTCTCCCAGCTGTCTCAGCTCCCCGAACGAGCGGCTTCACAACAATGCAGGTCGAAGGTCAAGAGAAAGAACAGGCTGCACTTACAATGGACCAGTGGCGCCCGCTAAAAAACAATCACTCCTTTTTTTCTCCTTCACTTCTCTCACCGTGGCAGGGCTGGAAAAGACAAACCTATAGAGATGTCTGTGAACGGGGCTCCACTTCATGCACAACAGCCTGCCCTTCTTTTAGAAATGCCTCAAATAAATAATGCATGCACACTAACACACACAAGCACACACACAAACACTTGTTCCACCGCTTTTCCAAACCACCTTCACACTCCATTACCTTTCTTTTTGTTCCAAGTTGAAGAACCTCCATGTTGACCAATATCAGTACAAAGCAGCACACAAACAGTAGCTCTTGGCTGGATTGCAGTGATATAAATGTTTTGGCAAAGAAAAATTGTGCTGCTATGTAATGTGACAGTCTCAGGGATTTGAAAGGAATGAGTCATTTGCAGAAGCAGCATCATGGCTTCTTCGGCATTACTTACAAAATCTATTATTAAACATACAAATGCTTTGCTTTTCCTTTTGTGGGGCTGCAACATTTGATTAAAAGAATTTTGATTACAAGCATGGGGTGTTTAATCGGTTTGTTCACTCACTTTTCTGTCTTTTTGTGCAAATCAGGTGATTAAGACATATCCTGTGCAAGACTTTGTTATAAATAAAATCTCTTTATTTTCCATTTTGAAGGAAACAAATTTTTAATTAGATTCAATTAACCTAGCTGCAACAAAACCTGGGTAACCTGGTTAATCACTTTGTTTACTTATATTTCTCTCATTATTCTCTTGTTTGTGTTTTTTGTCATTTGTCCTGAGATGCTGGGAAAATAAGAGTGAGAGTGAAAAGGGCCTCAATGACACTCACCTGTTCTTCAGGCCCAATTTCCCATGGCTCCCCAAGGCCATCATGACCTGACTTACTGCTCGGTCCTTCAACACAATACTCAGCATCTCAGCCAATGCATTGTAAAATCTCTCAAAATCTCTCCTGTGTTCCTCTTGTATTCCTTACATTATGGGGAAATTTGGTACTCACAAAAGACTAAAACCTTCCTCCCACATCCTTAAATCTTTATTAACCTTCTTGTCAGGACCTAAAGCAGATTTTGTGCCTATACCTAAATCTAGATCTACATCTGACCCCAACCTCAGTCACTAAATGAAAATGGTGGCTTTTTTAACAATAGTTAAAAATAATTTAATTAATTTTTATTTTAGTTGGTAATAAGTTCCTACATTTACACTTTATCACCTTATGCCTTTTTTTGCCACTTTAAACTGCTGAAAATTTTCTTAATAATGAATTTGCCCATTGTTACCTTTTTTAAGCTGCTGATTTGATTTCATTTACAATGTGTTCCATGTAAACATTTTTTACTGTCTGTACACTAACATGCTCCCCAGAATTAATTCTATTTATTGTGCTGTAAAAACATATCATTCCATTTGAATGTTTGCATTTTTTTGTCAAATGATAAAATCTATTGAAATAAAATTCAATATTCAATAATCAATATATTCAATATATATGCAATATTCAGCCTCACTCTTTATTGTAGTAGTTTTTAGATTTGTACTGTTTTTCCAGAGTGAAAATACTGACAAGAATGAAATGGATGACCAAATGATTTGTATATATAATATAAGAATATTTATTTTAAGTGCGAAATAGATATGTACAAAACATTTTTTGAAGTGACAAATACAGTGGAAATGGCACAAAATACATACATGGGGAAAAAAAAATCCAATAAATAAATTAAATAGTTTATGAGGAATGGTAAAACGATGAACCAGTGCGGACTGTTTCTATAAAATCACAGTCAAAATAAATATTAAATATGGCTATAAATAATCGCACATGTATGTTCTGTGGCAAAATGTATTGCTTCTAGAAGGGTCTTTATTGAAATTGGCTTTTGAGCAGAAGGAAAGTCATGTAGAAGCTTTAGAAAAATATAAGTGTAGGGAGGACAGGTGTGTATAGCCTTTAGAGCTTATTCATATGGGACCTCTCTATCTAAGAGGAGGAGTTAAGATCAGTCAAGGACGTGAAAGAAGAAAATCCAGAAGACCTCACAAGCCAAATAAGAAATCAGAAATGAAAGAATAAATTAATCAAAATCTGTATGTCTGCAATGCTTCTGTGTCATTCAGGCTGCAGTTTCCCTCAAAATGTCACTTATGTGTCACTTATGTGTTTTGAATTCTTTGAATTCTGGACACTTTTTCTGAGTTCTGTGGCAGCCATGGCTGTTCATTCATTGTAAATAGTGCCCATCTGTGAGCTCACTATGTGTGGTGCAGCAAATGACTCAAAAGTGATGTCTAAAGGTAGCTCATAACGGGATCCAGGGAACAGTGCATGGCCCTGAGGCAATCCAGCCATAGAGGGTGCTGGGTAGTGATTAGACAGGTAGTGAGTTGCGTGTGTGGGATGCGGAGTGTAATTCCTCTCAGAGTCGGGCTCTTGCTTAAGGGCGAAGTTGCCGCTAATGCTGAGGGGTGGCGTGAGAGGGCCGTCGTAAGGTGGTGTACCGTTGTTACACTCATTGGGTGAGTGATTCTCATAGGTTGCTCCTTTATAACCTTTCAGGTGAAGAAGGTGGGAGGCCTCCAAGGAGCCGTAGGGAGGGCTAGGAAGACCAGGTGATGGGAAACTCAAAGCGTGTGCCTGCTGAGCACTCACTGCATCCAAGGGTCCGCTCTTCTCATCCAGTTTGCTCAGGAGCATGGGTGAAGGACCCAACTGGAGGCAGCCAGCCACCAGGTTGCTGGTGGGCTGTGAGAGCCCTTTACAGAGCATCTCCATAAAACCATTACTTTCTGGTGATTGGCCACTCTCAAGGACCTCTGATAAAGCCCAGATATAGTTGCGTGCTAGTCGCAGGGTTTCAATTTTGGACAGTTTCTGTGTTTTGGAGTAGCATGGCATGACACGCCGTAGATTGTCCAGGGCATCATTGAGTCCGTGCATGCGTGTCCTCTCTCTGGCATTTGCTTTAACTCGACGGGCACGGAAACGTTCAATCCTAGCTTTAGTCATCTTCTTCTTCTTGGGTCCCCGACGTTTTGATGCCTTTTCCACATCCAGTCCACACTCTTCATCATCCTCCTCCTCTTCCCCCTCCAGGTCCTCACTGCCAAGATCCATGGGGATGTGGCTATTCCTTCTGTTCAGGCTGTAGTGGTCTCCCATGTCTGTCGCTTGCTCCCCGTCTTGAGAGCTTAGATCTTCCTCAATCCAACCCAAAGAGCTGACAAGCTCAGTCATATCCCCAGGCTTCCTATATGGTTTGGTCATCATTGTGATCTGAGGACACAAAGAAATGTAGATTTTAATGCAACAGATAATACTTAAAGAGCACTTGAAATAAATAAATAAATAAAATTACTTTTGATTATTGGATAAAATATTAGCTAAGTCTATATTAGCACGGAGTTAACACTGATTCGTTTATGAAGTGAAAATGGTGTCGGGTTTCAGCACCAAGGAGTGGACAGCTCATAGTTTTGTTTTGTTTTAATATGCTTTGATTCTTTGGGTTCACAAAGAAATAAATGAACTGAACTTTCACTGCATTTTAAAGTTTTTATTTTTTGTAAAAAAAAAAAAAAAAAAAAAAAAAAAAAAAAAAAAAAAAGTGTTTATGTATCTGCTGTGCAAAAGGTATTTGCTGTGCAAAATATAACTAGTTGGAAGTTTCAACTGAACAAAACTGGTTATATACAATTCATTAAATCTAAGCTGATCTGAAACAGGAGCATCTAAATTAGAAAATATCTCAACTGTTTTAACAGGGTGCCGTGTCTTATTTTTCGAGATGCTCTCCATCTAGGACACGAACGGATTTAAACGGATAAAGCGCTGGGATTTAATTTGTGCATCCTCTACAGCAAAGTCAGCAGACACGCAGACTGATATAACTCAGACAGATGAATCGGAGTCGCTTGTGACTGTTAAATAAAAAGTTGATGGAAGTACAAAGAAATCCTTGTGCATGACTAATTTTAGCATATCAAAGTTTTGCATTTTCTTCACAAACACTGAAGCAGCGGAAATAAAACAGACGCTATTTCAGATGATGTCTGCTAAACATGTCATAGGACAATCTACTGCAAAATGAATCAAAGTGCATTTTACATGTTGATAAATATGAGATGTAATATCTTACCTGTTTAGCCTATGACACAGCTTCCTACAAATGCTCGTGACAATATTCCGGAAACAAGCACGTCAGCCTTTATTAAACCTTGGAGTCACGAACTTCCAACTGATCAGCTGTTTTCCTTCAGCTCTCCACGCGCCTCTGAGCGTCTCTCTGTCTGAGTCAGGATTCCGCTTTGACCTTTCTAGTGAATCCTCTAAGCCACGCCTATAACCACACCCCATCTTATGCGCGTGGCGGGCTCGTGGCTACAAGTTTTATGAGTGTCACTCATTCACGAGGCTTTGTGTGTGCGCGCGTGCGTGTGTGTGTGTGTGTGTGTGTGTGTGTGAGAGAGAGAGAGAGAGAGAGAGAGAGAGAGAGAGAGAGTTTAGGAAATCAGGAAGCTGCAGAAATTCGTTAAAAAAGATTGTACTGTTGATCAAGTATATTATTATTATTATTTACATTTACATTTACGCATTTACATTAGCGACGTACATAAGTGCTTAAATCTCTATCTTTGGATACATTAATGCTGGTTCACTAGGTTACATACTTAAGATACCATGAGTTTTAAACATTGTTCAAAGTTACAATGAAAAAGTTTCAAAGTTTTTTTTTGTTTTTTTTTTGCAAATAAAATAAATGCAAAAAATTGGGGAAAGAAGTGCTATTATATGTTATTATCATTAGGAATAATAATAATAATAATAATAATAATAACAATAATAATAATAATAATATTCTAAGAATAATTTTCTTAATTTAAAAATAAGAATGATCTGCACACCTTTTAAACCAGTGAACCATTTGTGTTTGTGATCTATTTGTGCTCCCTCTATTTAAGCACGAGCTCTATGAAGTGTTTATGGAATTATGCGACATCATTTACAGGATGCGACCAGAACATTCGACTATTTAAAATTCTGCCCACAAGCGTTAAAGCACTTGGACAACAGCAAGAATGTGTTTCTTTTTAAACACACATCCGTACTGTTGTTGTTGTTATTGTTGTTGTTTTTGTTGTTGTTTTTGTTGTTGTTGTTGCACTTTGCTCTATTCGGAAATCAATGCTTACATCTGCTTGTTTTCCAGGATCAGCAGATCCTGGAAAAGTAAAACTCGGTGTGTTTTCTTCCGGCTGTGCGTAAACGACTGTGACAGCTTGGCGCGTTGTGAGCAGGTGTGTGTGTGTGTGTGTGTGTGCGCGTCCGTATTTGTGTGTGTGTGTGTGTGTGTGTGTGTGTGTGTGTGTGCGTGTGCGTGTGCGTGTGTGTGTGTGTGTGTGTGTGTGTGCGTGAGTGCGTTCATTCATTCTTTCCTTCCGCTCATTAGAGGCACATGTTCACAAAACTCAACGTTCAATTTCAAACCCTAACTTTGTTTTTATTTGACTTTGACTTGCAGCACACTGATAAACGTTTGTAAATTATGCACACGTTGAAATTGAGTGCTTTTTAGTAACCTGGAATGAATAACAAGTGTTCTAGCCTATTTATACTAGATATTGGATAGCCTATAGTTAAAATCCAAGCCAAATTCGGCCTGGATTACCTTAGCTTAATTTATTAGGGCTGTTTTATTATATTTGTGCGTGCACAAAGAAGGTTGCAAAAAAATGCCGAGACACACAAATGCACCATATGTGATTTCCCGGATTTCTGTAACCGCACGTGACCTCGGACTGATCCTATTGTGCGCGCGAGTCGGACACACGCTTCTCTCTCCTGCTTTACCCCAATCCCCCTCCTATTGAGTTACACTTTATTTATTGTCTTTAAAGGTGTTTTCTACTGATGTGAAAAAAAAATCTAATAATAATAACATAATTAAACAAATATATTTCAGGTTTAATTAAAACAACAAAAAACGCACTGTTATCTTCACTAATGTAAAGTTGTCCAAAATCAATATCCCGGCAATTAAAGCTCTAGTGCAGCGTCCCAATCAGCACCACACGCACTAATGGATTAAACCTAATGAATTAGCTAATCCCTGTCTTTCTCTCTTCAGTCTGTTTGCCGAAAAATAGGTTACAGGCAGCAGTTAGGCTACTGAGCATGGGACAACAGCGAAATTTACGCATTTGGTGGCAGAAAATAATAAGACATAAATATTGCTTATTATTCAGTGTTCACATAATGTGTGCAAAAGTTATTGAACTCATACTTCATTAATGCAGTTTGTCGATAAGCCATGTTTAAACGATTAAACGTACAAATAGCAGTGACACGTGTGATTTATCTTTTCTAATATTTTTATATTTATTGTTTGTATCTTACTGTGTAAATTAGGTCTATGTGCGTGCGCGCGTGCGTCTGCGTGAAATTGCATGCGTGCGTTGACGTGCGTCATTGCAGCAATCGTATTTTGTTATTAAGACATAGCGTAAAAAATGCCAAAGTTTTTAAATGATAAATTGATATACAAAATTTAAAAAAAATCACTTTCTTGTCTCTGGTCCCATGTTGGCTTTATGCACCCTCGTATTTGACTGTTGGTGTAATTAAACGTGTTGATTAAATGTATTTAATGGCCTGTATTTAATTAAATAACTTACATTTATATTCTAAAACTATAATTAATTGAAGTAAAATCGAACTTTTAAGCCAAACTCTTGTCTATAAACGAGCAGATGGTCGTTTATGTGAGGGAGGAGAGGAGAGGAGGGGTATGTACTCAGTGCGCGCTCACGTCTCCGCCCCGATTCACACCGTGTGCGCGCTCCGGATAACGTGTTCGATTCTGAACACTGGGTTACAAGAACCCTGTAGTGAGGACAAAGAATATAAACAAGAGAATACACATCTACACATGTCTAAACAAACGCAGAAAATGTGTCCTCGGGGAACAGGAAAAGTCCAATAACATGCACGTAGATAATGTTTGAGTAAAATCTCCATAACTATCATAAGACATTAGTTTAATACACTAGCATGTCATGTGTGGGTTTTTTCAGAATATTTTTTTTTTCTGAGTTTTTTTGAACACCTAAACTCTCAATTCTATGACACCAACTCATATCTACATAAACAAACGCAGACATTGCTCACCATGAAAAAAGCAAACCTGGTTTTCTTTATTTACATAAATCAGCAGTTAACTCGGTTTAGTGAATATTACAAATGATGTTCATTCTTCAAAAATATTAGATCAAGGCTTTGTGTGTGTATGTGTGTATGTGTGTGTGTGTGTGTGTGTGTGTGTGTGTGTGTGTGTGTGAATGAGTGTGCTGTGCTCATATAAATGTGTTCTGTCCCATATGAATGAGAGGTCACGTGTGTCAACATTGTGTGTGTGTACTTTGTGTAAGTGTGTTACGCTTCCCTGAGGCTCCCTAAGTGACCCTGCTTTTCTGTAACCTCACATCCCTGAAGTGTTTACAAGGTCCTGTGTCACACCTGTGTCGCAGAAGTGAACATTCTGACCTCAAGGGAATGCTTTTTCACATGACCTTTCAATACTTTTCATAATGGTTCCTCAAGTCTCCATGAAGTCAGACAATCACTGAACATAAGATGTTAGGCTGCGGCTCCATCCCTCCTGTTGATAGTTCAGAGTTCAGGCCAGAGCAAAGTGAAACAGCTTCTGAAACTCTCATGACTCTGAGAATCTGCATCAGGTCTCATGTTATGTTTGACATCAGTACTAGGCTTGTTGGACAAAAGATGCCTGCCAGATTGTTGTCTATTAATAATAATAATAATAATAATAATAATAATAATAATAATAATAATAATAATAACAATAACAATAATAACAATAATAATAATAATATTTATTATTATTATTGTTATTATTATTATTATTATTATTATTATTATTATTATTGTTATTATTATTATTATTATTATTATTATTATTATTATTTAATGAGTAACTTAAATAGTCAATTCTCGCTTGTAATATTAGCCTGTGTAGTAAGTCAACTCGAAGCTAGCTTGCTAAGCTAACAATTTCTGACATATTTTGTTTTGTAAAAATTAAGGATTAAACAAAAATCCAAAGCCAAAAATGAAGAAAAAGAATAAAAGGATTTTTTGTCTGAATATATATTTAAATAGTTTATGATGAATGGGTTTCTATAACAACAAAAAATAATTCAATATTAATAAAGAAGTATAATTATATTATAAAGAATATATATTATGTGTGTTGTATTCATACAGTTTGTTGCTTTTATTTTTAATAATCAAACATATATATAGTCAAGCATAAATTATATATTATATATTTAAATTGTGATTAACAGAGAGGCAGAATGTGAATAAAAACTCAGTATAACATATACGAAAGAAAGAAAGAAAGAAAGAAAGAAAGAAAGAAAGAAAGAAAGAATTCTATTTATTGATTTTTTTTAGCTGAATGAAATTTCAGTAGACTGAATGTCTGTTAATCACATTTAAAATATACTGTTTGACATTATTTATGAATAAAAACAACATAATTACAAGATAAATATAAAATTCATAACATTTATACATATATTATATTATTTTTATTGCATGAATAATGTAAAACATATATTTTAATGGGGTTTAACAGAAATTCAGTGTATACTAAACTTATAAACTTAAGTTTAAACTTAATAAAAGGACTTTAAAAATCAAACAATAAATAAAATATAGCAGAGAAAATATGTACAAAATTGCACCATCATTGTTATACAGCATGAAACAATTTATTTTGAAATCTCTTATTACTGAAACATTATGTTGTTGTCTGTTTATCAGTGAGACATTATGATAAATTGCTTTAATTCCTCAAATACTTTTAGTAGAATTCCAAGTAAACTTTTTATATCTTTGACCCACATGTAAAAAAATAAAATAATAAGAAGAAGAATTTTGAATGAACCCAAACCCATACTTTAAACAAAAGAGGGGACTTTTTGAAAAACTTCCAATTAACAATCAAAATAAAAATAAAAAAAAACCTAACATCCAATACACTTGTGTTTCTAGACTGCTGTCTTCTTTTCATTATATAATTTGCTCATTAATTATAACTTGTTCCTCCATATGGTACATCACTGTGTGAAACTAACAAAACCAGTGAAGATTTAGCAGAAGGCCGACAGGACATTAAAAGCCAATCTCCAGGCAAGTGAATCCACCCCCTGTCAACACGTCAGTCCCAATAACACCATTTAGTTGTCTAGATCTCATCTTTTACAACACAGTACAGAGTTTGTGTACATCTCTCAGTTAAGCCTGTTGGGTTTTATTAATATTTCTGTGTTGTCATTTCTTATTGTTGAGATTCCTTTCCTGTGTGCAAAGAAACCAAAAACCACAACTCTTGCCACAAGTGAGTTATCCCTTGCTTGTGTCCCAGGGGAGCGGTTTGGAGAGGAAAGGGGGGACATGTTCGCTTCTCTGACAGATGGGTCCTTGTTCCTGGCTTTTTCTCTCCCTCATTCTCTCCCTCACTCCCTCAATCCAAAACACAGACACAGACACACTCGCTTACACTGAGACTGCACGAATACAATAGGAATTAAAGCCATGCACACATGCTCCCTCTAGCCCTCCTGAAAGCTGAGCCCCTTGTAGTAATAATAAAAGGAGGGTGTATCGGGGTGACGGGCATCGAACTGTTGGGTACAACTTTTGATGCAAATGAGGAACTTAAAGGTCTGAAATAAGCGTTCAGTTCTGGTGTGTGTGTGTGTGTGTGTGTGTGTGTGTGTGTGTGTGTGTATGTAGAGGGTCATTAAATGCCTGTATAAATGTCAAGGAAAACATTTTTCTCCTCAAAAGGCTTAAGTACAGCTTGTACTTAATAAATAAATAAATACATACATACATACATACATAAATAAAGAAATAAATAGATAAGAAAAATGTAATTCCACAACATTTCAGGTCCTTACAAAACTGAAAGACAAGTGTGTGTGTGTGTGTGTGTGTGTGTGTGTGTGTGGGTGGGTGGGTGGGTGTGTTTTGAAGGGTCATCAAATAGCCAAATAAAGTAGCTTGTACTTACTAGATAAATAAATACAAACAAAAACATTTAATTTCATTCCACAACATTTCAGGTCCTTACAAAAACTGAAAGACAAGTGTGTGTGTGTGTGTGTGTGTGTGTGTGTGTGTGTGTGTGTGTGTGTGTGTGTGTGTGAGTGTGTATGGGTGGGTGTTAGTTATTATTTCAGCATTTTATCAAATATGTTTTAAAGTCCCAAAATGACAGCCCTATTTTTTTTTTTTTTTTGCTCAGTGGAGCTGAATGCATGAGCAGTACACATGGGATCCTGTGGGACAGACAGGCAGGACAACGAGTCCCGAGTTCCCTCAGTCCTACAGAAGAGCAGAGATGCAGGGCAAAAACAGCATGCACTTTTGCCCTGAATATCTATCAACACCAGCTTGACTACTATGAATTATTTCCTGTCTTGATTAGCAACCATCATGGCCAGTGAATGCGAAACGAAGCAGCCACTCAAGCAAACTCAGTCGCAGGGGAGGCCACGGGGGCCAGTCTGCCAGTTTGCGTAAATCAATCCCATATTATATCACAAGCCCTGCACATAATTGCAAGCGTAAAATTACCCATTTAGACACTATGCCACCTGCAACCCCTCTCTAGACATTCTGCTTCACTGCACTGACATTAACATGGCTGGAGGAATTGAGGATGGAAGACAGATTTGTGGATACGTTTATGACCAGACTGAGCCTTTGAAAAGCTGTGTGAGGTGTATGCATGGGGAAAAGAAACGATATTAGCTTTTCTTTAATGCAGTGTACAGTGAAAAGTTTGCGTGTCTCTTTTGAGTTTGGATGTGGATTTCGAACGTTTACTTTTAAATTTAAGAGCATGTATTATAAAAGATTCAAATTAAACATGTATGTACACACAAAATTGATATCCTAAGACACTGGAATATTTCATTTAAAATCTGGAGAATCTATCTAAGGCTTGAGGATTTCTGTTATTTAAAAAAAAAGGGGGGGGGGGGTTAGGAAGCTAAGAACTATCTAAAAAAATATCTATAATAATCCTGTTTTGGTGAATTGTATGTCTTCCATAAAATTTAAGTAAACCAGAAAGCACTGTATTGCAGGCTAAAGTCTTCATCACATCAGTGTTCATCCATTCCTGTCCCTGAATCTCAGCCCTGTTTGTGATGACCTGAGAGAGAGAGAGAGAGAGAGAGAGAGAGAGAGAGAGAGAGAGAGAGAGAGAGAGAGAGGGAGGAGGGGATTCCATCTGCCAAGCCGGCTGTCCTTTGGGATGTGGGCATACCCCAAGGGGCTTTACTGGGGTGGGAGGGAAAGAGCCTGAATGGATTGCACCCATCCACTAATCAAGAGCCGTAATCTGTATAAGCAAACACAATGCGCAGATTTTGTCCGTTCCTGGTGCAACCGACAGCTACAAACCTAATCATCAGAGAGATTCATAAGTATCCTAAACACAACGGCAATAAGACTGACATTTTGCAATTAATCACTGAGGCGAGCCGATTTACGAGGATTTATTTCATCAAATTTAAACAGTTTTGTGCATTTGGCAGGAGGCCATGAATCGGTTGTGATCAGGTGCACACTACCCACAAGTGGCACAGTCTGATTCCCACTGTGGGTTTCTACAAACGTGAGAAGAACACAGCATGCACACACATAGACACACAACTAGCAACTACACTACACAATAACTGTAGTCCAATTTCATTTCATTGGATTAAAAAGAGAACAGCATTGAGTTCAGTGCTGTTTAATGTGAGGTCTGGAATTGTGGTTATTATTTAAAATAAAAGTGTGTTTTTCTTTTTTTGGTTCAACTAGTGACCTAACCTGAAGAGATCATCAGGATTCCTCAAATATAAAGTCTTCATTTAATACCACAAGGGGTTAAATGAAGAACCTCATATACAGAAAAGTTTCAAAGTAGATCAAAATAATCTAGATCCATTTTTGATAAAGTGTTAAGCAAGTAGACCATGTTACCATGTAGACTATTTTAACATATTTTTTGCTAAAGCCCTATATAAAAGTTTAGATCTTAAAGCCCCACACTATCGCAACATGATTCCCACGTGCATATGGATGTTTAATGCTGAAACGGAAAAAGCAGCTGGAAAGGCTTGGGCTTAAGTGAGACGAAAAGTGATTGTTTGTTGGCCACATGAAAGAAAGACAGACTAAATAAAAGGAATCAAGTTGCATCAGGTTTCATGGTCTCTTGTCAGCCTAGTGCTGCTGAGAAGGACCTCGGTGTGGAAGGTGAAGCTCCACACGGGCGAACTGGTGCTAAGCATCCTATTGATTGTGCCACTCCTTCAGGGCAAAAGCAACTTCAGAGCCTTAGTTAACTCCCTTCCAGCCCTCTGAAAAGCTTATGGATTCGTTGGCTGTCTTTAAGCTGCCTGTCCTCCGGCGTATTGTTTTGTGAGCCTTGCACAGTCAATATTAAGCTTGGCTAATGTGATATAGAGGCAGCTGCAGGAGCTCCAGTTATTACCATGACACTGCAGAGTGAGGGGTGTAATACCATTAAAAATAAATCAGTTGGTTTGATGATTTGGCATGGTGGAGGGATTTTGTAAGGCATTTGTCGAGGCAGTTGCTATAATTCTATTATGTATTCTGGGAGAAGCTCAGAGGAACAATTGAAGCCTTCCACTAATTCGGCATAATTAAATTTATTTTCACCATTGGCCTTAACAAAAAATAAAGAGGAGAATGTGGAAAGAAGTTTACTTTTTCAATTGGAAAATCTGTGCCCGTGGAGACCGTTTCAAGGCCTCTTCTGATTTAAAGGCAGGTGCACACCTTTTGGATATTTGTCAGCTGTATAGGAGCTCTTCTTTATTTACATAAATCAGCAGTTAACCCGTGTTAGTGAATATTACAAATGGTGTTCATTCTTCAAAAATATTAGATCAAGGCTTTGTGTCTCTGCGTGTGTGTGTGTGTGTGTGTGTGTGTGTGTGTGTGTGTGTGTGTGTGTGTGTGTGTGTGTGTGTGAAAAATGGAGAAAAGAGGGAGTTGAGGTGGAGTTGACTAAGAGATTTAGGGAACGTGAGGCCTAGAAATTAATCTTTTTAATCGGTGTCTGCTCTGCAGACTCCTCTTTGGATTACCAGACACTTTTTAAAGTGTGCACGTGAGGTCGATTAGGCTCTGCCTCAGCGAATTAAACCCCTAAACCCTGAACATACCACCCACCCCCCAAATCACTATAACCCCCAACATTCCCTCAGGAAATATAGACTAGAAATGCAACAAATAGTCTGTCTATATACATTATGTTTAATAATGCTCAATGTGCACTCACCTGTAATCCAGTCTGCCTTCAGCTGGATTGTTATTGCTCTGTCTTAATGTGTTATGTCTAGTTATAACCATGTCTATGATCTTAGCATTACACCAACCCTTTCAGAGGGAGAAGGTTGACTGATTAGTTAACAGATTAAACCTGCAATAGACATGAATATATTTTGTCAAAATGATTTTTAGCCATATTTATCAAAGTTTATCATAATCCATAAATATCAAAATATCAAGGACAAAAGTCTAAACAGGAAGAGTAACAGGAAGTGGGTCTACTCAGCATGTTAGAACAAGTTCGAACATTAACTGTGTAACTCAACTCTAAATAATCACAGGATATTAATGTTCTTTTACCATCGACATGATTTCATTTTTAGTCATAACTGAAATACTAGCTATAATAGTGACCATCATGTGACCTGATTAAATGTACAAAACCCTTATTGATATTTTTGTGTGGATTAAAAATTCACACCATTATGTTTTGTATTGGTCTGTGAATACGAAGCAGGGCACTTCTAAGGGTTTTCATGAGCTCTTACAGGTTCCTCAATAGAGAGACAATCAAAGCCTATATTAACACTCTTAAGGGGAAAGAGGGCTTCCTTTAGCACTCCAAAAGGTTAGTTTTAGGGTAATATTTGTGTGTTAATAAATAATAAATGTATATGTATGTTATGTTATGTTATGTAAAAAAGTAGTTTCTAAGCAGATCCAATAACCTTTATGTCAAATCAATACACCAGATAAAATAACAGATATTAAACCTAACGCAACTATTTTGGCACTCGAGCCAGTGATATGATGTGTATTTTAGGACGCATATTTGCCTTCATTTACAGTCCAAATGAGAAAAACTGGGAGCGCGCGCAGGGCCGTTGGTGTCACAGCGGGGGGCGCGAGCGTGTCACTATTGTTCTGTCGCGCGAGGCACATAAACGGCGATTTCAAGGCCCATTGAGCACGCGATGGATTGGACCGGGGGCGGAGACTGAGATCTTCAATTATCGGTAGAGAGACAGTAATAGTTAACATCAGTTATCAGAGTCTTTGCGCAAACATTGGACTAAAGTTTATTGTCACTGTAGGACTAATAGATGATGGTCATAAATAGCTGTTCAATATACAGTTCAATACATATCTGTTATGTCACGTGCACATCAGATTATAGACTAAGGATTAGTATTACTCGTGTTATTAACAATAGTCCTTTGATTAATCTTTTTAGACCCCTCTTTGACTGAAAAAAAAAAATATATATATATATACGTTTAAAACGTGTTTGTTTGTTTGTTTGCATTTATCAGAAGTCAGTTCTTTGTATTTAGAAGCCTATTCTTTGTTTTTAATGTGAGGAATTAAAACTAACAGCATATAGAGAGATATATGAGATGCAGTATGGGAAAGGCAAATCCATAAAAAAATAGAAGACTTAAGAAATGGCTACAATAAACAGGATCTAAGAAATGCTGACATCTAGTGGCCAGAATTAGGCATTACATGTCTCATCAATCTTGCGGCTTTATAAATATATTTATATTTGCTTGTTTGTTTGTTTACCATATACTAACATATGCTCTCTCTCTCTCTCTCTCTCTCTCTCTCTCTCGTTCTACATTCAGATAGACTATTCAATATATCACAATTCGTATATACTGTAATATCACAACTTCTTCTAATTAAGAGCCCCCCCTGGTGGACAGTATGTATAGGCAGAGATTACCCACCTCCTTGTTAGGTCAAGGGTCCTAAGGACAGCCTGTGTTACATATGTTATATCGATGAGGAGATTTCTCTCACATTTTGCATGTGATAAATAAACGGAGAACACTTAGGACAATATGGATGTTAAAATCCATATTTGAAGCCATTTTAATGAGACTTCAGAGATGCTCTGTTTTCATTTTTTGTTGATGATCGTTGAATAGTTCAGAGTCTCCTTTCACAATTCAAACAATATTATGAGAGTTCCTATATATATATATATATACGCTTGTGGGACTATTATATAACAAAAAAATTGTAAAATTGTTTATATCCATTATAATTGAAAACAATTTTAATGAAGGCAGTATTAAGAAATCTGAAAATATATCCTGGGCAAGATGATTCTTTAATTCTTTCATATTCATATTCATTCAGTAAGGGCTTTGACCTAGCAAAGACTCAGAGGCTGTCCCAGGATCACTAGGATGTGTCTATTCACACCTAGGGCAATTTAGCATAATGAAAATACCTACTGGCATGCTTTTGATGAAATGGGAGGTAACCAGCAAACCCAGAGGAAGCTCAGCTGACCATGTTGAGATGTTCTTTAAAGACCCTGCAGCTCTGACTCCATAAAACTACCCACTGTACAATAGTAAAGTTTATTAAATATATTATGTGAATTGTTGTTATTACTAAAGTTAACGTTTTATTGATTCATACAATATTGTTACAGACTCAGAAAAGGCCTCTGATGTAAACCTGTGCCAAAATCACAAATGTGCAGTTTGGATGATTTGCTGTAGCGAATCCGAACAAAGAGCAGCTTAACAACAACCATAACAACAACAACAACAGAAACTATATTTATATATATATTTCTGACTATCTGCTATGGTTATACCAATAAGCTTAGAAAGTAAGGACAGAAAAAGTAACACCTATTACTCTAAAAAATGCAGAGGTATAAAAATAGAAAAGTTAATAATATCTCTGGCTCAGGACTGCTCAATTTCTCCAACTCACGCTTACAGATAGACACCTACATACAGACACGACATGACAAATATAAGAAAACAAGCCGAGAGTCATGAAGCATTTTTTTTTTACATTACATTACACCTACACACTATCTCTTCTCTCCTCACACACTCCTACACTTTTCACACACAGTGCCCTTCTCATCACTGATCTTGTCTCTCTCTATCTCTCTCTCTCTCTCTCTTTCGCTCTCTCTCTCTCTCTCCCTCTTCCTCTCTCTCCCTTTCTCTCCCTCTCTTAGTCTCTGTCTCTTTCCCTCCCTTTCTCTGAGGATGCAGCGAATCTGACACAGATTCTCTTTACTCTTCCTCATCCCATTATAAAACCACAGTATCGGCTAGCAAGTAGTACAGATATATATATAGTTATTAAAGATTTTAAAATGGCACCAAAAAGAGAACCATCGATAAAGAAGTCTCCATCAGGTGGAACGTTACCAAGACTTGGACCTCCTTTCCCTTGTTCTTCCTCCACACCATCACCCCCGAAGCCGGTTCCAGAGCTCAAACCTCGTCTGCTGCGCCCCTCTGACTCCCCATTCGATCCCAGTACACTGGAGGTTAGTAATAATCTTCTAATATCTATATTCAAGACTATATCTATATATTTTAAATAGTTTTTAGCTTATATTATATAACAGTATACTGTAAATTTAAACTTCATATTAAATTAGGCCAACAAATTGTTTTCATGATAGCAGTTAAGTAAAAAATATCTACAAGACATAATACCATTTAAGAATTCCATTGGTGTTGCCTGGCAGCATCAATCATTTGGTAGTTTTTTAGAAATAATTTATAGCACCATTTTTGTTTGCTGTCTTGCTATCTTAATTCATTTCTCTAAGGCATACAGAAATCTGTGTCAACCCAACCCCCATATCTAGAGAGAATAGTAGTGCTATATCAAGATCTGGAAATAGGACACTGGTAAAGCAGGCTGGTATATTCCCCCAAAACATTACCAGCTTTATCGTGAAATGACCTTGTAGTGGAATTAATATATATGAATTCTTTCCTTATGTGTGTTTGGATTTCATTTCTGTAGTCTTAAATGTTAATAATGTAATAGAATTGTAAGAAGTGGGTTCTTATACATGATGGGAATTAACGTAAAATGTATAGGTCTATGTAACTGTCTTCATTATCATGCAAAACATCATCGACACATCAGAAAGTTGCTGTACATCATGCATCCTTAGGGGAGATTTCATCTGCATTCATTAATACATTCTCTTACATTTTAGAAAAGATCACCAGGTCTGGTCCAGGAGGTCCACAGTCCAACACATTTTGATAATTTCCCTGTTATTACTTTTTGTGAGTTAACTTGTGAGTCAAATTACCAAACTGAGCTGGACTCTGGCTCAAAAGGACTTGAACGCCTGACCTTTGATCTAAGGCAAACCACCAGTAATCTGAGAATTAATTTCAATTTCAGTAAACTTGACAGGCAGACTTGAAATACCACACACACTCTCACTGGTAAGTGACGGAAGTGTATCTTTAAATCTCACCCTTAACAATTTCCTGTGTGAAAATAATACAGCATTCATTTACTACATGGCCAAAAGATTGTTTAACTAATCTGACTATTGCATCAATTCCAAAATCACGGGCATTAAAATGGAGTTGATCTCTTCTTGTTTCTGTTATAAAACTTCTACACTTTAGGGAATGCTTTTTGAGAGCGTTTTCGAGAGCGTGACAACAGGTCATGTTCCAAGTCACCCAAGAAGGTGTTCAGTGTGGTCGAAGTTTTGGGAACAAAAAGAAAATGTATTTATTTATTTATAAATTGTACACTGTAAAAACAGATTACTGTACATTTTACACTAATATACTGACAACAGGTTTACATCTCTAACTCAAAAGCCATCGCTGCTGAAATATCAAGCTTGCACTGATTTAATCACCAACACCTCTGAATTAACTTGCACTTAAAGCTGTTTGCAGTGGATCAATAGATAAGGCATTGTGTTTATGCAATATAAGGTTGTTCATTCGAATCCCAGAAGCACCAAACACCAGTGTTGTATAAAGTATTAGAAAGCAATACTTGAGTAAAAGTACAAGTATCGTACTAGAAAAAGACTTTGGTAGAAGTGAAAGTTACCTTTTAGAATATTACTCAAGTAAAAGTCTTAAAGTATCTGATATTTATTGTACTTAAGTATTTGAAGTAAAAGTAAAAAGTAAAATTTCAGTGATTTTTCAGTAGGCATAAGAGCATTTCTAGGGTCTCATCTTTAGGGGGTTTTAGCCCTCAGTGAGAATTTAAAACAAGAACAGTTTTATATTATCTATTATATGACTACATAGTAAACCAAAAGTTATGGTATTATTAAATGACAAAAGTGGACACCAAAACTTTATGCATGTTGTAATGATGCCAGTCTTGAATCAGATCAGTTCATGTATGTGTGCATTCTCTACAAACAGTGTGTCCAATGAATGCAGTCATTAATAAAAAAAAAAATATTCACAAGACAAAGACCAAATCAATAAATGTTATTTTTATTTAGTATTGAACGGATTGTTTGCATTAATATTTTGTTTGTGCTATCAACTCTGGTAATAAGAATAGTGAAATTTCACTGCTTTTGGTTGCCGTATTTGCAGCTTTCAGCCGATTAACGTTATAGATAAACGCCTCCAGCTCTGACTGTGCTGCACGTGCACGCTGCGCGTCCCTGTGCTTCTCCTGTGCTTCTTGCGTAACGCAATCCAGGAGCAGTGATTCGTCAAACCTCCCTTATTGCAGTCGCACACATTTCTTCTGATTTTATTTTGTAGTAACGAGTAACGAAGATGCTTAGTGGAAATATAGCGGAATAAAAGTATACATTTTATCTAGGAAATGTATTGGAGTAAAAGTGAAAGTTGACATAAATTTAAATAGCGAAGTAAAGTACAGATCCGTGAAATTTCTACTTAAGTACAGTAACGAAGTATTTGTACTCCGTTACATTACAACACTGCCAAACACCATGACTGGCTTCTCAGAATTGGCATCAATTGGTAGCTCAATTAAAAATATATATATCCTACAGTTGTTATATCTTAATGGAGATTTCTCAAACAGCAACTGAATTTTTTTAAATCACTGTATCATTCCCAGTTAATATTATTTTTACAGTGTATGTTGAGCTAACCTCAGCATACATTAGCATGAAGGCTGGAATGCTAGCATGTAAGTATGTAAGTACTCTGCATTAGTAAAGGCTCTACACTGACGTATCGTAAGCGCGTACAAAGCGATGACGTAGGACGCACATTCTTACAGATCTGTAAGTCATCCGCATCGACCAGCGTCTACGGTTTCGTTAATACACGAGTGTGCGTACATCGTATATAGATCTGTTGTCGGGACTCGTCTCGGCGTCTCTTCCTCGTTTGAGAGCTAAAAGTCAGCGTAAGCGCTAGTTTTCTTCACTCCGCCCGCAGCAGCAGCTCGCCTCGTTCCTCTGTGCAGATATGGTAGGCTTTGCCTTAAAAAAAACATGCTAAATGTTATCTTTGAGCTAGTCAAGACAAGTCATAGAGAATGTTTATATCTGTGAACATGTTAATATTAGCTAGCTAGCTAGCTAACTAACTAACTAGCTAGCCGGCAGCGGTATTGTTTATACTTAGCTAACTTAGTATTTTTAAACCTAGTCTGTTTTTATATAATTGTACAATATAATGTATATATAAATATATATAATGTCAAAGTAAAAATGTTTGTATTTGTAGTTTGCTTTAATTTCAATCGACTATTTATTTATAACGGCTCGAGTTAGTCGAATAATTTTCGCCTATTAGCTCATGTGCTAGTTAGCTAACACAATTTCAAAGATCTTTTTTTTTTCCTCCCCTAATGGATTATCTATTTATACCGGCTCCTAACGCTTTATCTCTAAACAGTGCGACTTCTCAGAAGACCAAATCCTTGGTGAGTTTGTCAATAAAAAGCTGCATGCATCTTTATTTTGTAACGTGAAGCTTTCTTCTTTTCATTTCCTTAGCGTAGCTCCATCACCCGCTTCTTGCACTCCGTCCTAGCGAACAAAATCTTCTTCCCATCTGTCCTTATTGCTGTTTTTATTTTCTTCTTCTTTTCCTCTCTTGCGTCTGTGCAAATCTCCAGATTGAGTTTAACCTGGAGCAAATCCATGGTGAGTGCTCTGAAAAGTTCAGCACATCGCCTTTATCGTGCAAGTACAAACTTGTAGTGTGTTTGTCCTGGTCGAGTGAGTTTCTGTGTGTGATTTTTTTTTTTTTTGCTGTCTTTCGTTTTGCATGTGGTTTCTTGAGTCTCCGAGTGTGTTAATATAGTGTGCATGATTTAGTAAGTCGATGATGAAAGTGTGAAGATCAGGGGGAGTGTGTTTTTTTTTTTGTTTGTTTTTGTTTTTTTTAACTTTTAACAAGTCCAGCTGTGTAGTTCTGGTTTGATCATGTCAGGGTGTGTCTCACAGGAAACTGCTTGTTATTTCTTCACCTTAGTGTGGCTAAACTGTTTTAAATTACACACTCGCTCTGAAATGATTTGAATATAACAAATTTCACTTTTCTCTGTCGTTTCAATTCCTGGTTCGATTCATGCTTCATTCATTGTTGCTTTAAAAGCAAAACACGACGTAAGATAAGGACAGGAATGTGAGTTTCCAGTCCTGGTTTCTGAAAAGGACGTGTTGGCCTTTTTAGGTGGCAGATCGTTCAGCTTCATCCCTTGTCTGGTTTGTTTTTATTAAAGATGGTTGACATAACAGTGTTCGCTGTTTGCTGTTCCCTCGTTCCCGTACGTTCCAGCTCCTTATATGGTGAGAGAACATTTCCAGGCTCTCAGGGAATGGCCACATTCCAGCAAGCAGGAAGCACAGCACAGAGCAGCCGAGTTGTTTGTGAAGGGCCGCCTCAGTCAGTTACACTGGACTTAAATACTCGACTTCCGAATACTGAAAGAAAAGCTCAGACTAGTATATTTACACACCGTTTTATCTGAGAATGTTCATCATTAGTATTATGTCACTTCTTACTTTTTTCTCCCTTAACCTCTGTTTTTGTATGCAGCTTCTTGGTTTTTTCTTTTACTGCACCAGGTTTATTTTTAATGGTTTACATTGAATAATAGTATAGAACAGTCATTGCCGTTCTTCTCATTATTAAAACCATAATTGTTAATCACCAACATGCAAGATAGCTATTGTTGTTTTGTACTTGTGTTTTAAATAAAGAAAATGCATGTCCTCTTGTGCACGTAATCCAGTTTAACTTCCAGTGTATAATTATAAACCAGTGTTTAAATACGATTAAGAAGCTTGTGTTTTGATAGTATATTTACAATTAAGTGAGTAATCGGGTGCAACAGTGCATGCAGGTGATACTTTATGATAAATTATAGATTGAGGTTAAAACAAACAGAACCATTGCCTTGGTGTGTAAGTCTAATACTGAGAAGTCAAATTATGCTCTTGTCCAATTTTGGAGATACCACTTTCCTTTTGAAATTGTAAATGTGAATATGTAGTACGGCAGTTTTTGGATTACCACCTGAATGTTGCTCATATGTGTGAAATAAATTTTTCATTTAGTATCACAGTTGTAAAGGATTTTTTTTTTGGACACTCTGTCTGTTCGTTGTTATTAAATGACGGATAATTGCAGCTCATTGTGTAGTTTGAGAGGTGTGTTCAACTCAAGAATTTGCTTATTATAATGATGCTAATCTTCATATAGGCATGCTGTACCTCAACATTGTTAAGGCATGTGCTTTTATTGTTTGTTGTGATTCAGTGTCAAGATTGTACCAGCAAAAATTCAGTTGTTTCTGTCTTTTAACACAGTCGAGCCTCGCAAATGATTTGTTGTCCACTTAGAAATTTGTTTCTGTGTCACAGGGTGTTCTTAGTGGATATAAGACATTTTGATTGTGTTAAGACTGTTTTTAATCCCATGTGGTAATAAATATAGTATATTATAGCGCAATGTAGAGTTATTATGGGGAACATAGCTTGTACTGGTGTATCATCAACATAGTTTACTTTATACTTGATATGGTTAAAAATGGATGCATGCATTCTTCAGTAGTGACTTGTTCTGCATCAGATAATGTGAATAGACAGAGCTGAAAACAGTCTGGAATAACATTTAATATTGATTGCTGGTGCAGTGTTTCTTTGTAGTCGTGTTACAATACTGTTTACCTGGTGTCTCCATCTGATTCTCTGTTATGATAACTATACTCATACTAACTGGCTATTAAAAAATGCATGTGACTTTTAATGCAAGTTTTAATAAAAATATTCTCCTATTTAAATTCTACTTTTCTACCTCATCTTCTACTTCACCTTTGTTTGTTTGTTCATACATATTTCTTTTGCATGTCTTGCTTCGTCATACATTCTTTTCTTACTTTATCTACTCACACACACACCCATTCCCATATTTGTCTCAGATGCTTATTGTGTCCTGTCCTCATTCTGTCTCTTTCTCTCTTTTTCTCTGAAGAATTCAAAGAGGCCTTCCTCCTATTTGACCGGACAGGAGATGGGAAGATCTGCTACAGTCAGTGTGGGGACGTGATGCGAGCCCTCGGCCAGAACCCAGTCAACGCTGAGGTGCTCAAGGTTTTAGGCAACCCCAAGTCAGAGGGTAGGAATACAAAGCCACCACTTTTGCTATAAACACAAAGAGAGAAATGCAGATGCTGTTAAATCTGTTAAGGGTTTAATCGCTGTAACAGAATTCACATTTCATTCACATTTTCTGTTCCAGAGATGAACACCAAAATGCTGGACTTTGAGCAGTTCCTGCCTATGCTCCAGGCCATTGCTAAGAACAAAGACCAGGGCTCCTTTGAGGACTTTGTGGAGGGGCTGCGAGTCTTTGACAAGGAAGGCAACGGCACAGTAATGGGTGCTGAGCTCCGCCATGTTCTCACCACACTGGGTAAGCCGACTTCTCTTTAGGGGAGATTATATAATGATGTCCCACATATCTAGTGCTCTGTCAGAATAAATAACTACAACCTGTAACATTTAGTGAATTTAATGATGCAAGCTGATAATCCTTCTGAATCTGTACTTAATTGATGCATTTAACAATACAATATAAAGGGAAAATATGTTAGAAATGATTCAATTATTAATACATTTCTTTGTATGAAAGTAAAGTTAGGGTAAGCCATGTTACCTCATGTTTCATGAATTTTGAAAAAACAATATTTGTTTTTACTTTAGGGGAGAAAATGACCGAGGACGAAGTAGAAACACTCCTGGCTGGACATGAGGATGCCAATGGCTGCATCAACTATGAAGGTAAAGCGATAGTTAAAATGTAATGAAACTCAAAACCTGGTTATTTGATCACAGGAGGAATTTGATATGCATTCTGTTCTGCATCGTGATCTGTCTTGTCTTGTGTGTCTGCTTATCTTTAAGTACTGCTTAAAGATTCATGCAGTATGGTATTTTTGGTTATTGGCGTACATGTCATAACCTTTACTGGTCTCTCACAGCTTTTGTTCGTCACCTCATGTCTGGCTGAGAGCCTTCTCAGGAGTACGTCCTCCTCCTGCCATCAACACGTATACAACAAGACACTTCGCTCCAAACTCATATTCCTTTATACAAGCACACATGCCTGCACAGGATATCCTTAACACTACAGCCACATGGAAATGAAATTCAAATATCGTAACCAAACTGGAAATGGTTCAGCTGTCTGTCAGAATAATATGAAACGGACAGACGTATATATTGTAGAGTACTATTTTTGCTGAGAATTTCTGTGAGGCATGATGTGTCTGTATTTGGAGGGCCTGGTTCGAGCTGGTGTTTGTGTGGAGGTTTTGACTCGTTTTACGCTCATGACTGTGCAGCAGTAGCAGCAGCAGCAGCTCACTCTGGGCCCCTGGCTGTGGCATGCTCTTTGCATGTGCCTGGCCCAGCACTGCGTTGGCCCAATGGCTTGGCTGGTTCATTCACACTGCGCAATGCCATAAGCAGTTCAAGCATATGTATACATACTAGAGACCTAGACAGTTGATACAGGATGTACAGCTGCTTCTTCTGCCTTTTTGTTTGGTATTAAGTGTTTCTCGTAGACCTTCTGTGTTGTACTCATTTTATTAAATATTTGAGATTCATATAAAAGTTATGAAGGTGATGGCATCATTTGTTACAACTATACAAAGCTAATAAATGAGAATTGGTATTCTTTCACCTGTTATGCAACAAATGGGCACAGCTAGTAATTTTTTCATTTGGCAAGTGTTTGTGGTTATCTAGCGACCTGTTTACCTAATGGTAGCTCAGTTCTCAGCTCAGACTATTCAGCAAAAAATAAAATAACATTGGCAGTTAATTCTTTCAGAATTCGTTCTCTGCATTTAACCCATCCAAAGTGCATACACACAGCAGGGAACACACACGGAGCAGTGGGCAGCCATTTACGCCTGGAGAGCAGTTGGGGGGGTTCGGTGCCTTGCTCAAGGGCACCTCAGTCGTGGCCGGCCCGAGACTCGAGCCCAAAACTTTAGGGTTAGGAGTCAGACTCTCTAACCATTAGGCCACGACTTCCCCAACTAGATAGATGAGACATTTTGACTGCCCTCTCCCTGTACAATCAGATGCCTTACATTATATTATTTATTTTATTTATTATATTATATGTATATAATATAAAACGTGTATGATTTCACACACATGGGCAATCCATATTTGTTCTTTCTTCAAACTTGGATTTGGAAGTGCACAATTGTAAAGAATGACTTTGCATGCTGTAGCATGACTATTATTATCCCTGTAATTAAGGGGCCCAAATCATTGTGCACAAAGTGAAATGCATGAAGA
This sequence comes from Tachysurus vachellii, assembly GCF_030014155.1. NCBI lineage: Eukaryota > Metazoa > Chordata > Actinopteri > Siluriformes > Bagridae > Tachysurus > Tachysurus vachellii. Next base: position 5,135,154 of record NC_083478.1, on the reverse strand, counting down.
TATGAAGAGCTTGAATGGCTCAGAGGACCTTGAGGTGAAACACCGACTGCACCCAAGGCACCTCACTAATGCTCTTGTGAATCAACACAATTGCACTCAAATCTAATGGGAGGTCTTCAAAGAAGTATGGAGTTTATTATAACACGAAAATGAGGCCAAATCTGGAATTTGATGTTCAACAAGCGGATATAGGTGTGATAGTCCGGTGTCCACAAACCTTTGGCCATATGTGTATACTCTTCAACCGGAGGTTCCTGGCTTCAGATTTGCCATCGGAATCCTGCGTTCATACTGCCATTCAGTGTTATTGTGCCTGAAAGAAGTACAGTCAAAAGTCTACCCTAAATTCCCATTCCCAAGTAATGCAAAGACGTACAACCAATTCTTTAACAGCCCTCAGAGTTTTCAGTGTAGTGGAGAAGCACATCAACAATCACATCATCTAAGTCTAAAGTATGTATACCTATGTGTTAAAGGCAGTGAGGTTTAACAGAATTACAAGTTGTTGTTTTTTTTTTGTTTTTTTTATAAAGTAAACTGTGATTGTCTCATTTGGAAACATGTAATGTGTCACTCTGGATAATTAAATCTGTGGCACATTAAGTAAGTTTAATTGAGACAATACCAGGTGTACAGTCTCCCAAAGCTTTCAAAGCAATGCAGTTGCTTCTTTTACTAACCAACCAGTGGCAGTGAGCTGCTATAATGTTTTTGCTGCTCTTTTTTCCTTTTCCTGATGATTGACAGCTGGGCTTTACAGATGTTCTGTCTGTACTGTTCTCTAATCCTGACCTGTTGTAGAGGAAAACCTGGAAGAGCTTCCATAACATTCTCTTGAATCCTATAGACATGGGCATACCCTTAATCTTTGGCTGAGTAGGAGTTAGCAATGATCTCTCACTGTTGCCTTTCTTTCTCTGTTGGTATAAATGATTGTTGGGGGGAGGCTCCTATCTACAACACACCATACGGGCCAAACATTACAGTTGGGGCAAAATGTAGATCTTTCCTTTTATTATTTTATTATTTTATACTTGCATGTGACTCTGTGATAGAGATGTGTGGCATATAAAGCTTATAAAATAACTTTTTGTACAAGATTTCAAAGTGAATTATAATGAAAGGTACACATGTTGTAGATGGGGTCCATTGCCTCCTTTGTTTCATACATTTGAAGTGATTGTGTTATGAAATATTCATTTTATTTTATTTTTTTTTACAGAACTCGTGCGGATGGTCATGAGCGGTTGAAGATAAAGAAAGCAACACGTTTCTTCCCTTGTGCATTTGTCTGTCTGTCAAATTCTATATATATTTTTTTTTTTGCCATTCCTTTTGCTCATTCATTCCTCTCCACACCTTTTGCTTCTCTTTTCCGCACATTTGCACTCATATTTTTATTTTCAGAAGTGCCTTTATCTCCCCCAGTTAAGATCCCACATGGCCTCATCACTAGTATCCACAAAGCACGGTGATATTAAAAGCGCATTTCTGCATGAAGGAGAAAACTCTGCAATAAAACCTCTTCATGCAGCACAGGTCCATGTAGTAACATCCTTTTAGATGCAATACATCCAATCAATCCTCAGGCAATTTACTGATGGACAGTGCTTTATAGCAGGGCAATTGCATCTTCCTTTAGCTGTCTCATACAATGAGGGGCAATTTTATGCAGAAAATCTTAACAGAACTAAAAGGACATGCTTCACATTGTACCATTTTCAGTTTTGTTTTGTTTTTTTCATGTTTGGGCCTAAAATAAAATACAATTTAAAATATTTTCTTGCCATTTTCAGTCCTATTTAATGTGTTCTTTTACAGTTCTGGTATATGCTTTAAAATGTATTTTTTTTTGTGGTTGGCCTGTAGACTAAATGTAATATTAAATAGTACTGCTGGATATTATCATTTTGTAGGATGCCCCCAGTTCTCTCATGTAGAAAACCACTGCGCTGCAAAAAATCTTAACTGTGTAGCACAAATTTCATAGATAGATGGCACCACAGTCACATTTGTTATCTTCTTTCGTAATGGAGAGTTATTTGAACTACAGAAATCTTGGATCATTTACTGCTGCCTACATGTATGTGCATAGTCTATGTAATTTTACCTAAAGCACCAATAAAATAGAATGTATAATTGAATATTATTCTTATAGCACTCATTGCAATACTCAATTGTCCCAAAGTCTCTTTACAGACACCGATACCTTAGACCATAGTCAGTAAGCCAGAGGTGACCATACCAAAGAGCTTGGAAAGAAGAAACATGAGGAGGTATTAAGAACTGAACAGGAGAGTCAGTGTGACTAATGAGGTAGTCTAGAAGTTAGTAACAAAGTGGTTGACATTTTATAGGAGTTGTAATCAAAATTAGAATGGGTTTAACTGTATAACTCCCAGGTGAAGGAAGGCTGAGCCTTGTCAGCAGGAGCTTGGACACATCAGGAAAGCACGAGTAGGATCCCAATGAAAGCAGGCACTTGTGTGCATCATTACAGGAACAAGAGGTAGTGACAAAATGGTTTAGTATACTGAAGCAACATAGGCATATCTTTTAAGGTGATCTGAGAGTAATAGGGCTCAGGACAAATCCCTGATGTGATTGCTTATGAATAGAAAGGGTCGAAAAGCACCGATATCAGTTCACCAAAATTAAATTAGTCTTTTCTCCTTACCTCTATAAGAAGTCAAATTAATTCTCTATTAAACAGGTAGCTCTTTAGTCTAGACCTTAGCTGGAAATGTGTTGAAATTCTATACATAAGGAGCTTTTTTTTTTTTTTTAAAATTTTAAGTGATCTTGGGTACAGACCTTTTAATAATAAGGACCTGTGACAAATTTCCTAACATTAACACTCCAGTAAAAGGGATACGATTTTTATGAATTATATAATTATTTTATGAATATATGTATTATCCCTCTTGCTCCTGTGAGCGATTTAAGTCTTTCCTTTTTTTTGTTTAATGTTTATACACCAAAAGTGTTTTAGGTGAAACTATTTTATCCATCACACATAATGGAGTTGTGGAAATTACAGAAATATCAAATATTAAAGAAAAAAATCGAAATTCGCCCAGGAGTCTTGCACCACATCATAAAGCTGAGCGTTATTACTGTAGCTGCAATAAACTGCATTGATGATCATGCACAGATTTCCCTAAATGCTGTTTATTGTTCTGAGACTGTTACAGCCACAAGAATACACATCATTACACAGTGTTAAACACTTAAATTCACTATTGTACATATTCAGTGATTAATGATAACATGAAAGTCATAGGCTATTTTGTTTAAGACCGCAGCACAGTATCTAAATGTTTTTTGGCTATTTTCTGTATGGAAATTCATAGATACTCAGTGTAATATCAGGCAAGCAGAATAAATTATTTGAGCTCTGAATAAGAAAAGAAATTAGGCTTCAGGCAATGAAATGGCAAACAAAATAAAAACCTTTCGTGTTGCCATAAGTCACTAATATGAGTAAATCTTGTAAGCTTTATTGGAAATCAAATTGTGGAAACAGTTACTCGCAACGTCTCTCAAGATTTCGGTACTAAATCAATTCCTTTCCCAGCTTGTGTTGTGAGTTTGCAATGCTACATAAAACTTTTTTCCTTTCCCTACGTGTACAAGATGTACATTTTAAAATGAGTGTTCAGTAAGAAGGTCACACTTCAAAAATGATAAATAAGTTCTATACAGCACATTTATAATTCTTTAGCTAGAGTAAAACCTAGATAGAAAAAGTTGTCTGTCTGACCCAGACTAGTCTCTCGGTGATACTGTACCAGTTACCGCTTCTCTGTGTGAAGATTTAAAATGTATAGGATTCAGAAAATATACTGCTTTTCCAGTTATGGATAAAAAACTCACAAGTGGCTGATGTTCAGTTTAATACCACAGTTGAAATTAATTCTCTGCTTAGATTGGTCAGAAAGTGTTGATTAATTTTCTTTAACATCACAGGTTTGTATTAAATTGCATAATCTAATATATTATCATTTCTATAGTCTATATCAACTTGCACACAGGAGCAACAATAGTCTGGTTGAAGTCTGTACTTACACAAGGACAGCATTCTGACATACTGCATTCATCTTGATTGTCCAGCTCGGGTTTAACATCCACATCCACCCAAAGCCTCGGCACCTCCATCAATAGTAATAGGAGTTTGGGGATGAAAGCTGGTGTGCAGCTTAAATCATTCAAGTCGTTTGTCCTGATCATGTTGAGCTACAGATAGTTCTGTTTGCACAAGTCCTTCACCAAGGCTGAAGATTTGTCATTGTGTATGAATAATTGCTGTATGAGTTCTCTGAGCTGGTATCTGATTTCTGAGACACCTGACCATTGCACCCATGTGTTCCTTCTGCTGTTATAATAGCTTTTGTTCTTCTGGGAAGGTTTTCCACTGGGTTATGTAATGTGGCTTTGGGGAGTTGCCTATTCAGCCCTAAAAGCATTAAAGATGTCAGACAGTGATTCATACAGTGTTCAATTTCATCCAAAAAGTGATCAATGGGGTTGAGGTCAGAGATCAGTGCAGGACACACAAGTTCTTCCACTCACTCATTTTCTACCGCTTATCCGAAGTTCTTCCACTCCAAACTTCTCAAACTGTTATTTTGCACATTTTTATGATGAATAAGGTCTCTAATCGGAAAATTTAATATTAGGATGACACAAAAAAAAATTTTCATCATATAAATCTTAGCATTTATCCTGAATTATAAAATTCACCCATGCTATTATCACCCATGATCATCTCATACAGTTTGACATGTAACTAGATTTGTATAGTTTGTTGCAACTAACTTTGATGTTGGCTTTGACGAGTATTCCCAAAGGCCGGTGCTTTTTGGAGGCGAGTGGACATAAGGGTCAGTGTTACTTTTGGAGGCAAGTGAACAGAAAGATAGGGTGCCAAAACATTTTGAGGCAAGTGGAGACAAGCATGTGACGTCATCCGAATACTCCTGAGGAAGTTCCCCTCATTGGGCTGAGTGTTTTGATATGTCACATGTTCATGTTGTGCTAATTTTTGATTTTCAGGTGACGTCATCAGAATACCCGTGAGGCAGTTCCCCTCATTGTGCTGAGTGTTTTGATATATCACATGCCCATGTTGTGCAAAAATTTTTTAAATTTTCACGTGACATCACGTGACATCATCAAAATACATGTGAGGAAGTTCCCCTCATTGTTCTGAGTGTTTTGATATGTCACATGTCCATGTTGTAAAAAGTTTTTTGATTTTGCATATTTTGGGGGCGGGGCTGCGGCACAACCGGAAGGCCAGTCGGTACACCAATTTAAAAGTTTGTTCAGAGTATCACCCTAAAGGAGCTGGCCGAGTTTGGTGTAGACAGTTCGAAAGCTTTCCAACCTCCAAAGTTTATAATGAGACCCGGATTGCTTAGAAAAGTCATAACAACAAACTTCAGACCAGGGTCTACAACATATCCGAATTTGGTGCATGTGGCTCGAAAGCCCTAGGCCGCATTAAATTTTATACATTTTTGTCTAAGCTGAAATAGGAAAACAGAATGTTGGCTTCTACAAAGCCAACATAATAAACCTGAATGACCAATGAGGTTGCACTGGGTAATACTGCCTTTACTTTGCTGCCTGAAGTTTTAATAGCTACAATTAAGGATTTAAACATTTGTTTGTCTAGATCTGAAATTCCTCTATAATATTTCAGCCCTGAGCATCTAAACCCTGGTATTTAAGGATTTTATGTGGTCTTTATGTGGTTTAGTTACTTAGTTAGTTAGTTAGAGCTATCTTGATTTTTTGGGGACACGTGATCGCCTATTTTTTCATATATATATGTTGGCATTTCACAATTGCTATAATGACTACAAACCTTTTTGGAAATTTTAGAGAATTCTATTTTGCTGTCAAAATGTGTGCATTAAAATGTAATCCTGCTCACACATCTGCTTTGCTCATGCACATTCTGAGCATCATTGAGCCTGTGAAGTGGTGATAATATTTTTACAAGGCAAAGCATAAATGAATACATTAAAACCACATGTAATTATACTTAGAGGCCACATCTTGGGTGCAACTAGTGTGAGAAACCTTGTGGACACAAGAAGCTTATATATTATCTTGTGGCCTCAATCTATTAATTTTTGGCAAGATCTTAAAAAAAATAAATAAAAATTCATCATGTCACTTCAGCAGTTGTTGACCTATTCTGATTAGTTAATGACTGCAGAGTTGTTTACCTAATAATTAGATTAGGAGGAGGAAGTATATGGAGCAAATCTGTGCATAACAGTATTTGGTAGTGAGCAATAAATCTGTATGAACATTCCTTCTTTTGTGCTTTCAGCTTTTGGTGGTAAAAAATAAGATTATAGTGAAGGTTTGTTTGGGTGTACGCCACAACTGAAATATCAGCTCTCGATTGTGTGATGCATTGTGTGGCGAGAGCAGCCTCTCAACAGCTCGCTGACCTTTTCCTCATCTCCACACAACCAGTCAAAACTATGCCCCCTCATTAGATAGCACGGTTAATGCTATTTGTGTGGGTGAAGGTAAGGCGCCAGGTATCATACCAATGGTGAATAGATCCTCTACTAATTACTGAATTCAGTTGGGCGGGGTGTCGGCGTGCAGCTTTGGGCAGCCGTACACGTGTGTGAAGGCGTTGGAGGTAAGTGAAGTGTATTGATTATTTTAATCCGCCTATTTGTGAGTCTGTGATCCTCGTGGCTCTGCATTCGACAGGGGAATCGCTAATGGGCCTCAGCGCAGACCGTCTCAGACCTCTCCCGGTCCAATTAACTTTCAACTGGAGTCTAGCATGAGAGAGCGAGGAGGCTGGCTCCACACACACACACTGCGATCCCCCACAGGCTGCAAGTTCAGAATGTCATTACCGCTCGCTCTTAATTAAAGATTTCTCCCTTCTTTTTAACACTGTCACAGGTAGTGGCAAAGTTTCCGCTGCTGTCTGCTGTTTTTTAGGGAGTCTAATTTAAAAGAAATTTTTTTAAAAATTAAAAAATATATCAGCGACACTGTTTTTCATCATAAGGTCATCATAAGATGGTACTGACAGATACATACAACCAAAACGAATTCAGTTCTAACTATTAACAGAAATATATGTATGTGTATATATAGTTTAGATAATGAATAATACACTTCACATCAAGGAAGGGGTGTTGTTTTGTGCCCCGATGCAAAGTGGAATTACTTTTATACCACCCCAAAGTGTTCTGTTACTTTTACCTTTTGCCAAACGTCATAGTTTTTATATCAAAATGTAATGCTGTGGAATGTCCAATGGGCAAATGTCTTAATTACTTTCCTTTAATCTTTCCCTGACAAACCACTCTTTTTGGATCTTTATAAGTTTAAAAAAAAACACACAGCTTTTCACATTATCGGTAAACCAGAAAATGCGAACTCCTATAACGTAAAGACTTTCCCAAAGTAGAATACTTAACAAAACACTGACACTGAATATATAACATCATAAATGTTATATAAACATCTCCATACAGAATATTTTTCTTTATCAGTGATTATAGATTTTCATTGTTAAGTAATTTCAGATTACCTCCCTTAAGTCATGGAGCGTTCTTTATAAAATCTCTGTGAAGGTTTTACAAAAGAAACACTTTATAGAAACATATCAGAATGAGAGTATTAATATAAATCTGGGATTTGATGTATAGCCAGCACCAACAGTTTATAGAAAATTAATCACCACCTTATAATCAATCTGATTTCTTTATCTTTGACATATAGATTTCTAAACAAAGGGAAGAAACCAGTTAATGCTATTTACACATTCTTTATTATAGAGTTGTTGTTATGAGACGAAATGGAGCTTGATTTATGGATATATTGATGTGCATTTGCATTTTGTTATATTTGCACATAGCTTCACTTGTGTCCTGCCAAATCCCACTGTGCACAGAATTATTGTAAGATTTCCAGAATCGAGCATTTCTGATTACACAGTTCAGTAAAATTACAGGAACACTGTATGATGCAGAGAATCTGTATAATTTCCGCTACAACTGAAACATACTGTCTTACAAACACACACTCAGGACTGCCCTAAATGTTAATTTTTTGAAAAAAAAAATTTTTTTTTTGAAAAATAAAATAAATAATTAATATGCATTTGGCCATGATATACTTTTACAAACACATAAAATACAATACAATCAGAGAATTCAATGTAGCTATATTACCCGTTCAAAATTTGCATAAACAAAATACAAATCGCTGCTTATGTTGAGCATTTCCTTTTCTTTCTTTTTGTCAGATCTGATTTGCTTAATTTAGCAGTCATTACATTTCAATTATCACATGAGAAGAGTTTAATGAAGCATGAACAGATACTTTTAGCAATTAAACCAATTCATTTAATTTAAAATCAGTGTACTTAATCACTGTTAGCTTTTGTAAGGCAAAAAAAAACACCTTTTAGACAGACTCTTTGGATTTTATTACTTCCTATTTTGGTCAGATTTTATCATTAGTCAAGCTGGAGATAGCTACCCTAAGCCAGTATATCAATGCTTTATTCTGGGGCAGGGCTCAGACACATTGATAATCTATGTTCACACAGCTCAAGCACTGTGTGTTTGAACACACACACCCCGCATGTCCATGCGCACAGGCCGTATCTCCAATTCCACACTGACAGCCAAAGCGATCACTTTAAGTCAAATTAATTGAACCAGGGAACTTAGATTAATCACAGGCCCACAGTGGTGGTGTGTGTGCGCATACATATGTCATTGTATTGAACTGTGCCACGCTATCCAATCAGTCCTTCTGTTAGTGAAAACAAGACCATGGAAATCTCTTCCACCAAGCCTTGGCTGTGTGTATAATAGCTTTGTCCAACTTCAGGAACGTGCGCCCAGAGACGTGTGAAGAAAATTAAATACTGAAGTGAGACACGCAAAAAATGACGCGACTTGTATAACATCAACACATGTACACCTAATGCTGCAAGTGCTGAGGGAGGATAACACTTCAGTAGATATATTTCTATACGCAATATCTATTATACATTTTTTTTTTGGAAATTTGCATTCATATAAGTAGAGCATATTACCATCATTTGCATACTCATACAAACAACATGTCTGAAAAGAACCTGCTTAATGAAAGTAACACTTCGCTCATGATATCATGTCAGGGAAGCCCTTCTGCCCCAGCATCAAACCATGTGCATGTCCCTTATTTCAGGTCTGTGTGTGTGTGCGTGTGTGTGTGTGTATACTGAGCAGCATTGTGAGCAGTTATGTAGTAATGAATAATCAGTCAGGGTAGATGAGGAACCCGGAGAAGGTGCTGTATTTGTTGGTGTTTCCCCCATGGACTTTCCCCCCGTCTAGTTGCACACACACCTCGTCCCCTACATCCAAATGCAGGATCACACTGTTAGAAGCGTAGTCATAATTCTGGTCTGCATCCTGGGCGATAGCACTGGCCCTCACCTGTCACAGAGAGAAATAGAGGCATGGTTAGAGGAAGGACAGGGGGATGCTTAGACTTCACTCTTCATCGTTCTTACATGCACTTAACAGGGTCAGACAGAACAGCATAACACATCTATATATGGCACATCATTGTAGGAGTCATTTAGGATTCATTTTTAACACTGAATAATAATAATAATAATAATAATAATAATAATAATAATAGCAGTTCCTGAAGTCACACTGAAGTCACTTAAGCACATACACACTTGTCTTGATCAAGAAATACATATTACACTATATAGCCAAAAGGTCATAGATGTCTAACCATCACACCCATATGTGATTGTTGAATGATTTAGACCCCCTTTGATGTCATATCCTTTACTTTTTAGTTCTTCAAAGGTGTTCATTGGGTTTCAGGTCAGGGCTCTGTACAGTCCACTCGAGTTCTTCCACTCCAAACTTGATGAATCATGCCTTCAGAGACCTTGGTTTGAGCCTCTTAGTTGAAGGGAAATTGTAATGCTACAGTATAGAAAGGCATGGTGGATCTTGGGCCTGTCATAGAAAAACTGAGTTTGAGGTAAAAATACACCCTGCACAACTATACATATTTGCATACATACTTACACCTAGGGGCAATTTAGCATGCTGCACATAACCCATGTGAACATGGAGAGAACAAACAAACACTCAGACAAACTGAGGACCCTGGAGCTATAAGGCTGGAAAGGCACCTGCCTTTTGTGTGTTTGTTTGTTTGTTTAATTGTTTTGGTTTATATGGTTAATACCTACTTTAAATTCAACACAACTTTGACTATCTCTGCAAGGGTTTAGCATTAAAGTTTAGGGTGATTGTAATATGCTGAATAATTAAAATATTATTATTATTATTAGTAGTAGTAGTAGTAACAATAATAATAATAATAATAATAATAATAATAATAATAATAATAATAATGTGATTTCATTTTGTATTTATTATTACTTGCTTGACAATTACTTGCAAGTGAGTGATTTTAAATTGTCTGGGTATCAGAAGCATGTGAATAGTGTTTGGGTGCCATATCTATACTTATCTGGTGTATTCTCTTTTACATGTTCCTGTAAACTGGCTTTTTAATTGCGTTCAAGGTTTTCTCCTCCTGTGTGGTTTTGTGGACTGCCTGACAGCAAGGCCGGTGAAACTAAATGGATCGAGTCTACTTCCATACTCTCCTTTATCGATCTCTCGTAAAGCCGCTGCTCGTATGGTCCAACCTGTGGAATAAGGCTTGCTATGGAGGTGTGTAAACACACACTGTATCTCTTTCCAGTATCGACCTGTTGAATTGAGAAACACATCCTGTGCCCATCTTTCAGAGACTACACGCCACAAGCACAGGCTTATTTAAATTCTGCATCAAGGATCTGCTGTATCGACTTGGCATCGGAGTGGATCTATTGTTTGTTAACATTTTAAATTGGGCTTAGTCATGTAGACACACAGATATCTACACTTCAACAGACTCTACAATTAAGGGGGTTCAGAAAGCTGTGATACGATTGACAAAACTTCATCTTCCTTTGGCATGATGTGATTTGATTTGTCTGACTCAGAGAAATTTTTCAGGTGAAAACATTTAATTACATTCCACACTGAGACATTTAAAAGGAACCTGAAGACACCCCCATGCTAAATCTTTGCATACTTTCAGACAGACTAGCTCTAATGACTATGGTGAAATCATATGTATTCATTTCCAGAATAAAATATAAATCCTAGGTAGACAGTGCATGTAATTTATTGAGTCTTTGGGTGTTTCCGTTGCCAGGTCCCGGCCATCATTTTTCTAGTGCTTTGCTCTGTGACTGACTACGATGTCACCACTCAATTCCTGTCAAGCTTTGCAGACAATCTCCCCTAACAGGCACACTCTGGGAAAAAATATATACCAAGAGATAGCCATTGGATTAATTGTTTACCATACATCTTTTTAGCCTTTTTAGTTATCACATACACATTTTATGTTATCAAGTGCCTTTTTTGCATAGCGAAATAATAAAATAGATTCAGAACACGTATGTTGAGGTTCACTGATTACTGCTTTACACTGAAATCACATTATACTACTGAGCTGAACAATATGTAATATTTTCATATATTTAAATATTGGCCGTAATTTATTCGGTTATTTATAAAAAATAAAAAACTGCACAGAGAAGTATTTTGCCAGAATGCTCTCTAAAACTATATAAAAATATATTGTATTAGGCAATAAAAATAGTGTGGATGTGCACTAGGTCTCCACAGCAGGTCTTAAACTGTTTAAACTATTAACAAAGCCAAAACCAAACACCTTTCCTTTTGATACACAAATGTTCCTAAACCTTGAATACTGATATTTGGTGAACTGTGTACTCATGATAATAATGTAAGAGACACACTCTATTAGCACTTTGCAACAGATTCTGGTTGCAAAACAGCTCAGTCAATAATTTGTAAATTGACTGGAGTGTGCTGCCAGTAAGTTCATTATCATTGAATACAGATTTTTGAGGTTTGAAATATTTCGCTTTCTGAAATAGTTGAGGTTAATTTGTGTTGATTTGTGTTTGTTAATGTGTTGTAAATAGATCCACGGAACAAACTATTTGTAAATCACTGGCAACAAACATATATAGATGTGGGCACAAAGTGAAAAATCCAAAAGGAGAGATATTCTGTCAGCAGACATGTTCAATATAGAAAATGTGTCATTGTGTGTGTGTGTGTGTGTGTGTGTGTGTGTGTGTGTGTGACAGTGATGGCCTGGCTTCCTCATCTCATCGATGTCAAGAGCATGTCATTGCGCTCATTAAGACTGCCGAACAGTGAAAAGGGCGTCTCTCTCCCTCAGGCACACTTCTACGTTCAATACCAAAATGCAAGTGGTCACTTTAATTAGCCAACACCATGTGCAGAACATTTAAGCCTGTTTCTATGTCCTCATCGATTACTGCTTTGTACTTTTGGGATGGGTTACATTGTGTACTTTGGACAGCAGCAGCATCCACCATCCTCAAGGCAAAACATGCTTTTGCTCATTTGCTGTGTTCCGGTATTTTGTCAAATATAAGTGAAATGTTGGGTGGTGGTGGGGAGGTGGACGAGTAAGCAGGAGATGTTTCAGGATTACTGTGGATTGGAACGGAGATGGATATTGACATAGGCGCGAGCTGCTTGTGAAACACCACACTGACTTGATCTCGGCTCTGGCTGTGAGCAAGGACCCTCGGGCCTGCTGGGGGCTTGTTCTGCTAGCGCCTTTCATTACAGGGGCACCATTAAACGAAAGGGAGGGAGGGAAGGAGGGAGGGAGACATGGAGGGGAGAGAAAGAGGGCGCAGCTGCATTGGCATTTTACACACAAGCATAGATGTGAAGCAAGAGGCAGACAACAGACAAGGCAAGAGAAGACCAGGAGGGGGTAGGGATAACAGACTGATCAAGCGAGGCTATTTTGTAAGACCAAAGAGATGTGAGGGTATATGAAGTCTTGTTTTTATCAGTTGCTGCTGTGCTCCAGTGGTAATAAAACTGACAGGATTCATTCTGTGTGATATACAGGCCTCTTAGACCGGAGACAATGGAAAACTAGCTCTTAAACTTACCTAAGGGACCAAGTGCATAGTAGCAGAGGGAGAGGGGAAACCAAAGGGTTGGAAATGGAACATTTATTGAATAGCTTTTCCGTCCCCCCATGGGGTGTACAAGATTAAAGCGAGCCAAGCAGTCACTTGAGTTGTTCATAGAATTATGGTTTAATTGGGCTAGTATTTAATATTTATGGATCAACAATATACCATCCGTAAGACATTATGTCCACTTATATGGTAAATGACTATGGTCAGTATTACAAATTGTGCATAAGAATAATCAGACGGGACAAAAGAATACTCCTAGATCGTTATAAGGTCTTCATTCATTAGTGTGATTTCAGTTGAATATATTTGGTCATTACAGAATGTCAACCCGCCACGGCCACTCATTATACCTCAACTGTATCGTGTCTATGATGCTGCTTGAGAAGACATTTATTACAGTCATTAACAGACAGGCGATGGCATTTATTACACTAGAGTGCAAGAAAGCTTGACCTTTTGGTGGTCTATTAAAGGAGTGTATGACAGTGAAAGGAAAAAAAAACCAATGGTTAAATGAAAGAGGATAAAATGTGTATTAGTCTACTTTATTCCCTGGATTCTGAAATACATAGCAGTGCCATGGGAGTATGAATTAAAAGATTTACAACACCAGGGAAATTAATGATGAGAATGAAAAAAAACGTTCCCATTTAGCCAAAGATGACATATAATACCACTGCTGTATTGTGAATCAAATCCACATTAGCATTAAGAAAGAGATGCTGGAAAAACAGCTCATTATTCTGACCATGCCAGAACAATAAAGATGCCACCTCTAATGCTTGTGCTGTCATTGCCACTGAACAAATCTTTTCATGTTTCCACATCTTTCATCTGCTGTTACTCCATCATCAGAGAACAAACTTCAAATCGGAGTTATGTAACCTCTGCATGAGAATAACCACAGATGTTAAAGTTAAAGTCTTCACAAGATACAAGAGCAAAAGGAGAAAAAGCAAAAGCTAAACTGACTGGACAAATCATATTTATTTGATTAGTAGCCTTACACACACACACAGGCAAGTAAAAGAGAGCAGATCTGGAATGATAGCGTTGGAGCACTAACTATCCATGTTCACCTAATATGTGCTAATGAATTCACTTCAGCTGCAGCAGGTGCTGAGATACAGCAAACAAATGAGCAGGAAATATTTTTCAACATGTGACCACCAACATAATTGCTTCTTCCATCACATCTTACCAGTCATACTGTAAAGTCAAACTGAATCCAAATGAGGTGGTAACCTCAGCCTGCAATTATAATTCCACACAGCTCAATCTATTTCTAGCACATGTTCGCTTGTGACTTTTACACCCTTGTCCATCAGAACTATTTAAATTTTGACCAGTGTCAAATTTTGACCAATACACTGACTTCAGTCCCATAACTCATGGCCCGTCTTATGAAACCCTAGCGGGGTATTATGGCCAAAAGGTCATTTGAAGGAGCTGAAATGCCAACAAGATTTACTTAAGGCAATGGATTAGCAGTCTCTGGCAGACGCATAGTTCTGTCACAGCAAAGGCACACCCTTGGGAGCCCTTAGCCTCCCATGGCTAGGGTCTGACTTCGAACAAACTGTCTCAGCCACACGGCCGAGTCCCTCCGAGAACAGCTTTCACTGTCCATCATGACTGAGGTGCAGACAGCTTTTCCAGATGCACGCTGCATCTCTGAACCAGGTGAAGCAGTATGCAGAATATACCCAGGAGGAGCCATCAGAGACTCCCTGCTTTAATTAACTCCCTGACGTCCATCGACATTCATAATTTGTAAACAAACTCTAATGTCTACCTGTAGTCTAGTTTTTTCTTGGTTACTTTTTATTGTCCTAGACACCTTGTTAACCTGTCTAGCCATGACATGACTGCTTCTCCATCTGTCTCTGCCCTTACTTTCAGTCCACAATCCTCAATTGAGCTATCTATCATGCTCTTTCTGTCAAACGTCAGCCTTCTCTCCCATCATAGCTTCCACTAATGTAAAAGCATCTATTCCTTGGTTTGTTTCAAAATTCACATGTACATTGATGTCCCCAGGACACCTACTGGGCTACCATATTGTTCTCAGTCTCATCTGTCTCAATACAACATGTCTTCCATGAACCAAAGCAAACACTGTACATCAGTACTTTCTTATTATCCAAAGTGTAATAAAAGTATCGCTCGATTATGCTGTGGTTTACTTCCAACTTTAGCACCGCTATAGCAACAGGGTCATTTTGTTTATATAGAAACGTAACCTTTTACAAATTAACATAACATGACGCTTGTAATTCCTAAAGTTTGGTGCCTCCACTGAGATGACACCTCTGGGAATTCAATTCTCACAGCATCTGTCAAAATCATTCACTTGAGTTTTTATTATTCATGCACAGTGTGGGTCTACAGATATCTACATTCACTGAGTGCTTTCAAATTTAAATTCTGTGCTATTTACTCATTTACTATTTACTTCACTGATATAGCCTGAGGTGTTTTGCACTCCATTTCTGTTGCAAAAGGCTGTTTTTTTCCACATTACATTACACTAGTGAAGCCAATGTCACACCTACAGACACACACACACACACACACACACACACACGCATACATATGCCTGTCATAAAGGCCATCAAGCCTAGTAAAGTAGAGCCACCTGATGGGTATGAGATAGACGGAGATGGTTAAATAATTGAATTGAGTGAAAAGATAATTAATGGGCAATCAATGAAATACAGAAGAGGGGGCAGGGGTGGTGGGCAGAGGATCCAATCTAAGGGTTATAAATGATTTAATAGGAGGAGTGGATGTGCATGACAATACTAAACTGTGCAGGGTCCTTTTTAATGTGCATTCACTCTGAGCTCTTCACACGATGTGCCCGCACATTCAGACAGAACAGCTGACATTAAGAATCAGTGCTTTTCAACTTTTCATTCCTTACTTGAAAAGAAACAGGTATTTTTGCGTTTTGCGTATACGTCTGGCAGTGCGCCTTCAGATTTTCCCTCTGACATAGCAAATGGGAGTGGGGCGGCTTTATTACTATTAATTTTACAGGTTGTATAATCTCTGAAATCCACAGTAGATTTGAAAACACTTTTTTTTTCTGCTGTCCATGTCTTGCCTTTAGTCTTTAATTAGTGTCAAGGGACTAGACAACTGGATGAATAAGCTGTCAATTTTGCATTCATTATTTATTTATTTGACATGCAAACTAGCTCGTCCACACCTTGACAGTCATATATGTTTACGCTTACTGCACTTCCTGTAAGGTGATAATCAAGGAGAAAATCTATTTGTTAATTAGCAGTGATAAAATGTGACTGAAGAATCAGAGTCTTTGAAGGCTTTAAACCTGGTGAGATGCACCATATTTTATCGGCAACATTTTCACCGGGGTTTTAAACTCTGTACACTTACTGCCCACTTTATTACATCCACAATGTACGTGTACACCATAGCTTATCATTTTTGAAGCACAGTGTGAGCTATCTGCTATATACTCTTATGCTCTGATACTCTTAATCCGGCAGTGGGGTGTATTAAAACAAGCAACAGATGGACTATATTTGGTAACTGTAAGCATATAAAATTTCCCCATGGTAGTATGTTTAAAATAGTTCACTTCTAAATTGCATTTAAAAACCTTTCATAATGCTGCAAGGAACACCAGAAAAATACTTTTGTCTTATTCATGTCACCTAAACATTTGGACACCTGACTTGTCGTAGCAGTCCATGTAGAAGGCAGGTAACACACATCTGAATGGAAGCATATTAACTGTATCACTGAATCATGAGGCAGCTGCATAATGCATAAAGTCATACAGATAGAGGTCAAGAGCTTCAGTTAATGTTCACAACAAGCATCAAAATGGGATGAGTATTTCAGAAACTGCCGATCTCCTCGGATTTCCATACGACAGAGTTTACACGGATTAATGTGAAAAACAAAAACTTTTCCAGTAACTGTACACTGTACACCATTTTGTGCATGAAATTCCCAGGAGATCAGCAGTTTCTAAAATACTCAAACTAGCACATCTATCACCAACATTCATGCCATGGTTAAAGTCACCAAGATCACATTATTCCTCCAAACTGATGTTTGAAGTGAACATTAACTAATGCTCCTGATCTGTATGATCTTATTCACACAACGAAGCCTATTCCAAGAAGTTTAGCGCAGGACACTGCAAAACACACACACATTCACATACCCATTAATTTACAATGCTTTCACTTTTTACTTTGGCAACAGATAGAATAAGGCCCACATACAAGTGTGAGGGTCAGGTGTCCACATACCAAGCCATATAGTATAAATATATTTTTCGTTTTTATCCATTTTTTTTTTAGCTGTGTGCTTCCTAAATCCTTGACATTTTTAGGTAAGGTCAAGACCACATACATGGTGCTCTTTATACTAAATGTATCAATGCTCTAAAAGGAGGACACTAGGAGCTCATCTCCACTAGGTGCCCAGCTGATGCATTTCAACAATCCAGGAGACACAGACCGTGATGTTCACATTTCTTTTAAAAATGTAAAGTGTACATCAATCTACTATCTAGGATTTGTTAAAATAATCGCCCATATGTTAAGATTATTTTACACCTTGTCATTTCTTGCCTCTTGCATCTGTATTGTGTCATGAGACTTTATCCACATGTTTGTGCACCTGCAGTTAAGATGTGTTAAATACTGTATATTTTTCTTTTAATATTTGAAAACAGCTCAATAAATTTGACCACCAACTTCCTATGGGGTTTTCTTGTAAATCAACACAATTGGCATGCCATAAAAAGTTTGTAAATCTTCTTATAGATACCAGTTCACCAGTCTTGGACGATGTGTGTTATGACATATTCTTATATAGATAATCCTGATGTAGATATTATCCTGATACTTTAGGAAATACAACAACACCAAGTGTAAAGAAGCGTAACCATTTGGGCCAGGTCCCAGCTTTGAGAATTGTGCTTGAAAAGAATGCACTATAAGCACCCGACAAGTCAGGAATCATTCGAAAAAAGGCAGGACTTTTGCATACAGTAGATACCAACCTAGCCGTGGTTGCAGTGATGTAGAAATACTCACAATAAAATACTTTTCGTAGACTTGTTCCTAATTCAATTCCCTAATTCAATTCAAATGCTAAAAGAAATTATGTCTAAAATATAGTGAAAGGAGGGAAAAGTATGTAAACCTCAGACTTTCAAATTCTTCGAATGTTTCATAAAACCGATCTTACCTGTCCATTTTTTTTTAGGTCTGCCCACATGCTGGTTCCATCTCCTCCTCTCATGAGAACATGGTAGGTGAAGTAGTAGATGCCAGGAAGGGGACAAGTGAACTTGCCAGTCGTGGGTTCATAGTAGTTGCCCACATTGGTGACCACATCATCGAACTTGAGCACTTCACTTCCTTCGTGCTGCTTCCTCAGGCCTGCATAGAAAGCAATTTTTGGAGTGTAGATAGATGGCACATAACCATTTGGGCCAGGTCCTGGGGGTCCTTGTGGTCCAGGCTTTCCTGGCTCTCCAGGGGGTCCTTGTGGACCTGGGGGTCCCGGAGGCCCTCTGTACCCAGGCTTCCCTCTTCGGCTTGTGATCTCAGGAGGCCGCGGTGATACAGATGTCAATTCCTGGCCATGTTGTGATGGGGTGTAGGGGTCACAGACCATGCGACAACTGCCAAGCATTTCATAATGACTTCCGGCACTTCCAGCTCCACCCCCTTTGGTGCTGTGAACCAATAGAGGTATGGCAACCAAGAGAATAAGCACCATGGCCACACCTACTGCCGCCCCTATGACGCGCTTGCGGCGGCTGAGCCGGGAGGCGGCCAGCGCAAGAAAGTCCTCGTCTCCTTTGGGCGGAATGGTGCCCGCCAGTGTGGATGGTGTAGTGCAAAAAAACACACACTGGCAGTATGAAAAGGGGGATTATGTTTTTTTTCTGTGTATAAAAATGAATGCCAGCAACAAAGATGTCTAAGGAAGGATAAGAGCAATGGGGACAAGAATAATGGATGAATTTATGGATGAGGTGAACGGGCTGTGAAGAGTGTGGAGCATACAGAGAGGAAATGGGGCTAAGGGATTACAGGAAGGAAAAGAAGAGAGACTGAAGGGTGGCAGTTGAAAATATAACGGAGTGGAAGGAAAAAAGAGTACAAAGATACAAGTGAGCTCTGGATTCCTAATAATAGTAGATTTACTGTAATACTATGAGCACAACAATTACTGTAGTGATTATATTATGAAATTTTGCTGATTTGAAAAGAAGTTGACTTGTTTTTCCTTTCTTTCATTCCCTTTCTCAAAAGTTTCTTGAAAGCTCTCTGTAATCACAGATCAGTAAGTGAAGTCACAAAATGATATGTTTGCTAAAGCAAGACTAATGTTTCTCTGTAGATATATCCAGAACTAACGTAATGACGTAGGAATGCTGCATGAGAAATGAAGTAAATGTCCATAAAAAAGACTCCGTGTATGTGTTTCTGTGAGTTTCGGCTGAGCAAAAAGCCTTTGATTTCTTAGGATATTATGAAAATGTCTTGATTTAGAGACAGATCCCGGCTTTTCGTGGGCAACGTTAAAACTGGAGAAAGAAACAAGTGAAGAATTAAATTAAATGAAACTCCATTACACATTTGACTATACACTATACTCCAATAAATGTTTATACATCGAAGAGTAGATCGTATTCCACTTCATTATGTATATTATTTCACTGTAAACTTTATTAAACAGCTTGTGCTTTCATTATACATTTCATTACACAATGCACCGCACTCATTCATTTCATTATCTACATCGTTTCATTATATTCCATTATAAAACTATTTAATTATGCATAAGATTGCACTGCACTCCAGTACACTAACTGTAATCCGTGTACAATAACGTCTACATTTTTATAAGCAATATAAAGATGTATATTTACCACAATTTACTTTAGTATTGCAAAACATTTAAAAACAAATATTTATTATAATTAATATTTTACTAATAACAGCGGGTTTATCTCTCACTTTACACTTTACATATATATGTATATGTATATATATGTATATGTATATATATACGTATATATATATATATATATGTATATGTGTATATATATATGTATATATATACACACACACACACACACACACACACACACACATCTATATATAGTTTATACATATATATGTATATACTCCCACACCTATTTCACCTGTCATTTACATTATCACCTGGCACGTGGAGGTAACAACCGTTAGTCGTCACGCGCTACTTCGACCGTTGAAGATTAAAAAAGTTTAAAAACACTTACCGTTCTAAGACGTCGGTTTTCTCTCTCTCTTTCTCTCTCTTAAGGATGATGATGGTGATGATGATGATGATGATGATGATACTACTCGGGAAATGTTTTTTTTTCCTGTCGTTGTCAGACACACACTCCCAGCAGCGACCGTTAATGACTGTGCGCGCGAGCGGACGAAAGCCTCTCACTCGCAGAGCGCGGGAAGCGCGCGCTCACCTCCTGTGGACTTTGTTTCCCCCCCACGCGCGTTAGCTTACTGCAGCGTGATAATCTAATATTTGATATCTTTGATAACTAACGGAGGAAAATCGACACAGATAGACATTATTCCTTTAAACAAAACAAACAAACAAACAAAAAAATCATCTGCGCTAAAATAGTGCAAAAGGTTAAAGTTGCCGCCGATATAAACAGAAAAAAAATGAGACCGGGACAAAAAAGAAAGAATGAAACGAGTTGAGATTGGATTGGATGTAATAGTTTAGCCGATTAGCCGAACAGGTCTGAGTGAACGAGTCCAGGCGACCTCTCTACAACACCTGTGAGATTTCAGCACCGTTTCGATCCGCTCCCTCCCCCCTCCCCCCCCCACCATCCCTCCCTCTCCCACCCTCTCCCTCCATCCTTCCTTCACCTCCATCCCTCTCTCTTTCTCTCTCTTAAACCCATAGCTTTAAGTGTTATTAAAATGTACAGATAGAATCATATCTGTAGTCTACATCTGTTTACATATCTGTTACAAAAACTATTAAAAATCATCAGTTTTTCTTTCTTAACAAAGCTTGATTTTCAGCAGCAGTAACACCTCTATGTTTAGGATTAGGAAAGCATGAGTATTTTTCAGGCCTGTGTGTGTGTGTGTGTGTGTGTGTGTGTGTGTGTGTGTGTGTGTGTGTGTGCATGCGTACGTGTGCGCGTGCGAGAGGTCTTTTAGACCTCATTAGTGAAGGACACTGAAACCATTGTGCTCTCTCTTTCTCTCTCTCTCTCTCTCTCTCTCTCTCTCTCTCTCTCTCTCTCTCTCTCTCACACACACACACACACACAAAATACTTTTCAGTTGTCATCTCTTGCACAACATTCCGCATTCTGTACAGTCCTTTACACATCATAATAAATACACCTTCCTCAGCCTCTCATTTAAAGCTAGTATTTGTCTCCTTTCCCTTTTCCCCACTCGTTTCACAGACATAAACTTACTCCAAAACCCATTTTAGAGTGAAATATTAAATCATTCATACACATGTCTAATGATCTAATTAGGTAAGATGATCTTTTGACTGTTAATAATGGTAAATATTATTGTGTGCAAGTAATTGCACATCACAAATTGTGGTGTGTGTACATTTGCATGCAGCATGTCTTTGTGCTGCCACAAACAGGGTTTAAATATGGAGTTTCTGTGTAGCTCCATTGAGAATTCTTTGCAACTAACCCGATCTCCCGTCTTTCCTGTCAGGTTTAATCACACATCTGCATTTTTAAAGTTTAATGACGAAGGTGGGAGCAGGGCGAATACATATTGACGACTCTTTTCTCATCCCTCCTCCCTTTTTCTGATGTGACCAGCGTGTGTGGTGTGCAGTGGGAGAGAGGACAGAGAAGCCTAGGAAGATCTCGATCCAAATAATGAGTGGTGAGACAGGAGTGACTTTGGATCTTGGGGGATTCAGCAGACACGTAGAGCTGGAGTGAGTGTGTGTTGTTTGTGCGTGTGTGGGGGTGTGTGTGTGTGTTTTGTAGTCTGACTTAAATGGTGTGTCACTTCCACTTTGTGGGTCAGTCAGTCCATTCCATTAGACACACAGGCACACACAAACCCACATGTACAGACACACACATGCATGCTCACACACATATACACACACTCACTCTACTCCAGTACAGTTGTGGCCTCTATGGATGCATAATCATTGCCAGGAGTCACAGGCAATATAGTGAGAATTGGATCTTTAGTGCCTGTTAAAATATTACTGAGCTGATTAATATTGAAATATGCACGTCTCTAAGCTGTCTATCCCTCATTTCTTTTTCACTTTCCATCATTTTCCATCCCTGTCCTCGCCTTTCTCCTCATTTTCTCTTTCATTTTCTCCTTTTGCTATTTCAGTAAGTTAGTTGCATTTTGCTCGAATTTAACAAGACGGTTCGATTTAAGTTATTTGAAGAAAGTTTAAAAGTGCTTGCTCGTTTTTTTTTTATATGCTATTACATATTTACTACAGGCTATGATCCCTATTTTGAATTGTTACACTGACCTGTCTCATATATTTTAAAATGAGAGATATAAATATAGCACTAGGTCACAGCCAGCCTTACCGAAACACCTATTCAGTGATGTGTGGCCTGAACAGCCCATTAGTCACTCTTATTCATGCCATGCATAGCTTTATGTCTCTAACTGATTTTTACACTACTAATTAATGTTTCACGGTGCTGTTTATAAAAGCCAGAGGCACCTAAGGAGGTAAAGGGCATCAGGGAGCATGGATCATTACAGAGTTATGGTATTTAAATTAGCCCCCCATTTTCATCATCACCTATGCTTATGCATATATGGATGTGTGTGTGTGTGTGTGTAAGTGTGTGAGTGTGTTTGAGAGAGAAAGAGAGAGACTGCTTAAGGACCTTTGATATCGATAGATACAGCAGAGAAAGTCTCCCACCAAGATAGTCTCCAGGTAGGGGGTGAGGTTTTGCAGTCGTAAAAAACATTTGCGTCTAATTGCTCTAACATATTTCACAGACGCACACATATTTTATGCACCGAAGCCAAGCAAGTCTGTGTTAAATCAGTCCTGTCGTTTTATACACAAATCTAATAATGTTAATTTCGCCCACCCACAGCACATCAACACATTCTCTACACTATCATATAAATTGTGATTTGTGATTGCTGCCTATGACATATTGCATGAAATGGTGTTGGCTTATTCAACCCTAATTGGCTGTAATCGTTACTAGGCTCTCAAAATTTTATCTGAGCTCATAGATTTAATGGCAAGTCTGGAGGTGTGTGTACTGTGTTTTTGTTAGTCTGTAGGGATGTTGAGATTATGAGGATATCAAGCAAAAATGAATAAGAAGCTAAATACTGATTCCTGTTTCATTCCACTGACCGTTTGTATCTATGGTAACAGCAAGAGTTGCTCTGCTCCAAGCTACTACTGTCATCTATCTGCTAGCCTTACCTTAATGAACACCAGAAATAGAAAATATTCAACATTTGACTTCAACAACAACCTGTTAGCAGGCTAGCAACATTTATTTCCATGTTCTTATTAATATGGTCAGTTTTCTTTTGTTGCTATTTATGGAACAAAACACGATGCTATTATATGAAAAAGATCAGTGATGGAGTGAAAATCCTTTTCCTTTCCTTATTTAGAGCTTTCACTCTGACTGTTACAAATTGCAGTTTCTAGAGACTTTTCTAAATAAAATTCTCACAGAAAATCTCACTACGTGTATATCATCACTATATAAAGACTTCAAAAAATGCTGGTGTATAAAATACATATTAATGATGGATTCTAAATCGTATCTGAACGTACATTTTACTTTGCACACCTTGCAAAACAAACAAACAAAAAAAAAAACATTCAATTTCTAGAGGATTTCTTGTACTGTATGCTGGCGGAACAAAGTCCTAAATGCAGGGGTCCCAATAATAATGCCATGTAACTATTATATATTATAGATTTTTTTATTACTTTGTTTTATTTTCTTAAAAAAATACAGTAAAGAAAGTTTAGTCTGCTCTCATATTTTTTACTCTGGGATTAAATCAGTGAACCCCAAAGACATTGTTTTATCACTTAATTTACCTATATTGAACCAGCCTCATTCTTTTGCTAACTGTAAACTGCTTTAGTCTCAATCTCAGTCTTAATTGTTTGACTTTTTTTATTCTGCCAAACCTAATAATGACTCTTGAAGCATCCCAATATCGCACAACAGACTTGGTGAGAGTTAATTCATTGGCTGAGCATTCATCAACTTAAATCTTAAAGATCTACGTTCTTTTGGTTTACTTCCTATCTAACTCACCACCCTTGATTTAACTAATCACTGTCTCCCAAAGTCTTTGATTAGCTCCTGGAACTCAGCCAAGCACAAATCTGGAGTTAATGACCATTGCCATAGAGCAGTGTTTACCAGACACTGACCTAGGGCACTACTTAAAGGTTTAGTGTTTTCCCCACTCTAACACACATGATTCGACTCATCTAATTACTGATCCTTTAATGAGACGTATTGAATGGACTAGGACTGGGAACACACTCAACTGGACTGTCTGGGATTGACAAACATTATCCCAAAGGGCAGAGATATACAGAAAAGTAACAAAGCAACATCCAGGAGAATCTGGTAAGACACTTTCAGGAGAAAAAAAGAAAAATGCACTCTTATAGAAACATATAGATTCCAGAAAAGATTTGTTAGTCCAAAGTCATTGCTGAACTGGTTTTGGTTCCCTTAAGAAAACAAAAAAAAACCATCATTCTTTATCCATTTTTGTTCATGCAACAAAAAAATAAATGCATTTTGTAAAATTTCTGCAACTACAGGTTCTTTATTTTATTTTATATTATTTTATTTTATTTTATTTTATTTTAATGAAACAAAAATGGGTTAAAGATCCATCCATCAGAACATTCTTTAGACAAGGTCAGACAAGGCATGATTTTTTTATGGTATCACTCTATTATCACTCATTATCATGTGCCCTGATCTGTAGTTTAGAAAGAAAGTGTTTAATACAAGAAGGGATAACAGTTTGATAAGATTAGTCTGTAAAATTATTAACCTCATAAAGTGTCTGGTCATGCTGACAGACCTAGTCTTATACTCCTCACTCTTACACTTAAGTGCACATCTTTCCTATAACATTTACTATAGTTACTGAATAATTCATTGCACTTCCTAAATAATATGCTCTAAGTATAATAAATAATAAAGTTTAAGGACTAAATTGTTATTTTTGTTAATGCGCAAATTTGTACCTTATACAATTGTATGGATAATCTTATGGACAGTGTTTGGTTTAACAACTTTTTGACACTGCATGAGGTTAGAAAAATGATAAAATAATAAAATAATAAAAAAGTTGAATGTCCACTTCATGAGGAGTTAGGATGTGGACATGTATGCATGCAGAGTGAATGCGTCTGTGCTAAATCGTGGATGTGTATGCGCATAAGGTGCTGTATCAGTTTACCGGTAAGGAAGGGTGGATCCTGGAAGGAGAATGCCATGAGAGATAGAGTGAGAAAGAGTGAATAAGTTGGAGGGTGGGAGGTGGTGTAAAGAGTGTGGGGGTAACGTGTGGGGAGGTTCTGCTGTGCTGTTTCATTAGGCTCTGATTATGGCGCCTGATTCAGAGTGACAGTGTGCAGATTGAGTTGCACAGCCACTCTAATTCTCTCTATTAATAAGCATCGTTCCACACTGCCGTCCCGGACCACATTTATTAATCACAATTTGTCAGCTGTCTTGCACCCCACCCTTGCTCATGTCCCCCTCCCCTCGCTGTCCACTTATCCCTTGCTTTCCGCCTCTCAAGCTGAGAGATATGGTCAAGCATACTGAGAGCATGCAGCCCCCATACTCCGCCTCTTTAAGTCCACATTCATTTTCTGCGAGGGTTTAGGGATTAAACAAAAGCTTTTCACTCAAATGTGAATGGCATATTTATTTGCACCAGTGTTCGTGCTAAGTGGTAGTGACGTTTATCCAGAACTTGGGAAGATTGTAAAGATATGCTAATATTTTACACTGCGTAAAACCCTGTGGTGGGGGATTCAAATGATGGCTACATTAAAATCCTTATCTTCTTACATATCTAATGAATGCATAAGATTTCTCTGAAAATATAAAAAAAAAACATTAAAAACATACAACTATTAAGAAAAAATTAAGAAAAGGAACCTACAGCTAATCTCAGCAGTCATAACCAGGTTAATGTGAATACCATAAATAGAAATTAAGACAATTCTCAACTTATATTAACAATATTTTTTTTTTATATACTTTTAAAAATTATATTGATGGATACTTTCAGCTTGTTAAATAGTGATTTTTATACCTGTTTGGGATTTTTGAAAGTCAACAATGATATCTTACATTTGCACTTGATTACGGATTTGCACTCGACCGACTTTGTTAGAAATAATTTAAATAGTTTGTACACTAACACTTATATGATATGTGAATCCACAAATCACAAGAATTAGCCTTGAACATTACGTCTATATTTAAACACAGCAAAACACCTGTTTTTCATGATGTAGTGGAGAGCACATCACTAACATAGGTGTCTTGCAGGTTTTTGTGCTCTGTATATTAGGATGGGCTAACTCTTAAAGACACCACGCCCATCAGGATAAAAATGTTCATCACATGATAAAGGTAATAAGAACTGTGTATTGACTGCAGTGATGATTATGTGTAAGTGGAACCAAATCCTGGCAACAAAACAACCCTGAAACATAGCAAAGCCGCTGATTCATCTTATAATATATAATTATAATTCGTCTTCGTCTTTTGTCTGCAGATTTTTGGAAGTGTACCTTTTAAATCTTACTGTGTGTTACTGGTACGAGAAGCAGCATCCAAATTCTTCCCGGTTTATAATATGAATACTACAACTGCATGTTGTTACATCTAATCATATATTTTGAAGCTAATTTGAATCAGCAGCAATATTTAGTACCCTAAATGAGGTTCTAGTCCCCTAAATAGCAATTATCTATTATGAAATCTTTTATTTTCATAGTTTAGCTGCTTGTTTGTACAATGAACATTTTCCAAATTTGGCAAGAAATAGATAGGAGATTATTTATATTGTCATTTTCTCACCGAGTGTAATCTGACTTTTGGCTTTATTGGCTCAGAGCTTAGAGAATTAGCTAATTGCGCTCTAAACCGAGTCAATTTAGAAGTAATGAAACCATACATTGGCAACAATCCCGTGGAACTTGCAAAAAGTCAACTCTTAATTATCTGGATGTATCCAAAGAGCATGCACATGTACACTAAGCTGGAGTGAACGTATGTCTTAAGAGTGCTGTCAGAATTCATTATTTCTGCATTTTCTTCATTCAGATCTATAGATGTGTCACTTATTTATTTTGAATGTAACTTAAACATTTGTTCTGAATTGACTAATTATTGCAAGTTAGGTGTTCCTGATGTGTGCTGCACCACTCTCAGCAGCAGGTTACTGGTGAAGGGGTTGTAAGGTGAGTACGCCATACACCTGTGCCTGGCCCTTGTTTTTTCACCCTCACCCCCTCCTCCAGGGCCATGCACTGTTTTCCTTAAGCTGTCCTGCTGTTTGGGGGAAAACAAAGCCCATTTTCATGTGCAAATGTCAGTCAGTCAGCTCCAAGCAATCACAGCCGCAGCTTCTCCAGAGGCCCAGTGCAAGATAGCCGCTGAATTATTTAACAGCTCAGTGTCACTGGGCTCTGGGGTCACAACCTTCTAAAGTGATGACAGAAAGTGTTCCCCAGCTCCCTCCCATTCGCTCCCATTACCACTTATTTACCGCTCCCTATTGCAGGCAGACGAAGTCAAAGCTCTCGCAGGGGATGGAAATAAGTCTTGCAGTCCAAACAGTGTCACAACACAAAAACAGCACAACAACATTTACTCATGCTCGCTCGTTCTAGAATAATGC
The DNA here is from genome assembly GCF_030014155.1 of Tachysurus vachellii. NCBI lineage: Eukaryota > Metazoa > Chordata > Actinopteri > Siluriformes > Bagridae > Tachysurus > Tachysurus vachellii. The sequence continues at coordinate 5,107,032 of NC_083478.1, read as the reverse complement.
TGGGCTGTACACACTCTCATAGAGACTCATACAGATTAATGATACAGTAAGCAGAGATAGTAGCAGTAGGAGAGGTACAAACCCCTGCAAAAACTGCATGCAACAACAAAATGAGAAATAACATGAGGAACACGAGACAGAATGTCACATACGCACAGGTTTTGACTTTGTAAAGCGACCCATATTCTGCACTCCCTTTTAACATTCCCACTTCCTACCGTTTGGTTGCATGAGCACAGTGAGAAGCTATTACTGAAATTGTCTATATTAGTTTTCAGATCTCAGATGTAACTAGAGACTTGAGCAATTGCTATTTGCTGAGTATGCAGAACAGACTTTGACCAAAATGTATAAGATTTATATTTTTGGGCAAATTATTGGTGATTGTATTAAAACTTTGCCTATAACTCAAACAGTACTTCAAAAAAAGTGGATTAAATTGACTGTGGCCCTTATGTCCTATTTCCTGATAACACCCTTATCCAGAGCAACTTACATTTTTATCTCATTTTTATACAACAGCAATTGAGGGTTAAGGGCCTTGCTCAGGGGCCCAGCAGTGGCAGTTTGGTGGACGTAGGAATCAAACTCACAACCTTCCATTTGGTAGCCCAACACCTTAACCACTAGGCCCATCCCACATGCTGATTCAACTTCAACTGTACAAAGAGATTTTTCTTAGTTTGCTGTTTATGTTTGTGTCCTGATGTATCTCATACACAACCACTATTCTAGAGTGCACAGCAATATCTTGCTACATCTATGTAATCATGCAAAAAAAAAAAAAAAACATGCATTTATTGAATGTGAAAATCATAGTATTAAATGAAGACAAAGTCCTGGTCTTGATGATTTGTTTTTATTCATTGGCAAGACAGATTCAGCTAAAATAAGAGGCAGATACAGCTGCCAAGCCCAGCAGGGGAAAACGTGAAGTAAGCTAACAGGCAGAAAATTCACTTCCTCTTATTCAGATAAGAGGAAATGCTTATACTAGAGAGTGTGGCTACCGAATAGGACCAGGAAGCTTTCTTTTGTCACCTCTTTCGGTTTAAAATACAAAATGGGCATTTTAAAGAACCCCTTCATCTCACATCACTAAAGTTTAAACTATTCTGTGTGTTAAGTGAATCAAATTCATTAATAATGTTCTGGTAAATGATTTAAACATATGTATGGTTCGACCAAATGTGAAGCCTGATCATGCAGCCAGCATTATTGTTGCACCTACTGAAACGCTGGAAAGCTCCAGCTCTGACCAAATGAACCTGAATCCCTGAATTCAGCGAACGGCTATAATACATCTAGATACTACAGAAACACGCAATTTGTAAATAATTTCTGATAAAAAAAAAAATGGTTGGAATCTACCCCAATCTGCACCTCAAGCACTATTTGCTAGGACATACTTCCATCTGCATCTGCATTTTGTAAAAAAGATTCACATTGGATTAGTTATATCTGTATAAATCACAGAGATGAGAATGCAAACTATGCACACCTCATTGTTTTGACCTTTATTATAAATGCTTCTTGTTGGTCTATAACATGCATTTAGACTATTACTATTTATGAGCACTGTCATTTATTGTCTGGCAATGTGAGGCATGAGGAAATTACTATCCTCTGTGACGACTATGATATAGAGCTGCTGCTCTGAGGGAAATCAGCCAGGTGATGTGGAAAGAGAGAAAGTAGAACTTTTATGGTTCTATGGCTTAGCGGAGGGTTGATAAAAAGAACGGCCAGAGGATGAATGTCATGTATAATATCTGCTATATAGATGTATGGTCTTGAGTTTGGTAAAGCTTGAGCTTTATATCTACAAGTTTATTTTTCTCTCTACTTCTGCTTATTAAACTCAGAACATGTATATAACGTAGTCTGTGCTGCTAATCTTTGTTATCCCTTGTCAAAGCTTCTAGTTCAACTTTGCACCCGCGTAGATTTCTGATTTATATTCTATTTATCTGTGATATCTCCTTTTAGCTCAGCATCTATTTTTTATTGCACACCTGTTACTGTTTATTTTTCTAGTTTTATTTCAAATCCTGTTCTTTCTCGCAGTCTCTTACTCCAATCCTCCTTCTGTTTTTCACTATTTTTCTGCCCCACATATCAACAGCCTCAGCCTGTATTTCTGCATTTACCTCTGCCTTAGCCTCTTTTCCCATCCTGTTACCTGTCCCATTCCAGTCTCTGTCAGTGACCCTGTGTCTGCCTCAGTCACTGATCCTTTTCCAATGTCAGGATAATCGTCTGTTCCTGACCCGGTGCCTGGCTCTTCTCCTGACCCTGATTTATTTATGCCACTGAGGAATTCTCTTAGTCTCTACTTTTAAATAATGTAACCTTAAAAAATCTCTGCATGTTAGGTGGATTTCTTGTTATTTATATGTTTACTGAAAGGAAGTTTATAGTAAACAAAAAGTATCTCAGAGCTATACACATATTTATGACATAATGAAAGAGGGATCTATTTGTTAGACGCCACACGGAGGCAAGAGAGAAGGATGGAAAGATTGAATTCTGTAGTGTTACAGACCTTTCTATCTGTCACAGCAGGACACTGTGTCATCCTTAAAGAGGGCTCATCTTTCTTCCTAACTTCAGATCTGACAGGAACATGACAAGGGTGTGTGCTCTGCAGGAGACACGCTGAGTGACGCACACTCACACTCGGCTCACAATTTACAAAACAATACAAGACACTTGAAGGATTCGGTAAAGTATAAAATCTGTATATAACACTTTCAATAATTTATTCCAGTTATTAATATTTGTTTAACATAACAAATACATTGATTGTTTACCATCCTGTCCATTCTGGTCTGCTTGGTTCACTGTCTCTGCTTGATTGCTAATAGAATTTTGGTGTAGAAATAATTAAAGCCTTCATCTAAATTAATTTCTTTCCATCTTTTCCTTCATATCATGTCACTCACATAAATTAGCATTTTCAAGTATGTAAAGCATTAATGGTTTGCCTTTCATTAGACTATTTGTTAATCTCAGCATTAAGTGAAATGCTACAAAACACAAGAGTACAGTTTGTTAGTGATGCCCAGAGCGTTCCTATGGAAATATCAATACCATGTGTCCTCATTAGCACAGCAGAACTGCAGAATCCATCTATTTTCTCTACCTATTTCTGTTCATGTTAATATCACTCCCTAAAACCATAATCTTTTTTTTTTTTTTTTTTTTTTTTTTACTGAAAATTAAGTCTTAGTCTAATAACAGCACGACAGCTGTGGGGGGTTTTGCACAAACTGTCTAATGCAGATGTTCATGTTATTCACATAACAGATATTTGCATATTAGCAGCATAGTGTGTTTTTTCCCTCTTGGCCAAGCTATCCTCCATACAAAATAGGTTGAAAAAAATGCTAAAAAGGCAGAGCGATTAACATTTAAATATTTTTATTACTTATATTTATTCAGGAAGGTAACGATTTTGGAGGTTATTGGAGGTCTGAATTATAATTATGAGCAAGCCCCGTTTTGATCATTATTCTTTGTCGAAGGAAAGGAAAGGAAAGTGCAAAAAAAAAAGTATTGACAAGTTGTTTGTTGACTAATGCTTGCTTGCTGTCAGTGATTTTAAGATAGATTGTGACAGTAAGGAATTGCTCTTTCTGTGCCTGTCTTTCTTAAGCTATCCGTTTGTCCCCTCCTTTTAACATTCACCACTCCATCATAAAGTAATGTAATGTACCAGAAAAAAATGATTGCGTATATGTCGTCATTGATGCACTTATGTACTCGCTGACAAGACGTACACAAAGCGGCTTTTTTCTGCCTATAGCTCAATAACAGTATGACTGATTAAAAGCCTGTTGTTCGGTTAATTGATTAATTGATTTAGCTGCTGTATAAATCATCTTTTGTTTTAACTAATTTACATCCTCTCTTGCATAAGATTTCTAGTGCAGTCATGTGGCATCAGAAAGGCACTTGGTTTTGTATAAATGGCATTTGAATTATTCATTCTGGGCCGTCTGTATGAGAGCGTTTTAGAGACGTTCTCACTAGGGCCTCAAGCCATGAATAATAGATCACATCTGATTAAAGTTTGCCAGTGATTAGTCCAGACTTCAGAGTTGATAAAAAGATACACCTGTGTTTGTGGTCTCCTTGGTATAATACTGTCTTTACCCCCTCTTCTATCATATCCGCTAAAATAATAAACATTTCTGCTTTATAGACCTAATACAGTTTATCCATGCATTTTAAATCGATATTTTAAAAAGATATTTAAATACGTCATCTTGGATCTAATGTGTTTTGGCTATGGAAAGCTCTATGGCGTCAATAAATATCCAAAATTTTATAGTTATGGTTAGTTCATGGTTATGTTTATGTACTGTGGGGGTGTGTGGAATTATTTTACAGTTAAAAAGGTCCCTGCTTGCAAAAGGTTTGAGAATCCCTTCTTTAGAAGAGCTGAAAAATAAGAAGAATCTAAACACCAATCAAGAGTCTTTAAGCTTTAAAGTGTTTACGTTCCCAATTCCTCTTTTCATAGTAACTATAGAATTTGGACACCTTTATTACCTCCACATTATTTGATTTTTTTTTACATGTAATAGAATCAGAATTACTCAATTTAATGAACACTTGAAAACTGAAGATTTATCTTTTTTGGCTTAGACTATTGACAATATATGGATTTATCTGATACAAATATTTAATTTTCATGATGCTCAACATAACCTTTTTATGCTGAATCCTGACGATACCTGGAAGTCTAAAAGCTAATTTAGGAAGGATGGCATAATATTTTTCCTGATAATCAAAGCGACATTTCTGGCATCTTTGAGCTAATATATGTGGAAGAGGGCAGATGCCACTTTTGAGGGTGTTGTGCTGCATACTGTAAGTAGTGGCTTTGACTGTCTCAAAGGAAGTATGTGTAGCCTTCACCCTCTCTGCGATATGGGTGAGCTGACTGATAAGAAGGATTTGACAGGATCAATTGGGGAAAAAATGGGGGAAAATAAATATACATTTACTGATTTCTTTCCAAGACTGGGCATCCATTTAACAAAAAGCTGTACAATATATTCACTATACTCCTGTTGCACTTGTTGCAAATAGGCACACTCATTTTATCAATGAGCTGAATGTTAACACATACAGACTTACTTACAACAGACTTGTCACTACTTTCTGATAAAGTGGCCCTAATGCAGACTGAAATCTAAGTGCCAACAGCCAGACTTAACACTACTAGAGACTGACTGATACTTGCACTTATATTCTAATAGTCAGTAATTGGTCTTGCCTGCTACACCGAATCCCTTAACGCAACCTTGTTCCAGCTGGTGATGATCCGTTTCTGTGACGTCAGGTGCTGCTGTGGGATCATTCCTATCTGCGTGTAACCTTCAAAGTCCAACTAACGATGGCACTTTGATCTGTCTTGCAGAGCGAAGCGCTGAAATGCATGGCAGAACGAAGGCTAAGGAGGGAGGGAGAGACCGAATGGGAGAGTGACAGTGACAGGTAATGACAGTGGCTACACACAGTGACCTTTAAAGCGATCACAGAAGCATGATGGCAAATCTCAAGGTGACCCAAGTTGGTGGGTGTGGGGCTTTTCTTCTTCTCTTCAGGGAGGAATTTGGGGAGGAAGTCTTACATTCTGTAAAAGACACAATGTGATTGGAGGAGTGATGCTGTCAGGGGTGTATGACTGTTTCTGTTGTAAGCTATAGTAAAGGATAATAGTTAGTTAGTGAACATTAACTGTGAACATGCAAAATGACCACACACTCAAGCTCTGGAGAGATTAGGGAAAAAGAAAAAAAAGCAAAGGGTTAAAAGCCAGAGTTCATCCATGTGAGGTCTAAGGTGAGATTTGAAAGTGTTGGACCTCCTGTCACTAGTGACAGCCTCAAGCAAACACTCCCCAATCACCTAAAAATGCTTCCCAGCCTTTCTCTGTCTCCCACCCGGCCCAAGAATCACCAGCCGTTGTCTCTGCCCCTTTGGAGGCTTCTGGACAGGAGGAGAGGAATACTAAGAGAGCAAGCATAGATTTTCTGCAGTGGGGTGGTGAGGAGGGAAAGGGGGATGGTGCCTGGTTGGGCACAGCTACCCACATCAAACTCTCCTCCTCTTTCTGTACCGCACTCTTTTTGCTCCCCTTCTCCACTGGTGTGCTCTGGAGGGACCCTCTGTTTGTCAGCCAACCAGTGGAGCGTCTCCTTCTTAACCCTCCCTCACACCCACACCCACACACAATCTCTCTTTCTCTCTCACATTCAGACAGGCACGCTCTCTCGTGCACTCTGTCTCTTTTTTTCTCATCCTGTCTTTGGCACTCTGCTTTAATCTGACTCTTCTCCCGTTACAGTTCTGTTGTAGAGAGAAGGAGACACAGAGAAGTAGACAAAAGGCATTCTTTCAAAGAAAGAAAGAAAGAAAGAAAGAAAGAAAGAAAGAAAGAAAGAAAGAAAGAACGATCTCTGACATAACATTCGGCATTATTTATTGTAATAAAAATCTAAAATGACTAATCCTAATATATCTTTTATATGAAATTTGAATTCAATCATGCAAAATGTTACCATTTGACTTTATAATCTGAACTATAGATTAGATATAACTTTATTGATCCTAACATGAAATTAGAGTGTATAATAGGGTACAACACAATTCTATTATCTGTATTTGTGTCTGTTTAATTTTACAAATATTAATTTTTGTGTTCTGATTTAAACCAGAACTGGACAGAGTCCACATTTACCACTCGGCAAAAACGCTCACATTTATTCACAAATTATAACAACAAATTGCAATTTGCAGAACAAAACTTTATTCAACTTTATTCAACCAGACACCATTTAGAGCTTTCTGGAATGTTTTTATATATTTACCTGTGTGACTGAGTAGGCAAGTAGGCTATTTCAGTAGAAAGATAATTAGACAGTAATCGGTGACACCTCTATTATATCATTAAGACTGGTTCAGCATTGGGGGCACGGTGGCTAAGTGGTTAGCACGTTCGCCTCACACCTCCAGGGTTGGGGGTTCGATTCCCGCCTCTGCCTTGTGTGTGTGGAGTTTGCATGTTCTCCCCGTGCCTCGGGGGTTTCCTCCGGGTACTCCGGTTTCCTCCCCCGGTCCAAAGACATTCATGGTAGGTTGATTGAAATCACTGGAAAATTGCCCGTAGTGTGTGATTGCATGAGTGAATGAGAGTGTGTGTGTGCCCTGCGATGGGTTGGCACTCCGTCCAGGGTGTATCCTGCCTTGATGCCCGATGACGCCTGAGATCCTGTGACCCGAGGTAGTTCGGATAAGCGGTAGAAAATGAGTGAGTGAGTGGTTCAGCATTATATATACAATAACACATGAATTTTCCGGGCTGGTTGGCAACTCCGTCCTTACAAAGACATTTCATTTTATTTAACTTCACACATTGCCTGATAGTTTCATTGTAAAGTAACTGCTTTACCCTATATAGGGTCACAGTGGATATGGAGCTCAGGAACACTGGGGGTGTGGGCCGGAAAAACGCCCCTGGATAGGATACCACAAGGTACACCATAATGATGATAGGAACACAATCTAAGGCTACTAGATCTGATTTACAGAAACAAAAGCAGCATTCTCACTTCCTTCTCAAATGTTTGCTACATGGACTGGAAGATATTGCAATGTTGCAGCACTTCAAACAGTCATAGGTGGAAAGTGGGTGTGTGTGCAGCGTGTGTGTGTGTGTGTGTGTGTGTGTGTGTGTGAGCACCTTCAGATGCAGCAGGTGAATTAGTTGTGGCAGTGCCTGGTCTCTCTCTCACTTTGTCTCTCTCTCTCTCTCTCTCTGTCTCTCTCTGTCTCTCTCTCTCTCACACACACACACACACACCTTTTTCCCTGAGCCGGCACTGCCACAAATGATTCAGCCAATGCATCTCTAAAAGCTTCCAGTGGGGTTGCGTCACACACATCCATATACTCCAAAGTGTTTTATTTACTTTTGCGAAACACACTCCGTCACAATATACAGTATGGCAGGACACTCACCTTCACACATACATAAACTCTCACCTCATTAAAGCGTAAATTAGCGGTTCGGAAAATGCTCAGATTTTTTTCTCTCCTGCAACAACATAGGAATCATCAATATTCGGTTTCAGACCATTCCAAATGTTATGAGCTACATGAATGTGCTCCTTACAGTGATCACTTAAATGCCAGTATACATGCAAAAACTGTTTCTCAGTTAGACCTCAAAGTGCAGTTGCTTTCTGCAAACAAGCTGTAAACGGGTAAAGTCAAGGTCTGAGTCATCTTTCAGCCCAAGAAACTGATCAAGGCTTTTCTCTCTCTTCTGATCCCCCCACATGCATGGAGCTGGTCATGGGTGAGTGCACAGAGCCTTCAGCCTCCACAAATAGGGAGAACAGAGAGCCAGAGAGGTTTAGAAATAGGGGCAGGGAAAGGGATGAGGGGAGGGAGAGAGGGAGAAGAGGACAGGCTAAGGCTGGCGGCATACGCCTCAGGCTTCAGCTGAGACTGTCAGAGAAAAGGTGAAGCTGATGGGGGGAGAGGGAATATAACAGGAGATTTAAATATGAGCCTTTCAAATGCTGCTGGACTGTGAGGAATATCAGACAGCAGCATTACACACAGAAAAGAAAGCAGCCTGTCAAGCTCAATATTTACCTTTCACGTTGTCATTTTTATATTACCACATCACTGGTGTTAAATGTACCCGGGTAGGATTTAAAAACATTCTGGACTCCATCTGGAGAAGATGAGAGTATGCTTCTCAAGGAGATTTTTTTGTTGTTTTTACCTCAGTAGCACCATTATTGTGAAAATTGAGAGCAGAATTTAAAGGGATTTTCCAAAAAATACATAGATTATCATTTTTATGTATATTAATGGTTTTCATTTATTTTAGCACTTTTACACCAATATAGAAACTTACCATATAAAACCTATGTACTCTGTATAGGTGATAGCCAGATGACTGCAGAACGCAAACAAATTTTTACTGTATTTTAGCATATAAAAACATATATAAAAAGTTCCTAATAATGTGCCTTTTTTCTTTTTCATTCTCTCTCATGTAATAAACTATAAATATTATAAATATACATAAATAAACATACAGCTCTATAAATATACAGCTCAGGTATTTCTTCAAAAAACAAACTTTCGGTGACATTCTTTTAATAAAGTAAAATAATTTATCTAATATAAAGTATGTGCCCTGCGATGGGTTGGCACTCCGTCCAGGGTGTATCCTGCCTTGATGCCCGATGACGCCTGAGATAGGCACAGGCTCCCCGTGACCCGAGGTAGTTCGGATAAGCGGTAGAAGATGAGTGAGTGAGTGAGTAATATAAAGTATTAGATAATGAGCTTAATGTCATATAATGTTGCTGTATTTAGAAATGTAGAAATATTTGTTGTTATTGAACACATATCAATCAGGCTACTAAATTTCATCCTATCATATCGTATTCAGCGGTATCGTCAAACGTAACACGGTTGTCTTATGAAGCCAAATGGTGTTGTGTGGAAACATGAGGTTTACACCCCTAGTGATCACTGGGCTTTCCACAAATAGGTTGGAAGCTCACGTGCACATGTAGCCTACATGTGATAAAGCACTGGTGTATTATTGAGCTGTGAGGTTTAGATGCAAAAAAAAAAAAAAAGTCAGATACAGATACCCTGAAGACACCGCTGGTCCCTGGCCATCAGAACTGTCCGTGTCTGTAGGATTTACAGGCTTGTGTAAGATTTATACAAATGATTATTGATTTATTGATTGAACTCCGTGACACTGAGATTTCTGCTTGGAGTGAAGCCTGAAGACACTGTTGCACGTTAAGGACTAAGGTCAAGTAAGCGTGCTCTATAGTGTACGCAGCGTATCCGTCTGAACAGAATTTAAATCAACCATGTTGAAATCATGTCTGTTCTTTATTATTCTGCTCAGGTGTTAGCCTCGGTGCACCTCTGTTTAAATTGCCTTATTCCTATGTAGCAGACATACATACATAAGCACGTTGGAATAGAAAACCTCCACAGCAGTGTTGGAGTTAAAGAATCGGAACTCCTAAATCGGAACTTTTTTGGCTGTAAACCTTCTTGTATTAGATTTTTGTTGTATTCTGTTAATTTAAGAGATTTTTTTTTTTCCCCAACAAAATTTGTTTTGCATTCAGATTATTTATTTATTTATTTATTTATTTATTTATTTATTGTTAGGCAGCTTATGGTTTATAAGTGATGTGCTTGCTTACTTTTCCTTGTATTTCAATTATATTAACTTTTCTTTTTTCGTTTTCTTCATCAGAATCTTTGTCAGAATCAGTGGCTTTTTTTCCCCCAGAAAATAGAAGTCATTTTTCTTAATCTAGGTTAGAACGGGAGAGATGGTGGATGGGAAGATAGAACAAATATTTTGTGAATCCACCAGCTATTTCTCACTGGAAATAAAATCGTAAGTCAAAAACCATTTCAAATTCTTTCCACACAAACGTCCCCCCATCCTTAGTGTTTTCTACAAGCTGGAGACAAAGAATTATGGGATATGTAGATCAACAAAGGATCTATGTATGTGTTTGTGATTGGGTTTTATCTATAAGCTGATTTTGTGGTCAATAACGTGCATAGACATGTTATTTGGTAAGTTTTTCATTATTATTAACATTTTTATCGTTAAATGTTATGCACTGTCATTATTCAATGTGACAATATACATAATATCAAATTCTCTCCAAATTTTATCTTTTCTTTTAAATTAAGATATCTAGAGTAGGGGCCATGGTGGCTTAATGGTTAGCACGTTCGCCTCACACCTCCAGGGTCGGGGTTTGATTCCCGCCTCCACCTTGTGTGTGTGTGGAGTTTGCATGTTCTCCCCGTGCCTCGGGGGTTTCCTCCGAGTACTCCGGTTTCCTCCCCCGGTCCAAAGACATGCATGGTAGGTTGATTGGCATCTCTGGAAAATTGTCCGTAGTGTGTGATTGCGTGAGTGAATGAGAGTGTGTGTGTGTGTGCCCTGCGATGGGTTGGCACTCCTTCCAGGGTGTATCATGCCTTGATGCCCAATGACGCCTGAGATAGGCACAGGCTCCCCGTGACCCGAGGTAGTTCGGATAAGCGGTAGAAGATGAATGAATGAATGAATGAATGAATGAATATCTTGAATAGATGAAAGTTAAAGACATATATAAAACCATCAGTCATATTTTTTGACATATTTATTCATTTTAATCGTAAATTGTTTTATCCTTTTGCCGGTTAATTTCACTTCTTTCTAGATTATTGAAATAAGCATTGAAATAAGCAAAAATTCTTGAATATCTAAGAGAACAAGACAATTCCGTGCTTGAAATGAGTAAAAATGTATACTCATACATTTCTTTAAAATGTAGAAATAGAGAGAAAAATTTGATTTTAGATTTTTTTGTGCAAGAATATAGAATTTAACTTACTTTAGATGGGATGACAATCCATTGTCTAATGCACACACACACACACACACACACACACACACACACACACTTTAAATAGTGACCACTTTAGTGTAACCATTCCCATGCATGTGTTTGGCCAGTGGCATAAGCTTGGGCAGAATGTAGGAACCTTGACATAGACAGAACCCCATAAGCTGTGAGGTGACACAGCACCGACTGCACCACCGTGTCACTCCATAATGTCTATTAGCAGTAGTAGCAGCAGCAGGAGTAGTAGGAGTAACTGCTTGTGTCAAAGGAAGGTCCTCACATGTCCTCACTCACATGGGACAGCATTTGGACAATCCTATGAAAGAATCTTCATTGTTTGTCAGTCCATGATAGTTACATTTATTTGGAACACTTAAGTTTTTCTAATTTATAATTTTATTTACATTAAGGTTGAGATTTTTGTTCAGATGCCGGAATTGAAGAGGAGGTGTGTGGAGAACCTGTGTGGTTTTTGTGTTTGGCTTTGTGTGTGTGTGTCTGTGTGTGCATGTTTAGGCATACAGTTTGTCAATCTATGTAAATTCAAACATGTTTTTAAAGGTGTTTAAAAATGCAGTGTGTATGAAACAGAGCTCCAGCAGGAATCACTGCACTCAGGAAGGGTTCCTTGGCTTTGAAATTCAAATTCTCGCTCACAAAAAGGTTTGTTGTAAATACAGGAAGCAGAAAAATATCCTGGTAATCAGTTTGATTTTTAGTATCCTACTTTTTCAGCAGGCCAAATATAATCTACCAAAATTCCTAAATCCTACATCCAGTATCTTTAATTTGCCTTAAACTTAAACTGATAGATATCTAATTAACTGTCTCGTGAATGTACGAAAATTCCCCGTATTAATCCAACAAGCACCAAGAGGTCAAAGCCTCCAAGCCCATCCTTTTATTTCAAAAACAAAGTTTCATCCTTTCCTCCGGCAATTTATCTGCTTTCTTATGCGTGTTCGTTTTCATTCTCCTATTGTTTCCATGTAGGCTACCCTGGTGTCTCTCCCTAGAGCCTGCATGTGCAATGAATATGATTTCAGGCCTTTATTTAAGCTTGTGGACTAAATCTGTTTACAGATTAAGAGGAACTGTGCTGTGATTTAATTTGAAAAGACCAATCAAATAATTTTGCCAATTTTGCATCATTTAGCACACAAGGATAAGCCACATGAACCTACTTTAAAGGCCTTACAGTGTGAACAAGGACATATATAATAGGATGGCATTTGAGCTGAGAATGTCACACAGCTACTTTTCTTTATTTGTGTAGTTCTTTATCATATCATGCTTGGATCACAGGAAAAAACTCTGGCTTTATTTAGATGGACTGTCTCACTGTTTCAATGCTCCAGCACTTCTTGATCAGAATAGATAACATGTTGAGGAAGAGAAGAAAACAACCTCTCATGGCCTCTCAGTGTCCGTCATGTGTCATGGCCGCTCCTAGGGTTTGTGTTCTGTCTGACTGAATCTCCTGTTCCACTGGTTGATTCTGCCTTTCTGTCCCTTGGAGGCCGAACTGCTTTAGATCCTCCTTGTGCAATCTAATCACACATACAAAAACGCATCGAAAACACACCTTTATGTCCTGCTGGCTTTTCTTTTTCTCTCACAGGACTCAGGTGCATGTGACTGACAGCTGTCTGTATCAGACACACGTCTAAGAAACATGAATGCAGGCTGTTCTAAATAGTCTATGTTCCTTACCTCACCTTGTATGTTTTTTTCTTTTAAACTAGATTGACCATCCATTGAACTAACTTTAAAGTTGCTTTTGTGCTATTATATAAATATAAAATCAAAAGTAACACTTATACAACTAAATTTAGTGCTTTAGAGTTGAGGACTGCTAGACAGATCTGTCTCGCATCTAATGCCTTAATGTTCCGGTACAAAGTGTAGAAAGATGATTTCTGTAGACTTATGGTGTCAACATTTCAAATAAAACACGTGAGCCAAAAATAAATGAAATCACCATAATTAAATTAATCTCTCGGTTTGCTTTAGTGCCCACTTAATTTCCAGCTCAACCTTCCATTGGGTTAATCACCACCTGCTTATTTACATTCACAATGCTGTTCATTTACAAGCTTGTCTCAAATGTCATGCTATTACTGACATTGAAATGGACACATTTGATATCTTTGGTCTGCTTGATTACCATGGGAACCAACGAATGCAGCCGGGCCCTAAACCACCAGCCGCTGATGAAGACAAATGTGCAAACGCAGGTTGGCAGAATTGCTTTCTGGGTGTGTGTGATCGGCCACGCTTGAGAAGCCGGAACCTGGAGTTTGTGATTTATAGTGTGGCGCTGTCCCCGGACCACCGCTGTCTGCTGCCCGTCCATGCCTTAATTACCCCAAGTTTGCTTATTAGACTGGTTGCACTAAGCATGATACATGATACATCACAACAGAGGGCCAAATAAAACAATCCTACATGTAGACTGTATGTGCCAGGTCAGTTTCTGCTAGGTCAATCGGAAGAAACTAGAATAGTGATGGAAAGACAGCAAGGGTGATAGACGGGAATACATCAAGTTAAGGTTGAAAAGTAATAAAAGAAGACACGAGCAAGACTAAGGAGTAATGATTTATAGTGTACTGCTTTGGAGAAGACACTATATCGTTTAATCTCATGAGGTACATCTATCTGTTTTTGTATCTGTATTCTTAAATATCTCTCGGTCTATATGATTTATTTCTATACACGACGTGCAGATAAAAGGAAAGTGCAAAATACGATGTTAAAATGTTTGAGCTCTACGTACGACTCATTTCGTTAGAATGATGTTTACAATGCTATAGCAAATTGCACTTGGAACTAAATAATTGGCTTGAGCATTTCAGATTTTTGGGATTCGAACTGTTTTCGATAGGCAGGCTGAACATTATGTAGCTTATGTATTCCAATCATGAAATATTTTGGTTGCAAATGAGGCACAGGGCTGATTAACATTTAGGGTTCAGATGGATTGATTTCCTCTTGTCAAGTAAATGCAAATAGTCTGCAAGGAGATGTCATAAGAGAAACACACATACTGCTGCTCCCTGTTGTTCATTGTGTGGTATTGCAGAAAAATAATCTGCTCTCCACAACAAAACACTGAACAACGCACAAGCTTTTTATAGAGTTTAAATTAGTTTTGGATTATGTGGATTAGCTGCTGTATATGAAGTGTTTGGAGACCTTTTATTGATTTATTCACAGCTCTGTTCAGTTTAGTCGTTTTTGTCTAATAGAATGCTTATGTAATTGTTGCTCTATGAACACCAGATAATCCCAGAGAGAGAAAGAGTGAAAGTCATCTGAATGCCTTTGTGGGAATGTGTGGGTACAGACCGAGACATTTAACAAAGTTCCTGTGTGAACGTATTCATGCAAATACCACTGTACATACGGTATCTGTATACCGGTATAATTTTATTATTTTACTTATCATAACTGTCAGGGGCAATTTATTATGTCTCCCTAGCTCTCTTGGTCATGAACCACTATATCGTGTACACTGATAAACTGAAGCACTGGTTAAAGCCCGCTGCTCACTATACACTGGGACACCCATGACTCAATGACTTCCAGTACATACCTGTGTCGTAAAACCTTTTTAAACATGTATCTGTAACAAGCAGGACAGATATCTTTCTAACATTATTTCTAGCATTTCTAGCTAGTGGATTTTGTCAAATCACTCACTCACTCATTTTCTACCGCTTACCCGAACTACCTCGGGTCACGGGGAGCCTGTGTCTATCTCAGGCGTCATCGGGCATCAAGGCAGGATGCACCCTGGACGGAGTGCCAACCAATCGCAGGGCACACACACACTCTCATTCACTCACGCACTCACACACTATGGACAATTTTCCAGAGATGCCAATCAACCTACCATGCATGTCTTTGGACCGGGGGAGGAAACCGGAGTACCCGGAGGAAACCCTTGAGGCACAGGGAGAACATGCAAACTCCACACACACAAGGCGGAGGCGGGAATCGAACCCCCAACCCTGGAGGTGTGAGGCAAACGTGCTAACCGCTAAGCCACCGTGCCCCAACTTTGTCAAATCATTAAACATTTAAAATGTTGTTATACTCATCAAACCATACAAAGAAGATGTACATAGACAAAGATTTAAAAAATCACTAATGTAGGTGATACGACATTTGGCAATAACCCTGTATGCAACCACAAGGAGCCATGTGGTCACTAACACTGCCAAGGTAAGCTTGTCAGCAAGCCATGTAATTTCTGAGTCTGATAGCAATAAAGTGATCTTTAGGGAGGCCATAACCAAGCTAGAGAATATAGAGGATGTAGATCAGTCCACAGAATCTGGACTCATGACTCCATAGTGGCCTGGGAGAACTTGATTTCCACTGCTGCTCTCACTTGTGGATGTAACATATTGGCCGTTTCCTCCCTGAATTGATCTATTGTCCCAAATGTATGTCAGGTGTCGGCACTGTCTCCAAAGCCAAGTAAAGTGACAATTTGGACATATCACAGAAAAATGGTGTCGGATATCTTTAGCAAATGTCTGTTCTAGCAATCAAGTTAACATGGGTTAGGTCTGAGAAGCATTTCACACTAGCAGCAAGACAGTGGTAAATAAGGAATATATTGCAAAAGCACTGAGAAAATGTAACAGTACAGAAGGTAGCAAGCCTAACAATAGACAACAGTAGTATATCGAGTGCACTCAACACCTTTAGACAGCCCAGCTAGTCAGGAGACTGTGGAGGATAAAAGACTTCACCAGCTCAGTGGTGTTGAACGCATTGTGGTGAGGAAGAACATCAAGCATGCTAGTGGCACATATTCACTGGCCTGCAGGTCACCAGAGAGCAGGTGATGTGTAAACCTCAGAGCAATGGGCTTAAAGGTCAGCATGGGAACTCAAATAAATAGCTATGAATAGCTTCAAATAATTTGAAATTCAAGGAGATGAAATGAGCTGATTGGAGGAGTCTATAGCCTATTTTGGAGGAAGCAAAATGTTATATGAATAATAACATATATATATATATATGTTATATGTTATAAAAAATGCTATCATATGGCACTGCTGAAGTCCTTGAAATGCAAGTTCATGGATTCTGACCTTCTCACTACGGTTAGTGTGGAGGCGTTTGCAGTAATGGATTATTACACACCATGAGTACTGATCTTCACAGAGAACTGAACTAAATATTAGTTTTTGTTCTTTCTCTAAGAAACTGATTTGATACAGGAAACCTGTTGCATTGTAAAAATACAAATTAATACTCACTCACTCGTTCACTCACTCACTCACTTAAATCTTGCAGTCAGTCGACACATTATAAACATCCCGTTGTGCAATAATACACTCCAGTGGTGATGGCAGAATACTCCTATACAGTCACAAGATATGCCTTTTTTGTCAGGATGCCTAGCTCATTCCAGTTGGCCTTAATTATAAGCCAGAGGTCATTGACGTTGTTAGTGTCTGCTTGACACTAATTGGCCTAAGGTGGAGAGAACTCTCACTGTGAGACATGCAGAGAGAGGAGGGGTCAGAATCAGAGGTGCGTCACAGAAAATCAGAAGACAGAAATAACAAAGGAGAGAGAAATGAGTGTGCATAATATGTGAGGGGACAGGTGCACAAGGAGCAAAGGAAAGGGGCTGTGTATATACACTCACTGGAGCTCATTAATGAGCCAACCATCCTGCCTCTTGGCTCAAGTTGGTTTATTGATTTGTATGGGTTATTTAAGTTGTGACAAGTGGTTGGTCTATCTAGAGAATATGAGGGCAGGATTTCCTCAAAATGGAAGTATTGATCTGTTCAAGAAAGATCAGGGTACATAAATGGGAGCCACCAGAGGAGAGCTGAGATTTGTTGCCCATCTCAAAAAAGTGTTGGCTTCATCTAAATTATTATAAGATAAATGACCAACAAAGTCACATTATTTCAGGAATAAAACACAGTGTTGGAAAATATTCCACAATAGGGTGATTTGATGCAGCCTGATATGAAGAGGAAATCTCAGAATGTCCGTTTTCAATGTCTCAGAACGTTTTCTTGCTTTTATACCACAGCAGTTGGCTAAGTTTTGATGTTGGCTAATGTAAGTTGGCTAATGTATTGATGAATGACATGTTTTAAGCTTTTTAAAGTTCACAATAATGTGGAACGTTTATGAGACAAGTTCACGTTATCACTTACATTACAGCAGATTTAAACATTCCCTCAGCAGCCTCTCTTTCTCTCTCTCTCTTGAATGCAGTACCAAGAAACTACAAATCACAAACTCCTCTTTACAGCACTGGCACTGGAGGCTCGTTACACAAACTGTCACCATATCACTGAATAAATGTTGTTTTTTTTCTTTTTTTGTGAAATAACTATTTTATGATTCATTTATTATTATGCTTATATGATGTGGCTCATGGAGAAGTAAAAATAGTATTTTGAAAATAATAGATAATAACTAGAACATAAATTTCCTGAAGAAAATGTGAATGGTGCTTGCACGTGGCAAATCCCGGAGGCTAGTCGAGACGAGCATGTGACATAATCTGAATACTCTTGAGGAAGTTTTCCTCATTGTGCTGAGTGTTTTGATGTCACATGTCCATGTTGTGCTAATTTTTTATTTTTTTTACGTGACATCACGTGACATCACGTGATGTCATCAAAATACACGTGAGGGAGTTCCCCTCATTGTTCTGAGTGTTTTGATACGTCACATGTTCATGTTGTAAAAAGTTTTTTGATTTTGATATATTAGGGGCTGGGCTGCGGCACAACCGGAAGGCCAGTCGGTACACCAATTTAAAAGTTTGTTCAGAGTATCACCCTAAAGGAACTGGCCAAGTTTGGTGTAGACAGTTCGAAAGCTTGCCGAGTTATAAACCTCCAATGTTTATAATGGGAGTCTATGGAAAAAAGACCAATTTGAGACCCAGTACCAGAAGTACCGGTACTCAGATCACTTATAAAAGTCATAGCAAACCTATGCAGGACAGTAAGAATGTTGCTTTGCAAGCACCATTAATGATAATTGCACATTATTCCAAATGATATCTGTTGTATTAATTCTGGAACACACCTTCTGTACTAAAAAAGAAAAAGTGTGTACATTTTTTTATATCCACTGTATTGCAAATAATCTAATTTCCATAATTGTTTTTCATTCCTGAAAAATAAAATCTATTAAAAAGCAGCATCAAAATATTTATATCACATTCATAGCACGTTTGAATTAAACCCATATCATTCATACCCAATTTGAACTGGGTTAGTCATTATAACGTCATATCGAAGTATAAAAGTCACAAACCTTTATATAACTCTAAGGGTCTTTGAACTATAAATGAACTCTAAATAATAATGAGTAGTTTATGCTAACTTGGAACCAGAAAGTTTTCATTTCCTTTAGACACAAATATCCAGTGCAAAACATAAGAAACTTAAGTCTAGGCTGATTGACTACATGTAGAACACCAGTAACGGGCAATGAGGAAACTGAGTAGCTTATTTTCTCTTAAATCTTTCATGTGTCTGACAGTTCCAGGGACACTCGGTGTATTTAATCCTTCCTTTTTTCCTTTCATAACTGTCATGTTTAAATGTTCTTTTTGAAACACAAAATTTTGTTGTATAATACACAATAACAATAAAATATCTCTTCTCTTCTCTTGAGACATATAGACGAAGAGGACACACACACACACACACACACACACACACACACATCATTCAGAAAGGTTGCCCACAGCACTTGCATCATCAACTCATTGATTTTAAATAAGACATGGTTGTGGCAATTGCATGTGGTAGACCACACGTGATAACTGAATCGTATGCACTCACTGTCATTCATTCAACTGTCTAATTAAAAAAACCACTGCGTGAGCAGTGTCTTTATCCAGCACATCCTGGTCTTTATCCAGTCTTCCTCAGTTTTCTTCAAGGTGTTTTGTGTGATTTGTGATGCTTTTCTTCTAAACCTAAATCCTAAAGTTTCTTGTTTGTGAAAGTCTAGAGATCAGCAGTTTCTGAAATACTCAAACCATGCCATGATCAAACAAACTGAGATGACATTTTATCTCATTTTGCTGTATAATGTAAACACTCGCTATGCTGCTGCCACATGATTGGCTGTTGAGACATTTGGATGAATGTGTAGGTTAACAAGCCGTTCTAATCAACTGATTGGTCATTGAATATTGCGCTATAAAAATGAATTTCATTGTTAGAACTCATCCTAAAGTATATACTGTACTTTATAACTTCCTGATACATCACATCACAACATGAGGTGTGAGGGTTTGAGATTATTGATCTACTGTAGGAGTGAAGAGCACACAGACATCAGGGTCGTTACATCCATATACCAGCACTGAGTATGATAACAACGTACATAAATATAATTTCATTAACATCCCCAAAGCCAACAGCATTGTGGATGAACCCACACATCCCTCACACACACACACACCCTTCACCCTCCTGCTATCTGGAAAAAGGTACCGAAGCATTCGGGCCCTCACAACAGATTCTTCCCTCAATCCATCAGACTCCTCAACAGCCAGTACTGAATAATTACCGATTACACACACAAACACACACACACAACTGTGTGAACTGTATTTGCACATTTACTCAATTGTTGTTTTGGACATGTAATTTGTTCATGTTTCTAACATGGCCTTTACCTCTGCAACTGAACCATTTTTTGAGACTGTGGGCTTTTTGAACATTTAATCCATATTTGGTCTAAAATTGATCCGAAAATTGATCTCTGGGCTTCTTGAAAACAAGTTTGTGGTTAACACGATTGGTTCATGTTCACATGAAGTAAACAGTAAAGTTTATTAAACGCTTTTGACTGCGGTCAGTCAGGACTTTCTGCTAATAAAATATTTTATTACAAAATCTATAAAAAAATCAGTACAAATTATTGTTGCAACACATAAAACATAAGGTGTAAGATTCTCACCAGTCATTTTACACGTTCAATCAGACCTAACTCTGAACATAATAATAATAATAATAATAATAATAATAATAATTAATAATAATAATAATAATAAAAACTACTTATATTCTACTTATATATTCTTGGGGGCACGGTGGCTTAGTGGTTAGCACGTTCGCCTCACACCTCCAGGTTTGGGTTTTCGATTCCCGCCTCCGCCTTGTGTGTGTGGAGTTTGCATGTTCTCCCCGTGCCTCGAGGGTTTCCTCCGGGTACTCCGGTTTCCTCCAAAGACATGCATGGTAGGTTGATTGGCATTTCTGGAAAATTGTCCATATTGTGTGAGTGTGTGTGCCCTGCGATGGGTTGGCACTCTGTCCAGGGTGTATCCTGCCTTGATGCCCGATGACGCCTGAGCTCCTAGTGACCCGAGGTAGTTCGGATAAGCGGTAGAAAATGAATGAATATTCTATTTTTTTATAGACAACAGAAGTTAGCAGGGATGAATTCACAGTGGTTTCTTCTTCAGACCAAAAACAGCAATAAGCAGAATCATCTCATACAAGGCTGGGATTACACTGAAAGAGCAAAGGAAAGAAAGAGATAGAGAAATCTTCAGGCTTATATTTGCATACAGTATGAAACAAATGTTTAACGAACGATGCAACTGAGTATAATTATGTACATAGTATAAACACTTGAATACAATTATTCAGAATGAACAATAACATTTTCTACATGGTTACATGTGTAGGTCAGAAAGGTTCACAAACGAAGTAAGAAGTTTGCGTGACAAATAAAGACCATGTTCTTTAACATGTACATACTGCATCAGGCATTCATCTTTAGTAACTGACTGGTCAGGTCTTCAATTGTGTTTAAAATACTGAGGGTAGGTAATAAAAACAAATGTATAAACTGTACAAGGATTAAAGGTCCCATATACGTCTGTTGTAGAGATCAATTATGAATTCAAGTGATCTAACTGAGGTTGAGGAGCAGGTAGAGCCAACATATTTCTATGGCGTTTCTAAACCTGGGGTTTTCTCTGTGATTTCCAATATTTCCATGTGTAAAGTGGTAGGGTTAAAAATTCCAATCGTTTAAAATACGCTTCTGGTTTAAATCAGAATACAGATACAAACACGGATATTTGTAGCACTAAACAGATACACAGACCGTAGCATTGTTATACCGCAGCTGAAGACTCACCTGCAGAAGCCAAAGATCCACCAGTAGATGCTGCAAGGCCACTGCTCAAAGAGAAAGAAAAGCAGTGCCACAGAGCCGCTTACATGACACGCTGTAGCTGAATATTCACTGTCAGCAAAATAACACAGCATTCTAATATTTACAGTTACATAAACGGCATTTAGCAGACAGCCTTATCCAGAGTGACTTACATTTATCTCATTTATACAGCTAAACGGGGGCACGGTGGGTTAGTGGTTAGCACGGTCACTTCACACCTCCAGGGTTGGGGGTTCGATTCCCGCCTCTGCCTTGTGTGTGTGGAGTTTGCATGTTCTCCCCGTGCCTCGGGGGTTTCCTCCGGGTACTCCGGTTTCCTTCCCCGGTCCAAAGACATGCATGGTAGGTTGATTGGCATCTCTGGAAAATTGTCCGTAGTGTGTGATTGCGTGAGTGAATGAGAGTGTGTGTGCCCTGCGATGGGTTGGCACTCCGTCCAGGGTGTATCCTGCCTTGATGCCCGATGACACCTGAGATCCGCATGACCTGAGGTAGTTCGGATAAGATTTGAACTCACAACCTTCTGATTGGTAGTCCAACACCACAAACACCGCTACCACATCTCCTAGGTAACCCCAATATCAACAGTTACACTACCGTTATTGAGTACCACCAATACTATTGTAATTACCAGTACACACATTTGGAAAGACTTAATGAGTTCAAATACTTTCAGACTGGTGTAATGTTGTAGACACCACCGTGCCATGCTCTGTGACGTGTCTAAAATGCAGAGACATTCCACAGACACGGATTTGGAATCGACATGGAGCTCGGATGCAATAGCTGTGTTTCAACAATGATTAAAGTGACGTCTGTATTTAGATCTATAAGAAAGATGTCAATAATTGGGAGAGGATTAGGGAAAAAATGTGATGGAAAGAGCACATTCAATGAGCAAGCTGTTTGTGCAATATGTGAGGAAAAACAGAAGCGCAGCAGAGAATGTAAATGCCGGACGTGATCGGACTGTCAACAATATCAGTACATAGAGAGAGACGTTGGTAGTGCATAAATCCCTCATTACAAAGATGAATGCACATTTAAGATTTGAGTGGTGCATAAACGCTGAACTACAGAGATGCGGGAAAAAGTGATCTGGTCAGATTATTATATTCTTGACAAGTAGAAGATTGCAGGTGTGGAATACACCAGAAGAAGAATGCAGGTTTGAATACTTGACCCCTGCAGCGAGGGGCCTAAGTGGATCTGTTATGCATTGGAGAAGGTTTTGCTGTCATATTTTAGTTCCTTCATGTCCCCTACAACAGAACAAATCAATACAACTTTCTTCTGACCGATCACCTTTATCCTACTATGAAACATTTCTAGGCCTGTAGTGTCCCTATACCTTAATAAGGCTCCTTGTTTTGTTTTTATTTTTGCTCTTTTATTTCTCACCTCTGTGTGTGTGTGTGTGTGTGTGTGGGCGCATTCCTCTGTGTTAATGTTGACTGAAGATTTTGTGCATGGCATCGCTGTCACACGATTAAACTATTCAGAATAAATCAGCACCAGTATGGGTGTTCCTATAAGTGGACGGTGAGCGTGTACAAACTTAAACTTAAACATAAACTTCCTTCATGTCGGGGGGGCTGCTAGATACAAAGGACATCTTACTGATGTGTATATCTTCAGGAGACGTTACTTAAATAAATGTAATAGTGAAAGTCCACCCAGTTTTGGATTCAGCAGTGATGATTGATTAAAATGATGACATTACAGGTAAGGATACATAAAAGGCCTTGACTGTTGTCAAACATGGAGGCTCCTGAGAAAAACCCTGCAAGTTCTATTGCAAATAGACCCAGGGTCACAGATAAAGCCACCACCAGCCTGCACACAAGAAAGAATACAAAAAAAAAAGAATAAGGGTGTATTACAATTAGAACTCAAAGCCAACTCAAAAAATATTGCCAAACAAGGACTACTGATAAACTCTAATGTTATCACTGAGAGTATTTAGTGTCTTGTATATTTAGGAATTTCAGGGAAAGTGCCTATTTTTTCTCCACAGTTCAGATTACAGCAAAAAGACCAAATCTTTCCCTTTAAACTTACAGTATATTTTAAACATTAAATTCTCTGTGTTATATGCAATGGGTATTCATACATATGTATACAGTTAATAGATCATGCATATATAGTGAAATCTAAACTGCGTTGAAGTTGGGAAATGCTGACAAGCTGGAAAATTAAGATACTCTACATGCATGTTTTTTTCTGATTCTTGAACTTGTTTTGTTTGCTTCCATTTCTCATCTCCATCACTGAGCAACAATGCAACGTCGATTGAGCTGAGAACGGTCTAATAATCGAAGTGTCACATTGGCCAAAAAAACTACAATCAGCTTCAGACACTGTCAGCTGATTATGTGTTGTGGCCCTGTGATGTGTTTGACTAAACATCTTTCTTAACAAACGTTTACCTGATGTCCTCTATATTATATTCTTCAACTGTATAGGTCAGTGGCAGACAAGCTCTCACGTTGTTCTCCTGCAGCACAGCCATAGAAAAAAGATTAGCATGATCACATGATAAATAGATTAAATAGGATACATTTGATTTAGAACACCTTTTGGAAAGCAAAACAATAGCTGGTGTCTAGAGCCAGAAAGTTAGGATTAGGGTTAATTTGTATATGTACTTATGTGATAAATGATGCTCAGGCCTACAGAAGGAGACTCACCCTTGACCAAAATATGGTGATGACTATAACCATGTGGGCAATAAGTGTGAGGAAACGGGCTGGGACCAAGCAGCTTATCCCCAACATTGAACTAGAACTAATAAAACAGATTAAAACAGATTGTTAAACCATTTAACTTGATTGATTAGCTGGTCACTTGGCACTTAGCAATGGGAAACCTTTTAAATGAGAATGAGTTAGTTAAATTTACAGCCTGCATGAGTAATCAGTTGTAATGCAGTTGTTATTCAGTGCCATTAGGACAATATCATGATGTATCTGTGATGCTGTACATTCAAACTGATGACTAGATAGTTAGCAAACAGCTAATAATGTAATCAGTCTAACATACCTGCGTGTATAGTTGGTAGGGAAATACATCATTCAACACAGGAACATGCCTATATTGTTTTTAAATCGATTAGATTGCCCGTATGCAAATAAATAAAATACAAATCGTATAGAAACCGAGCTGGCAGTTAAACATGGACATGCGGAAGTTGTTGCTGTTGCTAAGGACAACGCAAACCTAACGCGCTCTCAGAGGTTGCACGAGGCGCTGCTGCAATATGGCGCCGGGCTATGGAATGCCGAAAGGGTCGTGCTACTCAAAAAAGTTTTACTTTTAATACAGTGTTCAAAATGTTTTGTTGTTGTTGTTGTTGTTGTTTTTCCAGTTTTACGCGTTAGAAACACGGTACCTTTTCAAAGCTGACCTGGTTTATAGGCGGAATATATAACTATTAAAATCAGTGACTGGCACAAGTCAGAATTGTAATTTTAGAGAACTTTGTATCACAAAATGGCAAACGTTAAAAGCATCTTTAACACATTTTAGATCATTCAAAAAAGATTATTATTATTATTTAAGATAATGTCAAATAGAATAAAGTACATAGTAAACACAGCCAAATGGCAGTTTTAAAGCTATAATAAAAGTATAATGTGCTTGTTTATAGAAAAAATCCTGATCCTTTTGGCCTTCCGTAATCATGGTTCAACTCATATAGACTCTGTGGAACAAGCAGGCAGACAACTGCATAGTACTGTGCTAAATATTCACCAGTACAGATGATGTATTACCTGTTTCACATTGTACTACGTCGTTATGGAGCCTGTTCATATTTCTGAGCAGAATTACTGATTACTGAAGTCAAAATGGCCTTTGAAATCCATGGATTCTAGGAGGTTTTATCTATTAAATTATCTGTGTGCAATCCAAACATCTATACCGTATATATATAAACCTGATAGATGTGTTCCTAATCCGTACATCTGCCTGGATTAACTGTTTACCGTATTGCCCTTGCCTGCACCTCCCCCTGCTGGTCATCTTGGTGTACTTCATCTACTAATTTTAGCTGGGCACAGAGGCTTAATGGTTAGTACATGTGCCTTGCACCTCCAGGTTCGGGATTAGATTCCTGCCTCTGCCTTGCTTCTGTGGTTTCCTCTGGTTTCCTCCTGTGAATTATAGGACGACAGGCAATTCTAAATTGTCCATAGTTTATGATTATGCCCTATACCCTGCCATGTCCCTCGAGACAGGCTTTAAGCTCCCTGCAACCTGGTGCAGTATAGGTGGTACAGAAAATGAATAGATGATTAATATTTATTATGTAAGAACAGTATCACTGTGCTGTGTCCTTCTACGCCAAGAGGTTTAATCTGACAGGAATATGAATTCAGGCTGTGTTACAAACTTCATTCTATGGAGGAAATAAAAGGGCTAAACTGTGACATTAAAGGTGTATTTGCATTATTAAGCAGGGCTGAAAGCATTTTGGGAACACAGAGTATTTAATTTTATAGAATTTTCTTGCAGGAGGCAAGTTATTTGGGTTAAATAACTGAACAACATCTTATAATGTTATAAATCAATTCATTTTAAAGCCTGCTTAATTGTGCACCACTGTTACTTTCGGTTAACATTTCTTACTACCCGTAAGAGTGTACAGAGGGAATGGCATTTCTATTTCTATTCCTGTTGTTGCTGTTATTCGTGTACTGAATTAAACAAAGATTTTCTCACAACCCGTAAGGTATTTTTATGCCATTTAATTTCACTCTAAGACATGTTGAACAAAGAAATAAATGGGCAAATCCATGATTTGGCTGCCATTTGTATCCCACTGGTATTATATTCCATTAATTAGTATGAATTCCTTTACCTTAAAATATATTGCATCATATCATTTTCCTGAAGATGATGTGAAGAACAGTCATCTCTCCCATTATTATTTTAAGTGTATTTTTTTTACTGATATTGTGACTAATACACAAATGATATATATTAAAAAATCATCACTTTTAAATTAAATTTGAAGCAAATTACTAGAAAGTCGTTAATGTCCTTATTCCGTTATCACGGATGTCCATCATAGACACCAGTCATCCACATTCTGAGTTTGAAATTAAATGCTGTTACTTTCAACCCTGTTACTAATTTAACAGCAAAAGGAAGACAGTATCAGCAGAGTTATTTACTTTGAGGGGATATGACCATTTTTAAACATTTACAGCATCATGCATTCATTCATCTAGGTGAGAGGGATGAACCCACCCTGCATAATACAATGCACACACACACACACACACACACACACACACACACACACACACACACACACACACACACACACACACACACACACACACACACACAAATCCACCCCTAGAGGCATAACAGAATATCCTATCCATGCACTGGCATGTTTTGAGAGGTTGGAGGAAACCAGGAAACCCAGATCAAACCCATGTGGGCAAATTATTTTTTAAAAACTTTAATGTTTGTAGTTAGAAGAGCTAAATGGCACATCAATCACAAAATCACCCACAGCACATTCAACTTCAAGACCTTTTTAATCAGATATTCAGTAACTTTAGTGACATTTGTAGGCTATGGCAGAGTGAACACACCATACTGGTTATTATGGCGCCACACAGCGCGAGGACGCCCTCACCACCGCTTCAGCCTCTCAGACTAAGGAGATCTCGCGAGATATCGCGAGATTTACGCCCTGTGCTTTGCTGCTGTAAAATGGTGAAGTTATGGTGAGACGCGACGAGGTAAGTTGACGAAATTCGTGTGTGCGTGTGAGCCTGAGATTTATGTCGACTGCTCTGAACAACCTCTAGAGACAGGGAAGTGGATTTAGGGCTATAATTTCTATATAGACTGCTTTTCTTAACAAGAATGTTTTGGCGGCGCAAAGGTCTGGACATTGTACTGTATAAACCGCCATTTTTAATATGCGGTGTGCCTGAGGGGGAGAGAGAGAGGGAGTGTGTGTGTGTGTGTGTGTGTGTGTGTGTGCGCGTGCGGGGGGCGGGAGGTGTTTAAGAGCTGGGGTGTCGTGAGGAATGCACGCGCTGCGTTGGTGCACGCGCACGCGCGCGCGCGCAGACGCTCAGCACAGTGTGATCATAATGATCCAGGGTGGGTTTGTTTTATTTTACGTAACCAGAGACTGCACTGCGGGTGGTCACGAGGGAATACTGGCATGTCACATTTCGGGATTTGTTTTAGACATAATTGAGTTTGAGAAAGCTCGTGAAGACGTCTGGAGCATGTCTTCGTGCCAGCCATAAGTTCTGACAGAAGACAAAATGATTGTCCTGACATTCATTACTATTACAATGTGTTACTACTTACTCATGTATTGTAGAATATTTACTCTTAAATTTGCAGAGCATGAATCACAATTCTTTGTTTTTACATAAAAACATAATTCATCCGTACAATCGTACACGATTCAGAGCAGTATCTCATCACACGTGTATGTTCTGCAGATTTGTGTTGCATATGAGCATTATGACTATGCATCATAGCATTAATGCATGCTATATGGTGGAACGTATGTGCACACGACCATCACACCCATATGTGCTTTCGAACAACTCATGGGATGTGGTGGGCTAGTGGTTAAAGTGTCAGACTTCTGACCTGGAAGGTCATGAGTTTGAATCCCAGGACCACCAAGCTGCTACTGCTAAGCCCCTGAGCAAGGCTCAATTGCTCAGTTGAAATAGATTGTAAGTCACTCTGGATAACGGTGTCTTCTAAGTTCCGTAAATGTAAACTCAGATTCCAGAGTCCCTCTTAGCTGTTACAGTTACCCCCCAATCTCCTGAGAAGGCCTCCCAGTATATTTTGTAAGGTGGCTGTGGAAATTTAGCTACATCATTAGTGAGGTCAGGCACTGATGTAGAGCTATGGGTTTTCCAGCACTCAGGGTTGAGGTCATTGCTCTGTGAGGAGCAATTGAGTTCTTCCAACACCTTTATCGACTTTGCATGGTGCACAGGGGCCTTGTCATGCTGGAACAGGTTTGTGCCCCAGTTTTTAATGAAATTGTAAATCCGCAACATACAAAGACATCCTATACAATGGCATGCTTTTAACATTGTGAAAACATTTTTTTTGGAAGTACCCCTTACTTTCATGATTAGTTGTCCACAAACCTTTAAGGCCATATAGTGTGTGTTCCAAATTATTAACACACATTAGTTTAATCTTCAGAATCAGAATCAGGTTTATTGGCCAAGTGTGTTGACACACACAAGGAATTTGGTTCCAGCTGTCCAACAGTAGTGTGTGTAATATATACAGATGATGTGATGACTGACAGTTCTGATAATGCAGTACTTATAGATATGAAGCAGTAAATATAATTATGGTGAGTTGTTAATCATCTTTCATGCCATAATAGACTTTCATGGGAAAAACAGATGGGTTATTAATATCTGTTTTTAACAACAGTTTCAGATTTTATACTTGGTGCTTAACTCCAGTAAGTTTTCTGTTAAGTGTCCTGCAGATGTGCAGTAATGTAACGTGTTCTAAGGAAATTTGGTGTCTGAAACTCAAACATTATTCCTAAAAAGTGAATTTGTTTTATAAATTGTCAACTAGGTTTAATAAATATTGGATACTCAACAGATCTTCCTGATATGGACAGTGCTGATGTGCCTTTAGACACTAATGGTGGTGGTGGTGGTGGTGGTGGTGGTGGGGTTTGGCCAGTTTGCATGAGCATAAACTGCAGCTTCTGAAGTCTTGTTCTTATTCAGATAAATGTCCGTTTTGGTGCCTGAGAGAAGGATATATAGTTTGTATAATGTTATTTATGTCTACTTTTGAGAGTCACAAACAGCTGGAACCAAATTCCGTGTGTGTCAACACACTTGGCCAATAAACCTGATTCTGATTCTGATTCAGATTTAAATCTAGTATTGAATTATGATGTTCATATTAGGACCTCAGGAGGATAGTAAGGTGTGTGTACATGTGTTTATATCTTGGTGGGGACCCAATTAATAGGAAAGTCTGACATTTGACGGGGGATTTGGCCAGTTTGCATGAGTAAAGTTGTTTAAACATAAACTGCAGCTTCTGAAGTCTTGTTTTATTCAGATAAATGTCCGTTTTGGTGCCTGAGAGAAAAGTTTTAGATTTAGAAAGGTTTAAATCTAGCATTGAATTAAATATTATGTTCACGTTAGAACCTCAGTAGGATAGTAAGGCGCGTGTGTGTGTGTGTGTGTGTGTGTGTGTGTGTGTGTGTGTGTGTGTGTGTGTGTGTGTGTGTGTGATATTGCTCAGGCCTGTGTGCGGAATGATTCAGCGAGATATTCTGCGTTTCTCACTCGAATCAACCAGCAGAGCGGCGTGAGCGCGCATGTCGGAAGCCGTGTGTACGAGCATCTTTTTGGCCATTTTTTTTTCCTCCAAATAAACCGCGAGATTCTCTTCAACATACGCAGATCGTATTGGCTGAGTACGTACGACTAACGCATCGTACAACGATTTGACACCCTGTTAAAGGATGTGTGCGCGCATGTGTGTTGGAACAAACGGTTTTTAGTAATCGCAGGCTTCAGTAGGCCTCAGTGTAAGCCGGCCGCTCGAGTTACACAGCACGCGCGTGTTGGTGAGACGGAAACGGCTTTTTGTCGTGACAGAGGTATCGATGTATTATCGTGTTGCTTTTCCCCCACTGAAGTCGAGGTGTATTTTCTTTATTTGTTTAACCCTAACGGAGAAAATATACATATGTATATACACATATTTATATATATTTACGCGGGAGGCTGACGAATTTCTGTGGTTGTGTTGACATTCATACAAGATCAATTTTCGGTTGCACTTTCGGCTGGCTAGCTAGCATGCTAACTAAGCTAAGTGTTTAAACTGTTAGCTAGCTAGAGCTTGCTGGTTCGTTTACGATGCTAGACCTCCTTTCTGAGTCTGGTCGTTGTAACGTATGGTTGCGCCTTCGTGTAAGCGTTTTGTTTCTGCTTATTATGTTCAAATCGCGTTAGCTTTGCCTTTAAGCTAAATCTAAGCTAATGCTAAGTGACATCGTATTCTGTAGCATTGCTTGCTAGTTTTCGGCGTTAGAATTTCATTCTGACTACGCTTTATATATAAATATATGTACTCTATTTTCTGGATATTTTTTACTATCTTACACGACTATCTAATAGGATTGTTGTATGGTCGGTATACTTAATGTCGTTTGTTGAAATTCTGTGGTGACAACTCTAAGCTAAGCTAAGCTAGCTAAGCTAACAGCGCACGTCAGTGCATTTTTGCTGTTGCATTGCAGTTACGTTAGCTGCAGTGGAGTGAACAGCTAGCATAATAGCCATTGTGTTGCTTTCAAGACTCACAAAAAGAGTAGCTCACAGTACAGTCCAGTCATTTCTACTATTTATACAGTGAAGTTGTTCACTAAAACCTTATTATTATTCGTGTAAACATTTCTGTAACATTTTGCATATTTACATTTCCGGCCTTTATTTTATGAATAATGTTTCATGTCGGTGTTTTTATGTTCCTGGGTGCTCTGAAGTTCGTATCTCATAGTTCAGGTTTGCTTTTGTTTTTACTTTTACTTTTATTTTTTAGTAATAGACCATTTAAGGAATCAATTACCCAATTTTTTTTTCCTAATGTCAATGTCTACCATTTTAGTTTCAGTACCAGCTGTCCCCATGTGTCTTTCATTAAGTTCGAGTCCACATTTACTTTAAATATTTTGCTAACACACAAATTAGTAACCTGTAGAAAAAGTTTGGCTTTACACTATGATTTAGGTTTTTACAGTCTTTAGGCTTTTTTTGGGGGGCGGAGTGGGATAACTCAAAACGAGTTGCTTATAAATAAGGTCACCTTGGATATGTGTTCTCAGGTCCTTTAAGTTTATTTTATATGTAAAGGTTTCCATGAGTGCAAAAAGTTTGGGAACCACTGGTGTAGATTGTCTTAAGTACAACCAACATGAATCAAGCCCCTTTCATGTAACCCCGAAGTGTTGTGAAATGAAACTGAAGCCTGATTGAGCTGTGATCATTTTTTATCCGTGAGGTATGATTTAGAATTTTTTAAGACATAGTACGCTAGCGAATACGTTTCTAGACCTGTTACATGGACAGCATCTGGTCTGGTGTTAAAAGTTTGATCCTATTCTTTAAATTTGTAAGATGTTACCATGGTACAGCGTTTTCTTCTATTCATTATTGGCAGTTTGGTCACAAACATCTATAACATCATGAATCCTGTAACGTTTTCATGTATTGTGATATGATGAACTTGTATGGCTAAAAATTGGAGTGCATCTGACCATCACACCCACGTGTGATTGTTGAACATCACATTCCCGATTTAGTCTCCCTTTGCTGTTGTTATAAGCTCCACTCTTCTGGGAAGGCTTTCCACTAGATGTTGAAGCTTGGCTGTGGGGATTTGTGATCATCCAGCCACAAGAGCATTAGTGAGATGAGAAACTGATGTCAGGTGAAGAGATCTGGAGTGCAGTTGGTGTTATAGTTGGGGTTGAGGTCAGAGCTCAAAGCAGGACAACGAGAGTTCTTCCACTCCAGCCAGAGCAAAAAAAAAAAAAAAGTCTGAATGGATCTCAGTATGTTTGTTTTAGTATGCAGAATTATGGGAATGGGAGGTTTTAGTGACCAATAGAGACCAAAACCTTTTTTTCCATTCTCTTGTAACATTTTTATGCTTCTTGCTGTATTTCAAAATCAGATTCAGAATCAGAATCAGAAAGAGGTTTATGGCCAGGTATGTTTTCACATACAAGGAATTTGTTTTAGTGACAGAAGCTCCACAGTGTAACAGGATGACATTGACAAGACACGAACAAAGTATTTACAGTGGAAAAAGGTGCAATTTGCATTTGTCACAAAAGCCTGCAGTACTACATTCTGTAATGTCTTGCCTTAATTCCCTGATTTAAGTGAAATCAGACTAGGATGGTGGGATTCCGTCCTTCTTTTTAATGAAAACTCAGGCCAGGTCGTCGTTGTAAATGAGAACCGGTTCTCAATTGACTTACCTGGTTAAATAAAGAAAGTATAAATCTCTTTACTTACCAGCAAGTTTAGCTTTTTCCTTCTAAACAGTGTGCCATGTTTGATCTTTGTGTATCCGTTCCTACTGAAGGGAATACCTACAAGTTAAACACAGACCAAATGAAACACTGCGTTAAATTACTTCCGTTGACAAGTCGTGGCTTTTAGACAGTAGTGCTCAAGATATCTTCTGATCACTTATGGAGCAAAGCGCACTGATTTTCTATATGGCATTCGTTTACATTGTCAGTGGGCAGGTGCTTTTATCCAGAGTGACTAGTGTGAGCTTACTCTCACATCATGAGCAAGCTGATTCGCTTCAGCCCTTAGAGAGCAAGTTTACAGAATCACATCCGACATATGTCTGATGTAACTGTTTTATAATTTATATGTTTAAAAAAAGGTGCTAGGATTTCTGACTAGGAAAGTGTCAAAGCGTCATTTTAAGATTTCTTTTCATTTTAGGTATTACATCTGAAAGATGCTGTTAATTTGGAATTGCCAAAATAATTACCGTAAGTAAATATAATGTATGAACATGTGAATATATAAATGCAAGATGCTGATGTATGCTTTATAGTGATTATTTGCATTGTATGCACTGTATAGTAATTCAATAAAATACTGTGTTTTAATGCACTTTGGTATTGACGCACATAAATGCTGTTGACTGCAGGAACAGAGTAACCATGAAGGTCGACCGAACGAAACTAAAGAAAACCCCCACTGAAGCGGTCAGTATGCTTAGATTTTTGTATCCTTTAATCCTTGAGTGTGATGTGCATCTTAGGGCTGCATGTTATGGACAGAAATAACATAGCATATCGCGATTGTGATATGACAGGCAGTGTAGGCTCAGGGTTTGAGATCGGCTTGCATTCGTTTTTTTTTTCCATAACTACAATCTCTCTCTTTCATATAAAAACTGATAAACTTGTCTAAAACACTTGAGAGTTTCTTGCATAATGCTTAAAGAATGCTTGTATATAAATGTGACACATTTGCATATTGCAGGCTTCTCTGATCCATATTGTATAGGTCAAGACTATTATACAGTATATTGTAGGCATAAATTGTACTTTTTTTTAAATTTTTTTTATCCATGTGTTTAATTCTCTCTCTCACCCCTCAGCCTGCTGACTGCAGAGCGCTGATAGAGAAGCTGAAGGGATGCAGCGATGAGCAGCTGCTCTTGGAGTTGCAGCACATCAAAACATGGAACATTGGAAAGGTAGACACAGAACCCATTACATGTATGAGCAATACTAGTGTTAATAAAAGTGTCTAAAACAGACTTCTCTCTGCTTCTTCTTAGTGTGAGCTCTACCACTGGGTAGATCTCTTGGACCGTTTTGACGGGATCCTATGCGATGCAGGCCAGACAGTGGAGAACATGTCCTGGATGCTGGTGTGTGACCGACCAGACAACGGGCAGCTCAAAGCCTTGCTTCTGGCAGTGCTTAACTTCACGGCTCTGCTAATAGAGTACAGCTTTTCCCGGCACCTCTACAGCTCCATAGAGGTACTCCAGAATTTGTGCATCCCATACGAGCAGCATCTCGTATCCGTATTATCGCTTAACCTTCATGTGTCTGTTTGTTCTGTTTGCAGCACTTGACCACGCTTCTAGCATCATGTGACATGCAGGTGGTGTTGTCTGTGCTGAACCTCTTGTATGTGTTCAGCAAACGCTCCAACTACATCACCAGGTTAGGCTCGGACAAGAGGAGCCCTCTGCTCGCTCGCCTGCAGCACCTGGCTGAGGTAGGATCATCACAGGCTCTGAGTAACACCCTGCATTACTAATACCCCTGTTAACTTTAGTAAAAGCTTGAAGTGGTTCAGGGCTGACTTGTGTTGCATGTATTCTGCATGCTGAGCTTTTAGTCCATTGATTTTTTTGGGGCTGAAGGTTGTTTTCCTTCATCCACTATATGTCTTTTCAGCATGTTTCCCAATCTCTCCACAGAGCTGGGGCGGGAAGGAGAATGGCTTTGGCCTGGCTGAGTGCTGTAGAGATTTGCCCATGACAGTAAGCCATGATTTAGTGATTTCTAGTGTAAATGTGTAATCAGACATTGATGTAGAATATGCAAGGCTGGAGATGATTGAAGATATCAGTCGTTCCGACTATTGCGTTGGCTATAAAGTTTGTATCTGCACCTTTAAGATCAACATAGTTACCTGTAGCTTGTGCTATGTGTTTTTCTCTACAAATATTTTGTATTATACGTGAAATAAAATAAACCCTTTCTCTGGTGCATATTTAAATCATGAATGGAGGTTTAAATTAAGAAAATAACGTAGTATAGTTTATTGGGGGATTTCATTACACCATTGGTATCTGTTGATCGGGTCGTCTTTATTTTAGGCGCTTTATAATGTGTGTTTTGTTTTTTTCTTTGTCATATCTTTGTTTTGCCCTTTGTCTGTCTAGAAATATCCACCTAGTGCCACCACCCTGCACTTTGAGTTCTATGCCGAGCCGAGCTCCGAGGTAAAAATGGAGAAAAAGGTAGGGGATTACTTTTTTCCCCCCATTTAGTTCTTACTCCGACTCTATTAAACAGAACTAATAGTGAGTTTACTATTGGTGTTGCCATGTCGAATGCACAAAACATGAATATATTTAAATTACTTCTTTTCAACAGTCTAGCAGCAACACTCTACACTACATCCACATTGAACAACTTGATAAGGTGAGCTCCTGTTAAGCCTGTTAATTTGCTAGAAGCCTTAATGCCATATTGATCCCTCTTGGCTTTAATTGCCTTTTTCTGGCGTGTGCTTAGATCTCAGAAAGTCCGTCCGAGATCATGGAGTCGCTGACTGTCATGTACAACATCCCTAAAGACAAGCAGACTCTGCTGTTCACACACATCCGCTTGGCACATGGCTTCTCCAACCATAAGAAGCGACTGCAGGCTGTGCAGGCCAGACTGCACGCCATCTCCATACTAGGTGAGTGCCGTCTCAGGCTCCAGCCAAGTTAAGGATTGGCATTTATTTTCCTCAAAGAGTGTCAGGCTCCTACGCTGCACATGTGCTGAGGTGGTCGTTTTGTGCTTGTGTTTTTGTAGTGTATTCCAACGCCCTCCAGGAATCAGCCAACAGTATACTCTACAACGGGCTGATTGAGGAGCTGGTGGATGTTCTCCAGATCACAGACAAACAGCTGGTGGTGAGAATTTCTGCTCCTCACTCCCTGAATCATAATGTACCAGCTGTCGTGTTATTGCTCTGTTATCCCAAAAGGATTGCTGTTAAACACACTTTACTGGCACATACGCAGGTGTCTTAACCACACGACTAGAAATTAGGGACGTCAGTATATATACACGATTGTTCGAATTCCCATTTCATTGCATGTTTGTTCTAAATAAACTGTTTAAGTTGGTGGAATTAAGAATTTGGCTAATGTTTTAGTCATGCTGTCGTCTCTGGTTAGGTGGACAAATCATAAATTCATTAACTAATCCACTGGACAAGCAAAAGCTCAGTCTGCTGCCCAGTTCCATGTTTTAGTTGCCTGGAATGCTAGCTGATCAGGGGCAAAAAGTGTTAGCATGCTTAGTGATAAAATACAGCAGGCTAGTTAGAAACAGCTTTAAGGCTATGATCACGTTTATGTCCTCAGTGGGAAAAAAAACAAGACAAAAAACATTTGCATTATATTTATATTCTGTCCTCATCATTTGAGTCATGCTAGTGTCTTTCAATTCAAATGTGTTTTAACCACAAGGTTAATGTGTTAAGTGAATTTGGCTCTTATGACAGCTTTGCACTTCAGTTTATTTTGATCTGATTCATCAGAGTTTCGCTCATTCAGCTGTCGACCAAATCGTTCCTCAGTGGCAGTATTTGAAAGGATTAGTCAAAAAGGACAAGTGTTTTGTTTTTTGTTTTTTTCTTCGAATTGTGGAACCTGCTTTTTCCAGGAGCCCAGGTACTAATTTGTCCACAGCTGTTCACCTCACAGTAGCAAAAGACAATAAATAAATGTGAGGTGATGGTGTACTGTTTTTTGGCATGTTGCACTAGCAGTTATGACAGCTTTGGCCTGTGGTACAGTATTTACTTTCACTCCGTTATTGTCAGACTGTTCGCTTGAGCGCATGTCGGTGAAGCCCTTGTTAGAGCGCTAGTAATACAGCCGTGGCTGTAATAAGGGGCTCCATTCTCTCGCTGACATTTGTGTCTGCCATCTATGCATTATCTTTAGATAGATACTTCTCCTAATGCCACTGTCAAAATTGCTGTGCAGTTTTATAGTAAAGAGGGTGTAATTATACACACATTTCCAGCTTCAACACGATTTCTCATTCTGCGCTTAACATTGATTTGTTATTCTGTGTGTAAAATTATGATTCTTTTCTCTACATACACCCCACAGCTTGTTTTGGCCCAAAGACATTTTTTACTTCAAAATATACAATTAGCATGCATTTATGAAGAATTATGCTTAAAACGAGGTCTATTTAACACTGTGTTTCACTTCAGTAATTATGCGCACAAACCCAGTCTCTTCTGCTGCTGAAAATGGCCAGCGATCCATAGGTAATGAAGATTTGTTTCATTTTTGATTGGAGAACTGGCTGGTAGGGAGAATTGCTGCTGGGATGAATTTCTTTGTGGTGTCCGTGCGTTTGTGCTAGTGTAGTCGTTATGTTGGGAAGCGTGTAGAACAAACAGTACACTTTTCTTTTTGTCAGCCATGCTCATTATAAGACTCCAGCGACTTTATAGCTCAGTATTTTGTCACTATCTTTCTCCTCTTATTTCAATCCCTGCATTTTCTTTGCTTCTCGTTAACGTTTTCCTTTGCCAGATGTTCTAAGAGAAAAAGATTAAAGCTTCTAAAAATTTGTGTGGAAAGTGATTGTAACAAGACAGGTCATCTCTGGAAGGTTTGTTCCTTACATTTGTAGGTTGTCGCTCTTAATAGGAGAATGAGTGTTAACTTTACTGGGAGGGTCTTTTAGGACTGTGTTGGTTTCTGTTGTGTTTCTGGCACTTGAATTGCTTTGACCTTTTTGTTTGATCTCCGAGGCTTTATTTTGTTGTTTGAGGTCTTAAAAGCCCGGCTGCACCGACTAAAGAAAAGAAGTCCCCATAACCCACAATCTTTAGAATTTATTAGCAATTTTTATTCGAACATGGATGGTTGACCCTCAAAACCTTTCCCACAACTCGCACTACTCTGATACTGTGCATTCACGTATTTAGTATTGACCATCGATGCTATTTTTCTGACTGATAGTACAGAAAATACCCTTGAGTAAGGATTATTGTCTCTGCTCAGGTTTCTGTCTATGCAGAGTTTTGCATGTTGTGGATTTCTTCCAGGTTCTTTGGTTTCCTCCCACCTCCGAAATTATGCCAGTAGGTCATTTGGTGACACTAAATTGGTCATTTGTAATCGACTGTGTATTATGCTTTCTGGTGTACCGTCTTCCTATTCAGGTGACATTCCCTCTCTATGCCCGGTGTTTCTGGGATTGACTCCAGATTCGCTGCTGTCCGGATAAAATAGTATGAAGCTGATTTGGAAGAATGAATTATGCATGAATTAAAACAATACATATTATATTATTGTCACATGGAAGCCCTGGAGTCCATCCAAACTTGGAAAAATCTTGTTATTCTCAAGCAAATGACTGACTTGAACATGTTTCAAACATTTGACTGATGCTAAATGAAACTAACGAAGAAGCTTTGCTGTGTTTTGATGAATGCTCATGTACTCTCTATGACAGGACATAAAGGCTGCCTCTTTGCGTACTTTGACGTCTATTGTCCACTTGGAACGGACTCCAAAACTTTCAAATATTATTGACTGCACCGGCACAGCTTCTTACCACGGCTTCTTGCCCGTGTTGGTCCGTAACTGCATACAAGCCATGATTGGTAAGGAAAAGATTCTGTGTTGTAATGATGAGATTTCACATAAATCACACTACTGCTCTAAATAAATTTTTTAAATGTAATTTTTTTCCATTTTGTGCAAATGTCAGACCCTCTGATGGAGCCATACCCACACCAGTTTGCCACAGCTCTGTTTTCTTTCCTGTACCACTTGGCCAGTTATGATGCTGGTGGAGAGGCCTTGGTCTCCTGTGGGATGATGGAGGCCTTGTTGAAGGTTAGGGTTTGTTTCCTTTCTTACGTATGTTTCTTTAAACGTATTTAATTCATCTTATCTTTCATACCATGAACAGCTTTGTAAGCAACACCCCTGTTTCTAGGTGATCAAGTTCCTGGGAGATGAGCAGGACCAAATCACTTTTGTGACGCGGGCGGTACGTGTTGTGGATCTCATTACCAATCTGGACATGGCTGCCTTTCAATCCCACAGCGGCCTTTCTATCTTCATCTGCAGACTTGAGGTACAGGCACTCATCTTCCCTCACGATTTAATGAGACCACACGTTCCTTTAAAACACAATATACTCGTCATCCATCGAGGACAAACCAGGCCAGATTTGCTTCTGTTAGGTCTGTCAGAGTTCGCCTGTCCAAAAGAGTCTGAGTTAGATGTTTTATATTTACATATTTAGACATTAAGATTAGTACTCTGGCAGTTAAGTAGATGGGTTTAACATTTAAATGATTTTTATTTAATTTCTCCTTGAGTTCACTTCTCATCATCCCTGCCTTTATTCAAAAAGCTCTGCATCCCAGATTTCTCAACAATTTAATTTGTTCTGAGCTCATGGCTTGATGCTCTACATGTTTTATTGTCGAAGACGTCGGAAACCAATTTCAAATCTATTTTCAGATGGTTAACATTTTATCTTCCAACGTTAAGCCTTACTGAAATGTGTGTTCATAGAACATTTTGAGAATCGTTCTATTGATTTAAAGAATTACTACTTACAATTTAAGTCAAACATTTAGTGCAGTTTGTTCTATGTAATATGTAAGTTATATACTGTTCTCACTTAAACAGCTCAGGCATTAGAACCTTTGCAAATGGTGCATGGTTTTGTTCTCATATGACTGTGTCTATGCAGCATGAAGTGGACCTGTCCAGGAAAGAGTGCCCTTTTGTCATCAAGCCAAAGATCCAGAGGCCTAGTACAACTGCTGAAACTGAGGACATGGACACAGATATGGACAGTCAGTTCCTCTTTGCTTTATTTCCAGTTTGTACTATCTAAAATTGTAGAATGCAGACGTACTACTCGTCTGGTCAGATGTCACTTCTGTAATAATGCAGTTAGCTGACATGGATCTTTTTGATGCTGAATGTTGATGTCCTCTAATATTATATACATATTCTAATGCTGCACTAAATGCTTGTGTGACTGCAGTGTCTGAGGTTGCTATGGAAAGCAGCCCAGGACCTTCCACTTCCACAGGCTCCAAAACCGAACCTGAACCTCGTGCACAGAGCAGCACAGTGAGCTCGCCAAGAGCAGGTGAATGAACTCCCAGCTACTGTCTCTGATCCCACATGCAACAGCAAACAGGTGGTTAAATAACACGCTTTGCTTTACTGTGTTCAGGTGTGCAGTGCATCCCTCAGAGGGCAGCGCTGCTCAAATCCATGCTGAACTTTTTGAAGAAAGCCATTCAGGACCCAGCCTTTTCAGATGGAATACGCCACGGTAAAAGGGTCTTTTATGGATACAATGGTTTTTTTTCCTGTTTAGATAATACTGCCACTATTGCCATTAATGGAAATTGCAATTAAATAAGTTGGTCAAGGTTTGTGTATTGGATGTTTCTGTTTATCAGGGTAATTTCACACCTTTTTTTTTTATTGTTGATTTTTATGAAACTGTAACCATAAGAATGCTCTTACTGGTTCTAGCTAGTTTTGGCCTAACCCTAGCTTGCTATCTGTTTTTTTGTACTTTAAACTTTACTTTACTTGTTCTTTGTGTTGGTTTTTCTCTCTTTTAAAAATGTTGTAAGCACTGCACTTTTTCCATCGGCTTGCATGTAAAATGTGTGGATTAAAAACGTGTGAAAACATTTCAGTTCTATTTCACAGCTTATCATGTCTATCTGTATAATAGTAACTTTTTCTTGTATATGAATGACTAAGATTTATTTATTTTAATAGTGATGGATGGGTCCTTGCCTACCTCGCTGAAGCACATCATCAGTAATGCAGAGTATTATGGCCCATCACTCTTCCTCTTGGGTGAGCAACACATCATGGGCACCTGCAGTTTTCTTTTTTCCCCTCAAACTGTCATTGTCTAAAGTTAAAGGCATTTTTATATACTGCATAATAAATAAGGTATAATGTACTGAAAGCAATCTTGCCGTTTTCTCTCAGCGACGGAGGTGGTGACGGTGTTCGTGTTCCAGGAGCCATCTCTCCTCTCCTCCCTGCAGGACAACGGCCTAACAGATGTCATGTTACATGCATTGCTCATCAAAGATGTGAGTCTGGCGTATCAATCCCCCTCCCTTTCTTTCATACTCTGCTTCCTCCTTCGTTCCTTAGTTTCTTTACATTTCCTCTATTGTATTCTGTTTAACCTACACGTTTCCTCCGTTCTGCATGTTTGAGAATAACAGCATCTCTGTTAGCGAGCCTTGGGTGAATGGACATCTTGTCTCACTGCCCACTCATAGACTTTTGTTTGTTGTTTTCACAGTCTCATTCACTCTTTCTCGGCCAGCTCTTTCGAATTAACTTCCCCAATCCTCACACTCCAGCAGAACGCACCACACCTGTTGGACGGTCTTGTTCCTGGCATTTTCCCACGATCCTCTCTCTCATGTTCCTCCCCTACTCTGCTTTTTTTCTCTCTGATTCTCTCTCTCACAGTTTCTGTCTCTGCAGGTCCCTGCCACCCGAGAGGTGCTGGGTTCCTTGCCCAATGTCTTCAGTGCCCTGTGCCTAAACGCCCGTGGCCTGCACTCATTCGTCCAGTGCCAGCCCTTCGAACGTCTGTTCAAGGTTTTATTGTCACCCGACTATCTCCCGGCGATGCGACGCCGCCGCAGCTCTGACCCACTGGGTGAGTGATGAAGCAGAAGGGCAGTGAGATGATTTAGCGCACCGTTAGTAATCGTCTATCTGCAAATGCATAGCACAAGCATTTAAGTAACTTTTACAGTGTAAAAGTAAACCGATAAACTAAATTAATAAGCAAAACAAATGAACATCAGGTTTACCTGTGCGGCAGAGTGACACCGTATCCGTAACTTAACCACTTTTTAGTGGCAGCTATGATGAGAATTTGGTCTGAATTAAGCAGGAAAGTTGTGCTGAATTTAATGAGAAGTGATGTGGTGGCTTAGTGAGACACTTAAACCTTTCACCCTACTGCAAAATGAAGTCAGGCATTTTAGCAGTCACACCTCTAAATGAGCCATCGATAACAAATGACCCAAATTGGCTTTTTGTCTTGTTTATATTATACACACATCTCCAATATTGTAGGTGTGCATGTTTTGTATTTTACACATTTGCTTGTTTGCTCGTTATATGTTCTTGTACTGCTTTGCC
Source organism: Tachysurus vachellii (assembly GCF_030014155.1). Lineage (NCBI taxonomy): Eukaryota > Metazoa > Chordata > Actinopteri > Siluriformes > Bagridae > Tachysurus > Tachysurus vachellii. The sequence goes on along the minus strand of NC_083478.1, from coordinate 5,064,808 downwards.
AGGATAATTTCCTGTGTATTTGTATCTTTGACAGATAAAGTGATTGACCAACCAATTTGGGTGATTAAAAAAAAAATGATGCAGTGTGAACAGCATCTGACCAATTTGGGTCAGAGTGTGCTCTGACATGAAAGTCATGTATGAAGGTTGTGTGTGGTTTTTCAGGGGACACTGCCTCTAACTTGGGCAGTGCTGTGGATGAGCTCATGAGACATCAGCCTACACTGAAAACCGATGCCACCACAGCTATCATCAAGGTAGAGTGGCTAGCGTTTCATGTTGTGCTGTTTTATTGTTGTTGGTTTTTTATTTTTTTTGGTTATTTTCTTTTTTTCTTTATCCATTATTGTTTACATGTATTACCATCTGCTCATCAGTTGCTAGAGGAGATCTGTAACTTGGGCAGGGCTCCTGAGTACATCTGTCAAAAGCCCTCCATTCAGAAAGCAGACGGGACCGTGACAGTACCTCCAGCTCGCTCAAACCACGCAGCAGAGGAAGCCTCCAGTGAGGATGAGGAGGAGGAAGAGGCTCTCCACACTTTCACACAGCAGCAAGGGGAACCAGAAAGCAACAGGCAGTTAGTGTTTTAACCTAATGTCCTGTTTGGTTGCACGTTTATTTGGAGAGAAACATTGATTCATGGTGTTTGCAGGACTTGTGGAACTGCCAAGGCTTCAGTGAATAAAATGGATTGTGTTTTTACAGAGTGGTTGGCACAGAAGAGCGGATTCCCATTCCTCTTATGGATTACATTCTCAATGTGGTAAGTGCCGAGTCAGCTAATAGTGAAACGGCTGCTCAACATTGCTGAGTCTGTTTCGACTTATATTATGCACTTCATATTAAATCAGCATATTTGCAAGTACACAGGAGAGCAACATCTATTTGTCACATCTAGACGTTTACAAAAGTACATTTTCTCCAGTTCCAAAGACTTGATTGCATTTTCTGTTCTATTTCTCATATTAAGATGAAGTTTGTGGAGTCCATTCTGAGTAACAACACAACAGATGACCATTGTCAGGAGTTTGTGAACCAGAAGGGCCTTCTACCCCTGGTGTCAATCTTGGGGCTTCCCAACCTGCCCATAGACTTCCCCACATCTGCTGCGTGCCAGGCTGTGGCTGGCGTATGCAAATCTATTTTGGTGAGCTAATAAATGCATCTATAGGTTCTCCCTTATTCTTAGAGCCGTTTAATAACTTGCAAATGTTACAGGGTTTCAATAAAAGGCTTTCATTTTAGACCACAAAGTGTATGGAATTTTTTTTAAGTTGTTTGCATATGAATATTTGTTGTAACAGTAATATAAAGGTGTCTCTCATAAGCATTAGGGAGGCTGTGTTAGTGAAGGGAATCATATGTTTTCCTCTTTTATAATACAGTTACTGACCTTTAAAAGTCAACTGAACACTAAGTTTAAAAAAAAAAAAAAAGTGGTCTGGAAAATGGTCTACTTGTTTTCCATAAATAAAGGGCAAGAGCAATGTATTAAATATTTAATTATTTTATGTAGATTGTCTTCAAATCGTGTGTTCTGGGTATTTTAATTTTTTTTAACTGTTTTTCACAACTCTGTTTTTTGGCTCAGACCTTATCCCATGAGCCAAAGGTATTGCAGGAGGGACTCTGCCAGTTGGACAGCATCCTGTCAGCTCTAGAGCCGCTACATCGGCCCATCGAGGAGCCCGGTGGTTCGGTTCTACTGAGAGAACTGGCCAATGCCGGCCATGTCACTGATGCCACACTGTCTGCCCGTGCTACACCACTGCTGCATGCACTCACTGCTGCACATGCATACATCCTTATGTTCGTCCACACGTGCAGAGTTGGACAGGTGAAGCTCAGACATGAAATATATATAAAAAAAGTATACTTGTGTGTGTGTTTGTCACTGTTTGGCGAATACGATTCATTACCTTTTTTGCTCCCACCCCACCCCCTCAGAGTGAAATCCGGGCGATCTCCGTGAACCAGTGGGGCTCTCAGCTGGGGCTAAGTGTACTAAATAAATTGAGTCAGCTCTACTGCTCACTGGTGTGGGAGAGCACCGTGCTGTTATCCCTCTGCACACCCAACAGGTCAGAACCACACTTCACTCGACTTATTTTCAACAAGTCTTTTGCGTTCAGCTTCCTTGTAGCTGAAACCGAATGTAATGGTGCCAAGCCACTGGCTGAAAACTGAAACCAGTATACTTTTAAAATAGATGAACCTGTGTCAGGATTCTAAAATAACAAAATAGCTTGTGGAGCACATAATTTAGCACAAATTTATTAGCCTTTATCCTGACTGTTAGAATGAACGTGATGCTTCTTTTTTTTTTTTTTTTTTTATTTTAAATTCCCAGATTACAAGGAATATTAGCAAAAATGAACTGCTTTGCATATGATTTATTTCTGTCAACCCATAAATTCATACTATTTTGACTGAATTGACTAATTCAGAACCATGGATAATTTTTGTCCCTCGGTCTCTGCTTATCAAACCTTTTCTAATTCAAACCTTTTTCTAGATGCACCGATGTTTCTCATTTACATATTTTGATTTTCAAAAATATGTAAATCTCAAGCTGTACAGCAAAAGAAATGCTTGGGTAGCTCCAGTCATGCATAGGGCTTGGGGTCAGTCAACTGGCTAAAAATTCCTACTGACTTTAGTATTAAATATAAGAGACACACTGGAAGCCCACATTTAGGGCCCTTGATGCACGGTCCTGTCCATGAATTCAAGCCTTTGTTCCGAGGCAGTTGGGTTTTATGTATTGAGTTGTGTTTTGTTTTTGTGCAGTCTCCCTCCTGGCTGTGAATTCGGCCAGGCTGACATGCAGAAACTGGTGCCTAAAGAAGAAAAACCCTCCAGCAGCACTGCGACTAGTGGAGGCCGGAGAACCGGTAAAAAAACACTGCCCCATGGTGATTCTGCATAAATCCTTCCCTATAAACCTCTGCTTACCTGTCTGTCCTTTTTCTCTACCTTGAATCTTAGTACTTCCTTTTTGCATGCTTTTCACTCCTTTATATTTACTTGCCATTGTACAGTAAGTGTCTTATTTCTTTATACTCGACTAAATTTTCTCTGCTGGTGTTACCTCTAGCTGAAGCAGAGGCTCTGTCTGTGGGTGTGGACCCCTCAGCACAGGGTCTGCTGGAGGGCATGGGTCTGGATGGAGATGCCCTCGCGCCAATGGAGACCGACGAGCCCACAACCACTGATCCGAAAGCCAAATCTAAACTCACTCCTGCCATGGCAACACGCATCAAGCAAATCAAACCTCTGCTGTCTGGTCAGTCCCTGCATCAACTCTCATTCTTTTTCCACATGGCTTTATTTGGTTTTGCATTTTTGCAATATTTGTCATTGTAAAGACAAATGTACAAAGACTGAACATGTGACTAGTGTTCTTTCTAAATTGAATCGCTGTCTCAAAATAGCATTTCAAGCAAGTAAGTTAATTTGTTCTGTGTCTGTAAATACTCTAAATTTGCACTTGAAGTCATAGGGCAATGGGACGTCATAGTCATTTATGATGGTGATAGTCACTTCCGCATGAATTTCTGATCATACTATAGTAGCAGTTTTCATCTTATATGGTTCATGTGATACAAAGTGTTATCAGTGTTCATCTGTCAGCGTTCACACTGTTCATCGTACTTCTCTTCTGCAGCGTCCTCTCGTTTAGGAAGGGCTCTGGCTGAACTGTTTGGCTTGCTGGTGAAGCTTTGCGTGGGTTCACCTGTCCGTCAGCGCCGCTCCCACCACACAACAAACACGGGCACTGCTCCGACACCAGCTGCTCGGGCAACTGCTTCCTCACTTACTAAACTGCTCACCAAAGGTCTGAGCTGGCAGCCCCCTCCATATACCCCTACCCCTCGCTTCAGGTACAGTGTGAAAAAGCCAGACCTGTACACCTCATCAGTCTTCTTTTGTCTCCTGCTGTACCTGTTTGTTCTGTCTGTGTGCCTTCAAATCTATCAATGTGTCTGGTTCTATTCAGGCTGACATTCTTCATCTGTTCCGTTGGCTTCACTTCACCCATGCTGTTTGACGAGAGGAAGTACCCCTACCACCTGATGCTGCAGAAGTTCTTCTGCTCTGGAGGCCATGATGCTCTTTTTGAGTGAGTTGAAGAAGTGCCTTGCTATTCTTAACCCTGCTATGGTACTTTGATGTCAATATAATTCTCTAACCCCTATTTTCTTTGCCCCTCTTGCTCAGGACGTTTAACTGGGCATTGTCCATGGGAGGGAAGGTACCAGTGTCTGAGGGGTTGGAGCATTCCGAACTACCTGATGGGACTGGGGAGTTTTTAGATGCCTGGCTTATGCTAGTGGAGAAGATGGTGAACCCCAGCACAGTCCTGGACTCTCCCCACTCTCTGCCTGCCAAGGTGCCTGGAACAACGACAAACGTGCCACAGTTCAGCGCTCCACGTTTCCTCATCGTCACCCAAAAAGTGAGAAATACATACATATATTTTTGAACAAAGTTCTAGCGATATTTATGTTGATGGCCAATGTACCAAGTGACAACAGTGACTGAATGTTACAGTAGGGGTGGACATATTCAGAAAGAGTCTGGGGAAAAAACAATACATTTGTATTATGGATCAACATTATTTTTATTGTTTAGATGTGTATGTTTTCACTAAATAGATGAAAAGGGTCAATAATAGAGTTGGACCTTTAAATCGGTCATCATAACGCCGCACTATTTTACTCAGCAACAATATTTTGGCCTTTTCCACAAAAGGTCTGAGCAGTTATACATGTACTTGTTGTAGAACCAGCAAAAATGTAGGTGTTCTACAATGGCTGTTTTACAACATCCTGGTAATCGTTTGTCACTTACACCCAGGCCGCCTTTAACTGCATCCGCAACCTGTGGAATCGCAAGCCACTAAAGGTATATGGCGGGCGCATGGCCGAGTCCATGCTGGCCATCCTTTGCCACATACTACGTGGTGAGCCAGTCATTCAGGAGCGTCTGTCCAAGGAGAGGGAAGGCACTTCTCGTGCTGATGAGGATACAGGCTCAGGGGCTGGAGGAACTAGTGCAGCTCCAGGAACTGGAGCAGTGGGAGAAGGCGCTTCTGGGTCAGGAAGCAGTGCAGTCCCGAGTGGAGGCACTGCAGAGGACGGGAGCAATTCCACGACCCGCAGAGAACCACAAGTCAACCAAGCTCAACTCACACAGGTAAAAAAAAAAAAATAATAATAACTGCATTAGAAATTGTCACATGTGAAAAATTATTTTAAGTTTTTATATGGAGATGTCTCTTTCTGTTAAAAAATGTAATTTATAAAATGTTTAATATAATTTATAAATAATATAGCTTCATTACACAGCAGCTATATTTATAAATAATATGAAACCTATTTTTAAAACACAATTTGAGGTCTTTGAGTTATATTTTATTAAACCATATGTTTGAATCTAGGTGTGGTTCATAAAACTACACAATAAAATACTGACTGTATGTCGTTTTGTACAGCTAATAGACATGGGCTTCTCCAGAGAGCATGCTATGGAGGCTTTGCTCAACACCACCACCATGGAGCAGGCCACAGAGTACCTCCTCACACATCCACCACCGTTACTCAGTGCTGCCATTCGGGTAAGACCACATCACGTTTTTAAATAAAAATGACCCACACACATGCACACACAGGCAAGCATAGACACATAGACATAAGGCTTACAATTAGTCACTTTGACTTGTGTCACTGAAGGAATTCACCATGTCTGAAGAGGATCAGATGATGAGGGCCATTGCCATGTCTCTGGGTCAGGAAGTCAGCATGGAGCAGCGCTCAGACTCTCCTGAGGTGGGCAGACTGACACACAGGCATACAAATAAAGCTGCGTTTGAAATGGCATACTATGATTTGTACTGTTTGCAACATAGGAATTTTGGGTGTTTTAAAAAGAAATCTTAGTGAAAATGTTCAGTAACAAGAGGAACAACTGCGGCTTTATTTCATGTACCTTTCTGTACAGATATTTAAAGAAGTAAAGCTAATTAATTATTTTCTACACTGATTGCCATTACAGATCCTTTCCGAGTTACAACAAATCGATTTTTTGATCTTATGATGGGCGACAGCGATTGTAAAACTATTTTAACTTTTGTTGGACAGGCAACCGTAGCAGCGTAAGTGGTACGATACGTACAGCTCCCGCCTTGCCGCATTCGAGAAGCCTTGCCTCAATCTCACTAGCGATCGGCACAGCGCTGTGTTTTTTGCTCTTTTATCATCGCTATCGTCATCTTCTGACAAGTTAACGTAGCCATCAACAATCTAATGCTGTTCACACATGTAGATTTCAGAGAGAATCTTTGTGAGTACGACGCGATACTTCAGTGCGTGTATTTAGCGATTTAATTTTAGGGGTTTTAAAGCAGATAGGATTATTTACTGAACAAACTTTCTATTAAATTGCATTAGCCAAGTTCCAGTTACGTAGTGACCGCCATTTAAAAAGACTCCTGGTGAGGCTAGTGAATTTAAATGCCCAGTATTGACATGATTGTAGGAACCGAAATGATAATTCAGACCCTGCAGGAATCAGGTGTAGTATACCGCATATACTGGTGCAGGATATAAGTATACCATTTCAAACGCAGCCTAACATGGAGCTATTCAAATCTATTATCAGTTGAGAAACCACATAGATTTTTTTTTTTTTAATTATCGTTAGGAAAATTTGAGTCCATATGATGTACCTGTGGACATAAAAATTCTTATATATTTATATATATTATATTATTATATATATAACACACAAGCAGCTCTTTCATGCATTCTAACTCTTAGGAGAAGCAACGGTGTTGTAAGTCTGTTCGCTATGTGTGTGCGCATGTGTTCTCAGGAGGCAGCACGCCGGCGGGAGGAGGACGAGAGAAGAGCACGTGAACGAGCCGAGGAAGAGGAGGCTCGCTGTCTGGAACGTTTTCTGGAGGCTGAGCCCCTGGACAGCACAGAGCTCCACGCCTTCACTGACACAATGCTGCCAGGCTGCTTCCACCTTCTGGATGAGTTGCCAGACACCGTCTATCGCCTCTGCGACCTGCTTATGACCGCCATTAAAAGGAATGGACCAGAGTACAGAGACCTCATCCTGCGCCAGGTTGTCAACCAGGTCAGTTAAGTAATGCATGAGAATATATAATGCATTTCATACATACTTACATAAAGCATTAGATATTCTGGCTCCCTATATTATAATTAAATCTGTCAAGGCCAGGATGCTGAGTACCTGTTTATTAAAGACCTGATTTATGCAGGGCTGCCACCCAGGCATTGTGAATAAAATGCTTTCAGACTGTGGGAAGTATGTATGGGGCTTTTTACACCTGGTCACTTCTGTGATCCGATAGCTATCCGATCGTAAAAAGACCAGGTCTAAATGCCCTTCGAAACGTTTTCGGATATAAATACGATCGTTCAAACCACTTCAGAAGGTCGTCTGGGACGCATTTCAGATGAAACTGGTCAGGTGTAAATGAATGTGGTTGTTCAAGCTACACTCCTAGCTATACTCCTCCCAAACGGAAGTACGTCACTCGCAAGTGATCTTTCACCCAGGTGTCTTGTTGGTTCTTAAAATGCACTGCTGCCACCAGCGAAAATGCAACAAACAGTAAATGCTGTTTTCTGTAGCATAACCGTCGTAACGAGTTTTTAGTCTTCTTTTTGATTGCATTCTGAAAACCTCATACACCAAAGTGTGTTCCATTTCAATTACCCCGGAAATTAGGTAAAAAATATTTGCATTTTGTGCGGGAGTACAAAGATCGGATTAATATCCGATTCGCCAAGACGCATTTATGTGGCCTAATGTAAATGGAACAGTTTTAACAAATCTCAGAGCTATCGGATCAGAGAAAACACATGAAGTGACCAGGTGTAAAAAGGCCCTATATGTGGACAGCTTGCATCATTGTATGTAGGTGACAACTCTTGAGATCTCTTTAAATAATGCCAAATCTGTAAATTCCACATAAGTAGTCACTTGGTCAGGTCTGTTTTTCTAAAGAGATTGGAGTGTCACGTTGTTCTTGTATGATTTACACAATACTTTGTCTCAGGGTGCTCTCTCTTGTTCTGTAGCTACAGGTCAGAAACTGAAGTATCCAGTATGCGTCTAACAGAAATAAACTTTGTGAGGAATATGTTGTGTAAAGTGTGTTTGTGTTTCAGTTGTTAAGAGTTTGTGTTCTCGATGTGAAGGTTAAAGCTATGGGCAGATGAGTCATTCTAAGATGAGCCACAAGGAATAACACCACAAGCAGTGGTTCTTTTCTTTTTCTTTTCTTTTCTTTTCTTTTAGAACAATAAGTAGTTTAGTAGGTAGTGTATAAGTAGTAAGTAGTGTATTTTAGCAGTTATCTCTGGTTGGTTTATGAAACATCAGTAAATGCTGTGTAGAAACGAACAGATTAAAGTTTGAGTGCAGTGGCACAGCTGTAATTCTCTCCATCTCCAGCAAAACAATGACATTGCAACTTCTCACCTGAAAACTGCTGTACAGTTTCATATGTGAATCATCACCCACCTTCATCACTCTGTTTCTCCGTGGAAGGTCTGGGAGGCTGCCGACGTGTTGATAAAAGCTGCTGTGCCGCTCACCACAAGCGACACAAAGACAGTGTCTGAATGGACCAAACAGATGGCGACGCTGCCCCAGGCCTCCAACCTGGCCACACGTATTCTCCTTCTCACTTTGCTCTTTGAGGTACACAATGCTGCAGTTTTCATTTGCCTTTCTAAGTTTAAGCAAGCATTTTAAACTGTAATTCTTTTTTAAATGTTTCACAAGTATGCTTGCACATACCTCGCACTGGCACACAAATTACAGCATACACGTAAACAGATCATGTGGAACTTATAATACTGAAATGTGTTGCAGGAGCTGAAGCTGTCATGTGCACAGATTGTGGAGAGTAGTGGAGTGCTGTCTGTGCTGATTAAGCTGCTGGAGGTGGTTCAGCCCTGCTTGCAGGCAGCCAAGGAGCAGAAAGACATCCAGACTCCTAAGTGAGTGCCAGTCATCATCTGGATGGAAGTAGTCCAGGATAGAAGGACACATGAGAGATTTAATGGTGTTTCCTAGCTGCCAGCTTGAAACCTTAAAGGAGACACTTTACCACAGCAAATGTGTGAAGTTAGAGTTCAGAGCAGACATTAAGCCTCATTGATTCAGTGATTTTTGAATTGCAATTTCTAAACATGTGGATCAATACACTGCATTAGGTGTGATTCATTTAATAACAAAACAAGAACATAGACTGGCAATGTACAGTCTAGCATAACTCAACAAACGTGATATGTAACGTAACAGATCTGTATCAGGAATATTTATCACTTAGTTCCTTCATGTAGAGGTTAGCATGAGTGAGCCTGGTCTGACCAGCGAATGTAACCCCTACTATCAGGTGAAGATGGCCTTACTGTCATATGAAATTCATCAAAGATCTTGAAATATTTTGGCTTTTAGGAACACTTCAACTTGTCAGACATGCTATTTCATCTGCCAAAACCGCAGAAAAACAACGTGGTTCCACCACAAACTTATACCAGCATCTCAGATGGTATAATAAACTGCAATAATTTTGTGGTTTAGCTAATTGGCTCAGCATCAAGCTGGCACTAATGGGTGCCGGAGCACAAGTTTATACCTGCTGCCAGTTTACACCTGTAAATTGTCTGTTACTTTGCTCTTATACATGCTCCTGTTGTCACTCATCCATTAGATGTCAAATTTGCACTGCTATGTGTTACTGGGTTAATCTGGGTTTGTCCTGACATCATAATTACATGTCTGTATTTTATTTATCTAATTTAAGGATTAACTTACTTTTTAACCATTTTTATTTTCATAGATGGATCACTCCAGTGCTTCTGCTCATCGATTTCTACGAGAAAATGTCCGTTTCCTCCAAACGAAGAGCCCAAATGAACAAAGTGTGTGCAGTTAAAATGTAGACTAATTATCAAATTTGCCATATTTATTGTGGGATTTGCTTCATGGAATATCCTAAACAACTGAAATTTTCCCTCAACAGTACCTTCAGCCCAATGGAAACAATTGGAGGTGGTTTGATGACCGGTCAGGCCGCTGGTGCAGCTACAGTGCGAGTAACAACAGCACCATAGACTCAGCCTGGAGAGCGGGCGAGACCAGTGTCCGTTTCACTGCAGGCCGTAGGAGATACACCGTACAGTTCAACACCATGGTTCAGGTGACCTACACTAAAGACATTATTTTAATAACAATACTGACAATATGTGCTGCATTTGTGACAAACAAGTAAGTATAAATCCAGTAAAAAGCTGTAAAAGCGCTGTGTCCATGGTTCTATGGAGCTTTAAAGATACCATGTGATTAGACTTTATTGCAAAGTGAATGTGGTAGCTTTGTCTTATTTTTTGTACAAATAAGAAAAAAAAGAATCAAAAATAAAATCTAGGTCACATTCTAAATGTATTTGGGAGCATAAGGCTTCATAGGGTGCTACAGCTAGGTGTTTGCTGAATAATTGCTTCATAGATTGCATATTTATGTATGCAGCTGTTGGTGTGCGTTGTTTAAAGGATCAAGTAAGTCTACAGCATGCCTAATATGAATCTGTTACAGCTCAGACTCTGTAGTTTCACGGTGAAGAGAATACAGCACGAAACATGAGCAAATTAGATGTCAATTTTGTATCATCAAAAACATTTACCATAACCAACCTGTAACCAACATTCTGTCTGTTTTGTGCAGGTGAACGAGGAGACAGGGAACAGGCGGCCGGTCATGCTAACGGTGCAAAGAGTACCCCGGATGCCCAAACCAAACAAATCAGGCAATGCAGCTGACACGGAGAGAGAGGAAGAACAGCGAGCTAAGAGTGAGGAGACCCAGGCTGTAGCAGGTCAGAACCGAACCTTCTGAACCAAGACCTGCATTTGAATTTATTTACAGCAGCTCTAAAAAAAAAATGACCGTATTGTTGCTTGATATAAAATCGCTTCTAAATTGTCTTTTGCTGGTGCAGACCCAGCGTCCGTAGCTGTCGAGATGGCCCCACCAAAAGAGGAAACCGAGCAGAAAGAGTCCTCGTCATCTGCTTCTACTGTCCCTGCTGCTTCTCAGGACTCCACATCTGGATCTAGTAGCATTGTAGTGCAGGGTTTGACTGAGGAGATGACCACTCTCCTGATTCGTGCCTGCGTCAGCATGATCAGCGTGCCTGTGGACCCAGACACGCTGCACGCCACACTTCGCCTGTGCCTGCGACTCACACGCGTCCACCACTACGCCATGATGTTCGCTGAGCTTAAGAGTACACGCATGATCTTGGGCCTGACCCAAAGCTCTGGCTTCAATGGATTCACACCACTCGTTACTCTGCTTTTCCGCCACATCATTGAAGACCCGGCTACACTGCGCCACACCATGGAAAAGGTCTTTTTTTTATTTTTTTTTTTTTATTATTGTTCCCAGAGATGTATTCAGTAATATTTAAATGTATTCATGTTAGCCAATAAATTCATCTCTGGGTCAAATCAGTCAGCATATGAATGAATGGCTTTACTGCACATCACACAAATCAAAGGAACAAACTGTGCGGTGAAGATCAGTAACCGTATAATGAATCACAACGTGCCATCTTGTTCACTATACATGCATATTAACATAATATACTATACTAATACATTAAATCAAGGGTGTCTAATGAACCAAATACGGCCCTTTTCAGATAAGGTTGGACATAAAAATAAAGAAATAAATCTATAGAACAGAGGATGATTCATGTGCCTAGACATTTTCAGTAGTTTTTTTATGCAGAAATTTAAAAAAGTAAGAATATGACACAAATAGCTTATATTTAATCTTTTCCTACATCAGAAGGAAGGGGTCATTTTTGCTATAATCTTTTTCTAGGCAGTTAAAATTAAGTTGAAATTAAAGTTGTGTTGCCTCTTTTTCCCCCCTCATTGTTTTTCTGAATTGTTCCGGTGTCAGGTGGTTCGTTCTGCAGTTACCAGTGGAGCAGGAAGCACCACGTCTGGTGTGGTCTCTGGTAGTTTAGGCTCTCGGGAGATTAATTACATTCTACGTGTGCTGGGACCAGCGGCCTGCCGGAACCCTGAAATCTTCACAGAAACCGCCAACAGCTGTGTCCGCATCGCTCTCCCAGCACCGAGAGGGGCGGGAACAGGTATGTGTGTGTTTGTTTATTTTTATTTTTTCAGAAACAGCACTTTTCATACATTTTGTTCCGTGTGCATATTTGCTTCTTATAGTGGCAATTCAAAAGCCTCAAGCTCTATAGTGGTGGGTATTTGTTGGCGGGAAAGATTTATTTTTTATTTTTGCTAATGCATAAAGAATCTTTATTAGATTTATTAATGGTACAAGACAAAATTAAAAAAGTAGGCTAAAACTTTCAACTAATCAAAGGCTGTAAATGAGGAATGATTCCAGAGTTAGGACGGTTGTTGTGCGGTATCCAGCTGTACAACTTGAGATTTACAGCAGTATAATATTTTTTGTTTTGTTTGATAATTTTTTCCATTTCTATTTACTTTTATTTATTTGTTTGCTCAGGCTTAGTTTTGCATATTGTTCTTATATTTATTTTATTTTTAGTCATTTATTAATCTGCCTTCCTTTCCCTATGTGTAAGCTTCAGATGACGAATTTGAAAACTTCAGAATTAAGGGTCCTAATGCTGTACAGTTGGTGAAGACGACGCCTCTGAAGCTGTCTCCACTGCCACAAATCCCAGAAACCATTAAAGAGGTCATCTATGACATGCTTAATGCCTTGGCAGCATATCATGCTCCCGAGGAAGGTAACGTCACTAGAATATTTTCATGAGTCTTATTCTGATCCAGATATAATACAACGCTATAGTTTTCTGTTTTTGTTAACTGATTCCTCTTCATCACTCCTCCTTGTAGCAGAGAGAGGAGAGGAACGACTTGTGACAGTCCCTGGCAGTCAGGACCTCTGTCAGATCCTTCAGGATGTTGGTGACGATGTTTACCAGCAGTACAGACTCACACGGCAAGGGAGCGACTTTGACTCTCAGTCCGCTTTCCACATAAATGTGAGTCTATGTGCAAGTAGAGAAAATTCACGTGTTATTCAAAAGAACACGAGCTTCACCCTTCTTTTTTTTGTAGTTGTATAGAAGTTCAAATAACCTTTGCTATAGAAACAACCGATTCATTTCCCTTAAAATGCCATGGTAGAATCGGTAGCTTTTATTTTACTGTTAATTGTACATTATGCGCATTTAAAACGTAATGCCATAATACCATGATTGTGTAAATCGAAAGCTTTTTTTGGTAGTCATTAAATTGCCATATTTCTATAGACATTCATAAGAACTCAGGAAGACATTGTGATTCTTTTCCAACTCTAGCTATGTTGTTGCATGTAAATGATGCAAGGAAGTGATTTTTGGCTTTTATTTTCAGACTCAGGTATTTGCAGCAGACGGTGCAGTTGCAGAGTCCTCTCAGTCTGGAACACCTCAGGGAGAGGGTAAAAACTTTTCCCTTGTACATGTATAGCCTTCGCTGAAGCACCTCTGGTATAGATCTACAATGCCCTCTTTCTGTGTTTATTTGTACGACATTTCTAGCCTCAACTCCCGAGGAGATGCGAGAAGAGAAGAAGGAGCAGGAAGGTGACCGGGGAGGCTCTTCTGAAGAAAGCAGGGCAGCAAAAGCCAAGGCGAGCAAACCCCTGATGCCCACCTCCACTATTCTGCGGCTGCTGGCAGAGCTGGTGCGCTCCTACGTGGGCATTGCCACACTTATTGCCACTTACAACTACACCGCTGGCCAGTCTGAGCTGATTAAAGAGGTAGCTGCATGCATTAGTATTTACTCTTCAATTACATGTTAATCACATGCAATACAAATGAATTCTTTGGGGTGTATTTACTTTTCCTTCAAGCAGTGGATTTGTTAAAATGAAAAGTGATTTAACAGATTAACGTTCTGCATGAAATTGCTAGAATATGCATGAATCTGCTGTAGATATAACGCTTACATCGTGTGGCTGTATGTTTTCTTGCAGGACTGCAGTGTGCTGGCCTTTGTGTTGGATCATCTGCTCCCACACACTCAGAACTCTGAGGATAAGGACACTCCTGCCCTTGCACGCCTTTTCCTGGCCAGCCTGGCAGCAGCAGGGACTGGCACAGAGGCGCAGGTGACCCTGGTTAATGAGGTGAAGGCAGCTCTAAGCCGAGCCTTGGCAATGGCAGAGGGTACAGAGAAGCACGCTCGGTGAGTCAGGCTGTTTTTAAAGCATTTACAAATGGGCACTAATAGTCAAACAGTTAAAGATTATTATTATTATTATTATAAGCACCTGTCCAGTTAAAATAGTTCATCTAAAAACTCATCTAAGTTCATCTATTATTGCATAGAAATCTTATTGAGCATCAGATGCTTGAAATGTTTAATTACTGTTTCTGAATGCTGGCTCAGTATAAACAATTTTAAATGACATGGAACCGTGGAGCTGGGTTTGCACAGCTGTTGTGTTTATTTTTATCCTGCTTAAAGAACACTTCTTGGCTTAAAGAATAATCGATGTTTAAATCCTTTTAAACTGGTGCTGTTAAGCAAAGCAGTTTTAAACCAAGCAATCAATCACACACACACCCCACTATTTTTGTGTATTTGACTATTTGGCTTATTTAAAAGGAAATAATGCTGAAATCAAACAAAGTATATTTTTTTTCCCCTGTGCAGAATTCTTCCAGTAGGTTTGGTCAGCATTCTTAGTTTCCTGTACTTTAATTTGCTTTTTTTGTCTCCCTGTATTCTCTGCAGGCTACAGGCAGTGATGTGCATCATCAGCACCATTATGGAGTCATGCCCTTCCACCTCCAGTTTTTACAGCACAGCCACAGCCAAGACACAACACAATGGCATGAACAACATCATCCGACTCTTCTTAAAGAAGGGCCTGGTTAATGATCTCGCTCGTGTACCTCACAGCCTTGACCTGTCTAGGTGCTGACACACACACACGCACACAAATTATTTATCATTTTTATAAATGTATATTTTACTCTAATGCCAATTTAAGTGTTTCTGTCAGTACTAACTTTTAAACCGTTGTTTTTGTTGTACTTTTTCAGTCCTAACATGGCAAACACTGTCAACGCTGCTCTAAAACCATTAGAGACGCTTTCACGCATTGTCAACCAGCCCAGCAGCCTGTTTGGAGGGAAAGGAGGCTCCAGTAAGAGCAAGACTGAACATGACACCGTGGGCACAGCTAGGGACAGCAACAGCAATACACAGGATCAAGGTAACTACTTTTTATTAGCACTTCTGTACTTTAAGTGGGATTATAAAACCATAAATGTCTTGATCTAGGAATTTTATAGCAAATTATGTGTAACGGTTTTAGCAAGGGATTTTACCATTCTTTGTTTATAGGAGAGGCGGGTGAGGCAGAGCCATCGGAAAACAGTCACCAAGGCCAGGCTGCTGATGGGGATCTGATGGATGGTGAGGCAGAAGGGGACACTGTGGTTATCGCAGGCCAGCCAGAGGTGCTTAGCACCCAGGCTATGCAAGTATGTTCATCTTTATCATACGTTCTCGATTTATTTAGTTCAGGACGCAGCTGGTGAGAACAACTCTATGCTGTAATCTTCTCTTCCTCTTATTTGTAATTTTCTGTATGCTTTATGCTTGCATTTGCAGGTGGAGAACGAGTTGGTAGATTTGATAGATGAACTTTTAGAAAGGGATGCAGGAACTGTAAATAGTACCATAATCGGTAAGCTCTTCAAATATCGAATTCACATTCACAAAGTGTATGAGTACATGAGTGAAATGGGTGTAGGCAAGAGACTGGTTTCATTACAAATGGGTGGTTTTTTTTTGTTTGTTTTTTTTTTAAGTCGGTCGCTCTGGAGACGAAGAATCTCAGGAAGATGTGCTGATGGATGAAGCTCCTTCAAACATGAGTCAAGCCTCCACTTTGCAGGCCAACAGAGAAGGTAGGATAGGTTTTTGAAAGTGTGCAATCTACTTGTGAGTGTTTTGGGTGTACGGTTTGGCTTTTATTGTAGGTATAAAAGCAGGATTGTTCTGATTGTTTTACTAAGTGTAAGAATTTTTTTTATATATGTGTTCTGTTCTTGCAGCTATCAAATATATCTGCTTAGAGAAAAATCTCAGGCCACTTTGATGCTCTAGTTTTTGTGAAAAGGGAGAAAATTTCTCCTGCCTTTTAACAAAGAAACAAATGATCATAAGTTTCTGCTTGCCTGGCGGTCATGTTGCCTGTTATTTAAGGAAATTCGTTCACTAACAGTTTCAGGCATAAGAAACACAATGACTATCTATTAAAGAATTATCTTAACAAACTTTTAAACTCTATTAATACCAACACTATTTTAGCTTTACAATCTTAATCTTACTTTCTTTTATCCTTTAGACTCCATGAACATCCTGGAGCCAGAAGATGAAGAGCACACTCAGGAAGAAGACTCGAGTGGCAGTAATGAGGATGAAGATAGTCAAGATGAAGAAGAGGAGGAAGAGGAGGAGGAAGAAGAAGAAGATCCGGTATGAGTTGGGGGGCGAATCCAAAGTTGTTGTTTTTTTTTTTTTTTTTTTAAATATATATTTTTTCCCCTGTCTTCACTTATTATATGTACTAACTAATATTTGCTTTTTTTTTAATTAGGACGATGAAGAAGGGGATGAGGATGATGATGATGAAGGCTCAGAGATGGAATTGGATGAAGATTTTCCAGATATCAATGCAGCGCCTCATATACGATTCGAGAGATTTGACAGAGATGATGACCTCATCATAGAGTTTGACAACATGTTCTCTAATTCTGGTAAGTAATAACAATGTTCTTATGAAATCTGCATTACAGCTGCTTGTATTTCTCTCAACCTTGAGTAACGTGTGCTCGCTCTTTCTTTCCCAGCTGACATTCCACCTTCCCCAGGAAATATCCCTAGTTCACACCCTCTGATGGTGCGCCATGCTGACCACGGATCCCTCACCCTGGGGGGAACGAGCACCAGTAGCCGACTGACTCAGGGCATGGGCCGCAGCCAGCGTACTCTTCGCCAGCTTACTGCTAACACAGGCCACACCATCCATGTGCACTATCCAGGAAATCGCCAGCCCAATCCTCCGCTCATTCTGCAGAGGTGAGACTTCCTTCTGTTGTGAACCGCTGCATTGTCCAACTTTCAGTGTTCCTAAGTGCACTGAAAATCCTGGGAATTTATCGACAGTATTTCAGTTACACATTCACATACACGTGTGTGTGTGTGTGTGTGTATATATTATACATTTATGTGGGAAAATGCAGGCGAAATATAGCGTGAGTCATTTATAGGAAAATAATCAGTGACTGATTGACGCAAAGTCCATTTTTACGAACTCAAATCTGAATATTTCCTATCCACAATTGTTTATTCTCTTAAAGCACAGTGATTTGCCATCATTTACAACACTTTAGCTATGAATGGTTGAATATTCAATTTTGTCTTCGAGGTTTTTCCCTCACCTGATTTATTCTCACTTTCGAAGATAAGACATGAAATCTAGCTTGTCAGGTTGCAGTGAAACCACATTCTTCCACCCTGAAAACGTAATATCTATTCATTATTAAGTGTGTGATTTTCTAAACGAATCTCCAATTGTGTTGCAGGTTGTTAGGTCCCAGTGCAGCGGCAGACATCCTGCAGCTGTCAAGCTCTTTACCCCTGCAGTCCCGGGGACGTGCCCGCCTGCTGGTTGGCAACGAGGATGTGCATATCATTGCCCGTTCTGACGATGAGCTACTGGATGATTTCTTCCATGAGCAGAGTAATGCTGGTGGCCAAACTGGTGAGTCAGAGTTTTTGTAACTAGTTTATAGAAATAAAAATAAATTTTTTTTTTTTTTTTTTTTTTTTTGTAGCATCTCCAGGCTTTTATTAATTTAGTTTTTCCTTCATCTTTAGGCACCCTTTCAAGTATTCCTACAGCCTTAACTAGATGGACAGATGAATGTAAAGTTCTGGATGCAGAAAGCATGCATGATTGCGTTGCAGGTAAGAAAACTGAGCAGCTTTCATAAAATTGCTCTTCAGGTTCTGGGGAGAGTTCACTGTTCTAAATGTTTGAAATGTATGTATGGTTTTTTTTTTTTTTTTTTTTTTTTTTTTTTGTTTTTTAACATGTTTAACACTCTAATAACTGAACCTTATTCATTCTTTCTGCATCAGTGGTGAAAGTCCCCATCTTGCAACACCTGGAGAGCCTGCGTGATGAGGAGCTGGAGGAACGCAGGGAGAAAAGGAGACAGCAGCTGGCGGAGGAGGAAGAGGCCAAGCAAAATGAGAGGAGCACCTCAGCTGGAGAAGAGAGCAGGGAGCAAACGCTGCAGGTTCGTTAGAGTGGATGGAGGACTTGGGCAACAGCCAGGAGTTTACTGGCAGAGACACAACGTGTCTCTCTCTGATAAAGTAGATCAATATTTAATCAAAGCGAATGCATGGATTTCAGCCAGTCCTAGAAACTCTTTTCTCCTGATTATGTGTATTCTATGGATGTCTGAATTTCTTTCTCTTTTCCAGGGTACTACAGTAGGAACTGTAAATGGAGCAGGGGAGAACTCAGCAGGTACTCTTTACTTTTCCAGTCATGACAGAAAATCAGGTTTCCCATGAAACTATTTGTAGTCTTTATTTACGTTTTTTTGCACTGTGATTTATCAAGTTATTCAGAAACTTAAATCATGTTGTATTACTGCTGCATACAGTCTAACTCTGTGTTGGACCAGCCAGCTGTGTGAGTCTGTCTGCGGGCTGTGGGATGAGGTAGTAGTTTGTATAGTTTTAGGATCACACCAGATCTGGGAGATAACTATACAGCCTACTGTCTTTCCCACGGCAGTCGCTTGTCAACAGAACGAACTTTCACCGTACCACCGGCCTCTGTTCAAAGACTGTAAAGTATTTTGCTTGTAATAGTTTTCACTGGGCAAACTTTTAGTACTTTAGCATTGATGTCATATGATTTGCATTATTTACTATAGCAGGTTTTTCTGGCTATGCTGTGGTGAGGTAGTAAGTTGTGTTGTTGGGGATCAGGATAGCGCAGCCCTCGAAGGAGATAACTATACAACTTACTGCCTTCCTCATTGTAGCACATGAGGCACATGATGTGTTTGTCGTATCCAATTTATGTACACCTTGGTAAATGTAAATTGCTGAATTGTCCACTTACATATACTTTGTCTTGAATATCAGAGGGAGAGAGAGCACAGAGTGGGCTGTCATGTGTGGATCCACCCCGATCTTCTGAGGGCTTCCTCACAGCACCCCCTTCGGGAGACGTTACCCCAACTGCCCCTCACGAACAGGCGTTGGTTTCATTAGAGACAGCCATTAGTCAGCAAGTACATCAGCCAATCGCAGAGCTTCTCCTGGCTGACTCACGGTCTGATTCACTTGGGGCACTTGCTGGGGCTGTACCTCAGCTTTCGGCTCCTGAAAGGGCAAACTGTGACACAGAAGCCTCTCAGATGGAAATGTCACCTGCCTCCATTGGGGGTGAGAGAGGAGGAGCAGCCTTGGATACAGTTAGAGAAGGTAGATTAGCTATTAAAGTTTGTATTATAACCATCCTTCACGAAATCAAGGAATTTGTCCATAATAGTGTGCACAAAGACTTTGTATATGGTGTCTACTGTGTTTGTTTTACTCATAGTGTGAATTTTAGAACTTATCCTATGTTCTTTCTGTTTGCATTACTGTTTTGCATTTAGTGTGAACTTTTAGAATTAATCACATTTGCCTGAGATGAAAGAAAAGGACAATTATGCCCTGTCAATTAACACACTGTTGCTATTCCTTAGCCTCTCTGAGCCCAGATATAGCAGAGAGTTCTGAGCCTGTGCCAGCGGTATCGCAGCTAGAAGGATCACCTATGGATACGAGCAGCCCTGCCTCTGCAACACAGGAGGAACCTGCTCCCAGTTCAGCACAGCCTAATCACATGTCTCAAGAACTGTCAGGAAGTGGTGAAAGTGGGCTCACTGACAGGCAGACAGATGCAGATACAGGGTAAGAAACCTGTATGAATATCACAGGCCAGATTTGAATTCTTGATTAGAGGTCAATACAAAAGGTTTTGTCTCTTTTTTCTGTGACTTAAATATGAAACTTTCTCAATCCTTCTAGCTCAACTTCTGTGTCATCTCCTGGTGAAACCATGCCTCGGAGTGACAGTGCTGATAGCCAGTCCCAGGCCATCCAAGAAGAGCCCCTTCCATCCACCAGCAATGTGGAGGATGATCCACTTGCAGGTAGGATTTATTTGGAACTGCTATTAATTCCAGACTGAAAATTAAAATAAAAAACGCAGTTAAGAGAAATTATAGATATAGGAAGTATAGATATCTATGGAGTCAATAATAAAAGTTTTTCTGAAAAATCAACAACTCTGTTTTAGTAGATTCCTTCCTGCTCGACTTCAGCATTTCTTTGCTTATGTTTCTATGTGAATAGGAATTAGTCTGCCAGAAGGTGTGGATCCCTCCTTCTTGGCTGCTTTGCCTGAGGACATCCGTCGAGAGGTATTGCAGAACCAACTGGGTATCAGACCCCCCTCTCGCCCCACTGTATCTTCTTCCATATCCTCCACAGCAACTGCTGTACTGGGAGGAGGCGCTGGGGTGACCGAAGTCAGTCGAGAATTTCTGGCTGCACTACCACTTGCCATTCAGGAGGAGGTTTGTTTGTGATTGATACTCCATGATCTGCTGAAAAGGAGAGAAATGCTTGTGCAGTTTTTAAAGCCTAATTTGCAAATTCTTTTGCCTCAAAAAAAAAAAAAAACGTAAAATTTTGCCCGATGTCCAGTTTTTCATTTTCTTCTCCCACAAAACCAGAAAATTGAGAAAAAATTAAATTAATAATTAAATTTATTTGTAATATTATATTTATATTTAATTTAATTAATTTTTGGTTAGGTTTTGGCTCAGCAGAGGGCAGAGCAGCAGCGGCGTGATCAATCCCAGCAGCCCCCTCAGGGAGACCAACCCCTGGACCCAGTCACATTCATCCAGACGCTACCGTCTGAGCTGCGTCGCTCTGTTCTGGAGGACATGGAGGACAGCGTGCTGGCTGTCATGCCCCCAGACATTGCTGCCGAGGCTGCAGCGCTGCGCCGGGAGCAGGAAGCTCGTCAGAGGCAACTGATGCATGAACGCTTGTTTGGACACAGTTCCTCCTCTGCCCTCTCAGCAATTCTACGCTCACCTGCTTTTACTAGTCGTCTAGGTGGGAATCGTGGTGTGCAGTACACTCGCCTGGCTGTGCAGAGAGGCGGAACCTTCCAAATGGGGGGAAGCTCCAACCACAGTCGGTCAGTATTTATGGGAGGTGCTGGTTGAGAGCAGATGATGATTGTTTGTGGTTCATTTCTTTGTGGGTCTCACTTTTACTAATCTGTCATCTATAAACTTTGCTTGCAGCCCATCTAGTTCCAATGTGGATTCCCTTTTGCGCCTCAGAGGGCGTCTCCTCTTGGACCATGAGGCTCTGTCGTGTCTCTTAGTACTTCTGTTCGTGGATGAACCCAAGCTGAACACGAGTAGGTTACACCGTGTGCTCAGGAATCTGTGTTACCACTCTCAGACACGTGGCTGGGTCATTCGCAGCCTGCTGTCAATCCTTCAGCGCAGCAGTGAGAGCGAGCTCTGTCTGGAGACAGCCCGGCTTGACGAGGCTAGAGGAAAACGCGCACAAGGTCAGGGGTCAGCTGGTGGCAGCAAGGGCTCCTCCACTTCCTCAACCTCAGTGTCCTCTTCACCCTCTTCTTCTTCTCTGGAGCTACTGAATAGAGTGGAGTCGCGCAGCTCAAGCCAGCTTTCATGGCTCTCAGTGTCCATGGATGCAGCACTGGGCTGCAGAACCAACATTTTCCAGATCCAGCGGGCCTCAGGGCGGAAGCACGCAGACAGACATTCGGCAGGAGGATCTGTGGGCTCAGCAGGCCTGGGCAGTGGAGTTCCTGGCACTGGCGCAGCAGTCAGTTGCTCAGGAGGAGGAGGTTCTACAGTGCACATTCACCCTCAAGCTGCCCCTGTTGTGTGTCGACATGTACTGGATACCCTTATTCAGCTGGCCAAGGTGAGTGAATTTCAATGTGGGTTTTTTTTTGGGGGGGGGCTTAAATCTTAGTATGGATTAGCTTCCTTGTTTTAGTTTGTATTAAATGTATGACAATATGGGCAAATCATTTTGCATTTAAGTTTTTTGTTAACTATAATATTGTTGTAAGGATTCTTAAAGGTTTTTTTTTCCCCCTTTTAATCCCTGCAGGTTTTCCCTAGCCACTTCACACAGCAGCGCTGTAAGGACCCTCAGTCATCCTCTTCCTCCTCTGATTTGGACTCTCGCCTGTGTAGCAGTTCTGCCTCCACAGCCGGAGGAGGCTGCAGATCAGGTGTTGGTAGCCAGACAAATCTCTCTGGTACTCCAAACACCCCGTCCTCTACCCACAACTCCCTAAGCTCCTGTACAGGTACCCCTCAGTCCTTGGGCATCTCCACTGACTTCTGGGACCTCCTAGTTAAGCTGGACAACATGAATGTGAGTCGCAAAGGGAAGGCTTCCATGAAGACCGTGCCTCTGGGGGCATCTGGTGACGTTGAGGGAGCTCAGTTGAGTTTGGAAGCATCTCCACTGGGCCAGCTGATGAACATGCTGTCTCACCCTGTTATCCGCCGCAGCTCTCTGCTCACCGAGAAGCTCCTGCGGTTGCTCTCGCTTATCTCAATCGCTCTGCCTGACAACAAGGCCACTGAGGTGCCAGCTGGCCACCCTGTGCCGCAGGCACCCTCTGCGGTTTCTGCAGCTCCCGCGGCTCAGGCCACTCTTGAATCAGGTCTTACATTGGCTAGCCATGGCGGACCAGCAGGACCAATGCCAACATCTCAACCAGCCTCCACAGCTACTGCAGCTACAACC
Source organism: Tachysurus vachellii (assembly GCF_030014155.1). NCBI lineage: Eukaryota > Metazoa > Chordata > Actinopteri > Siluriformes > Bagridae > Tachysurus > Tachysurus vachellii. The sequence goes on along the minus strand of NC_083478.1, from coordinate 5,041,778 downwards.
ACAACTACTGTAGCTACAGGCATCACCCCTGGTATGAGGGCTATGGATATGTAATTTTACAATTTAAAAGTTGTATATTTTCTAAAATCTTGATCTTGATTATTATGCATATAACCTATGTTACTATCATCATCTTTCACCATTACTACACTTTATCAAATTCTGGCCAAAATGATTTTGCCAAGACCTTTTGATGTGCTAGATGAGGTGAATATGATTTGTTCTTGATGCAGGCAAACAGAAGGCAAGTGGGAGCAGCATGGACACCGACACAAAGTTGGCCTCTACTGGACTAACCGAGAAACAGCTGCAGCTCTCTGTAGAGGTTCGTGATCATTTATACATCCCCTACATACACAAACCTAACCTTCATGTCTAGATTACTAGGTTTCTCTGACCCAGCAACAGCCATGAGATTTAGAAGACCCCCTGTTGTGTGTGTGTGTGTGTTTGTGCTCTATACCAGGTGCTGACGTCCCACTCGTGTTCAGAGGAGGGCTTGGAGGACGCTGCCAACATCCTATTACAGCTGTCTCGAGGAGACGGCCAGACCCGAGACACTGTGCTCAGACTGCTGCTCAGCGGGGCGCGCCACTTAGGCTACACACTCTGCAAACAAATTGGTTAGTACAACAATACCCATCAGCTCATTAGAACCTATACTTAATGTTAACCATTTATACATCTTGTTTTTTTGTGTGTGTATGTTTAGGCACTTTACTGGCGGAGTTGCGGGAGTATAACCTGGAACAGCAGAAGAGAGCACGGGCTGATGCCCAGTCTCCAGAGGCGGCTCATGAAGACCCCTCGATCACCGCTCGCCTAAAGGGCAAGATGACCAGCAGGTGAGAGGAGAGCCTGAATCTTTGAAAAAGATGATAACCTAAAAGCTATTCACAAAGCATTAACTTTTACTACATTCATAAATACATTTTATGGCATTAGTTTCTGGTAGTCTTGTGTGTGGGATTAGTAAACTCAATACCATCTGCTCCCAAAGGAGTTTTGGCCAGTCCCTGCTCCTCCGCCAGCAAAATTTTGTAATGAATTTATTTATCAACGTAAATGTAACAAAACAAATTGTTCCTGACCAACATAAAACTGACTTGAGATAAATGAATGCAATGGCCTTTGTGGGGTTTTTTGTTTATTTTTTTTTAAGTTTAATATCTATGCTTCTTCAATGTAAAATCTGTTGACACCTGCACCGTTTTTGCACTCCTGGTGCATGCATCTAGATTATGCCTCTTCAAGGGCTTAAAAAATTGGCAGATATTTCTCTAACTATACTCTTTGGCCTACTTACAGGTTCGACGGCTCAGAGAGTGTGGTGATTGTGGCTGCTCAGAAACGCACGTTGGGTGGCCGGGAGCTCCAGCTGCCCTGCATGAGCTCACTTACCTCCAAGACCTCCACGCAGAAATTCTTCCTCCGAGTGCTACAGGTCATCATACAGCTGAGGGAGGACACGCGCCGCGCCAACAAAAAGGCCAAGCAGACTGGAAGACTGAGTGCGTGATATTAAACATACGGAAAATTAGGGCAACACTGATAAAGCCAACTAAATTTATGCAATATATATTTTATTTTTAGGTTACTCTTTGATTCGAAACGTTTAATTTATATTTTATATTTACAAGAACACTTTTTTTTGCTTTAACTCTTTTATTCAAAGCCACTTAGCTGAACCGTGTAGTTAAAATCTGCAAATGCCGTACTTGCTCTCTCGGGTCTGGTTCCGATGTGTACTAACAAATGTGCGGGTTCTGACAGTAATATTGATCGTGTGTATCCTGTCTGCTCTGCGGTTGCAGATTCCAGTAGTCTGAGCTCTACCAGCAGTATTCAGGCTGCGGTTCGCCAACTGGAGGCTGAGGCAGACGCCATTATTCAGATGGTGAGAGAGGGGCAGCAGGCACGCCGCCTCCAGCAGGCTGCCCCACCCTCTTCATCCTCCTCTTCCGCCTCCACTGTCGCTGCTGCTTCTGGATCGTCTGTGGTGGCAAGCCACATCCCCAGCACTGCCGCAAGCAACAACCCGCCTGCCAGCTCAGCCAGCTCTGCCACGGTTAGCATGGGCCGCATTTACAGCAGGCACACTGCTACTCACACTACTCACCACATTACGAGACGCATTAATATACAGACGGAATAATAAATAAGCTGAGTAATATAATAAAATTGGGCAAATAATATAATAACCTTTTTGCAGTCAGGGATCCAATTAATTATTGCACACATTTCATGGCCTTCCTGAGATTTCTTTATGTAGATAATCGGAGTATTTAAATCTAAGGCTTATTGTATGTCTGCATTCATATTTTTACTGTTTATTTGAGCCATAGGGCTTTTAATTCCTTATCATTTCACTCGAACACGCCTTTATTTAAATTGCTGGGGTATTCAAGACATTATTTATAGACTGACTTGTTATTAAGGTTTGGATTAAGCTCATTTAATTCCCGTGATCTGTCAATCAGGCGAATAACTATAACACTCAGGAATAAATATAATATCTCTGACAATGATGGGTTGTGATTTTCACCACTGTAAGAAAATTGTTAAAATCACGGACTTCCTGGCTGTGCTTCACGGACCCCACTTTGAGAACCACTTCTATGCACCTACGAGTATTCTGTATGGTTCGTAAGCCAGACTGACGTTTCCTACCACTTTTTCAGTGTACTGAATTTGGTTAATTGCATTTATTCCACCACTCGACTCTACAGTCTGTTCCACACGTTTTCTTAAACATTCACTGCATTGTACATGCAATGGCAACTGACAGCCTGATGTTTGTGTACATGTTTATGGCTTTTGTGGTGTTATGAATTTTGAATGTGCTTTTAGCTTTCCACCCCTGTGTGTTCATTTTGGCTGGCTGTTATGGCTGAGTGCTTTAGCCCCTGCCCCAGTACCTCTTCTGATTGTTTCCCATTAATGCATGGTGCTTTCACTGAGGATGTGCACTGTTATAAACATAAATCCATCATTGTTCCCCAATTAATCATGCATTTTGCAGCTGTTTGTGGAAGCTCAACTTGGTTTATTTTATTTTATTTTTTTAATTTCTGTTCTAGTCGGAGATGCATTCTGCAGCAGAACCTCCAGCAGCACAGAGAGACGACTCTCCCATGGATGTAGACCAGCCCTCACCTCTGGAACAGGATCAGGCTCCATCTGGTGAGTTTTCACTGGGTATCCAACGTACAGGACAGTAACCCATAATGTTTTCTGCTGAATGAGGACATTTGGAGTTTAGCCAAAGTTTATGGAACTGTGTGTTCAGGTGAGGAGACCAGTAGTCAGCAGGAGCAGGAGGAGCGGCTACCCGATTTGCCTCTGCTGAGCGAGCAACTCTTATTAGACGAGCTGTGGGACATGCTAGGCGAGTGTCTCAAGGAGCTTGAGGAGTCGCATGATCAGCATGCTGTTCTGGGTAATCCACATCAAACACCTCACATGCCTTACTGATAAAATAACGCTACCGGATTTAAATTCACACTATGGTTTGATGTTAAAGTCTTGCAGCCGGCGGTGGAGGCCTTCTTTCTGGTGCATGCTACAGAGCGTGAGAGCAAACCACCTGTGCGAGACACTCGAGAGAGCCAACTGTCGCACATCAAAGATGAGCCACCTCCGCTCTCCCCTGCCCCTCTCACACCTGCCACCCCATCCTCGCTTGACCCCTTCTTCTCCAGAGAGCCCTCATCCATGCACATCTCCTCCAACTTGCCTCCAGACACACAAAAGTTTCTACGTTTCGCTGGTAAATTCAGCATGTACATCATCACAATGTCACTCAGAGATTATCCTGAATGTCCGGTTTAAGGGGGGAAAAAAATACAGCCTCAGTCATGAGAGCAGTGAGTAATGAGCATTAAAAAGGCTACTATTGTAACCATTGAAGTTATACTCACACAAGAGTTTTCAGAAGTTAAGTCGGCTCTTCTTAGAAAGTTTTAATTGAATTTTGTGATTAAAATGAACAGTCTAGAACATGATAGGATTTGTCAGAATACAAAAAACTACATTGTTGTGTCTAATTGCTGCTCGTTGAACTTATTGATATAATGATCTCCCTTTGTTGCTTTCTTAACAGAGACCCACAGAACAGTGCTCAACCAGATCCTGCGCCAGTCCACCACGCACCTAGCTGATGGCCCCTTTGCTGTCCTGGTGGACTACATTCGTATTCTTGACTTTGATGTCAAGCGCAAGTAAGTTACACGTGCACTGCCTGTAGAGGATGTCCTTAGGCTTGAGTCTCCCTGGGCTTTGAACTAATGTTTGTGTTCGTGCCTCAGGTATTTTCGTCAGGAACTGGAGCGCCTGGACGAGGGTCTACGGAAGGAGGACATGGCTGTCCATGTGAGGAGAGACCACGTCTTTGAGGACTCCTATAGAGAACTGCACCGCAAGAGCCCTGAGGACATGAAGAACAGACTGTGAGGGCTTAATATGGAGCTGCTCTATTAAACTTCATATTTCACTAATTACTCTTTTATTCAAGAAAACAATCGTCATTCGTCGCGCCAGTGTTGCATTGTTTCGTAACCCAAGACAATGTTTTTACCATTTCCATAGCAGGACAACTTTTTCAACTCTTGCTCACACTCTTGTTCTTTTTGAATTTTCAGATACATTGTGTTCGAAGGGGAAGAGGGCCAGGATGCCGGTGGTCTGTTGAGAGAGTGGTACATGATCATCTCCAGAGAAATGTTCAATCCCATGTACGCTCTGTTCCGCACGTCACCTGGAGACCGGGTCACGTACACAATCAACCCGTCTTCTCACTGCAATCCCAACCATCTCAGCTACTTCAAGTTTGTGGGTCGGGTGGTGGCCAAGGCTGTGTACGATAACAGACTGCTAGAGTGCTATTTCACACGCAGCTTCTACAAGCACATCCTGGGGAAGAGTGTTAGGTAGATTGTTTTCCTTATTTTTCATAACACGCTGTTTGCTATCTTATTCCAAAACATGATTTTTTAAGTGTTTAACTCTTTATACAGTTTGGTATTCAAGTCATAATTCTTAATGTGTTATTTTACACTAAACTACATTGTATTTTTTTGTTTAAATGACGATTTTAGGCGATCAGGCTGCTTCATAATTTGACTATTAGTGTAGAATTTTCATTAATGAAACATTAACCTCATTGTGTGACAACTAAGCCACCATGTTAATATTCCTTTTGCAGGTACACTGACATGGAGAGTGAGGATTATCCTTTCTTCCAAGGCCTGGTGTACTTGCTTGAAAATGATGTGTCCACACTGGGCTATGAGCTGACATTTAGCACTGAGGTACTGCTTGTACAAGTGTTAAATGGTGATTATAAACGTAGACACATACACACCAGTAGATGGGAAGACATTGATTCCTTTTCCATTCTTTTATAGGTGCAGGAGTTTGGCGTGTGTGAAGTTAGGGATCTAAAGCCCAACGGGGCCAATATTCTGGTGACTGAAGAGAACAAGAAGGAGTATGTGCATCTGGTCTGCCAGATGAAGATGACTGGTGAGTGAGCTTTACATCCACAACTCTGGCGTCAGCACATTCTGCAGGTTTTCAGCAAATCAGGAAGTGCAGACCTGTGTAACGTGTGTGAAAGTTGTAACCTTGGTGTTTTCTCTTGTCCTGGCTGAAGGTGCAATTCGTAAACAGCTGGCAGCTTTTTTGGAGGGCTTCTACGAGATCATCCCCAAGAGGCTCATCTCAATCTTCACAGAGCAGGAACTGGAGCTGCTCATCTCAGGTCTACCGAACATCGACATTGATGATCTTAAGGCCAATACTGAATACCACAAGTACCAGTCCAGCTCTATCCAAGTAGGTCCATACACAGGGTTTAAAATTCTCCAGATAGTAGAGTTTTCAAATGCATTTACTTCAGTCAAATGTTTAAACAAATTATAGTGCAAGAGGCAAATAATTACAGAATGAATAAATAAACGTTAATATATATACAGACGGACTGTTTATGATTTAAAATTTTTTTTAAATATATGTGTGTTCAGATCCAGTGGTTCTGGCGTGCACTGCGCTCCTTTGACCAGGCAGACCGTGCCAAGTTTCTGCAGTTTGTCACCGGCACATCTAAAGTGCCTCTGCAGGGCTTTGCTGCACTGGAGGGCATGAACGGCATCCAGAAGTTTCAGATTCACCGCGATGACCGCTCCACTGACCGCCTTCCCTCTGCACACACTTGGTAAGCTCTAAAAATAATGTATCTACCATACAGACCCTTAATGAACAAAAACTAAAGCTCTCAAATACCTTAAAATGAATCACTGAGATGAAGTTAATGATTTTGTTAATGGCTTTGTTGTCTGTCTGTCTTTATTTCTCTCTCCAGCTTTAACCAGCTGGATCTACCAGCCTACGAGAGCTACGAGAAGTTGAGACACATGCTGCTGCTGGCCATTCAGGAATGCTCAGAGGGCTTCGGACTGGCCTAAGAACTTTCTTCGATCCGCACATGCGTGCACACACCCGACACTGATTTAGACTCACATAACGTTAACTTATGACACACACACAAACATATTCACCCTATTGTAGAGATGGCCAAGACCAACTTTCTAATCCATGTTAAAGGACGGTTGAGCGAGCGAGACAGACATATTGACCTTGCCTACTACACACAAAGCCTCTCATTGACACACAGAACTGTATTTTTGCTATTTTTGTGTGTCTCCCATCCCAATTAAAATGCTGGCCTGAAAGCCGGACCGGAGAATTTACGTGGACTAATACAGACATTTTCCCATTTAGTTTGTTTTCTCTGTTTAAAAAAAAAAAGTTTGGGAGTTTATGTTTAATCATTTTTGTTCCTCTCTGGCTGTTAAAATAAGAAGGTTGCTTGTTTGTGTGAAAAGAATGGCTATAAAATTTCAGGGTGGGATTGAGACGATTGTCCTCTGTTGCTAATGTGTGACCTCACTAGCTTTGAAAATGGGGAGCTGAGGGCAGCTCAGGGGAGGGGGGGGCGGGGGTTTGATGGAGTTTAGAGTTTTGATGAACTTGCAAAAATGCAGGGACTTTTCAAATGGTGACATTTTTAGGCAAATTTTGTGGTCTTTTTGGAAAGGATCGCACAGAGATTAGAGAAAGTGAAGGACTGATAAGAACCACAGGCCTTCTGACTTGTGGTTATGAGACTGCTGAAACAGCAGGTGAACAGAGAATAAATTGCTACATAAATAAATGCATAAAATTGATCTCATTGTGTCTACTAAAATTGTTTCAACCAATCGCTTTGACTGCACCACACGTTATATCATTTGTCATGTTACAGGTAAGAGCGTACTCGATTAAAATGTCTTCGTACAGCACATTTATCATTAGACATCCGGTACAGACGCTCAGTTTAAGTGTTTTGCACAGAAAGTGTTTTGATCTAAACAGTTTACTTAAAGATCTTCAGGTTGCAGAGCTGACCAGCAGATCTTTATGCTGTCACGTGGCTTGATTTATCCAGGCATAGAAATGGTGTCTGCTCTGTGACATCATCCCTGCCCTGTGGGTTGCTGATGATCCGTGAAGCAATGGAATAGTGAGGTCAAGCGCATATTACACTCAAACGCAGCAGCCGAACCGTTAATCATGCTTAATACATTTTCAGGTTAAGACGATTTAGTTAATTGATTTTCATCTGTAAATCCTTTCGATCCACCCAGTCTGGTATGGCGTCCCTGTGGTATTGTTCTCGTTCCCTGTTCACTTGGGTGTGTCTCGTTATGACATGGTGAGTGGTGACTCCTGGCCATTTTGGCGCCACACTAACGTTCAGCCACTGCTGTTGACAGGATGGTTCATGAGCAGGCTGACCACAGCTTTCCTCCTCCTTATTTTTCTTCAATACATACTTAAAGCAGACAGCATGGCTCCAATAAGCCTGTCTGGTGGCTCTAAGCTTCCAATTAAATTCAAGGTGAGAGGAGTTTATTGAAGCTTGGCATAAATGTTTTCCCCAAGTAATATCATTAGGAGTTCAGTTTTATTGAAAAGCTAAATTTATCTCAATCCCTTTGTGACTTACCTGTGTTCATCATCTCTCTGTAGATCATATAACTTTTTTTTTTAATTTTTTTTTTTTTTAATTTTTTTGCCCTCCCTCTGAGTTTAATCAAATTCGCTGCTGTTGCTTTACGTGGGGAATGAAAAATGTTTGTCCACTCTTAAAGCTGCAGTTTCAAAACGGTTTAGTGACGTTTTGCTATGCAGTAGAACTGGCTAATGTCAGGCTTTCAGACTTTTAGGCTTCTGTTGACATTTTCTCCTGCATTGGAAATGAGTTTCACCCTCATTGAGAACAACCTGATCAATCCTGCCTCTTATCTCTTCAAAGGCAATCTCTGGTGCATACATGCTTTCAACAGTGAAGCTCACGATTTCACTTTTAAAGGGAAAAATCCACCTTGAATATCTGTGACCTTGGGGTGAAAGCGTCCTATGATTAATGTGGAAAGGTTTATCTAAGTTACCCACCTTGCCGTATATTCACCTGCTCTTAGTGATGCTGTTGTAAACTCATCTTCTACTCATTTAGCGTGTTCAGCATAGTCACGTCCTCATCAGCACACGCTGCTCAAAGCTCTGCTTCTAAACATTGAAATTTTTACGCGAGTCCCAACGTCGGATGCGATCACCTCTCAGGCTGTTAACTAGCTGAGCCAACTCTCAGGGTAATACTTAACACCACCTTGTGTTGCAATGCCGGGAGAGGGATCATGGGTAAACGTGGCATGCAGAGACGTGCTAGAACACATTGGGTCCCTCTAGCAAACTACACTTTGTGCTGTGCCTCAGATGAGATGATTTCCTATTAATAACTTTGTACATCGTTAGAAAATGGTGATGGAAAATCATCATAATATAAAGACACGCAATGTGTGAATAAGGCAAAAGTAAAGGTTTTCCTTTTGAAGTCTAAATAATTACAGTCTGCTCAAGTTCTGCACCTGCCTCCGTGGGCTGTTGAGGATTTGCATATTTATTAATACGTTATTTCTTTTAGGAAGCGTGGTGTAGATGCTTTACATCAAACCTGTAGAATTTAAATCTGCTGCATTTAAAATCTATGTTTAGCCAGGAGAAATATAAAATATCTTGTACGCAAGTTTGGCACTGAACTGCACTGAACGCTCTTCACCAGTAGGGGGAGCTTCTGTTTGAGCCATTCTGTATTCAGCATGCTGCATTATCACTTATTGCTTCATCACGTCAAAGTATTTGGTCTTAAAGTGTCTTGCTAATTGTACAAAGTCCATCCAAGCTTGCATAAGCTCTGTTAACTCTTCTTCATCTATTATATAATGCAGATTCGAGGGATCTCTGCTAGGTCCGCTCAATAATTATTGACTTGTTTATTATAAATAATGCAAATACAGCCAGATTGTTGAGGAACTGTATTACTGATGGAAAAGGTGGAGCGAGTGTGAAGCCAATAAGAAAGAGAGGGACGGAGAGATGGTGAGGTTGAGAAGGAAGTGAAGCTCCTTATTCATTAATGAGGAAATGTTTCTGAGAGGGGGCCATAAAGCTTGGTATAAAACCGGTGTGTTTATGGTGCACTGAATATAAATCAGGAGCGTTAACTTTCCTGATGAGGGAAATGATGAGGCTTATAGAGCAGTGCTGCAAGAGGAGTTCATTAGTCTAATAGCCTTCATCATTTTAATTGCCTTCATAGAGATATTTATACTGGGCAGCGACAGTTCAATATTTCATGGAGTATTAAAATATATTTTTTTGTGTGCACAGTTTTTAGTGAACTTCAGTAAATAGTCTTGTTTATATCTACATTGGGTGCGTTTTTAGTTCATGGGAAAATTCCACTAAAGAGGTTAACACACAAAATAGTGTAATACGTAAAATAATAATAATCATTTAAATATAAAAACCTGCAACACATTACATCCTGTTTGGCTGTAAGTCATTTGTTACGACATGTACTAGCATGTACTAGTACAGTACAACAGCTGGATTTGCAGCAAAGTGTACGGAAAATGACGCCAACGGGTTGAAAAGAAATGATTATTTTTAGCACATTTATTTCTGCATTTTATAATTAGGGTCAACATCAATTATGAAAGTATTCCAGTTTTATCCACCGATGATTGTGTACGCAGTAGCATACTGCATGAGAAATGATCTCGACAGTTTGAATTAATACGTTTAATTCATAGAGTATGTTGATGTCCTGATATTCTTTACCCCTGTGTGTTAGTACGATAACTACCAAAAACATGTACTAACATGTAGGTGGTCGATATTGACGCAATCTGTAAAAGTCACGTCGTAGTTGTTTTTCATTAAGCTTTTCATTACTTGATTAGTTCATGCCTTTTCTCATCGTTTGTTAGATCTTTTAACGATTAGTCGTTGTGAGGAACAAAGGAGTTGATGTTTAAAAATTTATGAAACGAATGTATGATAATATTCATACAGAATCTTCGGCAGTGACAAGACAAGCTAGAAGAGCAGGTCATTAGGAGAACATGATAAAGCTGCATAGCTGGACTAATGTATTGTGGAACAAATTTAATCCCATTATTTCCTGTCTCCAAAACATACTTATAGTCAACGATCGTTCTGTATGTTCAGCCGATGGACTGATATTTTTATCTGTTGTATGGGCTCGGTTCACACGGACGTTAATCAGCAGTTTCTTGGGCTCGGAGTTCTTCCTTAGTTCTGAGTTCAGATCATCGCTTGGAGTCTTAATAAAGTCGAACCTAATAAATTAGCATGGCATGCAGATGGATCCAAGCCTAGCCAGAGCTCTATAAACCATTCCTGTTATGTTCCTCTTTCTCTGTCTGTCTCTCCTCTTCTTTTTCATTACGCAGTGCTCGATCCTGTGCTGGTGAACGATTATATGAAGCCTCATGAGACCCACACTAACATCACACCCTGTCCTACTTTATGTAGTGAAGACTCTGCACTACTACAGACAGAACAAAATCTGATTTTGTGTGTGAGAGAGAGAGAGAGAGAGAGAGAGAGAGAGACAGACACACACACACACACACACACACACACACACACACACACACACACACACACACACACACACACACACACACACAGAGAGAGAGTAACCCTATATAACCCCAAAACCAAAGCTCACTGTCTGTTGCTGTGAGACTCCCACAGACAACAGGAAGACATAAATCTGCTGGGTCTGCTGTTTCTCATGCATGGCTAACTTGTTTGTTACTGCTCTCACCATGCTTAATGATTTTAATTTAATTAATTTAAACCAAAACTGGTCATCTGGTCAGTCAGACTGGGGTCTGTGTGTAATGACAGATAATGATAGCAGCTGAGCTGAGCAAAGCCTCAGGCCTCATTCCATCACAATCTTGACATTGCTTCATCGTACAACAGTGAAGGCACTTAAAAAGCCCTGTCTGGTCTTAGTTTTTGAAAATATCCGGATGTGATCTGCCAGAAGTGTTTGAATCACGCAGCTCTAGAGGGAGATAACCTAATTTTACTACTGGCAAAACCCCTTGCTTGATCTCTGAAGAATAAATACATCCAGTTCTGTAGGAGAGAATTCAGAAAAATATATTTGAATTTATTTTCATTTGTATTACATTTTTATTGCTTTATTTTTTTATATTGAATATTATTTGTAGTTTTGTAATTTTTTGTCATTTTGCTTTCCTTTTTTATCTTGCATTTTTTATTTTATTTTATTTTATGACTTCCACATGAATTAATTGTTCCTTTAGTGGGCATTTCTTATATGCTTCTTACGTCTTCAGAGGGAGAAGCTGGCTGAGGAATCAAAGAAGAGAAGCGGATGAATGAATGAATGAATGAATGAATGGATACTCATTAAAAGAAGATGGGACTCAAACTCACAACCTTAGAAATCAAAGGTTCTTTCCTGCTTCCAGAGACAACTGAATAAAACATTTTACACTCCATTTTAGCAGCATGACCATTTATCATCTAAACTCAGTCTATAATCATCTAAAGTTTGAAACATTGAAATTGTCTCTGATTTGTTGAGCACTGTAGCTAATTAAAGCCACATCTATATTCTGTATAACCATGTGATTGTCAGTGCGATGTTACTTTTACACAACGGCTACAACAAAAAAATAAGTAAGTGACATTTTGTACACAACATGTTAATATAACAGGTTTGTTCCACTAGTGGAATTAATAAAGGTCCTTAATACACTACACTCACTTTATATTTGTAATCAAACGTTATACACCCGAAAAGTATTGTTTTCCCCATCTGCTTATGATGTCACTAACTTTAAGTAACAGATTCAAACCAGGATGTGGAATTTAACTTGGTGCACACAGTTAAATAGTTGAGTGTTGTAGGAAATACATCGATCTGAACTATCGCGGCATTGACTCACAAGACGGCTTAGTGATTAGCACGTTTGCCTCACACCTCCAGGGTCGGGGTTCGATTCCCGCCTCCACCTTGTGTGTGTGGAGTTTGCATGTTCTCCCCGTGCCTCGGGGGTTTCCTCCGGGTACTCCGGTTTCCTCCCCCGGTCCAAAGACATGCATGGTAGGTTGATTGGCATCTCTGGAAAATTGTCCGTAGTGTGAGTGAATGAGAGTGTGTGTGTGTGCCCTGCGATGGGTTGGCACTCCGTCCAGGGTGTATCCTGCCTTAATGCCCAATGACGCCTGAGATAGGCACAGGCTCCCCGTGACCCGAGGTAGTTCGGATAAGCGGTAGAAGATGAATGAATGAATGACTCACAAGACCTCTGAAGGTGTGCTGTGGTATTTTGGTACTTTACGTCCTGTAAGCTGTGAGGTGACGTCTCTGTGTATCGGACTTGTTTTGTCCTGCGTACCATACAGATGCTGAATATGATGAAGCAGGAGAGGTTCATTAGAATGTTACAAAATGGCCTTTAGCTCCCTGGTAAGCTATTTGTAGTGTCTGAATCACAGTTAATTTTCTTTCAATTACTCAGTGCGGTAATTATATTTGTTAGCTGGACATCATCCATACCTTGGACATCCTCCATACGCTGGACATCATCCATACACTAGTGCTTAATGCCTTGGGGAGAAATTGCATAGTCATTGCTTCTTTTCTTAAGCTAGTATATTAGCTCGTGAAACCTGTGTAGCATCATCTGTTTCAAGATAAAGTAGAAGCTACATTTTCAGAGAGTGTGGGCTTGATTTAATTGTTTATAACAGTTTATAATCACACCCTCCAGTGTCACCCAAATGAGGATGAGGTTCACTTTTGAGTCTGGTTCCTCTCAAGATTTCTTCCTCTTCCATCTAATGGAGTTTTTCCTCACCACAGTAACCTCAGACTTGTTCATTGGGGATAAATACAAACACATTTAAATATAAGTCTAATATAAATCTTGATCTTTTGTATATTAATCTTTGTATAATAAACTTTTTTGTACTATATTTCTTATGTTCCGTAAAGCTGCTTTGAGACAACGTCCATTTTTAAAAATTCAATACAAATAAAATAGAATTGAACTGAATCGAATGTTGTATTACACTTTGTGTGGTATCAGTGGCATTTTGACCTGAATAGGCTACTTTATTACGCAGACGTAACAAATAGAGAGCTTTGCAATACGCCGTTATCTTTCTCGTTACACTCCTAGTACTCAAGTGCTGATTGTTCTCTCTGTTACAATCTGAGCTTTAAGTCAGGGCTACTGTTTGATTCCTGTTTGATGGTATGCCACACACTGCACTTTAACTTCAACAGTTCAACACTGGATTATACATACACACTGCATTTATACATACTGGACTATACATAGACACTGCATCTAATACAATAATCTAAATGTTACCACTGGATATCATACGATGCACATCCATGACAATTCTGTACCTGTACAATCTGCTGCACCTTATAATATTATATATATATATATATATATATATATATATATATATATATATATATATATATACATATATATACATATATATAAGTACATATTGCATATAATGTGTAGTGCTACTGTAAGTATGCCCAATAGTACACTGTGTGTACGGACTATATGTATGAGCATATTGCACATTTTCACCTGTTGATTTCATTATCTGTTTGTTAATTGTACATATTGTACACACATATTGTACTGAATATACAGTATGTATGAGCAAATTGCACATTTTCACCAGTCAATTCGTATCTGTATGTTAAATTGTTTCTGCAATTTGTGGAGTTTAATATGTCGTAACTCAGAGCCTGCCTCCGAGTGGACACATCGCAGGGTGAACCACACTTTTA